>NC_140574.1:3329600-3957933 GCF_057381845.1 Rhamphochromis longiceps
GGAGAAATCAGGTCATTTTATTTTTAATGCTTGCCCTTCATTTTCCAGCCAGAAGAGTCGCCCCCTGCTGGCCATTAGAAAGAGTGCAGGTTAAGGATTTTCATGAGGTTGTTGTCATCAAAGTGAGAAATAGATGGAGATAGATCAATAGCCTGATAGACTACTGTAAAAATGCTGAAAAGAAAAAATGCCAAATAATCAGGCCCCATCTTATCCTAAAGACCTCGTAGCACCATATGACCCCATCAGAGCTCTTCGCTCTCACACTGCAGGTTTACTTGTTGTATTTAAAAGTAGAATGGGAGGCAGAGCCTTCAGTTTTCACCCCTCTTCTGTGGAACCAGCTTCCAGTTTGGATTCAGGAGACAGACACTATCTCTACTTTTAAGATTAGGCTTCAAACTTTCCTTTTTGCTAGTTCGGGCTGGATCAGGTGACCCTGAAGCATCTCTGTGGTTATGCTGCTACAGGCTCAGGCTGCTGGAGGACTTCCCATGATGCACTGAGCTCTTCTTCTTAATAATTCTTCCTCTTAATAACCTCAATAATTAAAGTACATTAAAGCTGTACTGTTATAATAAAGTAAATGTACTAAGTTACACCACTGAGTCGGTCACATTGGTTCACGTTGTTCGGCGCATGAAGCGGGGCGGGCTGTGGGGCAGGCTGTGGGCCTGTTTGTTGTTTTTTAGTCGTACAATCTGAATTATGAGCTCGTGCAGCGCTGGATTGTTTGTGACAGAAGTAATTGTTTTTTTACTGAGCAGATGGCTTTTAGCACTGCAGATGTCAGAGCTGCAGATTATAGTCAGTCTACCTTTAGTATTGACCTGTGGAGTGAATCTGTTTAAGAAGAGAGTTGTTTTTAGCTTTCACCTCCTTTGCCTGCGTGAACCTCCCTCCTGTTTAAACACTCAATCAGATCAGAACCAGAATGAACCAGATTTTCTTGCCGTCTGATTAAATTCAGAGACACAAGAACCCGTTTCTTATCTGTCCGAGCTCCATCGATTTTTGTCTGTTGCCATGACAGCGGACGGTCCCACTCATTTTGTGAAAGCAGCACCGCCTCATCGCTTTGACCCGGGTCAGACGGTACTGACTCGTAACGCTCGCCGTTTCCTTTCAGTCCGAGCCATCAGACTTCCGATCACACTCGTCTCTGAGCGGGAAGAAAAGCCTCCAGTTATTTTTATTCGTCTCCTCAGGTTTTCTTCTTTTTGCTGTATTTTATAAGTGCTACATGTCAGGTTTAAGCATTTCAGCCTCTCTGAACTCTCTGCTGCCGAGTCCACTCAGTGCTTCGTTGGTGATGTTATCATGTTTCTCCTTTCACAGGCCGTAAATAACAAATACAATACAGTGAGAAGAGTTTACAGCCAGAAAACTCAGATATTCTGGCACAAATGTGGCTCACACCTGCAGCTTGACTCAGCGTGCCACAGATCCACCTTATATGGCAGATGTCAGGTGTGTTTATACCACATATACACTCTCCACTTTTTTGGTATATGTGTCCAACTGCTCGCTAACACAAATATATACTCAGCCGGTCACATGGCTGTGCGTTTGGGTATAAGGGCATGGTCAAGACGACCTGCTGAAGCTCTCACTGGGAGGTTCCCACAACCATCTCTAAGGTTTAAACAGAACAGCCCCCCGAAAGAAGGGGGATACACCCAGTGAGCAGCAATCACCCCAAGCCTGTTGGTATCCTTTATTTATCCAGGTAAAGTCTCACTGAGATGAAACTCTAACTCAAATATTTAGATGTTACATCCATGCTGAAGAGCATCTCTGAACATGCAACACATCAAACCTTGAAGCGTGAGAGGACCACAGTGGAGGAACACCCTGGAGGTGGTTGCATCTCAGCTTAATTACTCCATCCAGTCACTCTGCGGGGTTACGTCCTCGCTGTGCGGCTGCACGCAGAGCCCAGGGACCCAGTGAGGAGACTGGATCCCTGCTGGGCAGGAAAATGTTTGGTTTTATGTGGCACTGGTCTGAGAAGACATTGGCCTTTCCTTCTTTGGGTTCCCTCCCTCTTCGCCTTCTTTCCTCTCTGGGATGAATAATTTACTGGTTTCCTCCCTCTCGCCATCTCTGCGCTGCAGCGAAGGGCTGATGCAGAGCGGTGATGCTCGCTCTGCAGCCTGTGGGAAGCTCTTTATTATCCCGTGAACGTCAAAGAAGGAATCTTATGAAACTCTCCTCACGGGAAATGTTCTCCACTTTTCTTTATTTCCAGTCATACGTGTGCTGTTCCAGTGGTGGATGCTCACATCAAACATGGTCCAAATTTCAATTATTGAGGTTACATTTTGTATTGAGACAAACTCTCTAAGCTCTGTGCTGTTCTTACCTTCTGTTTGTGGGGGGCAGCCAATCAGAAGACAGCTTCCTTGAAGGAGGAGGAGCTAACTGAGCTTCTTTAAGGCAGAGAGTGAGCTGCTTTGATGGATCCAAAATAATCTCAGGAGCAGCTCCAGGTGGAGCCTTCGTCTGATGGACTCCTCTGGGTGGAGGAGCTGCGTTATACCTCTATATGTGTCCTCCACACTCAGAAGCCACGTGGTGATTTGTTGTATTTATCATTTATGCTGAGTCGTGAATCTCCTGGACCGTGACTGAAGCTCGGAGCTGACAGACAAAGTCGTTTTTCACGGCGGTTTGATTCACGACGACCTCAACTGAGCGAGCACTGAATCACACGGCGGCCTCACGTGTTCGCATCACGGAGGTTAACACACACCAGAGCACCATCACCTCTCGTGGAAGGAGGCGCGTCAGTCGGTTTTATTACTTAGTGACATTTAATTTATGTGCTAATGAAAAGTCTACAGCATATCCCTCACGGATACAGCAGCGCTTAAAAGGATGATTGTCTGCTGGTGGGAGCCCGCTCATCCCATCCCCGAACCAAACTGGGTCACAGAGTTCGTGGAAACTTTATCAGCAGCAAAATGAAGTGAGACATCAAAGTAGAAACAGAAAATTTATTCTGTGAGACACGTTTAAAGTGTCTGTCCATTTCTCAGTCTTATTTTTATCTCTTAGAAAGCCAAACGGCAGCTTTTAGTTACAGCTGATTGGTTTATTAAAGGTGGGCGTGGCACTCTGAAGCCGGTGTTCACAGACATCAGTGAACGCTCAACATCAGTGCCGCCGACTGAAGCTGTTGGCCGAGAACACCCAACCCCACCCTGTCGGTGAAGCACAGGCCTGGATCAGGAGCATGTCCACAATGAGATGAGCGCATTGTGGTCATAAAGAGATGGAGATGGTCAGCTTTTAAACGATGCTCAGCTGCTTCTAAGAAGGCCAAGAAAATATCTCCACAACTTTACAGCACCAGCCTGAGCCGCTGGTCCTACACCGCAGAGATGATGAAGTTACTAACAATCCCAGTTCTTCTGAAAATAACCTAAATAAATTTATACCAAAGATAAATCTGCTGGCAGCTGACAGTCATTTTTATCTAGCACAGATTTTCCCAATATGTGTATTAACCTCCAAACTGCAGTTCCTGTGATCTCCACTTGAGGCAGTGAGTCAGACCCTCAGAGTTAAATTGTCCAACTTTACAGCAGAAATAAACGTTTTTTGGTCTTTGTATCTCATCTCAGCGCCGTAATTTAAAACAACAACAGTCATCATTGTCCACATAAAGCTAAATAAAGTGACTCTGCTCAGTTTCCCGACCGCCCCCTCCTCTCTTTGTCTGTGCAGCTGAAGAGTCTGCCACATCATGCAGATATGACACAGCAGCCTGTAACACCTTTAATTATTCAGCGGCTGGATTTCTGACAAACGCCTTGCTCAGAGTCGCTGTGGGTGGCCCGAGGTCTGCGAAGGCCCAAGCATATGATCCACATCATCTTCATCACACCAGTCAGTGAGCCCTCGCGTCCTGTGGAGGGGGACCGCTCCATCAGGGTGGAAATACTTCATCAGTGAGGACAGAGGCCATCACTCAGGACGCCCTGCCAGCAAAAAACCCTCTCACTGCACAGGTCACCCATTCAAGGTTTTTCCTTTAATTTGTCACCGCTCCACAGACACAGACTGTGAACGTACATACAGTTTTCCTTATTTATGACAGAAGTCTCAAGAAGAGTGGGATTGACCTGACTTCCTCTGTTGATAAAAAGCCTTCAGGTCTGGCATGAACCAACGAGCAGTTTGAAACGGTGACGTGGCTTTTCAGTTTTCATCCATCGCTGCTCCATCGCTGTAAGAGGTGTTTTCATGGAGGACGGGGGAGGAAAGAACAGGTCCATTCTGGAGGTCTCTGTGGGCCCGAACACTGGTCGGCTCCACCTCAGTGCCTGCAGCTCTCAGACATGAAAGCTGAGGGGAGGGTGCAGAATAAAACAGAAAAATCGTCTGCTGCACCTGACAGGTGATGAGTCCAAGACCCCGGAGGACGGCGGAGACGTGGAGCCGCACGAGGACGTTTCATATCAGGTTTATCGTGAAATGCAAGCTGCTCATCTGGAAACAGCAACAGCCTCAGCGTGTTTCTGGCTTCAGCTCAACGTTACGGAGGATAATTTTGACTGTAAACAGGCAGATATTCACCCGGCTGTGACTCATTACAGTGTTACTGTTCAGAAACCCTGATTAAACACGGCTGCCAAAGTCTGAGCTTCAGTTTCCACAGTTAAACTTTTATTTTAGTCTGTTCGCGATTCATTAGCAGGTGTCTGTCTGTGCCAACTGTACTCTTTATGCCCAAGCTAGTGTTAGCTGATAACTCCGCCCACCCGTCCAGATATGGTCAGTGTGTCACCACTGACTGCCGACTTCCTGTCATGCATTAAAATTGTGCGGCCTCATCTTGTGTGTTCAGATTCAGGTTTGTGGACACAAACTGAGATTTTCTGCTTCTAAAGCACAACAAAAGTCCACATTTGGAGGCTGGAGAAGACAGTTTTCCTGGTTTCTATGGTGACGTGTCTCTACTGGATATCAAAGGATCTGAAAATATGACATTTGTCTGCTGTTAAGATACTTTTCTTAGAAACTTCGCTGACTGACGTGAAACGGTGACAGTAAAATTACTGCTGCCTGAGATCCGTGCATTATGTTCACCTCAGCATCGCATATGTGTCACACACATGATACATGTTTGCTTTCAGCTTGAAGTTTATTTCTTGCGGAGCAGTAACTCTTGATTCCGTCTCTGAGTGTGTTTAAATGTTGAAATGTACAGTACTGATGGTTGGTACAGGTTTGGACATGCTTTATCTTTCACTATTTCCTGTATTTGATAAGAAGAGTGAAAACTCACAGCAAGAAAACATCAATGACAAGAAGAGGCAGAGCTGAAGGTGCTCAGTCGCATCAGAGGGACAGCTCAGGTGGAGAGGTGAGGCTGATATGTTTGGACATGTGCAGAAGAGGGAGAGCAGAGGCTGCTGGACAAAGGATGATGAAGATGGAGTTTCAGTGCAGGAGGAGAAGAGGAAGATGTCAGAGTTTTTATTAAACTTGTCTCAGATAATCAGAGGCATTCATCTCAGACTTTCAACCAATGCAGTACACGCTGATAGAAATATCTAAAGTGACTTTTACAGTAACAGTTTTTATTATTACATCTATTAAACATTATGAAGTCCTCCTCTACATAATGTGTAACACTACAGAAAATATTTTTATTTTAAACCCTGAAATCTGCAGGATCTGCAAATTGTTTCTTTAACTGCAGCAGGTGTGGAGTTTATTTGTTGGGGACTTTTATTGTGAAATGCGGGAACAGGAAGAAGGCTTTTTCACATGAGTGCAGAAAAATCTGAATTTCTAATCTAATTCCAACAATCTGATGTAGCAACAGCCACAACGCTCACATCTGGACCACAGAAATTAAACTGTGACATCACTGCAGCTATGTCCATCTTCTACATACAGTCTGTGTGTGGCCATGTTTAAAGCGACATATCTGCGTTTTATTTTACTTTAAACGATGTGTCCAAACATTCATGCTGCAGGGCACTTCAGGTTCCCACCATGCTGCTGCATCATCACATAACTCCAGCTGTCAGCTGCCTGCAGGACGGATGGTCTCTGCTCGGGGACGGCGTGCTATTCTGAGCCTGTAAAATTACATGGATGACAAATCTTCTTCCATTCACGGACACAAGTATTGATCGGAGCCTTCGTCCATCACCAGACACCTCACACCCACAAACTGACACTTGCAGGGAGCTTTGAAATGTTCAGCCAAGCGTCGTCAATCTGCTCCTGCCTAAATACCTGGCTGTGACCAGGAGGTCACAGGTTTGAATCCCGCAGGCAGGAGAGGCTTCTGAAAAGGCCTCGCAGTTTCCTGAAGAAGATTAGGGCAAAGAGGCTGTAACTCACTTCACTGGAGGATTTAATGGAGTTGAAAGCTAAAAAAAGGAAAGACCATCAGGAAAATCCATTTTCTTCTAAGCTTTATGGTCTGATTCCCATCTGTCCACCCGGAGCTGGGAAGCAGCGGACCGTCCTGTGCAGCAGCAGACAGCTGGAGTCAAATTATTGCTTTTTCAATTAGAGACTCGTTCGGCCGTTTTTCATACAGATAATTAGTCAAATCCGACGACCGTTACCAATTAAGCAGAAATACTAAAGGCCACCAAGACGTGCAATCAATCTATTTTAAGATTGCTCTGTTCTTCTGGGTAAATCCTGTTAGCCTTTGTGTGGTCAAACACAGGACTCCTTCCTGGAAAGAGCGGCTCTGACTTTGTCTCATTGTTCTTCCCTGCACATCCACATTTCCACTGCAGATATTTCCAGGATCCAGGCCTCGGTCGTGTGTCTGCGTTAGTGTACTGCTGCAGTAAATGAGAGAAATCTCTCAGCACGACTCTCTGGGCCTCAAATTTAAGAAATGACAGAAAAGTTTTGTTCATTCAGAGAAGATGTCCTTTATACTGTCAAAACAGCAGGTAGAAAAACAAATCGTTTAATCGCGTAGTTGTTATTTAAAATAGTATGAGGACGAGGTCTGTGTCTGTAGGAAAAGTTGTAAAAATGTAGGAAATTGCAGTTAAAAGTCCAAAATTTCTGCCCTCCTTCAAATTTCCTAACACTGTCCATCCTGATTGGATGCTTTGCCGGGCTGATTCTGGCTCCCGGGCCTCATGTTTGACACCCCTGGTTTTCCCAGGCCACAAAGATGTTTTTTTGTTTCTTGTTAGTTTTCTTGTGTCAGTGTTGTATTTTAGTTTCTCCTGTTTTTACTTTGAAGGTTAGGAGTAGCTCTTTATCCCAGATGCAGTCCTTTCATTGCTGGATTGTCTGTTTTGCGTTTCCACCACTGACAATAAATAAATGAATAAAATAATATTTGCCAGGCGTAGCCAAGTTTTAATCTCAGAGAACTTGACATTTCTAATGACTTTTTCAACTTCAAGTTATTTTCTCAGAATTTTCAGCTGGACGTCAAAATTCTGGGATAACCTGAAATGTATGGCTGAAAGTTGTTTTCAGCCATCTGTAAATTCACTCGTCCTTGTCTTCATCACTTCATCCAGTCTTCCTGCTTCCACCTTATGCAGTTTTGTGTTTCTTTCCATCCTTTCTTGTGCAGTCCAGGCCGTGCTCATCAGCGTTTAAATAAACCTCAGTCCTCGTTTTGTAGTTTTGCATGTAGTTAATGGTAACAGTGTTAGTGTGAGTCTGTGAAAGTAAACGTGGCTCCTGGATTAGTGGTGCCTTCACACATGTACATGTTGACCTGAACAACAAAGTGACGTCTGAGGTATCAAAGTGTCCTCTTGTTATCACCTCTTCTCACTTATTATGTCCTCAGGCCAAACCTGCAACTTTATATATTTTAGAAGTGGATCCATGTGGGACCAGAATCATTAATATTCAACACTGACGCCTGCTTCTGCTTTCAGAGGAACTTCTCAGCTTTTCTGCAAAGAAATGTAAAAATCTGAGAGGAGTCAGCAGATTCACGGTGTCGGTAATGTGCAGAGAATCTCAGAGTAGACAGCGGGAGACGGCGGAGGCTGAGCTGCAGAGCCGATGACACATATGGACGTTCACGCGTTCCTTCAAACACCTGAAGCCTCCTGAACACCTGAAAATCTTTCTAAATCGACCTTTGTGATAAAATGAGCTCACAGTGTTACGATGTGCTGCCCCGCACTGTGGAGAGTATTTTCTGTCTTCACTCAATTAAAGTTCACTGAATTAAATGTAAAGTGAAAGTAGCACTCGGCTGGTAAATGAAAAAGACAAATAAACAAACGATACGCGTTCTCACACAGGAAGGTGACTAAGCTCATAAAACAAGAGCACTCTGCATGCGTTCTGGTTAGTTAAGGATTTAGGACAGGAAGCCTTGTGAAGATTAAAAATGTTCACTTGTCTGCTCACTGTGAGAAACTAGTCCCTACCTTTGTTTCATCCACTTTTGCTTATTGCTAAAGCTTTTATTTTGGAATCAGGCTCTGCTGTAGCTTCACTTAAACTCTGGAACTGTCTGCTCCTTCAAATTAGTACGTCACCAACATCTTTAAACCTCGCGTAAAGACACAGCTGCTCTGTTTTATTCCATTCAGCTGTGCCGCACTTGTGCTGTTTTTATATGTGCTTATGAATAACCTGACCTGACACGACTTCCCTGGATGGCGCCTGGTTTAAAAACAGAAGAGAAACTTCTATGTGTGCAGAAGAAGCAGCTGGTTGTGGGGGCTGAAGGCGATGCTCTCAGGAAGCTGCTGCTACAAACTCTCTGCAGCTGCTGACTTCATGCTTCAAATTACAATGGCAGATGCTGTAAAGCAGCAAATGGTGCCGTAACATATCGCAGACTCACAGAAAGGTGTTTTATTATGATAGAATCTGCCGCCGTGCGGCCTTGTGAACACTCTGTGGTCAATAGCGTCTCCTCCCACACATTGCTGGTTCTCTGTTTAAGATCCAGCACACATTTCAAAAGGTTTGAGAATCAATCATCAGGAAGCTTTACTAACAGGAGGTTAGGGCATTTAAGGTGAGAAGTGTAACGGTCAAGGAGAGGGATCCAAATCAGGAGAGATGGAAGCAGAGGAAAATCCAGAAGGCAGGAATCATCCACACCTGGGCAGCCAGCGAAGGCAGAAACGTAGTCAAACCAAGAAAGTCCAACACAAGCCGAGAACACAGAAGAAGAACAGGAGCGGCGGCTCCAACGCTAAACAACTACACTGAGAGCGAGTGTGTGAACTGAGACAGGTGGAACAGGAACAAATCAGAAGGTAAAACAGATTTCAAAATAAAACAGGAAGTGTTCCTGGTGACTTATTACGTTCTTCGGTAACGAATCACGCTGCGTAGCTGCACGGCATCGTGCATTGTGAACGATGAGCGTTAAACTCCAAACAGATAGTGGAGAAGAAAAACACTTAAATAAAAATGATGTTAAATATGAAAATATCAACACTACAATAGATGTTCACATATTTTTAAAATACGGCAAATTAACATTGAAAAATCTTTGTGTAGCGCATTGTTGTACATTACAAATAATACACACTGTTCTACAGTTCATAACAACTATTTTAATAAAATGATAAAACAACAACTCCAAGCATTTCACTTGCCTGGGACACCTCATCCAGCAGGCCACCACCTCCACTGCCTCCTTTCAATGTGGAGCAGTAGTGGCTGCAGTCTGAGCCCTTCCGAGGAGCTGGACTCCTCACTCTGAGGAGCCCATCCACCCTTCACAGGAAGCTAATTTCTGCCACTTACATTTAATCTTGCTCTTTTGCCTTTTAAAATACAGAGCAGTGACAGGTTTAACAAAAAGATGCTCCCTACATGTTTCTACAGCAATGTCGGAGCTGCAGCTCCATCTGGTGGCAGATGGTTACATAGCATTTAGGACACAACAACTTTGGCATTTGGGCATCAGTTTAAATATTAATTTGATTGCATGACTAATACATCAGGTACTGACCAGGGACAAAAGGATGATTAGTTTCTAGTCGAGTAGTTGTGCACATCACTAGAAACTCAACATCACAACAGGAGAAAAGAAGGAAGACGGAGATGAGAGATAATGAGGGAAGAGGAAGTGGGCGGGACCTAAACACAGCTGAACGTTATTAAGATAAACACAACGCAGGCTGCCAAAATAACACAGGAAATAAGACAGCCTACCTAACACAGAGGAACAGAATGGAAACACAACAATGTCTAAGAACAGCAAACTAACAAATCAAAGATCACCTGAAATGTAAGAGCTGGATAATAAAACACCGGCTGTCTCACTTTTTTATGTTCTGTTCTTCCATTGTTGACATTTTTGTTGTACGCATAATGTTTCCCAGTGGTTCTTGTTTACATTTGTCTTAAAACCACTGAGTGTTTTCTCAGTGGGATCGCTTTGATGGAAAAGGGGCGAATTTGATCGGTCTTACCTCCCTCTGTGCTCTTTCTGCATTAGTTCATCAGCTTGTGGCTTTTAGCGTCTCTGTGAGATTGTTTTAGGTCTTTGTGGTTATTTGGCATCAGCAGGTTGTTTTTGCTTCACTTTGAAGACTTTTTAGTTTTCAAGGTTTAAACTGATTTGCTGTGTTTTTTGCTTCGGTGGTTAATTTGAATCTTTTTTTGTAGTTATTTTTGTCTCCTTGCGGATTTTTGTTTTCTATGGACTCGGTTTTGTGGGGTTTGTTGCTTCTCTCTGCTTGTTTTCTGCGTCCTTTCTTTCTTTTATCTGAGCTTTTTGACTTTCAAACAACAAATATTGGCAGGCAGAGCCTCTGACCCCTCCTGGCCTCTGCACTGAAACGCAGAAAACAACAGCTGACATGCTATCGCAGCCATACAGGAAAATTTAAAGACACTTCATTCTGATTTTATTGAAATTTTACAAAAAGTCCAACTTTTAGAAAACGTAAACCCATCAAGCAAAGGTCAGTGGTGAGATTTGCGCTTTAAATGATGTTTCTAAAGAATCTGAAGTCCGCTCCGTGTGTCCGTTGTTTTTTAACCCTTTAAGGAGCGGAAGCTTCGTCTTTATGTAACTCTGTTTTTCTGTTTTGCCTCTGAAATAAAGAGCCCGTTTCCCTGCACATGCATGTGCACACAGGCGCGTGCACTTCTACATGACTGAGCGGATTGTCGTGCGCGCGTCTGCCTGCATCTACCTGTCTTTACAAGCAGAGCGCGTTTTCCTCCTGAATACGCGAAGGTGGACGCTTTCTTGAGCGCGTGCACGTATGCATGCCTGGATGTGAGTGCGCGCGCTCGGGGCGTTTGCGTTGCTGCTGCTGAAAGCCTCCCTCTCTCTCCCTCTCTCTCATCTTCCTCCCTGCTGCTTCTCCTCCGCTTCAGTTTCAGTATCGACCTCCTTCGCGCAGCATCTCTGCTCTTCATCCTCCGTCTCCATCCTCCTCCTCCTCCCCCTCTTCTTCCTCCTCCGCCTCAGCACCGCTTCCTCTGCAGGTGGATGGAGGCTGGGAGCCCCGGAGACAGAAGCCATGGCCGGGATGCGCTGCCGGTAGGGCTCGGTGGTGTTAGCGCTCTCTGATTCCGTGTGTGTGTGTGTGTGTGTGTGTGTGTGTGTGTGTGTGTGTGTGTGTGTGTGTGTGTGTGTGTGTGTGTGTCGCCAGGTCTTTGTCTATCCCGTGTGTGTGTGTTTATGGGGGAGTGCTGGCTCTTTGGGAAGTGGGCAATTGTTGCTCTATTTTACAGATTATTGATTGATGGGATCGCCCGGTGTGATCAGGTGTGTTTTCGCCTCGTGTCGCGTTACACGGAGACTGTGTTCCCGGGAAAAGGAGCTGTTTTTGCGCATTAGTGGGTTTATATCCCACTCCGCGTCGGCCTCACCTCTCCGTGTGTTCTCGTGGTGATCAGCGCGTGCATGTTATGCGCGGTTTTTACGCACATTGTCCTCGCGCTGCTGTACCAGATGCCGATGCTCTCCTGTAGTAACGCTCCGTTTCTGTCTCCTCTCCCTCCATCACTCCTCCTTTCCTCCCGTTCTCCAGTCACACTGCTGAGCACCTCCCTTCGCGCCGGGGACCACATCCTTACATGACCCGCGGCTGAGGAGAGGGGGGTGTCTCCGGATCCAGCGCCCGGATCATGGCATGCTGCCCACACCGGGCATCCAGCACTGACCATGGGGCTCCGGTCCAGGACCGTCGTTAGCGGCTCGGACGAGCAGAAGAAGCCCTCCGGCGCTCCGCCCGGGGACTTACTGGACCAAAGCACCACAGGAGCGGACAAGGATGGCGCCCTGCTGTTGGTGGCTCCGGGCCGGGATGACTACAAGCGGAGCTCCCAGGGCATCGGCATTGGGCTGCTGGCCAAGACCCCCCTGAACTACGCCCGGCCGGCCAAGAGGAATAACATCCGCAAGAGGAAGATCCAGAACCTGATCTACGACGCGCTGGAGAGGCCGAGAGGATGGGCGCTGCTCTACCACGCGTTCGTGTGAGTATCTGAATGATGAGAGAGGAGAGAGATCCTCTCCTCGGCTCTCCGTTCGCACTTTGTTTCAGCAGTTTTCAGGCCTTAATGAAGCTGGTGAGGCTGTAACTTAATATTGCTGCTGGAAATGAAAACCTTCCTCTTGTATGTCGCTGTAGCTGCTGGTTATGTAAGCGCTCAGCAGGCTTCAGCTGCTGGATCGTTTCTCTGGTGTGTGTGTGTGTGTGTGTGTGTGTGTGTGTGTGTGTGTGTGTGTGTGTGTGTGTGTGTGTGAGAGAGAGAGAGGGCGAGAGAGGTTTCACCTGTGCAGGTATTCTGTGTGGTGGATGGGTTTAAATGTGGATTCCAAACCTCTGAAACCACTTAAACCCACAAGAGTTACATAAGTGGAGCTCCAGCAGGTGGCTGATGGTGCTGAAGTGTGTTACCAAACTCTGAGCTCGCTGTGAGCGGGGGACTCGTTCAGTGATGGTCCGAGTGACCGTCAGCATCTTTGTTTCCCGTGCAGTGTTGGACTTTTCTGCTCAACTTACAATCACATAATCACGATTATTCAATTCAGTTTTAAAATTCAAATCACAATAAAACAGAAAAAAACTGCATAAATGAATAAATGAGACCAGAGTGAATGTGGACAAAAGTAAAGGAGCTCTTCTTTACTTTTCTTGAGCCCTGCTAATTTTAAAATTTTGATTTGTGATGGAAATATTTTTATTTATGTAAAAACACAAAAACCAGGCAGCAGGTGAGTCATAGTGAGTGCTGCTGAGCAGGTGTCTGTGCTGAAAAGACGGCCGACAGTCGGGCACGTCCGTGACCGATTCATGTCCAGAGAAAAGATCCCAGCGTGCACAGAGGCCTCAGCATTAGGGATGGGTACCGGTATCGGTTCTGACATAAACGGTAGTAACCAGACCGAAAAGCAGCGCACATTTCGGTGCTTTTTTTTAAAGTATGGTTATTTATGTAAGGTGAACTAGCAAACATCGTAGTTACATGCGGCTGTCCTCTTGTTTGATGGCAGATACTCCCTTCACCCTGGCTTAAAAGGCTAAAATGACCAAAGAAAAAGTGGAAAACAGCTAAACATGAGAAGTTTTTGGACAAAGTTTGTGTTTTTCCCTTGTTTAAGCACTGCTTCCAGCCAAGAGTGATGCCATAAACCCCCTATAGCTGCAGAGAAGACTAACATTGTTATCTTTTTACAGAAAACAGTTAAACATGAGAAGTTTTAGGACAGTTTGTGTTTTCCATTGTTTAAGCACCGATTCGAGCACCGTTTAAGCACCGGCACCGTTTCAAAAGTACCGGTTTGGCACCGGTATCGGATAAAACCTAAACGATACCCATCCCTACTCAGCATCCTGCGGCTGACGGCTGCTTCTGAGGCGGCGGCTCGTTTGTTTAACCGTGATCTGAAGAACGACCAGAACACAAAAAAAATCACCTGTTTGTTTGAAGACATGGACACAGATTTTTTTCATAACAGTCAGATTTGAAGTTAATATCTTTCAGGAGGTACGCTTCACATCTGCAGCCAGATGTGCAGACTCTTCAGAGGGGATGTGTCACCGTGGCAACTAAGAAAACGTGAAAACCACTGTAAATCAACTGTCTCTGGGATCTTTCTCTAAACCTGAGCAACTAGTTTAATTTTCTAACCATAACCAACTGGTTTTATTGCCCAAACATAACCAAACCATTACTGTTAATGATGATTAATAGCGGATCAATCAATAACCTAAATCTGTCCCAGGGGGGAGTTGAATTGAGGTCTCTGGTGTGAGTGGCGAGATGATTCCCTCCACTGCTGAAGCCCTGAAGTGCAGATTCCCAGTTTTATATCCAGCGTGTCTTCAAAGACGTTGCTGTGGAGAGGCAGCAGGCAGCACCTGCATGAACTCTGTCCTGTTCTCGTCCTCCTGGTTTAAGAGGCGTCTTTGGTTTTAAAGCACTTCCTGTAGTTTTGAAATCACTCCGATGTGACGAATCTGATTGTTTGACTCAAAGTCGTGCTGGGACACGACTTTGAGTCAAGAATCTACTACATTAAAAAACATCCACATAGACCCTTTCATGTTATTCCTGCTGAGTCAATGTGACAAAGGCGTAACTTACCTGCTGCAGGTGTGGGGGTCAGAGGTCAGAGTTCTGTGTGACATCACGCTGATCAGGGAATAACCCGATTAAATGTGGACGCGCTGACTTGATCGCGTCCTGGATCGGACAGGTGTAAATGTGTTTCTGCATCTTGGGTCTGTCGCAAACATATTTTTGTGTTTTGAGGTCAAAAAGGTATTTTACCGTCATTTAGCTGCGATTGAAACCTGAAACGTCGCCTCAAATCTTGTTTGGTCTGCAAAATTTCCAGAAAAACTGTTGGATCTCCTTCTTTTTGTCCTCCTGCACACGGTGTGAGGAATGCTGCTGACTGAGATCACAATAGTGCGTGATGGTCATTTAAACTCCAAACTCAAAGGCAACTCAGAAGACGAATTCCTGAATTTAATTTATGCCTAAAACTACATTAACAAGCTTGTGAAACGCGATGTTTGGGACGATGTTTATCACCAGCCTTGCAGTACTGCCTCTGTTTCACTTCACTGCAGGTTGTCTGCGTGGTCACGTCTTCAGGCTTTTATGTTGCCAGTTTTATATGATTACAGGTGTTTACTTTTCAAATTTGGATTACTTTGGGCGAAAAACGACCACCCTGCTTCCTAACCAGTAACAAAGTGATCTTTGTTGTGTTTCGATCACATGGCTGTGCTCATCCGGGTTAATCTCACCACTGTAATGGGAAAGCTGAAAGAAGGCTGGTGTAAGAGTCTTGCTTGCTCTTCATTCGTAAGTGCAGCTCTGTTTGAATCTCATTGTACTGCAGTCGGTACCTTCATAAGAAGGAATTTGTATTTTCAAAGCTGAGGTCTTAAACTCGTCTTTATGAGCCTGTGAAACATCAGAAAATGTGTTTTATTCATTGAACCGGATTAATAATCTGTTTACAGTCAAGAAGCAAACCGATGGTTTAGTTTGTTGTTAAATCCAATCAGCAGCAGACGACTGAGGCGGTTACTTTAGCTTTTCAGGTAAATGTTGCCACACTTGGACCTGCAGATGCTTCCTGGGAAATCTCCAGATTCCAGAACAGCAGGAAGCTTCTACATGAATAACCTAATGCTGAGTTGTGGCTGTTTTCAGGTTGCGTAACAGCGTCCACGAGCTGTAAAAAGGGCCTGTTGTTAGTTTGGGTGAAGGTTTCACCTCTGCAGTAAAAATCTGCCGGGCAGAAATGAATCCAGGCGAAGCTGACTGTAATAAATATTCTTTTTATTTTTGCTCCTTGTTTGGACACACTTCAGCTCTCGGGTCTCACGGATGCTGACAGAGCTGCCAGAACGACAGCGGATCGCAGCTCCAGGAAAACACCTTTTGTTTGTTCTCACAATTCACCGTTGTTCCAAACGAGAGCTTTTATTTAGCAGCCAGAGGTACAAACTCAACATCTGCAGCCACAAACAACAAGATAGCACCGGCTGGTTTCTTCTTCCTATTGTTTATTGGGCCAAGATTACCTGATGGATCAGTGAAGAAATGACTTTCTCTTATTTATTCTCGTAGCTGATGCGAATAAAAAAAAAAAAAAAAAAAATTCTTCCAAATGTTAATATTTGGGGCTAAAATATTCACTAGAAGTCCAGGTTGCCCTAATTTAATAATATGAAACATTATTTTATTCCTGCTGACTTTCTATTACATATAATCCTTCGTTAAAAGATCTTAACCCTCTGGTGTGCTCAGACAGATGGTCCTGCCTGAGAGTCTGAACTCAGGGGGGAAACCCGTCCTCCTGACTCCAGTTTATTTTTGCTACTATGTGATAAAACAAGCCCAAGAGACTGACTCGTGGCGAATCTCGTGCTCCACTGGCAGGACGCGTGCTTTCTCAGCAACACGACATATGCATCTCCCAATATGGCCGCTCCATATGGGCGGCTGGTGTCAGAGCAGGAAGTGACGTGTGAAAAAGGAAAGAAGGGGAGCTCTGGTGTTGGGGGTGGTGTGACAGGAAGTGGCGAATACAGAAACGGTGGACTGAAACATGCGCGTCCAAACTGACACGTGACTTTACATAAATGTGAAGACTCATCAAAGGGGCAGTTTACTCCATTTAAATACACATAAAACTCTGTTTGACCATTTGAAATTTCAGGAGTTATAATAATCCAGGTGTTTTGGATTATTGTACAAAGTAAACAACAATCAGATGTCTCTCCAGTGACTCGGTCATCTTGCAGAGAGGCTCCGCCTCCTCCCTCCTGGTCCGTAGCCTCGGCGAGTTCAGCCTGCGGGCAGGTGAACCGTGTCCTCACCTGCTGCAGACGGTTGGATCAAAACACTCACTGCAAGCCTGAGATTTCCATGTGAAGTTACGTGTGTTGGAAACCAACACGTTGTCCTGCTGTCACAAACATGGACTACATCACCATGACGATAAAGCCACCAGTGAAAATGGCTCCCAGCAGCCTTTTCTTCCTTTAACCAGCTGCTTGAGGACATTCAGGAACCTTGAACGTTTGTAACTGTGGGACTGGCTCTGCATGTTGGAGTTGTTGATGTCTATAAGTTCAAATGAAGCTCATAAATTAGAAAGCGAGGAAACTTTGCCTGCAGCGAGTCGCAGATGAAGGAAAAATTGGTTTCAGTTCAGGTCGCCAGATCGATTTCGTTCGATTTCACGTGCTCTGTTTACCGTGTCGAACTTTGATGAAACAAAACTTGTTTTCATGTTTTTAATCAGCCGACTGATCCTTGACTCTGGTGGCCTTCAGCCCTGCTGACAGGCCGATGTCATGGAGGGTATCCAGAGTAACTGTGGTGAAACTAAACCAAAACTCTCTGTGTAACGAGATACCAATAGAACTACATTAGAATAGGATTCTGTTAGATATTCTGCTGTATTTGGGGGAAACTGTCTTCTTTCATCCAATCAACAGAAAAGGAAAAAAGGAATTTACCTGGCATGACATTAAAACCTAAATTTTATTCAGTGCTGGAAAAATGTCTCACTCACGTCATTTAAAAAACACGTAAACATGTTCTCTGTAACAGTCGGCCATTTTTGATGTTCACTGGTCTCTGTTGTTAGTTGATGTTGGGAATGTGGCAGCGTAATAGATGGCGTGTAAGACGGATTCAGCTTCTGAAAAAGGATCTGAAAAGTGAAGCTGATGAGTTAAATGCATTAAACCTGAGTGATGTTTAAAGGCCACCAGGGGGCGACAGCTCTGATTGCAGAAAGACTTGTGTTCCTGCAGAAGGTAAAACAGCCGTGAGCCCCTCTGTAAACACCTTCCTGAGGAGTTTATGGTCTTAATCCCTCATTTCGGGTCATATTTAGTCATTCTGGCTGGTTAGCCAATCAGCATGTGGCTTCATAATCAGCTTCTCCCCTCACTCATCATACCCGGACTTCCAAACGCTAAGATGGCGATTTTGAAACGCTCGTTTTTACAGACCGATAGGTGATGTCACTGCGGGTGCATCTGTGGGGCGGATACGAATGGCGACGAGGCGACCAGCACAATCATTTAATGTGAATGTGTCACAGATGTCGACCAGCTGCTGGTTTAAAGCTCTGCTGCAGCTCACTGGGTGTTAAGTGTCTTGCTCAAGGGCACTTCAGCTGTTCGGGCTGACAGCAGGGGAAGCATTACTCACACACTTCACCCACAGATTCTGATGCATAGGCAACACTTCAACGTGACACATGTATGGGGAAGTGGGACGAGGATTAAAGAGCAGAAGCAGATGGATGGACTGCGATAAAGAAAGAGGGGAAAAACGCAGACACGAAGAGGAGGATCCGCTGTCGGAAAACCACAAAAACACTCAGAATTCTACCTGCTTGGGACGTTGCGTTTAGTCGTGTCCTGGAAAAACTTGTTGTGGCAGGTCTGTTAACAGAAAAACAAACATTTATTCATTCAGATTATTCATTTTTATGTGATACTGCAACACATTCAGGTTTAACACTTTATGCACGACTGTAGCCGTTGGTGTCTAATGTTGTTGTCTAAGCTTCGCTCATGTAAACACTGCAGTCTGACGTCACCACTCGATTACCTGCAGAACTTTCCAAGCTTGATGGAAAATGGTGCCTTTGTCCTTCCATGTAAAGAGTTTCCTGTCTCCTACAAACAGTCTGAGTAATGTTAACATGCAGAACCGTGCAAAGGTTTTAGACTCAGACCAACCCGAGAAGCATCAGGTTCTCCAAAATAACCAAGTCTGAAAACAAGTCAAAATAAAGATGGAAAATAATCTCAACCAAGTCTGGTACCTATTCCAAAACAAGTCCTTTAACCAAGACTGAGAATAAGACTAAAAAAGAAACTCTAAACAAGACCCAGCTAAGGTGGAGTCCAAGTATAAACAAGGTCTGAACTTAAGTTCAATTCAATTTTATTTATATAGCGCCAAATCACAACAAAAGTCGCCTCAAGGCGCTTCATAGATACAGAGAAAAACCCAACAATCTATGAGCAAGCACTTTGGCGACAGTGGGAAGGAAAAACTCTCTTTTAACAGGAAGAAACCTCCAGCAGAACCAGGCTCAGGGATGGGCGGGGCCATCTGCTGTGATTGGTTGGGGTGAGAGAAGGAAGACAGGATAAAGACATGCTGTGGAAGAGAGACAGAGGTTAATAACAGATATGATTCAATGCAGAGAGGTCTGTTAACACATAGTGAGTGAGAAAGGTGACTGGAAAGGAAAAACTCAATGCATCATGGGAATCCCCCGGCAGCCTACGTCTATTGCAGCATAACTAAGGGAGGATTCAGGGTCACCTGGTCCAGCCCTAACTATATGCTTTAGCAAAAAAGTTCAAAACAGGTCTAAGACAAGTTTGAAACCAATCTAAAATAATCTGGAAACAAAGTTTATCCTAAGTTTAATCCAAGGATGAAAGTAGTCTGAACCAAGGTTCAACTCAAGTTTAATCTAGTTTGAAAGTTTGAAAGCAGATTTGAAACATTTAAATCCAAAACATCTGAAACCAGTGTGAAATAAGTCTAAACTGAGCTTGAAACCAGACTTGAACCAGAACAAAGCCGGACGTGTGGCATGTTTGGGAGGAAGCTTCAAACCAGCTCAGCACTCTAACCTGTTTGTAGAGCACTGAGGAGAACTGGGGCAGTTGTCCGGACAAATATTGATCCGATTTCAGTTATTGATGAGTGAAGCTAATCGTGGCTCATCTCTTCTCTGGACTCAACTAAAGTTTAAATGCTGAACGTGACTCAGGTCCTTGTTTCTGCCTCTGGAGGCGACACTGTGAGCAAAGGTTGCAGTATCGGACCACAGCTACCATCACAGAGCTGAAGTGATGTAATACCCAAATTTTGGTTTCCATAACAACGCAGTGGAGAGAGTCAAATCAGATCCAGAGTGGAGGCTGCGAGCCCGGGCGAGCGAGCATGTGTGAAAGCAGAGAAAGAGAGCGAGGGAAACGCGAGATGTTTGACATCAGCAGTTTTGGTGGCAGGTCGGTGGTGATCTTTGGCCTCGGCCTGGCATCCAGACAAGCCTGACAAGAGGGCTCCGTCCCACAATGCACTGCTGTATGCATCTTTCTGTTTGATGCCATGCTCTCTCTCTCTCACTCTCTCTTCGCTTCTCCTGGATTTTGATGTTGTTTTCTTTTACTAGAAAAGCAACGACAGCAGCCGTGTCTGTGGGTGGAAATCATCTCCTTCAGATGAAAACCTTGTGCTGTCAGTGTTTGTGATTTTCATGCTTTCATATCGCTCGAAGGATCACACGCTGCTCTGCAGGTGGAGGCCATCTTGCAGCCCTCCTCCTCTAAACTCTGTCAAAACCGTGTAAATGAAACATCCTGAAACGAGCAGCTGATCCGACTGCTGCAGTTTAGACCAGGATGATGGACGCAAAGGATTTTTCACATGTTAGGAGAACTTGTGGGCTGCTTTTCTGCTCCAGCTCATCCAAAACCATCTCGTCTGTGTTTCCGTCACCTGATGCTGAGCCGTTTCCCTGCTTTTCGGTCGAACAGCTCTCACAAAGCTGAAAACCACTCAGTGTCACATTAAACCCAGATGAGATGTTGTGTACTTGTGTTTCATCATTTTCTCATACGGATGTTTTCAAACTGACTCAAACCTGAAACTAGGCTCCGAATCAAGTCTGAACAAAGTTTAGAAAGAAGTTTGAACCCCGGGGAGCTTGAAAAACCTTTAATTTGAATAAAATACTATGTGACCTGAAAGGAATACACAGAGCTTAAAACGTAGATGGTTAAATGGGCGATACATTCTCCAGCTCGGCTTTCTGATTTGTGTCAGACTGAAACAAAAGGAAGATGACGAGTTTCCAATTCCATCTTAATCTTCCCTGATTTTTGCTGAACGTGCAAAAAGCTATTTTTACCCTGGCAGGAAACTGCTGTGCATAATTATCTGAAACCTCAGCAAATTACTGTCTGAATCCAGGCTGAACGAGATTAATGTCACACTTTATTGGCACATTTGTCTCTCCCGGTGCAGCCGCCGTCCTCGGTCCTTCGTCAGAGTGAAACCTCATGTTTGAGTAAAGACATCCACAGGCAGAGATGTTTGAGTAGTTTTGTCACTGCACAATGAGTGAAACGTCCTTGTAGAGGGAATAAATGCATCACTTCTCATCATTTATCTTCTTAAAATGCTGTTGGTTGGGACCAGATCAGGTTTAATTAGTAGTGCTGTAGTTTTAGTGCTTTTATTTTGGTCGCAGATCAATTTCCTGTGCAGGAAAGCTGTGACCCGGGTAAGACTCGAAGGCCGATTAGAAAAATCTTCAGCAGAGCAAAATCAGCAAATTTCCGTCAATCTGCTCAACCAACAGGAGGTCGTAATGAAGTCCACAGTGTGTATTTACAGTAAACAGCAAGCGTGATTGGCTGTAAAGACGTCACATGACACGAGCTGCGTAAACACAGATGGAAGATTCATACCATCCGGCATACTTTTATTAATATTTATATAGATAAATTCAACCTGCTGGAAACACAGGAAGTTGCAAACTGCGAGAACAGACCAACACGCCTCGAACAAAAGACACGCCCTCGCTGTTAGCTTCCTCCATCCTGTGATACGGTGCACTGCTGCTGACGGGTGGTGTCGTTATCATAGCTTGGCCTGTTGTCACTGACCACATTTATTTGTGTATTTTCATGTTAATTCATTTGTCTTCAGAGAAGTATAACAGGACTGAATACTTGGCTGCCGGGTCCGTGGTGTCCGCGTCCACAACACGGTCAAATCCAGGCTTCAGGGAGCAGCTGAAAGTAGCCTGATGCATCAGTTTTTACAGTCGTGCTGGTTTCCTCCTCTCAGTGTGAGTGCACCTCCCTTTACTGCTCCTCACATGAGTCTGGGTGGAGCTATCAAGAAGTAGATGAAGGTGGTGGAGTAAATGCTGCAGTTCCTGCAGTAAAAGCTTCCATTAGAGGGCGACAGAGAGCAACAGTTTGCAGACACTCAGAGAAAAGCTGTTGTTGTGGCTAACATGCATGGTGACGTAAACCAGCGGTCCCCAACCCCCGGGCCTCGGACCGGTACCGGTCCGTGAGTCGTTTGGTACCGGGCCGCCAGAGTTGAGGCTCAGGTGTGAAATGTCTGGTTTTCAGGGTTTTTATCGGTTTTCAGCGTTATTTTGTTATCGTTTTTATCGTTTACTCTGTTTTCCTGGGTCTTTTCACGTGTGTTATGAATAAATCTTCTTTTTTTCGGTACCAGTACTAGTTTTATTTTGTTGTATTTATCCGCGACACCTTAAAGGCCGGTCCGTGAAAATATTGTCGGGCATAAACCGGTCCGTGGCGCAAAAAAGGTTGGGGACCGCTGACGTAAACGACACATCCTACATCTGATCAGCCGATACGACCGAAATCTGATCCTGCTTGTTGAGTCAGGATAGACCGATGTTGTGGGATCGCTGCGTATCAATTCCCGGTCTGTTCCTCACAGTCAGGACGCTGGGAAAACGTTGGATTAATGCATTCCTACGTCAGTCACCAGAAACTACCTGAACAGGTTTAAGAAAAGATGGCGGCTTGAGTTTAAATACGCATCTTTTACACGACGTCACTGATCCATGATGTCAAACAGCATCTGTTCTCTTTAATTCTCTTACTTTCTTCGAATCAGTGACGGGTGTTTTCGTCGAGTACGTGCGACCTTTTAAAGGTTGGTGTGGACCCGTGGGTTAAACCGCCCGATCAGACGCTTGCAGGCTGAAGCAAGTGGAGTCAGAGACTGTGCAGATAATTAGTCGTGACGAGCGCTCATTAGCAATCAGTAACTCCAAACAGCAGTCACAGCAGACTCCACGGGGTGAGAGTGATTCAGTCATGGCAGACACATCAGGCGAGCTTCTTTTTAAAGCTCGTCTGCAGTTTTGGTGCTTGTTTGGAGTGAGAGGCTCGGCGCTGTGATCTGAGTGGATTTATGGTCTTTTCAGCATCAGGATTCGATAAAGTGTCAGCTGGCAGTTTGAGCCCACAGATGCACAAAAGCTGGTTCCTTTATGGAGGCCGCGGCGCCTCTCGTCCTGTGACCCGTTTAAACCAACCTCGCTTCCTGCGTGCAGTCAGTCGCAGCTGTGACGCTTCAGCGAGAACACGTCAGTGGCTGAAAGAGTGCAGCCGCTCTTCAGGTGTATCAGGTTGATTCTTCGTGCTCTTACACATGTTGATGACTTTTACCTCGAGCACCGAACACTCGCCGTTTTTACTGATGTTTTCATGCAGGTGGACGAAGCTGACGTGAGAAACGGTGCAGCGATGTATAAATAGGCCCTGCCAGTGACGTATGTAACAGATTGCAGTTTACACACTTACACATGCGGTCCATTTCCAGATTTATTTATTAAACTGCGCTCCTCAGAAAGGTCTGAATTTCCAGAGTTTCTGTGGGAGCAGCCACATCAGTCCAGATGTTCCTGAGAAAACATCTGGACTTTGGAGATTCCTTTTAAGAAGTATTTAAAAATCAGACTTTGAACTATTTTCCCAGCCACCTGCGGGAAGCATATCTGCTGTGTGAGTCTTTGTTTGACCAGGAAGTGAAACTTTTGAGGTGAAGAATCTCTTTCATGAGACACCTGCACGCAGGAGTTCTCCTGAGTTTGGGGAAATCATGCAAACTGCACACAGAGGGACCCTGCGTGGGTTCAAACCCTCTGACTGTGAGACCACAGTGCCAACACTTTGGCCTGAATCACTCAATCCGCTCAGTCGCTGCTTCCTTCTGGAAGCCCCAGATCCTGCTGCCGTCCTCGCTGAGGTCCAAACAGTAGTTTTGGGGGTTAGTGTCAGGACGTCTTTAACTCACAATTTCTGTAGATTAAAATCATTTTATTTTTATATTTTGTTTTGTTTCCGTATTGAATTCAAACCTTCATATCCATTAAAATAAGGTTGTTTTGGGTGTAATGATGGAAGCAGGGAGGTGGGGGGAGAATCATTTCCAAAAATCATCTCCAGCAGTCTTACAGGGACATAATGACCCGACCAGGCTCGACGTCTTTGAAGACAAGTCGATGGGTTTTGATTGGGAGATGGTGGCGTGCACTTGCTGCTGACAGAGACGACGACTCGGATTGTTTCTGCTCCTCTTCGTTCATTTCCACTGAAGAGTCTGATCTTCACCGGTTTGACAGACGTCTTCCATCAAACCAGCTGTGCGTGTCTAATGCATCACTTCCTGCGAATCAAGAAGAGGTTTTAGCGGCGAACAGGAAATGACTTCCACAGAAGTCCATTTATTTGCCTCCAGATTTTAAGATTGACTGCTATTGATCTGGATCTAAGAGGCTAAAAGCATCTTCACATCTCACGACTCAAATTATTTATGTTTCACTTGTGTTTTAATGGCAGACTGAACATGTTGTTGCTTTCAGAGCAGCGTCATTTCATGGGAAATCGCACATTTCCTCCAGATCGGAAATTTTACTTTTCTCTCTTTACTTTTTTTCCCAGCGTTTCTGAGGCTGCTCAGAACAAGTTAGAGCTTGTGGCCGGGCTCATCGTCCGGCCCTGATGCCTTCTGGGTCATTTAAACACCTGTAAATGTAGCTCATGAAATGGAGAAACAGCACTGATGTTCCTCACAGTTTGGACATATGACGCGGATCAAACAACTCTAAGTTCTCCAGATGTTTCTCCAGGACGGGTTGATCTGTTTGCAGTTTCGTTGACAGCTCGTGGAATAATATGAAGGATTGTTTTAACACTCAGGTTTGGTGACACATGTTCAGGTTCAGTCAAGCTGCAGTTTGAAGAACGTCTTCAGGGCCTGGAAGAGTTTGATCAGTGTGCCGTGGACTCAAAGCGTGGGTGAAAAGGAGACTTTAGCTTGTTTGGAGCAGCCGCCCATCCCGCGTGCTGATACGACCCAAAGTGCACAGTGACATTGTGTGCTTTTGCTAAGAAAACTATGAAACACTATTGGCTGCTACTGTGACTTGAAATTATGACTGACCCCGGGCTTCTTTGAGAGGCTGGAACATGAAAAGGTCACATTTTGCATGGCGCCATTAAACACACTGAAGTTATTGTATAAAAACATGAGCTGATTGTGAGGGTTTGGCCGATTTGGCAGGATGAACGGCCGCGTTTGTTCTGCTCGTTTAGGTCACTGTTCAGGCCTAATGAGCGATTCATGTTTCACACTCTCATAGTAAAGTGTTAACATGTAAAGTTTGAAGTTTGCGTGGGGACTGCGAGATGTTCACTGACAGTTAATAAAGTAGGATTTTCACGATTTACATCCAAACATAAACAAGACCTCAGTGTCGTAATTCATGTATTGGATTCCCTCTGTGGAGGCTGTTTGTGTTCAGGGTTTCCTAATGGACTCTGTGGTTGTGGTCATCTAGTGGAATGATATTCATGTCAGACAGATGTTGAAGCAGAGCGCCGTGCAGCCGGGAGATGAAATGTAAGATCGAGGCTCTCTAAACTCCAAATGTAATCAAACGTCGAGGCTGAAAAGTGCAAAAAATGTTATTTTTAGATGATTTCATTTTTGTTGCTACCATGTGGCCAAAAATAATCATTATATTAATATTTATGTCTCTTTTCTTTTACAAGAGCTCAGGACAGATACAGAATTTTTAATATGTGGAGAAGGAAACGACATTACATAACAAACTCACAGCCCAACACCTCTGAAACGGGACGTGAGTGGGAACATGAAAGGTCTGCTCCTACCTGCGCTCGTGTCCTGTCATTATGATGTCACGAAGAAGAATCGTCCTTCACTGTTTCTCTGAGATCATTTGTTTCATCGTCAGTTTGTTTCTCTGCAAAACAAAGAATATCAGCGAGCCGAGCTGGAGGGTTTTGAGCCTTTGTGCCAGAAACGCGACTGAACTATTGATTAAGCGATCGATCGCTTCAGTTCTGGGTGGATGTTACCTGGATGTAGCTCGTTTGTCTGAAAACATCAAAGAGGAAGGAGAAGGATCACTGATCAGCTGGTGTAGATCACATGACTGCTTTAAACTGAGGATTCGCCACCAGTTTCATGTAAATCTGAATCTTTATTATCTAACATGTCCTGATGAGTGGACAGTTAATGGGCAGCTGTGGGGAAAAAAACACTTCCACCTACAGGAAACATGTTTCCCGGTGGAGAATCAGGAGGTGGTCACGAACATAATGAAGCCTTCAGGTGTTGTTTAACCCCTCTTTGGCCCTGGGACCATTTTTGGTCCCTTTAGTTTTTCAGTTACAAGCCATTTGCACTGTGTTGAATGGAATATAGCCAAATTCTCTAAAAAAAAAGTTTGGCATAATTTCATTTCAAAATTCAAGTCTGACTTCCTTAAGGTGCTAACACAGCAGGAAGGCTCTGGAGTGAATGTCAGGGTTCACTTTGTGCCACATAGCTCACTACATGCTGCTTTTTACTCTTTAAGAACACAACAAAGGAAAAAACAGTAACTTTTGAAGGAGGAACGCATCAGAGCATGCTCAGATGCATCAGAGCATGCTCAGATGCATCAGAGCTGCGTTCCTCTGAGTCTATAAGACGGTATGTTTGAGCGGTATTTGTTCAGATGGCGCCTCTGAGAAAATGAATAAGAAAATAAAGAAATCTGTAAATCTTACAGTGTCAGCGAGTGCACGACTGCAGAGCTTTAATCTCTGTTTCAAGATCATTTAGATACAAAGGCCAACAGGACGGCTTTGAAATGATTCTGATTAAACAGGATTTAACATGGATTATATTTTGATTTAATCTGTTAATAAACCCAAAGAGAATGAAAACGCTCTGTTATGGTCCCTAAACGACGCCAAGCAAACTAACACGGCTGCAGTTCAACAAACTTAATAATAATAATTATGATTACTCACAAAGAACAATCACGAATAGATGCAGCAGAAGAAGAAGACGAAGAAGACAAAGACGACCAGGAAGCAGGCACACAAAGGGCCGACGGAGCCCCGAGACGTTTGCTGCTGTGGCCCATAAATCATGGAAGGAGTGCGCCTCAATATTTCATCACTTTAAAGATTAGTGCCAGAGGCAGCTTTGATTATTCTTTTTTTTAAATCTCCTTTATTTTTCTTTGGTTTTAAAATTTTATTTCAGTTTGTTTCTGTTGTTTCTTTTTGTTGCATGTGTGTTTTTCTGTTTCATTGCCGTCTTTTACATGGAAGCACTTGGTTGCTGTTTTTATGATGTTCATGACCTAAACCCCCAACTCGACTCATGGTTCATGCACAGAAAGTCGGTGCTGATGAAGACTAGGGCTTTGCAGAGGGCTCGGCTCCATCAGCACGGTGACTGCACCTTCCTCATGAAGCTGCCGCCGTGCGAGCAGGTTAACCTGATCCTGAGATCTCTGACTGCACGTGCACACGGCTTTGTGTTTGGACAGAACTCTGTGGGGATGTATGCTTTCACCGTTTCAGGTGATGGTACCATCTGCCAAGAGGGCAAAGGTGAACGGGCAGCAGGTGTCCATCTTTAGGGAGCCCCGAACAGCCGAGAACTTATGACATCACCCACCTTGCTCTGTTCACAGCAAGGCCATCGGCATCAGCCGCTGATGCTCAACGAGGGCGAAGGGTTTGTCTGTGAAGCTTTAAGGTGTCTATGAATGTCTAAGGCATGGGAGGCACACAGCGCAGGTTTCTGTGCACCATCAGAGGTCCGGTGGAGGCCTCCGATGGACCTCCATCGGGCCGCTGCAGATGAAACCCCTCGTCGTGCTCCGACAGGTGAAGCTGGTCTGACCCGAGCGGGGCTCAGATTCTGCCTCTGATGTCATGTTTGCGTCACGTCACAACAATGGCTCCTCTCATCGGTGACTCAGCGTCCGGACCATTTCCGATCCACATTAGTTCGACCGATTCCACGTTTCCGTGACGATACTGTGGAGATTCAGCTTGTTGTCTTCCTCTTGAGCACAATTACACCAAACACTGGAGCAAATTGAGTTTTCCTGCTGTTATCAGTGCTTGGACATTTCTCTGCAGCCCCTCGTTGGAGGCTCTCGCTCTGCCACGCTTTATTATTTCCCCTTGCTCTCTCTTCATCCCTCGGACCCAGACGGCGGTAATGTTTGTGGTGCCCGGCGGCTCCAGCGTCCCCCGAGGCTGTTTGCTTTGGGCTGCAGCCGCTTAAGAACGATACCTTCAGGTTTCATTTACGTCAGGCTGTGCAGCAGAACACTTTAATCTTCAGGTTTGAGCTGGAATCAAGTTTTTCAGATCAAGGTGTATGAAGTCAGCATGTCTGTGCTCTCTGACTATCTGCAGCAGTGTTTCTGTAGATCTGCTTAAAGGCTTTCAGGATCCTGCACAATCACATGTTTTTGCTGTGATGTTCCAAAGTGATTTATTTTCATGTTGTTCACATCTTCTGATGATTTCTTGTCCAAAGCTTAACAAATATCCAAACAAACCACTGCTGTGTTTGATGAGGAGACATGTGACACTCCACCCCACAGTCTGTCCTGAAGCCTTTTACTGGATTTAAACTCAATTTGTTTCTCACCATTTTGCGTCCCTTTGTAGTCATTTTCTCTCTCTTTGTGGTCCCTTTGGATCTTGCATATCTTTTCAGTAACGTTACATAATTTGAGAGTCGGTTCTCATCTGTTTGTGATCATTTTGCATCCCTTTTGTCTTCTTGTGGTCACCTTGTGCCTCTATGGGGCTCTTGTGCCAAATGATGGATGCCAAATGAATCTTGCATGTCTTTTCAGACATTATTTGACATTCATTTTTCATCCATTTGGTTTTTTTTTTTTTGATGAATAGAAATCATGTAGGAGTCCAACAGCCTCTTATTGGAGCCCTGTTGTCATTGTGAGCCTTTCCGTGCTCATTTTGAATCAGTTCTTTTGCATTTATTAGTTTGTCTGCCCTTTTTAATCATTTGACAGTTGTATATTCATGTCCCTGTGTTGCATCTTAATGCTGTTTTGTTTACATTTTTCAGCCCTGTGGCTTTCTCATGTCTCTCTCAAGTCATTTTGCATCCCACTGCACTCATTGTGTATCCCTTTGCATGCAAAATGCATCCAGCATCTCTGTCTTTCACAGCCTCTGAAACGAGACTCATTAAGCATGTTTTCTTTCCCGCTGTGCTCATTTTGTCTCACTTTGTGGTAATTTGATGCCTTTTTGAGTTATTTTTCATCTCTGTTGACATTTTTGCTTCTCCTTTCAGTCCCCTTAAATCTGATGACATGATCTCACAGCTTCTTATGATCATTTTCAGTCATCTCTTTGAGCTTTCTGTGCCTCTTCAGTTATTTTGAGGTAATTTCCTGTCGTGTAACGATGATTTTGGTTTACATTTGTGGCAGTGAAACAGTCCGTTTGCTGTTGGAGGAGTCTCCTGCTCTCTGAGGCCACGTCGGTGCCAAAGGTGACCAGATACATGCGGAGGCGTTTCACGTTTACGATCCCTCGGAGTGATTCAGTGCAGCAGCTCAGCTGCAGTTTAGCAGGTGGCTAACGAGGGTTTCTCTCCTCATTTGTCTCCGTGGTGACGGGTGTAGTTTACAGCTTCAGCAGTGGATGCTGGGTAATGGTAATAATGATTTCACCGGGTGTAATTTAGATGAAGCATCACTCGTGGTTTTATTGTTCACTGGTTTGACTCGTGCGGAGAATTTTTAGGTGATGTGTGATTAAAACACGGCGATGTCGGGGAAACGCGCAGCTCCATGAATCTTCTTAATGTGATCATCGAGTGAACGCATGACTGTGGTTGTGCGTGTGTTTATTAACAGATGGTGACCTCACAGTGAGCAGCATCAGAGACCAATGGGAGCGTTAAACTCCACAAGTTTGCTCAGTTTATCTTTTTGGGGGTGAAAATGATCAAACTGTGGCAGCAGTGAACGAGCACGGTGGATATTTAGCTGCTGTCTGGTGTGTCGGGTACATGCGGAGCTCACAGTCAGACGGGTCAGACTGCAGCTGAGGTTCAGTGGGAATCTTTCATGGCTGCGTTGGATTTTATTCATCTTTAATGCATCAGAAGGAGAAGGAGCGCTGCGAACTCTCTCGTGCTCATTCTGCCAAAACCAGACGCTCCTCCCTGGTTGGTTTCCAGAAAAATTCATTTTGTCACAACACATAAATAAAAAGCTGCTTCAGACATTCGTGCCCGTTTCTGTTCATCTCATGTAAAAGTCCAGCGTGTCTGAACGGTGCCTCTGGGAACCACCGCCCCCTCACAGCAGCCCCGAGACTAAAGCACTTCTGCCCCCTTTTTTACTTGTTTCGTGTCTCTTCAGCTGTTTTGGATTGTTTGACCAAGATTGTGTTTATTTTGGACATTTTGCATCCCTGCGTAGTAATTCTGTCAATTTTTGGTCATTTTGCATGTCTGTGAACTGTTGCTGTCTCATTTCAGTCACTCTGGTTAATTTGTGTTTCTTTGTAGTCGTATTTCGTTTTTCTGTGGTCATTTTCTGCCTTTTATGATCTCTGTGGATACTTATCATCTCTTAGGTCCATTTAACATAAATTTGGGTGATTTTTGCATCTGTTTCTGTTTTTTTTTTTAAGATAATTTTTTCCTCTCAATGTTTTTAATGATGTCTCTCTTTGTCTATCTCTGCTGTGATTGGATGAGAGCTGGGTACCCGTCAGACAAGTCACCCATCTTTCTCAGGAAAGTTTTTCATTTCGTTTTTCTTCGCAGCTCTTTTCAATAACCACGTCTCATTTTGTGGTTATTACACGTCGTTTTCATCTCTGTGGGCTTTGCTTTGCATCCCTTTGAGCTCACGTTGAGTTTTTCTTTGTCACTTTGGGGTAATTCCTTATCTGTGGTGGTTTTGTTGGGTTATCTTGAGTTTTGGGCTGTTCTGGAGAGTCTTTCAGTGTGTTTGTCGTTGTTACTCTTGAGTCTTAGTTCTGATGAATATCTTTGACTGGGTTTTGTCATCTTTTCGGTTTTATCATTATTCTGCTGTTCATGTTTTGGGATTTATTCGTGTCTCTTTGCTGTTGCTAAGTCGTTGTCATTATATTAGGTGCCGTTGTGTTACTTCCTGTTTTATTTGATTCGTCCTTTGTGTCTCGTGCGATGTCCTTGGTTTTACTTCCTTTGTCTCATGATGAATGATCAGTTTCACCTGTACCCTGGTTTCTGCAGCGGTCTCTCCTGTGTGTCCGTTCCAGTTTAAGTTTAAGAAGCTAAAACATCAGAGTGTTAGTTTCTGAATTAAACCTCTGATGCGTCTCTGAGTCCTGCGTCTCACTTAAACTGTGACATCTTTAGACTGATCTGAGTTTTCACGTCTTTTTGGTAATTTTGTCATCCTCTTGATTTTTTTTTTTGTTGTGTGGCTCACATTGAGAAGTGTTTTGTTCATTAATTACAGGATTTGTGAAGACATTGAACTCCACGTTGTTCCCAAGCAAAAACTGCAACGAGCTGAAAACAGAGGCTGTGTACGTGCGGTCCATTCATCTTTTGTTGGTGTTTTGCACCTTCAGATGTTTGTTTGACCTCTGAGGATCAGAAGATGCTCAGGAGGTCCTCTCAGAAACACATTAAAGGTCCGAATGATGCCACTTTAACTCAGCTGATATTCAGACGTTTAATTGTTTCAAATGCAGAAGAAGAAACAACGGTTTCAGTTTATCACTGCAGCTGCTGGCGGGTTAATCTGATATCTGACACACACACACACACACACACACACACACACACACACACACACACACACACACACACAGGGATCGATGGCTGCAGGCAGAGCGGTCGGACCCTGAGGAGGATGATCTTACCGGGAGGAGAAAGCATAGTCGGACTCTGTAAAGGGAAACCCCCCTCTCCAATCCCACAATCCCTTTCTGCAGTGCTGCTGCTGAATACCAGACCTCCATGAACCCCTGCGCGCACGTGTGTGTGTGTGAGACGGTGCTCTCACACACACACACGTTAACACCCTGCAGTAAAGCCGGGGGGTCGTGGTGAGGGAGTCATTAGTGTCTGTAATTTCAGTCCTGCCTGAATCTGCCATGTCAGTGATTTTCACAGACTACCTGAGTCCGCCGGCCTCGTCGGCGTCCTGTAACATGACGGGAACAGTAACCTGCCCCACCCACACGCTGACATTTCTGTGTGTTTGATGGCTGCTGTAGCAGTTTGTCCCGTGGATCCTTTTTACAAACGGCACTTGAAGCAGTTTTAACTTCAAAGTGAGAACATCAGAATCGCTTCAGAGGTTTTTTCTTTGTTAGTCTAAAAACAAAGATGATGACAGGGCAAACCGCTGTAGGATCGAAGAGTTCAGGGGACGTTCGCCATGCTCGTTAATTTGCTCCATGATTTACAGCCGAGTAAAACGAACAGTCGCCAACACGTGAGTCTGAAACTGACCCGGATTTTTTTTTTCTCACCACATGAGACAAGCTGGTCATTTAAATCCATATTAAACCGGAAAAAACCCGTGTTAGTTGCCATCTACTGCAGGTCAGAGGTCAACGAGGCTTCTAAAGGGTCCAGAACTGAGGCTGTAATCACAGAGTCGGAGTCAGGAAGTGAGAGAGGTTTGGACCTCGAATGTTTGATAAATTCAGAGTTTCTTCATTTCTGACTGTCCAGAAGTCTAAGAAACGTCGGTGGCATCCAAACGCAGCCACACAGCTGTTTGTGACCTTTAATCTATTGATTTGTGCGTCTGGATACAAATTCTGTTTTGTTGTTCTTGTCCCTGAACATGAATTTTCATCAGCCTAGTCTCTCTGATCTGTACTAATTCACGTCCACGTCCACAAAATCAATATATTTCACTTTTAAAGGGCAAAAAATAAAAAGTCAAATTTGGGTCTTGGAGCCAGTCGTTTCGCCATGTCAGAGTCTGAGTGACATCTTTGCCTGTTGCTTTTTAAAGTTGCTGGTTTGAACAGTTTTATTACATCAAACTTCAAGGAGCTTGTCTATAAATGCAAACAAACCTCCATGAAGCCTCACGCTGCAGAAGCTGCCTGAGAATCTGCATGTTTTTAGGGTTTCTGGAGAATCGCAGTAATTAACTGTACATCCACAGGATCTGCTAACAGGTAATTCAGCTGCATTTAATGTCACAGTATGTAAAATGTAAATGGAAAAAAAAAACAGGCTTCAAAACACTGGTTTTGCTGGTCGCGTTTCCTTCGTCCTGCATTTTCACCACCGCACAAATCTGTCCCCAAGAACTTCATTTGATTTAGATTGCCATTAAAACAGCAGGTAATTCCAGCTGTAATTGTTACTGGAGGGGTGAGAAAGAGTCTGATAAAGGGTGATGTATGCTGTGGACTGGATTACAATCACTCCACCTGCCCTGGAGAAATAAACAGCCAATAAAACGGAGCAATAATGCTCTCTGCAGTGTCCTGATACTGCAAATAAACGGTTCTGCTTGCCGTCATGGCTTTTTTAGCTCAGTTATTTTTACACCTTTATATGTCTTCAAGTCAAAACACCTAAGGTATGGCACCATCGCAGGCTTCCTCCTGTCCTCCCCAGTAATCCAGATTAAATGTCAATCTTCAATTTCCTGCAGCTGGTTGCAAACGTGTGTTTGGTAAACTGCACACCTGCCTCAGCGCGAGATAAACTGCACAAGCTGGAGACAATTACCGATCCTCTCCTCCAGCCCGGCTCCCTTTAAAGCTGAGGGATGAGTCAGAGCCTCTGCAGATCTGAACCAGCGAGAGCCGAGCTCTCTGCTGCTCCCTGTGTGGTTGTTGGACAGATTTAGCCTGCAGAGTGGAGTCATCAACTGTGTGTGTGTGTGTGTGTGTGCTTGTGTGCGCGGCACGTGAACGCTCGGACAAATCATCTCAAACATCAGCACCACGGTGAAGGCTCAGATTCACACTCGGAGAAATCTGCTGCGTCGCTTTACAGCAGGGTGCAGGCAGGGGGCGCTGTCATTGACACGCAGAGGTGCGTGTTAGGCTCTTTAGAGAAAGGCAGGAAAAGTTCATAAGAACACTTTTTCCATGTTTTGTTTTCTTCTGTTGGGAAGTGTTAAGCTGGGCGTAGCTACAAGCGTTAGCTGGAAACTGACACACAAACACGTCAATGATTAAAAGCTGACGAGATAAACTAGAATCTAGACTTAGATTAAGTCTATTAGCAACAACAACTACTCATAATCAGCTGAATAATCACTGTCCCTCGAGGTCCTCTGAAAACACTGAATCATTTTAAAAACCTGCAATGACAAAAAGTGACACAGAATAGATTTAACAGCTCTAAACTGGGTGGAAATCCACCAGATTTTCTTGGATAAATGAAGGTTGACATAAATAAAAATGTTGGGTGTATGTGAGCAGGATGAAGGAGGCACAGCCTCAAACCCGCCACCGCCGCTCTGGTGTGTTTATGGAGAAAGTGGGTCAGGACGACCTCGGGCGCCGCTGACTTCGGGGTACATGATGCAAATGCTGTTTGAGGTGGAGAAGCACCTGAAACACAAAGGCAGCAGCCCACCAAGAAGGATCGGTGTGAGAGGAAAGTGACAGACAGTTGGTTGTTTTTTCCTTTTGAACACCTGATTATTCAGCAGGAAGCGTCAGAAAGACAGAAATAGCAGTTCAGTCAGTGGGTTTGTTGCCATGCGAAGAAAAACCGACAGGATGCTGCAAATCGGAACAAATGCATGAATAAATAAAGTTGGCACATGGTTTTCATAATATCTGGCGTTATAGTAACTCCTTCTTTATTTCTAAACTAAAGCAGATTTTCCTGCAGCAGTAATCACATGACCTGTGGTCAAAGGTCGCGTAAACCAAGAGAGGCTCTCAGAAATACACATTTGACTGCAGTGTTCAGAGGTCGGGGGGGTTTGATGTAGTCAGACTGCTCGTGATTTTAATGCATTTATAGGTTTATTGGAAGTCTCAGTTAAATCTGCTGCTGACTGCCTGCGTGTCCCAAACCCGTCTGTTAGGTTTCAACTCTGAGTGTTACTGCTGCAGGTACATGGCTGCCATCAGGATTTCCCTTCACTGGAATAAAGACCCAGTTAATATTTTCTGCCTCCTTGGCCACCTCCAATGTTGCTGAAATGTTGGGGTCAGTGTTGAGATGTGAAAATCAGTTCTATATAAATAAAGTTAATGTTTCCTGGCTTCACGCTGCAGCACAGGGAGATGATCCGAGACTCTAAAGCCTCTAAAAGTGCCACAGAGCGGGCCGCTGGATGTGTTATGGCAGTAAAACTCTAACTTATTAGCTCATTAAACTCAGTGCACCGTAACTCTGGATTAGATCATCGCACTGAGCGCACTCCTGAGTCTTTTCTGTTTCTGACTCACGATTTGGTGTCATTACTCTGCAGGTTGGTTTAAGAGCCAATCAGAGAGCCACGACGGGCTCCATGCTAACCCCGCTTTCACCACCCTCTGTCCTGATGACTGACGGCACCTCAGTTCACCTGTGTGTGTGTGTGTGTGTGTGTGTGTGTGTGTGTGTGTGTGTGTGTGTGTGTGTGTGTGTGTGTGTGTGTGTGTGTGTGTGTGGTGGTTTGTAGTGGTTACAGGTCTAATTCTGGGCTGACAGATGGGAGGGATGCGATGCAGCCACCGATTTTAGCATTTTTATGCACTCACTGGTGCAAAAATCCTTCACTCTTATTTTGAAAGTTTAGCTGCTACTAACCTCGTCCTGGGGGGGAGCAGGTCTCTATTGTTGGGGGGGACTCTTTGAAATCCGGCTCTCTCCGGCAAACGTGGTTGAAGCTGTGTTGTTATCTCTCGGCTGCAAAATGGTTGCAGTTCAGGAAACTGGAAGCACAGATTGTTTCCACAGCTGAGCCTCGATCAGAGCACCTGCTACAAATTAAGATGGCAAATCCCTGTCTCTGATTGACAACTGATTTGGTTACTAAGTTGTTGGGAACAGATGGACACACAAAGTACACTTTATAGAAACCCCGCCCATCCATCCATCCAGCGGTCTAAGCAGAGAAACTCAAACCTCCCTCTCCGGGCCCCCTGCTCCATCTCATCCGGGAAGACGGTGTTCCCAAAGCCAGCCAAGAGATACAACTGCTCCAGCATGTTCAGGTTCATGTCCTGCTCCTGGTAGGATTTGCCCAGGAGCCATCCCAGCTAGATGCCTGTACCACCTCAGCTTGCTCCACAGCCCTAGTTTAGAAATACAAACAACACTTTAAGCCATTTATCTTTATCTACATGTAAGCATGGCCTCATTTTTACAGGACGGGTAATGAGCTGCTCTTCTTTAACTTTATACATTTATCTATAAAGTGTCAGCCAGCAGAGCCGCGCGGATGGAGACGTCGCTGGTGATTAAATGTGTAATCAAACGTCTCCAAAGTGAAAGGAGGAGGTAAAGGTTGGAGAATGCGCGACCCAAATCTTCACCCAGTCATTGTTTTTGTCTCTGACTGTAAGCTACGTCTCCTCAGTGTGGCTGATTCGTGTCTCCATGACATGAGTAATCCCGTTCGAGCTTCCTGTCAGTGTTGGAGCTGTTGTGCCGTTTACCGCCCTCCCCCTCCGTCTGATCCATTTTGGAAAGTGACAGCGTGCGGTTTGATCCAGACGGTGTTTAGCCAGGCTGCCGCTCCCAGACTTGCTTTGAAAGCTTCCTCTGCAGACCTCCAGGCGAAAATGATTGCCTCTTCTTTCCCCAGAGTTTGTGGTGCATGAGGCTGATTGGAGCCATTTCTTAACTTTAATGCCGCATTAAGACGTTTTTATGTAGAAGCGCACCTGCCTCCTCCGCCTGAATCACCCAGTGTGTCTCGTTTCAATGCTGCACACATTTCATTTTCGTTCCTGTTTTTAAGCCCCAAACGAAAGGAAACAAATCAACACTTTGGAGTTTCATGTTGGAGTAATCAGCAGAGCTCGGTGTCTAATGCAGCAGCCACCAACATGTTTAAGAGCTTTGCCGTGGCCAGTTTGGAGGTGTTTTTATTAAACGCCCCCTTCACAAACCTGTTTAAGTGTCTACACGATAAATCTGCCTGCTACGGTTAGCTTCAGTTGCGTTTTTCTAAATGTTGCACACTTGAATTAAAATTAAACCAGTGTGGCTTTGTGAGTTCGCCTTTACTGCATCTGCAAATATATACATGGACATAGCACAGCGTTACACACTTTTGCAGTCTCACATAACGCTTATAGGCGCACTGCCTTATGGGTAGTGGCTGGCTTCTTTACTCCCGCTAGAGCTGCTCATTTTAGGGGATACTCCCTCTTGTGGTGTAACAGAGGAATAACTACGCTTCCTGCACTATGTCATTTTTGGAGACTGGGGCACACATTATTTTACCACAATCAAAGAAAATACAGATTTGAACAATCAGACCATTTAACTAACTACAATATTGTCACTAAAGATTATGGGGGGTGTCTTGTTTTGTCCACAATGTCTTTCTTGTCCTTACATAAACTTGAGCCTGAAACGTTGACCGCTCCTCCTTTATCAGCAAAGAGAAACCTCACAAGTGGCTGTCATGAGAAAAAAATCCTGTCTTTGTGTGTGTGCAGAAAGACGGCTGTCAGTTTTATTCAGGGGTTAAAGTGGGTGAAACAATCGCTAGTTAGCCGGTTAGCTTCAGGGGATTTTTCTCTGAGGGCCATATCTGCTAAAAACATAAACGGATGTTACATCAGCTCCCAGCGCTGCTTTCCAACCACCGTCGTTATAAGCAGAACGTTTCAAATGAAACTAAAAGTCATCATCAGTTTGTCTTCAGTTCTGCTTTCATATCCAGTAATGTTTCACATCTTGGTTAGTAAATCTTTAAAAGCAGCGACTACAGAGCTGCACGTTCAGAAGCCAGCGTCAGCCTCACTGTCAATGTCAGCAACAAATGCCTCTTTAGTTATATTAGAGATATGACATTTATTTTACGCTACAAATGCACACAGACTTCCCAGATAGCACCCATCCTTGGTCCACGTCTGGGTTGGACTGACGGTGCTGATGAGGTCAGTCTGTCTGAGGTTAGACAAACTCACAGTGAGCTGCAGGTATAACTGAGCTAATCCTCACAGCATGGTTTAACCTGACAGAGGACGTTACACAGCTGCTTCTCCCGACAGGACCGACCCCGGAGGGTGAAGCCTAAGGCTAACAGAGGATTCAGGCTTGTTAAGGAGATTCATAATCAATTCATTAATATCATATATTTGATAATAGTTCACACAGTCTGAACTGGTGTAAATCTCATTAACTCACATTTTTAAGACCCCAGGTTTGTGATTATACACTGGAATATTTTCACAGGAAGTCCGGACATTTATTGTGAAGGACCTGGTGATGTGTTTGTGTTTTTGGAATTTGATTCCTCGGTTTGTGGGGTTTTAGGACAGGAGTGGATAAAGCATCAGCTCTCAGACCTCCTGTGCAGCTGACCGAGCACTCGGCTCCAGCCTGAGCTACGCTCTCATCATTTATTGATGCTTTATTTTGCACCATCAGCCACTGCTTCCACCCTTTGTAACTCCATCCACCCCTCCTCACTCCGGGTCATAATGGAGCATTGTTTCCAGATGCTCTGAGGTTCTTTCCTGAGACATCACTCTCTCTAAAACGCTCCTCGTTTCCTGTTGGTGGTTAAACCTCGTGTGATTGGCTGAGCTGGAGGGTTTCTAAACGCCAAACGCTGATGTTTCGTCAAAGCTGGCGTCTCTGCCATGATGTCCCAGGTGACGTCCCAGCTCTGTTGGACACAGGTAGATTAAGCTCCAGTGACACTGCCCCCTCCATCACCTGAAGTGATGTCACAGCCGCTGCCCCCGACACCCAAACCTGGATAAGGAGAAGACGGATGGATTTTCCTGCAGGTTCTTGTGATTTGTGGGGTTTGTGAATAGCGCTGCAGTCTGTGCACCAGGACGCTGGCGTTAAAGGACATCTCGCGCATGTCTTTGAAACTGATATCAGAGCTTATCCTCTGCAAGCTTCACAGTAACTACAAACACACAGATCCTGCACATCCAAACAGCAGAGTTCTCCAAAAGTGTCTCCAGTCTGCCTGAAAGCTGTGATTTGTTTAAAAAGGGAGATGAAGCTTCTCCTCAGGTGCTCTCGCCGCTAATACCCCATTTCACTTCCTTTAAAAGCGCGTCTTGGTAGCAATTTTCAAAACAGTCTTTTCATTAAGAAGATATTAAAGCTTAAATCGAGCCAAAAGTGCTGACCACGTCTTTTTTTCCCCCCCAAATAGTTGATGCACTGAGCTAATTAGCATTCAAGACTCATCAGAGTTTGCAGCAGAGATTATTCAAGTTCACACTCTCATTCCTGCTTTTGCATGTGTGCCGGTATTATCACTGTAAATATATCATCTCTTACGAATCTTGTGTGACGCCTGTCATTTGACCTGTTCTTGGAATCTCTTACTTCTGCTGCTCCTGATGATGAGCAGCGAGTTTAAGAAGCTCTGGTGTCTCTGAGAAGGTGATCGGTGAGACTCTGGGTGGCCTGAGATGCAGGAGGTGTCATCTTTGCATTAAAATGAGGATCATAAGAGGATCAGCGGACGCGGGGAGGACACGTCCGGTAATATTTAACATGCACTGAAGCAAAATCTCTGGAAAAGGGCGAGAAAGGACACAGCGGGATGGCAGAGGGATCAGAGGGACTGCTGACTTCACGAGATGGATTTAAAAACAATGTAATGCTGAGTTATTACTCGCCCACTGAGCTCTACATGTCTGAATTAAGACCAGAGCCCAACTAACTGGATGTGGGGGACACTCCTGATGCTGAGCTGCATTTGAAGGGCAAATTTTATTAGACTCTGACCTTCTGAACTCCCTCGCTAAGTAAATATAATCAGCACAATAGGAATGTAATGTAGTGATGGTCTCCTTAGTCTCATGTGTTCTGCTTTTAACTTCTTATTTCACTTGTTGGGTGTCTTTAAAAAAACCTGAGGATAACTGTGAGCAGTTTTTCAGTCTTCGTGCGTGGGGGTGATTTATTTCCAGTTTTTAAGCTCTTCTCCTTTAAAAAGTGGCTCCATCAGTGACTCTTTTATTATCCTTTCAGCTCTGGTTGGGTTAAAGTTTATCTTAGTAATCAGAACACCTTTGCTTCGCCTCAAGAAGTTAGAAGGTCAGAACAAAGAAAAATGATTTTACGACATGAAATTTTATTTCCAGCATGTGAGAATCCATCAGTGTCGAAACCTTTCTCACCTCTTGAAATAAACAGACCTGACACAACACAACCTTCCCTCTAAATTAATAGCATTCCTCCTCCTCATGATGTGCGCTGGTGTTCGCCGCCGTCTTGGAGATGATGGATGAGGAGCTCGGGACGACACGAGCTGATGCCTCCTCCTGCTCCGTAGCCTTTAAGGAATAACACGAGGGATAATTAGATCTGGAAAACATTGGGGCTCTGTGGCGTGCAGATGCCTTCTTCTTACTCGCATAATGGAATCTGCACGGAGCAGATGGCACAGAGCATTTCATCAGAACCACGCCCCAGATCAGCAGTGATGCAGTTTCAGCCTCAGCCTCCGTTAAACAAACGTCTTTATTCTGGTTAAAAAGTGAGAAACATCAATGATTTGCAGTAAAGGTGGAGCTGCGAACAGCTGGCTTCTACATAACGACCTCTGATTGGTTAATTGACAAGCTTGAAGCTCACACAGTCAGAAGTGCAGCAGTAATCTGATAATCCTGATTTTTACATAAATACACATCTGAGTTTAAGGACTCAGACAGATGTGGTTCACACAGCTGGACTAACATCTGATCAGCTGTGCTGTGTCATCTGAGCCCAAGCAGTGCAAAGAGCATTAAGTATGTCTCGCATTAGTAATGTATGAACTTCATATGCATGCCTGATGCAGTTCTGACACCACTTTTAGAAGAAAGAAGTTGAAGTAATTCAGTCTCTGTCATCGTTGTGGAGGAATGTTGGCCCACTCTTCCTAAAGTTCACTGAAGTTTTTATTTGATCACTTTGCTCTTCTCTGTCCAAAGTTCATTCTTCCAGAAGGAGACGGTTTGTTTAGCCCTGCTTTTCTACAGCTGTGCGGCTGCATGTTGTTTGTGGAGAGGAGAGAACTTCTCCTGGAAACAAACGTCTCGTTCTCCTTCAGTCTTTGTCTTTAACTGAGATGTAGCTCCTTGATGCTTGCAGTTTTTATCATTGCACCATTTGACGCTGGAAATTTGCACCACTGTGATTTATACTGTGCTGTCTTGAACTTTACATGGTCTGACTTGGGGGGGATTCTGGGACATCCACTCCTGGGAATATTGTGACATTGTGTTAACACACCTGGAAGCTCCTGATAAAACCTCTGCTTTCATAGAAGTGCTCCAACCTGCTGAGCATCAGTTAATCAGATGCATTTGATTAGCAGCAGCCAGCTGCTGTTACCCTCCTATGAAAACAGAAAGGCCTGTTTAGTCCTGCACAAGGTTTATCTCACTGATGTTCCACTTCTTTCTAACAGTTTAAAGTTATAAAAAGAGGGCTAACAACAAGCAGCTGCACCATAGTCCAGTTTACACAGAATCAGAGCAAAGAGGTGCAGTTGCCCACTCATAGTAAATCAGGTGCCTTAACTAATCACATGTGAAACTATGATTTTAGGGATTGATCTTTGGGGAAGCTGATATTTGTGTTTGGTTCAGATTAAAATGTGGATGCTGTTTGTGATTAAATGCTCAGTTGAACGGCTTAAGGTGAAAGAAGAATCAAGCATCAGGTGACTGCTACACTCTCGGATGTTTTCCTTTCTGTGAATGCTGTGAAATATTAGAGAGCTGTAATGTTCACGTGTGTTGCTTTAATATTGATTAGTATAGTGATTCCTGCTGGAAAAGTGCTGTCATTCAGGCTGATAGCCCTACTGTGTGTGTGCGTGTGCGTGTGCGTGCGCGTGCGTGTGAGATCTGAGCATGTGCGGAGCCTGCTGACATTTTCCAGCCGGCACAGACTTTTGAATAATTGATCACAGGAGCTCACCTCTTTCAGTCAGATGCTCAGTGTCCATCACACGCAGCCGTTGGTCTGTCCATCAGCCTGAAATCCTCTTTAAACTCAGTATAAATGGATTTTTTTAATTAAAGAGACTTACCCTGACTGCCTCCAGGCACTCTGATTTCCTGTGAAGCTTCTGTAGCCAAACACACGTCCTGCACGTTTTATACCATTTTTCAAGTTTCACAAGGTGTCCGGAGAAAGGTCAGGGTCATGTGACCGACAGCGATAGCTGAGCTCTGCCTGGTTATAGGTAGAAGTTCGAAAATATCAAAATAATGTTTTTGTATTTTATTAAACTGTCACTATGATTTTATTAAACGGTGACAGATTTATTTTCTTAAATCATAAATTTCATGTGTAGTAAAACATATTAATATATTATTAATATTTAGATTAAGCTGAATTAAACTCCACTGTGTAACTAGTGTGTCCCTCTGGCATTAAGTTACTTAATAATAACAATAACTGCAGTTTTGTTTGTTTTCTACAAATGTCCTCAAGCACGACCAAAGTCTTCAGCACAGCGAGTGAAAATATGCCGACTGTGTTTATTGTGTTATTCATGTTAAACTGCCTTTGACTAATGCACCGATCTGCAATAGTTTAACAATCATAAAATAGAAATGCACTTAAAAATCTTATAAAAGTAAAAACAGAAAAACTCTTTCGAAACACTGTTTCAGATGGTGTTTTTTTTCTTCTTCTTCTTCTCATGGCTCTGTGTGATGTCACGGAGCTCCACCCACCTGAGGGTCACATGTAGCACTGGACCTGGTTTTTGTTTAGTCTTTAGTTTAGCACATTTCTGCCGTTGGTGATTATGTTCTCATTCTGGACGTCGCCTTCGCTCTGTGGCATGGCCGTCTCCTGTTGCTAAGGGAACTGATTAAAAACAAGGGCATGTATATTTTAATATGAGAAATAGTTTGATAAACTGTTTTTATTTAAAGAGAAAAGAGACTTGATAGTAAACGGTCGTCTCCAGCAGCGTGCGGATGAGCAGGATGGGCTTCCATTAAATGTGACATATTTGTGGGGGAAGGGGCGGAGCTACACTGAGCTTAACAACAAATGTGTAAGAAAAATGAGAAACACTTAAAAGTGAAGTAATCACGTGGCTGCCTCTCATTGGTTAGTGGAGTTAAACTGGGCGTGTTAAGTGTATGAGAGTGAAACCCAGGGTCGTAGGTCATGAGGTGGAGGAAGGCGGGTGTTGGTATGCTGTCGGTCTTTTATCAGCCTCCGCCGCCGCTCGCTCACTTCCTGCCATCAGCTGTCAGTTTGTCTGCCTCTCTGTTCCTTTTCTGTCTCCTCAGCCTTTCATTTCTGCCTCTCACCCCCCTCTGTTTGTTTTCCACCATCATCCCCAAACCCCCACCTCAGCACCAGCACCTCAGCACCAGCAGCAGCACCAGCAGCAGCAGCAGCAGCAGCGGTCCTATCTGCTGTCGCCTTTTGTCTTCTTATCATTTTCCTCCAGTCCTCTGCAGTTTACTCTTTCTCTGTTCCTGTGATTGAAGCTGTTTTCGAGAGCAAACGCTGCTGCTCTGTTTTACACTGCAGACCAGCTCTGCCAGCTTTAGCAGAGAGTTTACGTCTCCTCTCACAGATTCACATGAGAAGATGATTTTCAGACAGGTTCAAGATGTGCGTCGTTTAGTTTTAGTGCCCTCAAAAAGGAAACAGGCACATTTACAGTGTGAGTGCCTGTAAGTGCTCATAACGGCGTGAAAGTTTATTCTGTTTGAACTATTCTGGTCTTTTATCTCACTGGATGATGTTTGCATGTGTATACACGTATACATGTATTTTATGTTCACGTATGTGTGCTTGTGTGTGAATGTGTACATTTTTATATATGTAGTTGCATGTTTGCATGTACACATACTTTTTACAAACCTATATGGATGTCTTACAATGTTTCTATAATGTTTTCATGTTCAGCACTTTGGCCGACAATTGATGTCTTTATAATGTGCTATATAAATAAAGATGACTTGACTTGAAAGTTGCGTTTAGAGCGCTGGACACTTCGCAGCGATCACCATCTTGGTGATGTCACAGATAAATGTTAGAGTCCCACTGGTTCTCCAGACTCCTCCCACAGTCCACAGACATGCCTGTGAGGACCTGGTCACGGGTGTGAGGTGGATGAAGTGTGTTAGTGCTGTATGAATGCGTAGCTGGGACGTGACTTGTGGTCCATGACACCCCCACACCATAGCCACTTTACAGCAGCTTCCATTTCTTTTTGAGGCGTGAAGCCGCTGAGAATTTGTAGCAGCAGCCTCCTGGTAGCATCACGTTCAACCATCACAGCCAGCCACTTCTTCTGCACACGTGGAAGTTCGGCAGAAGGCCCCGCCCCTCCCTGAGCCTGGTTCTGTTGGAGGTTTCTTCCTGTTAAAAGGGAGTTTTTCCTTCCCACTGTCGCCAAAGTGCTTGCTCACAGGAGGTCATGTGATTGTTGGGTTTTTCTCTGTATGTATTATTGTAGGGTCTACCTTACACTATAAAGCTTGAGGTGACTGTATAAATAAAGCTGAATTAGATTGAAGTTTGTGTTCGTCTTTAGCTATGTGCTAATATCTAATGATCAGTTTCAGGATATCAATTTTTACAAGTGTGTCGTTGTATTAATCCTCTGATTTATTACTGATGGTGAAAACTAACATTAATGTGTGAGGGGGGGGGGTCGCTGTACAGTTCCTGCAGAATAGCAGCCAGTTAGTGTACTGTGGGACTGATGTACTGTGGGACAGCTCTCCTACAAATCGAGTCCGACCGCTCATCTCTGCCTTTGTTACCTGTTGAAACTCGAGCTTAATCTGCGTGGAGATCAGCAGACGCTCATCGTGCTGCGAGTTTTCTTAAAAAAGGACGTTGCTTTTCTAGGTGATTATAAAGCATTACTTTGGTCATAATTCATCAATTTCAAGACCAAACAATAAATGGACTCTTTTACAAGATAACAGTGGGATTGGGAAGCATCTAATCCTTTGACAGCAGCTGGTTTCTGTCCACGTGTGCACTCACTGAAGGAGGCGTCTTATCTTCTACCTGAGAACCTCAGATAATGCCTCCTCCTGCTTACCCTCGCTCTGCTGCTCCCTCCCTCCACTTTAAACCCCCCACTGGCATCTGGACCAGTTGCACCGGTTACCAGGCATAACCACGTGACTCGTTGCCAAGGTAACCCCAGCGGATGGGCAGGCGGGGGGTCCTCCATCCTTGGTGGTGCGATCAGTGATGCTTCGTTTCTGAGCTGGAAGGTTTTTTGCAGTTTTCTGCAGCGGCGGTGATTAAAGCCGTCGCAGGATGCACATACATGCTGCTGATGGAGGAGCGGCGAGGTGTTCGCACATAAAACACGGAGCTGTAACCCTCCGCCTCTCCCGAGACAGCACGAGTATGCTGACTCCTTCAATGGCGGTCTATATTTAGATTGTTGGTGGGTGTGCTTGTTCAGATTAGGGAGTGTGTGTGTCTGTGTGCATGTATCTACAGCATGATGACACAGCTGTGTACAACAAGGAGTCTCAGTTGCTAGGCAACCCCATCCAAAAACACTAAAAATGTGGAGTGTGTGTGCAGCAGCAGATTCTCAGCTGGAGGATTGTAGAGCATCGATTTGATCCCTGAGAGCAGTTTAGTAACCGTCACCTCTGAAAACAACGGCAGGTGAGCTTCAGTCAAAGATTGTTCTCACATTTATTTTTATTCACACACGAGGCACAAACAGGCTGCAGAGGAGACACCGCCCTCTGACCTGAGAGGAAAACCCACCCAAACCTCTCCCTCAGTGGAAAACGTTGCTGCAGGTGACCGCACTTCAGACTTGCAAAATAAAGCTCAGGGTTTCAAAGTAAAGCTTTACAGCAGAAATAAATGTGTTCAGAGTCTGAAATAGACTCTTCTGTCTCTGTGGTGGGGTTCATAAGAGCTGGACATGTTTTTTTTGTTGTTGTTGTTTGAGTCTAGCAGTATCCATTAAAAACAAAGTTAGCATCATGGCTGCAATGATTGACAGGTATCCCAAAATAGGCGACTTTAGCCATTCGCTGAGTCACAGATCAGGACCTCTTGTTGTGTTTTACGTTATTTTTATCCTCTGTCCAGTATGTTCTATGTTAAGATCATTACCATATACATCCACTTTCATTGTAAGTTACACTCATGGTCTTTCACAAATGAAGAGAGATCACAGAGAGATTTGAAGAGAATCATTAACATTAACTGATAACTTCTTCAATAATTCCAACATGGCAGCGACCAAAACGCCAAAGTTGAAGCTTTTAAATCACCGTGCTGTCACTTTAATTCAGTTCAGTTCCATTTATGTAGCACTAATTCACAACAGCAGCCACCTCAAGGCACTTTATATTGTCATATAAAGACACTACAGTATTAGATGCTCCAACAATCACATGACCTCCTACGAGCAAGCACCTGACGACAGTGGGAAGGAAAAACTCCCTTTTAACAGGAGGAAACCTCCGGCAGAGCCAGGCTCCGGGAGGCGGGGCCATCTGTTTTCACTGGCTGGGGGTGAAGGGAAGGAGAGGCAGAACAAAAGGAGTCAGAGATTAATAACTACTCATTCTAAAATAACGAGTGGTGTATGAACACATGAGTGAAAAAGAGTAAGTTAAGAAACGCTGAGTGCATGCAGCGTAACTAAGAAAGATTCAGGGTCACCTGATCCAGCCCCAACTATATGCTTTATCAAAAAGGAAAGTTTTGAGCCAAACCTTAAAAATAGTGATAGTGTCTGTCTCCTGAATCCAAACTGGGGACTGAAAGCTGAAGGCTCTGCCTCCCATTCTACTTTTAAATACTCCAGGAACCACAAGTAACCAGGATAATAAGGTACTATAAGGTCTTTAAGATGAGATGGGGCCTGATTAAGTCACGCATCTGTGTTCATGTTTTATCTTTTCTGCAGTTTCTGATGTTTACATGTCAATAAAAATGAAATAATAACACCCACAGCACGTAAGGGCCGGCCCAGTTTGGGACAAGTTTGTGTGGATCAGGGAATAATAATAATAACTAATCGGGAGTAGTCGACCACACAAACCACTCTTCAGATATAAGGATGAGCTGAGTACAGAACTGAGAAATATAGGAAATGTACTGTGCACAGGAGATAAAATGAGATATATTGTAGATTTACATGAAACACAAGGTACGGAGGACATCAAGCCCAGCCCTGAGCCACACTACCTTACCTCCATCATGAAGACGTGGTACTGCGGGAACCTTCAGGGACCAGGAATCTGTTTTACTCTCCAAGAGGTCTCTGCTCTAGGAGAGTACTCTTTATAATTACAGGAATTATAGGGGTGTTGCTTCCAGCACTAAACAGCTGCAATTAGTCAAATACTTATCTTCTCTGTTATCTCCACCTTCCTTGTAGTAGAGCAGTTTGTTGTACGGTTGCGAAAAAGTAAAAAGTAGTAATTTGCTTAATCTTCTTCTTCAAACCATGGAGAGAGAAAAAATGTACTTCCTGAATTCCCGTAGCTTCTGTGGGTAAAACACAGGTATGAGTACCCAGCTGTAAATCTCCTCTTTACTGATCGGGCTTGTGTTGCCTCTCTGTGAACTCTTGAACTCTCGATGTCACCGTGAACTTTGAAACTTTCCCTCGATGACCTCCGCAGGCCGGTGGCAGGAGTTAAAGTCGTTCTTTTCCCGAGAAAACCTTCCAGTGAATCCCTGCACTGCGACAGAAGCCAAGTTGAGTAATTAGTGGGTGGCGAGCGACCTTGGTTAATTACATCAGTGAGAGCAGAGAAAGTGTCTGTCCAGAGCTCCATAATGCCGATGTAGCTTCACAAATGTGCTCTTTTAGTTAAACATGGCTCCAGGTTGGATTCTGATGAGCTTTTAATGACGGCCGTGAGGTCAGATCATCATCTCAATACTGATGAGTCAGGCTTTTATTTTTAAGAGTTCCTTGTTTTGCAGGGGATGACTTTAAACCCTGCAGAAATGCAGCAGAATTCATTTTGGTGTATGTCCAAAGAAGGCTAAAAATGAAGCGGATGAACAACAGTGTAATAAAGTGATTTCATGGAGGCCAGAGAAACAAAGCATCCAGGCAGGTGGGTTTGGACTCTGCGGGGGAAGGAAAGGTCAAAGGTTTCAGGAAGGCCAGAATTGTTGGTGAGGAGGTTTGGAGCATGAGCCAAGAGGAGCAGCGCTGAGTCTGAGGGTACTTCAACAAAGATGCAAGAGCTGTGGAATAAAGGCCAGAGGGCACCGAGAGGCGGAGGAGGAGATGTGAGCGAAAGATGAAAATAATGAGTCTGTGAAAGAAGTAAGCATCTCTCGATCTCTCGATCTGGCCCATCAAGACATCCTTGACCTTCAAGGATAAATTATCCTGTGACCTTTTGCATGACCTTTCCGGACGAGTGGATACAATTGTGTTGCTGTGTCACTTGAAGGTCACAGCAGAGGGTGTACTTGCCCTCAGCTGAGCTTCATAGATGCCATTTCCTTTCAGGTTGCATCTTTTTTTATGAGACTGACGAAACTTATCAGAGTCCTAATCAATAAGAAGCTATTCTCTATATTGTTCTTTGTTGGGTGTGAATTTACTGATATTGATTAATATTTATCACAAGCTATTCCCTGGAGAGTGCACTTCTAGACATCCACCAGTTAACATCTTCATTAAAACAAAAAAACTTGGTGGATGTTAGTGATGAACTGTAGGGTGGGCTTTAAGAAGGCGTCCACAACCTTTTTTCGCCACAGACCAGTTTATGTCCGACAATATTTTCACAGACCGGCCTTTCAGGTGTCGTGGATAAATACAACAAATAAAACCAGTACCGGTACAAAAAAAAAAAGATTTACTCATGACACCTGGGAAACGATTAAAAACCCTGAAAACCATAAATTTCAAACCCGAGCGTCAACTCTCGCAGCCCGGTACCAAACGACCGGTCCGTGGCCCGGGATTTTGGGACCGCTAGCGTATCCTCGGATTCTCAGTCCACTCATACTCGGGACATCTGAATTCAAAGAGCTCAGAAGACCAGGATGCTCAACTCAAGGCTTCAAAACTTACATTTTTCTGATCATGATCATTTTAAGAAACCTTTTTTAACCTGTCCATAAGAGACAGTCAGCTGATGGTTATCCATCGTGTTGGCTCGATATCTCGCCGCGTGTTTGTCTGACAGAGGTCAATATCGTTTGCGCCTCAGATGAGAGGAAGCCTGTTTGTTCTCACATGCTTGGTAGATTTTTATGGGACTGTTTGTTTGCTATTAATACTTTCAGACACTTTTAGTATCTCATCATGTCCGTCTGAGAGTGATCAATAATCCTGACTTACGTCTCAGATGAAGAGGGCTTTGATGGAAGTCAGGGGAAATTAGAACATGCTTCACAGAGGTGAGGTAGATTGAGTTCATAACGTTTTCCTTGGATTGAGTGAAGTGAAGCTGGTTGGAGCTGATGGGAAATGGAAAATGCCAGAGGCACAGACAGAAGCATGCAGTGATGCTGGGAAATAGGATGTGACCCTGCGATGCTGTGCGATAATTTACCTTTCTGTACAAAGTGAGCAATAGTCAAATTTAGCTCATCTGTAGGCCTGAAATGTCATTTTTAATTTATAGTTTGAGTTGGTTTAATACGTGTTAGCTTATGTTTCAGCGGTCACGCAGAAAATAAATGTCAGTGAAAACAGGAAAAATCTATTTTCTTGGATGGCTGCCTCTGATTGGTTGTTACTGTGCACAGTTTAATCTTTGCCTGTGTCTGAGGAGCTGCTGTGGTGCATTCACAGTGTTTAAAGTCGAGTTAGATTAGAAAGCTGAGATGAGGATGCAGACAGGCTGCTGCTGCTGCTGCCGGGGGATTTGTCTGTTTTCCAAACCAACCAGATGGAGTTTGATTCCAGAATAACAGTTTACACAGTTTCATCAAAGTTTAAAGTTATGTCAGGTCAGGCGTGCTGTAACAGATCCTCCATCCGCCCTGAATGCTTTTAAATGCTCTACACTCGCTCGAGAAACTCCCCACAATCCTTTGCAGCTGTTATTTCTGTGCGTCTCAGACTGGACCGCACCACCATTTCTCCCGAGGTGCAAACCCACGCAGGTGTCCAGCTGCCTGAGACGCCGTGTCAGCGTCTGTAGTGACAAACTGTGTGCCGGCAGCCTGTGAGGCATTCCTCTGCATTACTCAGTCTGTTTCCTTTATTTTCATCAGAAATGCGAACCTCTCTATAAATACTTTAAAACAAGATTAGCTGTAAATGCGAGTACTGCTGGGAATAAATCAGTGTGTTCCCGGTTTCTGATCATAACTTTATGGACAGGCTGTCACGGTGGAGGGTGTCCGGTTTGGTGTCTTTGGTGTTCTCGTGGCTTCATCGAGCAATGACCTGCAACTTGAACTTGGGCGGTTCGCTGGAATCCTAGTGATCTGAGACTTTCTAATCAGAAAGAGGGTGGAGTGCTCACTCTGGGTTAGGAATGAGTTGATGCACCATGTGATGGAGTTTAGGGTGGGCAATTAGGGCCAGGATAATGAGAGAGCTGAGAGAGAAGGCGGAGCTCTTGGCTGGTCGCTGCATCTTCCTGTCCTACATCTGACTGGGAGCTGTGGGTAGTGACTGAAATGAGTGGCAGAGATGAAGATGAAGGAGTAGGAGGAGGTGTTCTGGTGATCTGGGAGCCTTGTGTGTGCAGCCTCTGACAGATTGTTTCAATATCTAATTAACAGAAGCCACTTAAACTTAAACTGAAGTAAACATCGTGCCCCGTCACATGGTCAGACATCCACAATAAAGTTAAAGGTACAGTGTGTAAAACTTCAGAGTGCAGTCAGTTTAATTCTGTTTCTCTCCCCTCCTAATTCAAGTGCATAAACCAAACCATGTTGACCATGTAAGACAAACACTCGATGTGTAAAGATGTCAGGCTGAATTACCCGTCGAGCTCAATGCCGGAGACTTCTCTGCATCTCCTTCCATCAGGGAAACTCGACTCAAGATTTACTTTGGCTTTATCGCACCGTCGCCCTCCTAGCGTTTTCGCCTCTTTGGTGAAGGGGAGACCTTCTCATGTGATAAAACGGGAGTGATTCCTTATATCTCGAGTCTGGAGGTGCAGGCATTAATTAGATTTTGCCTGAACAGCAAACGAACGCCGTCGAGTACTGCCTTTGTCGTACTGCATGACACGAGTTTATGTTGTGTAGTTCAAGGGACATTGGAGAAAAAAAAAATAAAGCTGAAGTTTTGTGAGATCTCGCAAAACTAACTCAGGATCTCGCAAAAGTTTTGGCCGCATTCTTTGGAGGTCGCCAGCTCGAAGCCGACCGGGAGGTCAAGGCATGATGTGCCAGGAGAGCGGTGCTTCCCCCGGCTGTAGTACGTCTCGACCTCCCGTTAGCTTCAAAAACGTCGGAGCACTTTTGCAAATATGTGATGTCCTGTAAACCAAGCAGATATTTGATGTTTACACAGCTACATTCATGCCTCAAAATATCTTAAAAGTTTATTTTGTGACCCAGAAAGAGTAATATTACAACTAAGTAGCTGTCGCCATTGTTGGAATTCCTATTTTCCGAGATCTCGCAAAAGTTCTTCTTAATTTTTTTTCTCCCATGTCCCTTGCGGGGCTCTGTGAGTTTGCGATTCACAAAGTTACACAACACTGTGGCTTTGCTCGTCTCATCTTTGGCCCCTCCCACCAGGATGTCCAGCTTTTACACGCACTCTGTGGCAGCACATGATAATCTCGCTCGGACGCGAGAGAGGCGACTGGTATTTTAATGGAGTCTAGCACACTGGCAGTTGTTGTATTTGACCAGCCGGACAGATGTGTAGCTGAGCCGTATCGCACTACCAGAAGGTCAGCAGCTGTTTTTCACATCTTTATAACTGCTTCAGTATTTGGCAATCATCAGTGTCCCTGTATGTTCCTGTCTTGCTGGTTTTTCGAACATCAGCTGTAAAGTGAATAATTAGTGTTCTCCTATTGGCTGCATATCTAATTCCTCCTCATGCTTCAGAGCAGCAACTGCTCTGAGCAACCTGTTTCATGTTTCATGTTACATGACCTTTGCCCTTTATCGGCTTGTTTCATCTTTGCGTAATGCACGTGCAGGAATGCAGCATTGTTTGCAGGAAGTAACAATCTGCTATCATGTTCTGCGCCGGCCAGAGGGAAACGCTGCTCGTCCAATTAATAGATGGAGACCACTCCACTTCCCTCCACCTGAGCTCTGTTTCCCCGCTGCCAGCCTCATTACACTCACACTTTCTCAGCCTGGTCTCCTTTTTCCCGTCGAGTCAGACGGTGGAGCGGATTAGCGCGCTGTATCGACAGCTGTGGAAGCGCCAAGCCGATCGACTCGACGGGGGAAAGAGAACAAATGTTAAGCTGCCGATGGCGTCACGTCGACTCTTCCCCCGAGGCTTCACGCAGCATAAAAATGTCCCAGATACTGAATAATTTTATCTGATGGCGCCCTGAAATGTTTTCTTTAAATAGATGATGAAACCAGCTGTGCTGAAGATGAGCTAATTTCTTTTTTTTTTTTCTAGAAAAATGATGAAACTATGCGAAGGATTGATGAAACAGCTTTACTTTTCCAGCTCGCAGAGGCCTCCAGAACACAGATTTTTAAACCTAGGCCACTAAAATGTAATGAAAGCAAATTTTTATGAAGAAAACATTAATCAGTAGAATGAAAATGAAGCAAACAGACATTAATAATGGCTTTTCTTTAACTGCTGATGGTGATATGTAACGAGTCATGAGAAATGCTGGAGATTGGAGCCTTCAAACAGATGTGTGTGAGGAGGGTGAGCACAGCTGCATCTTTTCAAGATAACGAGCCAGTTTTCAGGACTAATAACAGTAAAAATAATAATTATCATTCTCAGTACACCTGGTACGAGGGTAATTTCCCAGGCAGCAGCTGAGACAGACACAGTGCATTGTGGGAATATCGTGAGGAGCTGAGCTTCTGGTTCACTGCAACAATTTGAGGATTGGGACTCTGCAGACCGTGACCTGATGGCCGAGTGTTCATTATTCTGGGCTTTTTACCCATTTTCTGTTTTCCTCCACTTCTTCTGACAAATACAGGCTGAAGGTCCCAAAAATAAAATCCCAAGTGCTTCAGTCCAGCTTCACACAAACTCAGGGCAGGTGTAGATCCAGTTACCGCAGGCTGTCAGTCAAAGTTGGACATTTTAACACAGAGTCTGGTGGGACTGACTTGCTCTCGGAGCCAGCCTCATGTGGCCGTTAAGTGCCACGAGCTAACACGATGTGTCAGTAGGCTTTAGTGCATTTAACCGAGGCTGCTCACAACACAGACACGGTCACGTTCCCAGGTTGGTGAACTTGGTTGGGAAGTTACACTGTAACACCGTGAACCACTTTGCTGTCATCTGTTAAAAGGAGTCTTCAGCCTGTGGGAATATTGGCTGAAAACCTGCATTTGTGTACAAATCAGCCATTAGCAGCCTCCTCTGCTCGTGTTACTGGATTACGTTAACAAAAACCCAAAACTTAGAAGCACGTTCTGCTGAGTGAGACTCTCTGAGCTGACGTTTGTGACGTCCTCAGAGAGTGTAAGTCAAGCCGAATCTAAAATATGTGTTTCATGTCAGTGTGTTTGGATCTGACGGGGTTTTGACTCTGAGAAGCAGCAGCTTCATTACCATAATTGCTTCAGAGAGCTGAGTGTTGCAGCTGTAAGCAGCCACACTACAATAACACACACACTGTTGTTTGAACACAATAGGAAGTGTTGTTGAGACAACGTTGGTTTGGGGAAATTCTGAGACCTTGAATGCATCATTAGCAGCTCGGGACCAATCCTCAGTAGATGGTTTGTTCCTCAGTGGTGTGAAGGACTCCAAACTGCTGCAGTGAATGAGCCGTGACTGTAGGTTTTAGCTGCTCTTTGTATGTTGGCTCAGAGGTGGGTGTTCATTCCCGAACGAGTCAGACACATCAGGCACACAAGTGTCAAAAACAACAAAGCTTCACCTTTACCACTATTCAAATACTGAAATTACTGAATAAGAAATGACGTGTAGATCTTTTTACTTTTTTTTTCAGCACCTAAATTTTCCCTTGCTTTTATTTTGATAGATTAGTAATCTATAAAAATCCATATCTTGAAAAGTTTTTTGTCTTTTACTATAAAAATATGAATTTTGAATGAGCTTTATGATTATTTCCACAAGTCATCAGCTAACATGGACAATCTCGGATATCACCCAAGACACTGATACCTGCTAACTACCGATAAGTAACGACTAATAAAACTGGGAAACACCAAAACTGAAGCAGAAACGTTTTTTTACCTTCCATTTGTACAACAACTTTTTTTTTTTTTTTGTACACAAAAAAACATTTTTGTCAGATAAATCCAATATCCAACCACACAAGCACGACAAGAACGCTCAGGACGCGCAGCTCGGAGACGCCATCCAGCTGAGGTGAAGCCAAACAGACACCCAGCTGTGTCGCCATCCAGCAGAGAGGGTGGCTCCAAAAACAAAGAGACGAAGAGGCCACGACTCCTAATGATGCAGACTTTAAACCTTTTTAGAGTTTAAATATAAAATATTTGAATGTTGAAATTATCCATAAAGGCCAACACAGGCTATAAAAACAAGTTTATTTCTGCTGTAATAAACATGTTTGTAGACACAGGTGTCTGTCATTGTTGGGGCCTCTAGTGGACTTTAGAGGAATTGCAGCCTTTGGCAGTATTTTTCAGTGATGTTTAGATTGTAGTTTGTTCTCTGTTTTAAAAAGAAAAAACAATTCAATTTAATTCTTTAAAAAATAATTGTTTCATTTGTTTAGATCATAAATCTCCCCTAACAGCTTTTTATCTGCTCAGTGGAGCAGCCTGAAACCTGAAATCAGTCCCCCTGAGGAGGCCCTGCCGTCTTTAAATCTCTGATTTAACTGGTTGTTTGAAGTCGTCTCCTCTCGCAGCTGTTTCTCTCAGCATGAACCAGACTTCCACTTACTCTAAACTAGGTGACCCATCAACACTCCCGCCGCTGATTCACTTTTTCTGCCGTTCCTCGACTTTAATCTGTGCCTTTATTCTTCATCCTGTGCATGTGATTGATTGATTGATTGATTGGTAATTTATTTCAACATGTGAACAATATACAAGTACATTTAGAAAAGAAATAAGAGAGAAAAAAATACTATACAAATTACATACAAAAAAACATTCTGATTAATTTACATGTTGAAAGGGAGTGGGAAGAAGTATACACTTATTTAATCCCACCCCTGTCCCATAAATTATCAGTTAATATTTAGTTGCTTCCTTACTGATATAATTTGTAATAAAAATAGTGAACAGATTTCTGATATACTATATACTATAATATCACATCATGAATTTTTTGTTTGTTTGTTTTTAAATAGAGACATTCACTTAATTTAAATATTTTCCTTTTCTTTATAGATCGAGAAGATCATATTTTTATAACTCTTTTTGAACAGTTTTATGTTTGGACATTGCTTTAATTCCATATTCAGTTTGTTCCATAGTGTTCTGTTTGTTTGTGACTATCAGCACAATGCAAGCTGCGGGGACTTCTGCAGTAGCCGTCCTCCGTCTCCGGCTTCGTTCCTGTCCGTCGTCTGTGTCCCTCCTTTGCTTCCCGCCCACCGCTGAGCCCATAACACGGCGTCATTAAAACGCAGAGCACGCAAAGTTCCCGGCTCACCCCTGTGGAAACGCTGCTTTCTGTTTCTCAGCACACACCGCCTATTCGATCCATATATCTGCCTCTCTTTACTTTTGCTTCCCAGAGTGACTCAGGATGAGCAGCGTTTCATCATCTCGCTCCAGGACATTTTGTCAGCAGGCTGTTTTTGCCGAATCGAACCTTTTGATCCTTCGCTTAACCTTCCTGCCTTCTTGGGACCTTTTTGTGCCACTGCTATGTGTTAAATGGCTGCCATTTCCACTGTGTTCAGTGGAATATAACCAAACTTGCCACAGGATAGTTTTTACCTGTCAATGTTAATATTCCAGTGTGAATTCCTTAAATCAGCCTAAAATGGCTGAGCAGCAGAAATCCCCACACCCATCACCCTGGGGACCATTTTCTGCCCATTGACTTCCATTATAAACGCTATTTTTCAACCCCAAATTATCATCATATGATTTTATTTTTTCTTCTTTTCTTGGATGTCAATGAAGACTCAGGGCCTTGAAGTTTTAATTTTTAAATTGCAAAAAAAATGCAAAAAAAATAATGGCAGGTCAAAATGTATGTTGGTGCCAATCTTTGGTCCATCTAAAGGCCTACTTATAATGACAATCACATATTACTTCAACTGGTTTTTTGTGGAAATATTTAGTTTCGTTTTTTGGTTTTTGGGGCTTATAACACAGGGCGCTCATGTAATAACACTGGGATTTGAAGGGTTAAAACAACGAAAATATAATTAAAACTTTACATGAATATTTCAGGGAGAAGTAGTTTTACAAGGTTGGCTAATTTAAAGTGGAATAAGATATGGATATATGGTCTTTTTATGGCGTGGCTGAGAATGGTCCCTAGGGTGATGGGTGTGAGTTTTTTAAAGGATGGCAGGAGGGTTAAAGAACGACGTGTCGAACCTTCCTGTTCTGACTCGCCCACCTCCCACATTGCTGTGAACTCATTTACTCTGAGAATCACAATGCAGGAAGCGTCAGGAGCTGCATATAATTAGAAGAAAGCACTCGCAGGTTTTATTCCTGCAGCTTCTTCTGAGTTTGTTGAACTTTGTTTCTCGCTTGCGGCGCGCTGATAGGCTTCAGAGTTTAATAAGAGAGGAAAAAGCAGGCTTCTGTGTGCTGTACCTGTACCTGGAAGGACAGAGCCAGCACACAGACTTACACCCGAGTCATTCCATATAAAATCCACCAAATCTTTTAATTTTAATTAATTTTTTCTGCGTTTTTGGATGGATTTAAAATTTTGATTCTGTGGTAAAATTCACCTCCAGTTTGTAACCATCAAAGGCGTCCTAAACTGAGCAGCCATCGTGCAGTAGAAAACTGTTAGTACCTCAAAGCGTCACTTTACTTCAGTTTGACTTTATCTGTGTAAACTAAAGTTAAATGTGTTTTTTTAACCTTTAGTTGTTTGGCTCATATTCATTGAGGACTATCTCTTCGGTTCAGTGGGTATGACACGAGGTGGACTGACTCTCTCAGCTGCGTGCCCAACCACCGACCCCAACCTCCTCCATCAGCGAGGACAACAAAAACATCACCTGTTTGTAAACGTTTCAGCACAGGTGTAGCTGATCTAGAATCTAAATTATATCATGATGTTTCAGTGAATTATCTGATAACAATGAACAAATTATACAGGAAAATAAAAGACTGAATAATGTTTTTGCTACGATTGCACTCGCATGCAGCAGCATTTGTGTTAGTGCCATTCATTCTTTTACAGCGAGCTGATGTCACTGATGACACACTGCCTAATTCAAGCTGTGCCTCTGTTGCTACAAGGTGCCAGCAGCAGCGTTATAGTGCAATAATAATGGCTTAGAAGTCATTTCGACTGCGTTAGTGCTCCGTGGAGCTGTTTACTTGTGGGTTGCACATCACCAGCTGCTCGTATCTCGTCCTGCGTAGCGTGGTTGTTCTCTGCAGTTTGTTTAAAGTTTTGAAACGGGTTTGTTGTTCCAACTTTTAGCAGGAACCGTTTTCTTGCATATTTTGTAAAGTCCGTTCTTTGTTGGAGGGCTAATGATCGGAGGCTGACACGCTGCTCTCGCTCTCAGGCATGCCTGGGCCTGCGTCGTGAGTTTTGCATCACTATGTCATTAATAACACAAGATGATATCTTCACTTTTTTAAAAGTTAAACTGGTGTTATCATGGCCAGTATGATGCAGCAGAGGTCTGTTTGAACCAAATGCTTTCTCTTGTTTTTGTCTCCCTGCAAGAAAAACACAAAAAATCGATGTGAAATGTTTCCCTGCAGGTATAACAGCCGTGTAAAAATACTTCTAATAAAGTTTATTGAATGCTCTTACATATGATTTCACCGTGTCAGTGAAAAATACCAGAAGCCATTATTATTAAAATCTGATCCGATCGGAGGGCAGTTTGGTTTATTTCAGTTGTTTTGATGATGCAACAAGTGAATCCCTGAAATCCAGCCTGCAGCTAATAATGTGTACAATAACAACGCTCTAAATAAAAAAAAAGTGAGTCAGCCTCTGACAGGTTTAAAAGCCTCCCGCTGTCACGACGAGTCCCACAGTCCCTCTGCAATGAGTGAGCAGTCTGAGCTGGGAGGCGAGGCGCTGCGGTGCTCAGAGCTTTCTGCTCCTCTAGGTTTATTTAGACTCACTCGGTGACCTTGAGAGGAGCAGCAGCTCCTTTCCTGCCTCTCGTGAAGCAGGTGAAGTATTGAAGTTACGATCATCCTGAGACGGCACGTTGCAAAGTCACGGAGTCACACGGGAAGACTCTGAGTTTGTCTCTACTTGTAGGAAGTTTTTTATTAGTGACACTGTTTCTGGAAAAAGCAGCAATTCACAAGATTTACTGCTGCAGAAGCTGATATAGCGACTAACTTTACCGAATAGGGTCGTTGCTATGCTGCTCACAAAGTTAAGTGAACGCTTGATTGCGACAGTCTGACCCAGAGTCAGTGAAACTTAGGAAGAATAAACCACACAAATCAAAGTGACATCAGGTGCACTGGAGCGGCAACAACAACACCACGCCCAAAAAAGCCACAGAGGGCTCTGGCTGTGCGCCTCCTGCTTCAGATACCAGTTCTGCTGCTGGGCTGAAGCCTTCTGCATCCCTCGTGTAACTCCCATCTCCTGCCGTCTCCTCCACATTCCTGACACTGGGCTGGATGAGAGAGCGGTCTGTGGCCTTTCTTTTGTTTTTTGGTTTTTTTAAGGCTTGTCCTGTTGTTGCCTCTTCAGTGCAGCTGTTGTCACTTTGATTTGCACCAAAACAGCTGGAATATATTCACAATGATTTATTCTTCCTAACTGCAGCAATGATTTCCCGAATTTTAACGAACTTTTGTGAGACTGTGATGATCGAGTGTAGAAATGGGCTGATAAATGACTCATTCAGTCATTTTGGCTACTCTGAGTCTGTTAGCTGTGGCTCACTGCTAAGGGTGTGGCTCAGTAGGTAGAGCAGGTCGGTTAGTGGTTTGATCCCTTTCTCAAGCCATGGCTCTACATGCAGTGGAAGAGTGTGCACGATAGACTGTATTTAAGTTGATAGCTTCAAATATTTTTTGTGCCAGTATATTCAGATTTAAGGGTTAAATAATTAGATTTAAATCTAGAAATGTGTGCTGAAAGAATGACTGTGAATCTGATGCTTTCGTGTGACAGTTTTTGATGATTCAGCCTCAGTTTGACGAGCAGAAATGGTCACTTCCCTCCTGACCTGTTGAAGCAGCGCTGCAGCTCATCACATTCTGCTCTGCAGACTCTCGACAGCAGATTTTCCCTGAGAGGAGGAAAGCTGTCGTCTGTGCTCATTAGATGGGGCGTCAGCCTGCAGCATTTGTTGGGGTGTGTTAATCTGGAAGAAGATGCTCATTCATATTGACAAATGGTGGCGAATGAATAAACCGAGACTTCTGCACACGAAAAGACCGAGATGGCAAACAACCGGAGCGCGAATCGGTCGCACTCTCACAGGAGACTCCATTACAGTCCACGAATAAACAGCCTAAAGAGGGGCTGACAGTTCAGTTCTCTCTGGTCTGTGGTTTCCTTTAACTCACGTCTGTCTGCTTCCACTCCACTAATTACCATATTTACTCCCCGTGTAGCGAGCGGCTCCGTGCTCCAGAAATCACTGCATGGAGGAGAGAGAGGGCCTGCTGCGTTTCAGTCACCATGGAAACTAAAATGCCAAAAGCAAGAGTGCTTCGTTCGGAGCGAAAGAAGTACATCAGAGGTGAAGAGACCAAACAACAAAAGGAAAAAAACACCTACCCTATTTAATGTTCTGTGAGCTCAGAGGGAGCTATCAGAGAAAATCTGCTGCTTTTTGTGTTCAGTGTCTGAATCTGTGCTGCTGAGAAGCTTCAGTCATGAAGCTTCAGTCTCACTTACAGAATCAGGTTTTTGTTCTGCATGATTCACAGCTTAAATAATCTTATACTGCCCTGTATGCACCGCCTCAGTTCCTCCTTTATCTGAAACAAGCTGATAAAGCTCCTGTCTCTTTAAGGCCTCACCCCTCCTTAAAAGCCCACTTCCTTCTAATTGGATGCTCCTCGCCTGACTTCCATAAACCGATTCTCTTCCATAGATTCTCTTGTGTTTCTGGAGGCTCCAAAAACAAACTGTAAACCTGCTAAACAGATATTTTATTTGTTTTCAAACAAATATACTCTTTGATCTTTGACCCTTTAAAACAAAAACAAATAAACGGTACAAGTGAAACAAATGGTTAGACACAAACCAATTAATCATATAAAAACCTTTTCGATAGTTAGCAGGTTTGGTTGAAATATAAAACTGGTATCTTTTTCCAAACTGGAGGCTAAACGTAACCCTCAGTAAAAGCACTCTGAGAATGTTTTTGAATTTTAAATTTTGAAACGAGATTTTACTAACAAGATGTAGCCGACCAACAAATACAAGGCTCTCCTACAACAGTGATTTGTCAGTTACATGATCAGGAGCCATAATTAACAAACTTCATGCTTCATTTATTAAGATTCTAAAATATCTACTGAGGCAAAAAAAAAAAAATTACTAGTTAAGTTTATATGAATGAAGAAGAAAGCTGTTTTCACATAGACTTCTACAGAGTGGGCTGCCCCCTGCTGATCATGTTCATCTTTTAGATACAGTCTGTGGTCTTGCCACTATGCAGCCCTCTCAGGAGCACCTCCGGGCACTAACAGGAGGAAATGAACAGCTCGATCCAGAGTGACGACACAATAAGCATTTCCTCTCATCAGAGTAATAAATAAACACCATGTACAAGAATGGCACGGCTGTGGTAACCATGCACGTAACAACAATAAGTAAACGTCTGCCACCACACAGCTGGAACTGCTGCAAACATCTACTGTGGTGCATGCATCACTGCAATCACACGACATGTTTCCAGATTTGACTGCTGACTAGCTCTTTTGTAGGAGGGACCGCCACAGTATACCGAGCACGGTATTTTGCAGTTATCAGTGCTTTTCAGTGGATGTTCTTTACAAATGATTTATTAAATAAAATAAGAGATGGTGTGTTCACGCCAACAGGACCATCTCGTTTCAACTTGTTTCCTTATTGGCAAATATTTGTGGGTTTCCAAAAATTTATACAGTATATTACATAAATGATAGATACACCACAGGCAAGACTCAAACTCGTGCCCTTTGGATGAAAATAGCGTGGCGCATGCCCGTGTCCGTTAGTGCAGGAGTATACTGTGCTGTAAGATGTGACTAACAGGCTTACTGACCATCTGAGATTGTGCTGGCTGGTTAAACCACCTCAGGAACGTGCTACAAATAAAACATGACACACCTGAAACAGCTGCTTGGGTTTTTTAATGCAGCCTTGAGGATTTTCCAGTAATTGATCATTTCCTGCTGTCACCACTGTGACTCTGTGTTTGGCATTGAATCTGGGGGAGCTGATGACTGAGCAGGGAGGAAGGCAGCCTCTGCTGTTTGACTGATGGTTTCGTTTCCCTCGACGGAGAACAAATCCTGATGATTCAGTGCTTTTTGTTATGACAGGCCACTTTACAGTGCACCAAAATGCTGCTCTGCTGCTCATGTGTTTGGTGGCTTTGGTGTTTTTGCTGTAGTGATAAACATTCAGATGTTCAGGTGAAGCTGAACTTCTGCTGAACTCTGAAGAAAAGGTCTGATAAACGCTTGTCAGAGCCGATCGAGCTGATCCAGTTCATTATATGAAGTTTCTGTGACGGTTTTCCTTGTTGTTACTCGCAGAATTGTCTTTTATTTTTAGTAATGCTGCTGGGCTCTTTGCATATGAGTCTACTGAGGTCAGACATTTTGGAAAAGCTCTTGATGTGAAACTCTCAGAGGACTCAGGTTTACATCAGTGACTCATGACTGCAGGTGATGTATTAATGATCTCCATCTAATGTGTGCTCAGCTAAACGTTTTGCTTGATTCTCATTTACTTTATTTACAATCATATGGCACTCACAGCAATTTATGGATTTCAAGGTAACTTTGATGAACTATCAGAAAAATGTTAAAGATTATTTTTTAAGTCTTCTTCTGTGTATCTGTGATTTACTGGTTTGCTCACATGCTAGCTTTTCAGCCAAGGTCTCAGATTTAGAGGTCACCCTTGTTTAAAGGCTCTTGACTTGTTCTGGATCTTCAGACTAAATAACGACCCTCCGTGTTGTTAAAGCAACTGAGCTGCATGTGGTGGATTCGGGAGGACAGACGGCAATAAGATGAAGGTCACTGAGAATGTGTCTGTATACTCTACCCTCTGTATTAGTACATGATACATACATTAATATCCACAGCCGAGTGTTCAGCCTGGCTTGATGCTGTCAAGGTCAAAGGGCCGAATGAGCAGTTTAGCACATTAAAGTTTAGTTTTAGAATCCAACACAGATCACTGGGCTTTAACATTTTATCTGACCAGAAATCAGAAACTGAAAGAAATGAAACTAGTAGTTTGTGAATTGTAATGTGAGTTAATTAGTACTCCTGCATGTTCTTCTGTTTGTATTAACTTTCAAAAAATCCAAAAATTATGAAGAAAAAGCTAATTAAACAGGTATGAATATGTTACATATTCATTTTATAACTAAAGTGAAAAGTTGTCAACTAGACTTGAAAGGTAGCAATTTAGCTAGCAGGTTACTACTAGCTAGTATGTTAGCATTACTGTTATAGTTAACTGTTACAGTCAAAATCATTCTTCGTTTTGATTCTCATGACAACATTGTCTTTAGGATGAAACAAATAATAAACTGAAAAGTTCTCAACTAGCTATATATTCAATGAGTTAAAAATGGTTAGCTAATTAGCAGCTAGTTAGCTCAACAGCATTAAAGTCAACTAGTGGAATTAAGACAGTTTTTGGATCTAACAAGTTATATTACACAATATATCCACAGTCTCCTGTCACAGAGGTCTTGTTGCACTCTATGGCATTTATAGTAAAAGCCTACCTCAAAAAGAAATGGCGAACACACACCTGTCAACCCTCAACACCTAAACCATAATCCATTTATCCGTTATTCGTGATCATCCTTCTTTTACACTCCACCTTTTCCACTATAGTTTTACAAAGTCTTTACTTTTAAATAACTCCAAACAACAAACTTGGCTGAATTATCCCCATTGAGAACTTTTTAATTAATTTAAGTAATTAACCTGTCAGCAGAGACTGAAACTGAATGAGCGCTGGGATGAAAAGGGATACTGTCATGGAAATCGTCATGTATCTACACCTGGTTCAAGGGACTGGTATAAGGAGGTTTGACTGGCTATAGTGGCATCTGCAAACTTTATTTGGAGTTGCTAAAATGCAAAAATCACAAATAGTAGAAATAACATCCTCCACTCTGTCTCTGCAGCATAGTAACTTGAACTAACGTCAGTGGAGCTTTTTCCACTTTGAATGACCTTTTGCTACCCTGGAGTCACTGTAGGTGTGTGAAGACCTGGAAAGGGCATGCTCGGGACTCAAAAGCACTTTGAATGGATTCTATTCAAGCTAAAAAAGATTTTCCAGCATCTCTTTAAATGTCCTGTTTTTCTACTTCTGAGTTTGAGTGGATTCTTGTGATGACATCTTGAAGGACCCAGCCTGAATTCCCATCAGAGATAACTTCCACCCAGATCAGTTATCGGCTCCATGTTTCCCTCCACATGTGTTGAGATAATGTCACGGTGGAGCTGTTGTGTTTTATGTCTCTATAATTCACCTTGATCCCCCAAACATCCAGATAGTGTCTTCACTCTGGGAATACACCCAATAACAGACTCTATCTGCTCCCTCTGAGGCAGTCAGTGGTGATGAATCGGTTCAGCTGCTGAGCCAAAGCCACCCGACTCTGCAGCGCTGAGCCTCCAGGGACGCCACGGGGTCGCAGAGTGATTCCAGCTAATTAATGAGCTGCATAAAAGGTGGAGTTCAACACATCAGTTACAGCAGGATAATAAAGTGATCTCCAATACATGTTAATAACTCCTAAAATAAACGGTGAACAAGCCTTATAAAGACTTAGTTTGGTGCATTTCTTAGTCTTAAAGCTATTCTTTGTGTCTTGTTGTTGTCATGGTTAATGTACAAAAGCTGCTTAAACACACATTGAAAGATAAATGATTAATAATTTTTAAAAAGTTTTAAATATATTTAAGTGACTGGCTGTTGATTTAAAAGCAGTCCGATCATGCATTCCAGCTCAACAGTGGTTAGACATGGTGCTGATTGGGTTCAAGCTTGAAGTCGCCATATAAAAAAGAAACCGTGCATAAAGTGATCATACGGTGTGCTTTGTCAAAGATGCTAGCATCTCTGAGACGCACCGGGGGTTCCTTGGTTTTACGGCGATACTGAACTTGGCACAAACGTCCTTTTAAGGACAGAAGCTTTAGTTTTATGTTCAAAAAAGTGGCACCAATAAGCTTTGCACGTCTGATTCTTCTTCAGAACAACTAAATATTTTCCAAAGGTGTCTTTTGAATTGTAAATCCTGACATTTGTGACAAAGTTTATAGTTTTAAGGATCATGAGAGGCAGTTTCGGTGGTCTCTGCCAGCCACTCTCTGAGGAGGTGGGAATGAAAACACCGTGGGAAATCATGAAATGTCACCGCAGTCAAACATATTTTATCACTGTATTGGCTGTGACCTACTTGGGGTATTGTGGGATGCTCTTTAATTGCGAGCATGCAAATTTTTAAGCCCCCCGATGTACTGCACATGTGCCAAGACACGCCAGTCAAAATAGGACGCCCACGAACTCTAATTAGTCATCGTGACGTCACAGATTACAGTCTTCCTCCAAATCCACAGCCGATTTCTGTTTTTCTCTTCAGATTTGGGCTTTTTGACGGCTGTTTTCCCCTTGAAGTCTTGAAACTTTAATTTGACTCATCTGTGACGACAGTTTCCCGTCATCGTGATGCGTTACTGTGCTCCATCCTCATTGGTCCGCCTTTACTGTACTGTGACTTCATCATCATGGAGCCTCAGCAGTGCATTTCCATCAGGATTCATCACCAGCAACGCTCTCTGTGGACAACAAGACTTGTGCATTAAGAGAGGATGTTCACTCAGACATGTCTAATGTGAAGCAACAGCTTGGGGAGCTGTGTACTTAATGGATCACACATCTGATCTTTGAAGAGATGCTCTGTGGCTCTGCCCCGGATTTAACCACCATCATTTAAAAAAAACTTAATGCTCTCAAAATTATGAGACAAACATTTTGTCGCTATGCAAGTCAGAGCACTGATAGGATCAGGTTCAAGTCTGTTTTCATTCAGATGACCTGAAATGATGATCTTACCCCAAACTGAGCAAAGAGTAGTAAATGAATAATGCAGCAAACAGCTGATTCTAGCCTTGTTAATATTTTATTGCTGTTGTTGGCGTGCTGAGAAACAATGTAGGGCTTATAGTGATGCTTCATAAAGTTCACAAAGGGGTCACAATCAGCCTGTTTACGAGGATGTGCATCATCATCATCATCGCTAACCTGCCTGCTGCATCTTTTCCATCAACCGTCCATCCAACCTGATCTGTTTTCACACATGCACTCAGTCCTGAACCTTTGAGATGATCCTTTTAAGGTACATGTGAGAAGATAAACCTTCATAAATAAATGGTCTTTAACCTCCATAATAAGCCACCTACCACTCGGGTCCAATTACGCCCACCTGAGAGTGGTGCAGGTAACTGTGAATCTACAGGCATCATGTTGTAACTACATGGATGGCACACGTTGGTTTGGGACTGAAAGACTGCATCTATAAACTTTACAGGTGCACAGTTAGCTTCACACGCAGCTTTATACAGTTTTATGCTGGATTCACTTCCTGATATAATCCCAGAGGGATTTGCATCTCCTTCTGGAATCAAACTTTAGTGTGTAAACCACAGAGCTACGTAATTAAATTAGCTGAGCGCTAGCAGCTACAGCCACCCTTAATAGGAGGCCTGTCAGTCCAACCTAAATAAAATTCATGTGGATTTAGGGAAAATTCACCCCCCAGTCCCCATATAGTTGTTATGAAGGATTAAACCATCCTACAGTCTGTAAATGTGTTTGTTTCTGCTTTTTTTCTGCTGTTTTTGGCTCAGCAGGTATATAGTTGTGAGGTTTTGGCACAAAAAGGTGTTCGGTTAGGTTTAGGAAAGGTGCTGGTTTGGGCTAAATTAGTTTAAAGCCCCTCGTTCGCATCGTTTGTTGACCTGATATCTGAGGTGACGTTTTGAGCGTAAAGAGTTGCTATAGAGATGTGACCGGCAGCTCGTCGCTCCTGCAGCGATGTGAGGGTGACGTGACGTGAAGCTCCGCTGCTGCCGTCATCGCTGTTAAGGATTCTCTTTGAGGAAGTTTGAAAGACGCACTCGCTGTAATGTGATTTGGTTTCTTTGCCAATAAAGGCACCTGTAGCATCACGGGGCCGTCTGTCTCCTCGAGGCCGTTCTGCTGCCTCATACTGAATCTCCTCCACAGGCCTGATGTTTTAACTTATTCGGATCTGGCAGGATTTAAACCTGCATCTCATTAGCCCAGTTTTTGGGCAGTTTTTTTTTTTTTTTTTTTTTAGCTCTCGATGCCGTGGCTCATCCAGTATGTGAGAGGAATGCCAGTACATGAGCTGATCTTTCCATCTGTGCATGTTAGCTGCGGCTTTATGAGGAGAAATCTCGAAATTCTTCACCAGAATCGGTCGGATCCTCAGTTTGTCCAACTGACATGTTCACATGAGACACACTTCATCAGGATTAACATCCAGGTGATAAACTGGTGTTCAAAGGAAGTGTATTGGAAGTATGAAGCCACAGAGATAAAAAGGTGATGGCCTCACCTCATCACTTTCATCCATAGCGGTGATTATGCAGAGCTGAATGTTTCACTTTTTTAGAAAACCTTAAAAGAAACAGTAGCTGATGAGCTAGCTAATTATTTTACTTACTTCTAATTTGGCTAAACGTTATAAGTCCTTGCTTGTACTACAGTTTAACAGTGTTTGTGTTTGGAGCTGGGAATCACTAACTTACACTAGCAAACAGATACTCTGGTGGAAACATGAAGAAGGCCTCGCTAGCCAGGCTGGTTTGCCAGCTAACGACTGAAGAGTATTAATTACTCTTCAGGGCCATACAGCTTCTGATAGCTGGAAATCCTGAAGAGTCTTTGTCAAACTTTGGACAACATTTAGGCTATGTCCACACGTACACGGGTATTTTTGAAAATGCAGATTTTTCTATGCGTTTAGGCCTTTCATCCACACAAACGGCGTTTTGTGTCACTGAAAACTGAGATTTAAAAAATAAAAAATCCTGCCAGGGTGGAGATTTTCCAAAACTCTGCTTTTGCATTTAGGTGTGGACGAGGAAAACTGAGATTTACTCACGAACGTCAAAGGTGTGCGCCGTTTTTAACCTCACGCTGTGTCCCGTGTTATTGCTCACATGAGATGAATTTCTATAATGGCGGATAGAGACAAAATACTGTTGCTGTTAATCTGACTATCAGCAGTTTTTACACGCTTACATACACACACGCAGTTACTGTCCCTCCATTTAGAAAGGCAGAGGCGTCAGAGTGGACTTTGGACGTGGCGTCTACATTTACAACCCAAATCCCGACATCGGTTTAAAATAAATGTACATTTGTGTGCATTTTGTTCATTCCTTATTTGTGAGTCTACACAACAGCCAAAGTACTGTCTTTGGTTAGTAACATGTGAAATGATGAAGGCCAGTGTTGCCAACTTGTTATTGAGCGAGTTTTCAGACCCCCTTAGCGACTTCTTTTCTAAAATGCGACTAGCGACAAATCTGGCGACTTTTTCTGGTGTTATTGGAGACTTATTTATGACGACTTTTTGACGTGAAAGCGTATCGCTCTTTCTCTCAACAAGCAGCGGTGCTGCCGTGGAGGATGGTCCTCCCCCCGCTGCTATCAGGGCAGGAGACGTCACACCTGTGCGTCCAAACTGCAAATGAGTCGCGCATGAGCGAAGCCGCCGCTCCCGCACTGACTGTAACACAGTCAGTTCTTCTTTTACTGTTATGCTGTTTTGTGGATCACAAGGTTTAAAACTACTTAGAAACACACACACACACACACACACACACACACACACACACACACACACACACACATACACAAAGTAACTCCACCAGAGCGCCAATTTCGGGTCACGTTTGCCGGTCCAAGCCTGGATAAAGGAGCAGGGTTGGAATTGTGACATTAAAAAACAATAATTGCTAAATTTAATTTAATTTGTAGTTCCAAATACATTCTAACTGCATTTAGGACGTTTTTTACTCACTTTTTGTCTCTTCCACGATGTTATTTCTCTCCCCAACAACGTAGGTTACAATTACATTAGCATGACCAATTATGCAGCCAATAGCGATTTTCCTTACTGAGGAGTTGGCAACACTGATGAAGGCACTGCCTTTCCAGAAAAACACAAAAACTTTGGACAAAGCCTTAGGAAAACCTTTTAAATACTCTTTGATGATTTTCCTGAACTAAACCATTTTATCCTTTCATGTGTTTCCTTAGACATTTTTTAATACTATTAAAAATGTCTATAACATCGTTGCCTGAGTGAGCTGGTGTTTACTGCCTGTCAGTTCACGGTCGTTTCATGATGGCTTCCTGCTTTCACACAGAGGCCATTGATCTACTTGAAGAACCTTTTACAGGAGACGAACACACCCTCAGGACGAACACGATGTCTAATTGAAGCGGGGAGATAAAAATAAACTCACACACACACAGGAACAATGCAGATGACACGACTGCTTTCAGTTAGCAGAGCGTGTTTCGGTCTCCGTCAGCCCTGCTGCTGCTGCTGCTGCTGCTGCTGCTGTGTTTTGTTAGAGATTAAATTAATAAAAACTGTCTCAAAGCGGCTCAATTAAAACCAACTGAAACATGCATGCCAGCTTCACTCCCAGCGAGTGTCTGCACAGCCTGCACAGTTTAGATGGCAGCGCTTTTCAGATGTTTTACTTGTCATGTGACATCTCTATGAACCTGGTGGTTTCTGCTAATTAGCTTCTCGGGAAGCAATGAAGACCCAGACAGTGGAAGCAGTGATGGGTTGTAAAAGGTTTGGTTTGACATTTTAACCCTCAGGTGACCACGCTGCGTTAGCGACTAAAAAGCATGAGTCTGCTTGGAGTTAAGTCCCAATAAAACCAGTAATTGCTGCAGAACCAATATGGTCACAGCTAATGTGGAAATGGGAAAGAACGCAAAAAATGCTGCATGTCTTTAAAGCTCGATGACAAACACTACGCCTACTAACAGATCGCATTAACCCTCAAGTCCAAGAACATTTCAGTGACTACAATGACCAAAAGAGTATCATCATTAATGACCTCATTATATTTTATACAGGATATGGCTGTATTTGTGTTTTTATACCCATATTATTTGGCAGATATAAATAATTTGTATGAAATCAAACATATCAAACAACCACGTGATTCATTTTCTGTTAATTAGAAACCATTAAGTGCATTACAGTAGAAATGTTTCCTTTCTTTTCATCCAGTCTCTGTACTGGAAACAGTCCTTGGTGATAACTGGTACATGAATGAGAGCCGTGCTGGGATTTAGAGTGGGAAAACAAAAAGCCTTTCAGCGTGGCTGCTTGAATTACACGTCCTGACACAGACTCTGTTTTAAAAACGTAAACATTGTGTTCCCGTCTCCTCCGGGGAAGGAATTAGTGAAATGAGGAACAGGATGTTCTCCACAGGTTAGGAGAAGAAAAAGAGGAAGAGAGGTAAAAAAAAAAAGTGATTAACTGAGGACAAAGATGAAAGCCGGCTCTTATCTGATTTAAAGTGATGGCACTTATGCATAATGTGTGAAGTGGCCCATCCTCCTGAAAGCACTGCGTTGCATGCGTGTGCTCAGTTCTGTCAGGTGTGTAGACCTCTCAGATAATCCAGTGTGTTTTTACTGTGATCTGCTCTTTGAAGAAGCAGCATGCTCACAGTCACCGGTGATTTCATCCTCTGCAGGTTGGTCCTTTAAGCAGATTTACGTGATATCATCTGTTAAAGAGGCTTAAGGCTGCTCTGATTATCTTTTTTTTATTTAAATCTCTCTGTTTGTGAATTTTCTTTGGTGGCTCAAGTGTTCGTTATCACATTTCATCGTCTTCTTCTTACCACGAACCGCTGAGGTAGACTCAGCCAACAGCGCAGCACCAGCAGTGATTAAAACAATGTAAAAGTGGACAAGTTACACTGAGTCACATGAACCTGATCCACTGCAATGATAAAGACTTTGACTTAATCTTAAGTTAAATGCACTTCATGCTCAGGTAGCTCTCATATACAGAGCCATGAAAAGTAATTAACTGCTTCTTGGGGGGGTTGCATTTTTTTCAAGATACAGTTTTTAGACCTAATAGCTGATTGGGCCACTCTTGGGAGGATGAACTGCAATCAAGTGTTTGTCTGATGAGTCTTTTACACGTTTTCTTTTTTTACCTATTCAGAGGTGGGCTTGCTGCTGTCTTCGGATCGTAACTCGAGTGTCATTGAGCGTGAGAACATGAGCTGATGATGTCATTCTCCTTCAGGATTTTCAGTTAGTTTTTCAGTTAGATTTCAGTTTCATGGTTCCATCACTTACAGCAGTGGTTCCCAAACTTTTTTTGCTGGGCCCCCCTTGTTTTACAAGAAAAATGTTCGCCGGGGGAACAAATCGTGGCAGGATCAGCCTGATATTATTTGTATCCCACTGTAACTTTACTGTATAAAGAGCAAACATCTCCATGTCAGGAGTAGTTAGTCATTACAACAAGTGTTTGTGAACTACAAATCAAGAATGTGGGATCCTGTTTGTCCGTGATTTAAACAGCCCAGCGCTGCTCCCGACGCAGGGAAAACCAATTCTGCAGGGAGACCTACCTCAGCACCTGTGCAGGTGAAGCCAAAGGGCAGATTTGCTTCACCATATTTTCTAGTCTTTGGCTTAGAATGAAGTTGGTTTGGAAACATATTCAGCGATGCTTCATCTCCTGCTTTGCGTTTCTGCATTTTGTTTTTTCCCCCCCTTTTCATCCCGCGCCCCCCCTGCAATGGCTCTGCGCCCCCCCCCCCCCCCCCCCCCCCCCTAGGGGGAGGGCCACACACTTTGGGAAGGTCTGACTTACAGCAAGTCGTCCTGAAGCAGCCACAGACCATCACGCTACCACCGCCATGTTTGAGTGTTGGTGTGATTTTCATTTTATGCCATAACTCTTTGGGATCATCCAGATGTTTTTATCAAGTCAAACGTCTCTATTGTCTTTTTAACCGTGTGCTGTGGTACACAGTGAAGCAAGACAGCGTTCCTCCAAAACCACATAGTGACATATAACAGACAACACAGGACTACATAAAGATCAAGTGTGCAGAAACTGCAAAGACAACAAAACAAAGACAGCAACAGCAGACAGAACAGAACGATACAGACACATCAAATGTGAGACGAGCCTTCTTTTTGCTCAGCATTGTTTTCTCCCCGATCCGTGCCACGCATGTGCACATCTTACGTCACTTCCTCTCTTTGCCAACATTGCGACACTTATATATATATATGTAATATATTTGAATGACACGGTTAGCGCCTGGTTAGCTCCTAGCATTTCTCGACAGCTCGCGACATTTGAACAATGGATACCTGCGTATACAAACAAATTCATGCTTTTCTCCTCAGCAGAGAGCTTCCCCCGATTGAACCACAGCGCCGTAAAATAAGAAGAATGGCGCCTAATTAGAGACTTAAAACAAGACTTGTGCAAGAATATATCATATTTTATATTAGAAAAACATTCTTAGGATATGTAGTGCAAATTGAGAATATGTGCTGTATTATGATAACACATTTTCAGCTTTTAAATCAAAATATAGCCTATTATGTATAAAAAATACAAACTTGTAAAATGTCACGTGTAGATTCATCAGCCAGATGAAGTGTTTACTGACAGTTGGCAGTGGTAGCGGACATCATCACTATTCCAATCAATCCTCTCCACACAGACGAGCGTAAACACACTCGACTATCACTAAATCAAATTTAACGCAAACACAAACACGATTTGTAATGACGCAAGTTCAGTTTACAATAGGGCTCATTCGCTCAGTCAGCAAGTGGCGGTATCCTCGTACACTGGGGAGTAAAGCGCCATTGAACGAAACAGAAGAAGAAGAGCATCTGCACATGGTACGGATCTGTAACGATCTTTTTTTTTGTCTACATTATATTGAAATGTTTCACTATTGCAAACATTTTAAGAGATGCGTATTATTCTTAACATCTTAACAGATACTCTGACCCGTAACTATCGTAAAACGCTTCAAGCGGAAGTAGACGCCTTTCGCACATGCGTGGTACGGGTCAGGTTTCCGGGATGGATTGGGTAGCTACACTCCTTGCAAATGCCCAGTCTCATGAACTCTGAACTAAGCTGAGGCAAGCTGAGGCCTGCAGATGTTGTTTTGGGTCCTTCTGTGACCTCCTGGTTGAGTTCTTGATGAAGGATTGTTGGTAGGACAGCCAAGGATCACCACTGATCCAGGTTTTCTTCATACGCCACATACTAAATACTGACAACTTGGTGCCTTAACCTCCTAAGACCCGAACTCTTCCACAACATGCATTTTTAATTTCTCTTTGATATTTGGTCACATTGGGGCCCGATGAATGTAAAAACAAAGAGAAAACAGATCTTTTTTTTACCTTATTTTTGTTTTTGAGAAAAATAAGAGCCACATTATGAGGATATTCGTTTAAAAATTTGATAGAACAGTAGCAGCATAATGTCCTCGTAAGTGAATATCAGGCCCATGTAGGGAAAAATTTAGTATTTTGGTCTAAATAACCCAAAATGTGATGTCCACATATGTGGACGGCAGGTCCTAGGAGGTTAAACGTCAAGTCTTGCTGAATTACTAATATAAATGACTTATATAATAAAGACCTCAGCTTATTTGACTCTATACTATATTTATAGAAAATTTATTTATTTTAAATAAATGTGTAAAAGATCATAATTAACCTAGACCATTGCTATTTCTTAGAAAGTCTTTTTTCTGGAGGAAGTATTTGCATTACATGTTTACAAGTTCAATGGACTAAATAATAAAGAAATTAAGATTAAAATGAATAACATTAAGAATATTCTTTGTATTTGTCGTGCATTAAATGGTCAGATGGTTAAAGGATTTTCAGAGTAAAGTCAACTTTAGTTATTTTTGTGAACTAACCCTTTAAAAGTCCCACATCTAAAAGCTGAATGCTGAAAAGAGGCTTTATTGAGCACTTCGCCTGCTGCATGGCGTCACACGGGGGCCATATTGGCGTTTTACTGTCAGGTTTTAAATAGTTTGATGAGTCAGTCGATCTTTAAAGCTGAATGTTTACTGTTGTCCTCCAGAAGTGTTCGTTTTGTCGTCGTCTTTAAAAGCCGACATCTCCCAGAGTTGCAGGTGAATTTTTCATTCGCAGGTAACATTTCAAAGTCATCTGAGGCACGAGATCGAAGAGGAAGCTGAACTTTTACCACAAAGGTCATTTTAGCTTGTAACCGTGGGGCTGTGATGTATAGGCTGCTGTTTGTAGAGCTGCACGTCCTCTCACAGTGTGTGAAGGCGTGGTGTCCTTTATATGAAGTATTGACTGTGTTTCCGCTGCAGAGGATCTGTGGGGGATTTCTGAATAATGCAAAATACTTCATGACCTTGTTTCAACATAAACACACTTAGAGGAAATATTCTAATACGCAAATATCAAAATATTCAAAAACACTTCATCAGAATAATTTGCAAATGTTCTAAAGATGGAGTGACGGCCGAGTCAGGACGGACCTTTTGTTGCTTTTTGATGTTTCGTATGTACTTTCCCCAGAATTGATTCATTAAGTAATAATTAATTATAAATTATCTGTTAATTGATCATATTCTGGACTTTATTCATGAGTAGTTTACTGAGTGGCACAAGTCGTACTTCTTCTAAAGCAGGAACCTCAAAGAGCTAAAAACTGCACTTCCTCTACTGCACAGGCGTCGAACTCCAGGCCTCGAGGGCCGGTGTCCTGCAGGTTTTAGATGTGTTGCTGATCCAACACAGCTGATTTAAATGGCTAAATGACCTCCTCAACATGTCTTGAAGTTCTCCAGAGGCCTGCTAATGAACTAATCATTTGATTCAGGTGTGGTGACCCAGGGTGAGATCTAAAACCTGCAGGACACCGGCCCTCGAGGCCTCACATCACTCTTCATAAAAGACATTCGGCCATTTAGAATCTTTGAACGTTTGCGCTATTGGGGACGTGGCTGCTTTAACTGATGCTGACACAGGCTGCGTTAGCTGCTAGCTACCAGCTAGGCTGCACCTCAGCTGGTTGGACTCACTGTGAGAGCCTCAAGTGGACATTAGAGGAACTGCAGATTGTAACTTGATTCGGCTGCTTGATGTCAGCTGCAACTCCAGTAAGATTCACACATGTGTGAGGAGTGTGGAGCTGTAACATTGTCCTGCATTTAAGCTGCCATTTATCCCAGCATGCACTGCAAAACATGCCGTATTCCCAGTTCTGTATAACCATTAACGCTCTTCGCCATACCCCTCCTCCTCTTCCTTCTTCTGTGCTGAAATAATTGAACTGTCCTCCTCTTCCTTCCTGCTCTAAAATACATTTCCTTCCAAAATATTTCTCCTACCAAAGGAGAGGAGACCCCACCATCCATGCACGCACACTCTGACGCACACCCCCTCGCAGCGGACAGAGTGTGATATATGCCCACTGTTATCATGGGAAATAAACTGTTGGAGGAGCTTTTTCACTGGCTGGTCGTGGAGTCATAAAGCTGAGCGAGACGGTGGCGAAGGCGTCTCTCTCTCTCTCTCTTTCTGTCTGTCAGCTGAGCTCTCAGCACGGCGGGAACAGTTGGGTTCATTTATGTGTGATTACACCCAGAATCCATCGGGCCAGAGTCGGCCTGACCAACTGTCACTGAGGAGATCAGGGTGCGGTTATCCATTTTCACAAGACAAAGGAGTGTAGCATGTGTCATTTTAGCTCTTTTTGTAACATTTAAACTTGTATTAGATGCATATTCTTGACTTTGTGGTTTCATTAAAAAAAAACACTGTGAGAATTTTCTTACTGCATGTTATTTGTAAAAAACAGCCTGACAGGTGTTAACGAGGAAGAACATGTGAGCACTCGTGCAGTGAAGTCAGGCCGACTGTACGACCATAGAGAGCTTAATGTAGCTTCCCGGCCTACGTCTTCATGGCCACCAGGGGGCGATACCTATAGCTGGAACAAGACTTCTGGGCCCTGACCTCTGCAAACCCCGTCCTGATGAGTTTCTCACTCATTTCAGGTCATCAATGAGTAAAACAAGGCTGATCGTGAAAAATGGCCAGCTAGAAATTTCCAATAAAAATAAATGCGTAGTGATTGGCTGTGTACTCGCGGTGACTAACGTACAACCGAACAGGCTCGACTTGCTCCACAATCACAGCTTCAGGATGCAAATGTTACGGCGTTAATGTCTCCAGTCGCAGGCTGGAAGTAAAACTGGGCCTCTGAGTTGTGATAAACTGGTATTTTGAACTGAAGACAAACAGCTTTCGTGGCATTTTCCCACTTCACGGGCGAGGGAACCGGCTGTCTCCTAGGATGACCTCGGGGCTTCTCAGCAGAGAGCTCTCCATCGATGCAGGAAAACAGATTCTGCTCGCCTTCAGGATGCAAACCGTGGATGAAATCTAAAAGAAGGATGCATCCTGGTGTGTCTGCAGCTGTTTGCTCTCACACCACAGCGCCTACAGTGTCCTCACAGAAGCATTTGCATTGTGAGAAACTAAGTATAGCCTTCTGGCTTTTCGCTGATCCAGACCTCATCATCCTGCCTGACAGCTGAAGGAAGCGCCAGGGGGGACAGACTTGGCACCTCTCGCCTCATTTTCCCAAAGTTTAACTCAATAACCCAGCAGACTGAGACGGAGAAAAACTGAGATGGACCTCGAATGTCTGTGTCAGGACTCGACACTGTCGCGTGTGAATCTTTAGTTAAATCTGAAGCACTCAGAAGACTTGATGGGGTGGCAGTCGACAGAGAAGCACTGAAAGAGATTAAAGTTGAGGCTGAAAGGAGTTGGAGTGGCAGCTGAAACATACACTGTGGTTTGGTTCATAAAAGGACTTTGAAATGCCAGAATTATGTGTCTAAGTGCAGCTGAGATGCATTGACGTCAGGTTGTCACTGGAGGTAAAGCACCAATGACGTTAACTGTCTGTTAGATTTATTAAAGAAAGAGTTTTATGTAGTTAAAGTCAGTGATATTAATAACGGCCTTACTTTTTTCAGTAATGAGTAACCGAACTAATTACTATTTCTATCGTTACAACGCCGTTACCGTTACTAACACGAAAATGCAGTCGCGTTACTATTTTTCAACAAACAGACGGTTGAAGCTGTGTTCAGCTTACCGCATCAGGTCGACGCGTCTTACGTTTCACGCACGCGCAATACAGGAACGTAAGTGTTTCAGTCATTTCAGTGTGGATGAACAACTGTTCTGAAATGATTTCAAATGATAGTGTGGACACCTCCTACCCCTACGATGGAAATATTTATACTACATTATTGCTTTATAATATTAAAATATAGCTTAAAATACATTTTAATCTAATTAAACATGTATGGTTATAATAGCTTAATGAAAATGCAATTGTTATTATTAAGGTACATTATATAAAATATATATAATTCATCCATAAATACATCTTACCCACTTAAAACTATGATTAAAAAGTATTTTTTATTTTTATTGTTTAGAGTAATTATTAATTGTTACATCAATTACAATTAAATCAAAATTCGACTAATGGATTAACTAGATCAATATTTAGAATATAAACATTTTATAATAATCACGCTCTCTCTCTATATGTGTGTGTGTGTGTGTGTGTGTGTACTACGATATGATCTTTAGTGGTATAATTCATTTACTTGTTAGATAGAAATCATTAATATGATATTGTTTTTATTTGTAAGCATATATTGTGGGAAATGCTTCTAATGTTTTGACAATAACAGAAATCCTCAGTGCTCACCTGGTTGGGCCGACGACATGTGTGTCGAAGGTGCAGCTGTGTAATATCACAGTATATAATATAACTAATATTGTGTATTTTATTGTATTCTGTTGTTATTCATGCCTACATATGTTAGCAGTTATTTCAGGGCTACAAACCAGAAGAATGAATAAGAAACTACAATTGAAATATATATGAGACTGAAACATTAAAAATAATTAGGACTGTGTTTTATAAGCACAGTTGTGTATCTTGGTGATCACAGATGATTGGTTAGTCCACCTAATCAATACTTAGTGACAGACGGCGTGTATCGACGACAGACTGCTGCGTTACAGACGGCAGACTGTCTGTGAGGACTCTGTTTACTCCACTCGCCGTCTGCTGCCAGCCTGCGAGGAAAACGCGTCCGCAGCCTGCCACGCCGAACCCTCTCTTCCTCAAACTGACCAATCATGTCGCACCTCGCGCCGCATCCCGAACCCGCTCACCCCGCAGCACGAGCATCTCCATGGAAACACACACAGACGAGGTATGAGTGGTGATCCCTGACAGGACCGATAGGAGGGAGGAAGGGAGCCGAGCAGGTGTCGCCATGGTGATCTGGAGACAGAGGGATACTCCAGCGAGCAGCTGTTGCCATAGAGACACAGAATGCATGTCATCCAATGCTCAGCAGGATAGAAATGGAGGAGGATTCAGCGAGAGAGCTCAAATCTGCAAACGCCGATCACTGGCTGGTTAGTCAATGAGTTTACTGACTAAAAATCAATCTTCACTAATGATCAGATCATGTCAAAGTCAGCAAACATAAGACTGTAGCGACCCACTTCTGAAAACCTGCTCCCCAAACCTATAATCACAGCTGTGACCATCACACCAGCTGAAGATGACGTGCTTCCCTCTTTGTGTTTGCACTGATTCATTCTGATGTTCGGGCTTTCTGCTGCGTGAGGACGAATCTTTACTAACAGCTGTAACTCCGTTCACTCGACACCAAAACATCCTCGAGGAGATCTAACACGAGTTCAGGAGAAAAAATCGGTCCAAAGGTGAAGAACAAGAAGGATGTGTCAGCTGTAAATACAGGGGCTTTGACTCTTTAGATCGGTTTCTTTTTTTTTATGTTTCATTTTAAAGCCCTACAGTAGTTTTTTCTTTGCTTCGCCCATGTCTGCAAACACGCACATGTATGTTAATTTATCATGTTTTTCTTTCTGTCTTCAATATTTCACTCTATACAGTCAGATAGCATAAACACCAAACAACTGAATAATTACTACATATTTTAATTTGATCTTATTTACAAGTTACATATTCATTGTATAAGACGCGATAATCAATGGCACTATTAATATCACTCAAAACGAATGGCGGCATCACGTGTATGTGCCATTCTCATCTGTTATTTTCCTTATAAACATGTATGATAAATAAATAATGCACAACTGTAGAAATCAATGAAAAACAGGAATTCCTACCAACTCAAGAAAATAAAAATCTTTAGCTGTGAATGCACATAAACGTACATTAAACAAACCACAGACGCGTGTACACGAAATGTTGCCATTCGTTTTGAGATCAGCTTCTACACATAACATCTCAAATTTGTAAGGATTTGACTTTTATAAAAAATATCAGAAGCAATAACAAAAACCAGCAGCTGTGTAGATGGTAATCATCCTGGTACTCGAGGCAGTTTGAAGAGTTGGGGAGCAGACAAGCATACATGAGATTTTTTTATTTTAAATGACCTCACACCCCACCTGCAGTACATCCACAGGCCACCAGGGGCCTTGGCCCACACTCTGGGAATCACTGGTTTTAATTGTTCTTCATTGAAAGTCACCAGCAGAACTTTTTAACATCGTTGAACTGGACGTCTCTGCTGTGTTTGTGCAGTTGGTGCCTTTTGGAGAATTTTAATGCTAAAGATCAGCTGACATCACAGATGCGGTGGCCATCTTTTTATTACAGTCTATGTGTCTGTGCACACCGAACTGGAAACCTTTCTGTGAAGCGTTTTTGTACATACAACTGTTTTTAAGCTGATGCTTCTGGCTTCAGTGTTTATGTGCAGAGTGACCTCTGCAGTAGAGGTCACGTACAGCATGTGCTATGGCTGTAGAGATGTCACAGTCCGTCATGTGAAGTAAATGATGATGTCATGTAGTATTTGTCATTGTTAGAGTTGCTGAGGGTGCACGTTCTCCTGCTTCCTCCTACATCATTTTATGGTAAAAATATGGTACCCAGCTGAAGTTTTAAGATGTCTACTTGCCTACATCTGCAGACATTTCCTTTTATTCCTGCTGCTTCCTGCACACCTGCATCTCCAGTGTACTGTAACAGTTCTTCATATCCACCAGGTTCAGGATTAATGAGCGTGCCTCAGAGCGTCACCAGACTGGGCAGCCAAGGTCAGATGATTTCCAGTGCTGTCAGGTGGACTGGAGGCTTCTTTGTTGTGTAATGATGGTGCAGTTTGGACTGGGAGTTTGGGAGAGGATGAGACTGAAGTGTCTGTTAATGAACCTGAACTGTGGCTGCTGAATGACCCTCGAGCTCTTCAGAGGAACATGGCCTTTTGATTTTTCTGTTATTTACCGGAAGGCTTAGGAAGGCTTTGTACCAGCTCAGTGGACTCAAAACCGACATGTTTAACTTTTAAGGTGGTTTGGCAGAAGATCACATCAGGTCCTCGTGCTGTGAGCTGAGAATAGAAATGTATGGCTAGAAGTTTGACTGGAAAACCAGGAAAACCACGGCCTGGTCTGATGAGGCAGTGTTTATGGCGAGGCTGCAGATTGTTGCTGTAGATTTGGCGTCGGCTCCATTGACCTGAGTTTTTCAGAATCACAGTTTTTGTATTTTGTAATGGCTGTTTTCAGCAGGATAATGCAACGTGTCACAGTTCAAACCGTTTTAATGGCAGCGTGAATGGAAAGCTAAGAAACTGCAGAGAAAATGTTTCTTTTTACTCGCAGCAGAACCTCAAAGGGAGAATTTTAATGTCTTCAAGAAGTGAGACTGTTTGCTTTTATGTTAAACTACATGTTGTGCTTTGGCATCTGTGCTGGTGTCATGGTGTCAAGCCGGCTCCAACTCAACCTTCTTTCAAGGATGACTTTTTTCTTTTTCATTCAAACCACAACCTTTTTATAAAATTACCCAAGGGGTTTCAGGCTCTGTGGGGAATTTACTCACTTTTGGAGGGAGACTCAAGTGGCCACTAGAGGAACTGCACTTTGTTCTGAACCTTTTTCCTCATAGGCATCATTTTTCCAGAGGCTGCAGTTTGACCTGAAGCTAAACAGCAGAAGAAAACGTGAAATTACTCTGATGCAGAAAATGGACGGTTATGTAGCGTAATCTGAGTGATACGTCACCACATTCAGCAGTAGTGTGGAAAGCTGTTTCCACTGCTAGCATTGCTAACGTTAGCCACAATCAGAGAGCTAATCTGGTAGTTTGTGTGTGCACAGCCTTCTATACAATCCAATGTCGCACATTTCACACTTCAAACTCAGCTCTGAATGGATACATGAACTGGATTTGTATGGGCAGCGGTCACTGACTCTTACATTCAGATATATATATCAGATACATACACAGTGGAGACTTACTTTCAGAAGTCTGAATGTAGCCAACTAACAGAGGCTCTCCGCTTTGGTGGCTTTGGATTGACAGAATGACGTCGCTGTTCTCCACAGATGTTGTGGTTCTATTGAAGAGAGGAGATAGACAGATGATTGGCAGTTATGATGATGCTGTACCAGCCTGTTGTTGTGAAGGAGGACCTGAGCCTAAAAGCAAAGTTGTAGATTTACCGGCCGATTATTTCAAGTGGCGGGAATAAGCTTTGTCCATAGAGTGGCTGAGTGAGGAGCTGGATCAGTCAATGCTCAGAGTAGAGCCACTAGTCCTCCTCATCAAAAGCAGCTAGTTGAGGTGGGTCAGCCAGCTGCTTACGATGCTTCCTGGATGCCTCAGAGTTGAGGTGTTTCGGTCATGTCCTATCAGGAGGAGGTCCTGGAGGAGAGATTAGGTCTCTCGGCTGTCCTGGGAACTCCTCAGCATTGCTCCGGATGATCTGGAGGTGGACCTGAAACAGGAAAGCTGCATGTTGGATGGATGTCTTGATGGTGTCCAGGAACATTCTGCTCTCTTACTCGTGCATTTGCTCTCTGTCTTGTTTTGATTGATTATTTCCTGTAAATTTCATTTGTGGATCTAATTTGGACAAACACAGTGAATCTGCAGAGCCTCATTGACACAGTGTCCTGATGCGGAGCCACAGATTTAAACTCAGGAGAGGTCACAGAAACATGATGTACTGAACCTTTAAATAAGTCAGGCCTGTAACAGCACTTCCTGCCAGCCTCTAAATTGACATTTCTTTTGCTTTAATGCATTCGCACAAGCTAAAATATTGTCCTCAAGCTTTGGCTCAGCTCTCTGCTGCTGCTGCTGCTAACGAGCAGTTTGTTTACACGAAAGTTAAATTCAAACAAGACGAGTCCCTGATTTATCTTTGTGGGTTAAAGCGATCGATGCGTAGTAGAAAGCAGACGATTGGCTGCTCTGCTGCAGCTGAAACCGGCCCGAGGCGGTCTCCAGCTGTCCACATCTGTCCTCCAGGGTGGAAGCCTTTTCCTCAGACTTTGATCCAATACGAAGAACATCTTTAATAATGAGTGGCATTTATTCTCAGCCCACAGAATCAAAGAAACACCCACTCGCTTTGTGTTCATTTGTTTCTGATCAAACTGAGAAATGTTTCTGTTTTTGCAGCATTTAATGTCTTTTTCTTTAATATAACGTCCCCTAAAAGACGGTGCTGGTCTGTAAGTAAACACATTTTTCACTACGACTTGCTCTAAGCATCCACCAAACCCACACCTGTTTCTTTTTTAAAGAACTCATCCTTTCCTTATTTCCTTCTCACCTTTTTCTTTCTCTGATAATTTCTCCTTTGGCCTTCTTCTTATCCTTGTCTCCTTCCCTGTCTGTATCCTCATTTCCTTCAGCTGTTCTGCTTTTCTTCCTTTACTCATTTCCTTTATTTCATGTTCTTTACTCAGTCTGTCTTTTTTGCCTTGTTTCCTTCGCTGCTTCTGTCCTTCCTGTCTTTGTATCCTTCAGTCTGACCTTCTTAATTCCTTAATTCTTTTATAACGTTTCTCCTTTGCTTCTTTCCTTCCCTTCCTATATCCTTCTTCCTTTCCTTGTTTTCTTTAGCCCATCTGACCTTTTTCATTACCTTTTTTCCTTCTCTGTGCTTGTCATATTTCCTTCAGCTCTTGTACCCTCTATGTCCTTATTTCCTTTACCTCACCCAACCTTCTTCCTCCTTTGTAATTTCTTCTTTCCTTGTTTCCTTTAGGCACTCTCACCTCTTTCATAACCTTATTCGCTTCAGTGCTTCTGTCTTTCTTCCTTTCCTTATTTCCTTTCCTTCCCATACATGTATCCTTCTTCTTTATTATTATACTTTTTTCCTTCTCTATGCCATTATTTTTTCTTTCTTTCCTTACTTCCTTCTCTTCTGTCCTTTGTTTTTGGTTACTTCAGCCCTTCGTTCCTTCCTTCCCTTGTTTCCTTGACTTCATATCCTTACACCTATCCTTGTAGTATAGGAAACCTCAGCCGACTCTCGGGGGTTCATGTCAGAGGAGCGATGCTCACACAGCATGTTCACGTTTCCCAGTCAGTCGTGCAGCTGAAGCGTTCCATACGTGCGTACGAGGATTCGTGAACATAGACGTGCTTTCGTGTGAGCGTGGGTGTCTAAACGCTGTGTTTACAGGCTCTTCCTCTCACGTCTGACCTCAGACGTTTAGCTGGCGGCCGACGGTGCCGTTCAGACGTCGGAGGCAGCGAGTCGAGCAGTGTTTCGTGTTAATGAGCGCCGCTGTTGGCCGACTCACTCTGATTGCCTACACCTCCGCCTGCCAAGCCTGTAATGGCTTCCCTGGCCTTGAGGGCACTCAGGTGACAAATTAGAGCGTTTGGCAGGCAAAACCCTCGCAGAACCGATGACACGCGCTCCATGAAAGGACTGCCGCTCATCGGAGGCCCTGCTGAATCGCACAGCTGTGGACTGTCGAGCATATGGACCGAATGAAGAGGCTCATCTAAACCTCTGACGGTCGGCTGAAAGGACGCAGAGACAAAGACGAAACAACTCCAGCTGAAGGGCCTGAAGCTGGAGTGGAAGAGAAACGAGGAATTTTCAGTGTCCTTGCTTTGACTCACACATGGCTCAACTAACCAATCACAAAACAGAAGGACTTAGGTGGGAGCCAACCAGAAAGATTGATGATAACATTTAAATCTGTTTTTAATTCAATGAGCAGAAATATTAAAGACAATTTATTTCAAATGTAAGGCCTATTTCGTTTGGGTCTTCTGTCCTCCTTTCCTAATTTCTTTATTTCCTTTCAGTCTCTGTCCTTCTTCTTTTTCCTATTTCCTTTGGCTTGTCTGTCCTTCTTCCTTACGTCCATTGGTTCATCCGTCCTCTTTTATCCTCGTTTCCTTCACTCTTTCTGTGCTTCTGCCTTTCACTGACTTTTCTGTTTCTTCACCAGTCTAAATATATTCCTCTTCTTCTTCTTAGATTTCTATTTAGAGGTTCATTTCTGCTGTTTCGGGCAGGTACTTGTTTGGCACACAGAAGGCAGCATAGACGAGCGCCTAGTCCGGTGATGTTCACAGATCGATTACTGGCGCTGTTCTTGTTCTTGTTGTCGAACATAAATAAAAGAATATTAGTTCAAACAGATACACCTGCAGGGAGAGAGCGTCTTTAATTTTCTCAGGAAATGTAAAGAAACCATCACCTTATTTCCACTTCCTGTCGGGGACAGTTGGTCGCAGTGACACCGACTCCCCGGCGATGACGTTATCTCTCAGGTTTGGATCTGGGTCAGTGCGTCTGCTTTCATAAATCCTGTAAACAAACACAAATGGCTGCTCGTTAAGAAGCCTCTCCACATCCCTCGGGACGTTTAATAGCACCATTTGTCATCATCGCGCCATTTTTCTGTTGATTACTTCAAAACAGGCCACGACTGTGACGCCGCATCTGATTGATGAATGAGCATCAGAGAATGATTGATGAGTGAGCGATGCCCTTTAAGAACGACCGATCAAACACAGGAAGTATCCGAGTACTTTTACTTCACTAATCTGTACTTTAGTGTGATGCTACAGCGCGCCCTTCTCTCTGCCTTTCAGTGTGTTCATCGTTCTTCCTTTCCTTTCTTCCTTCTCTGCTTCTGTCCTTCCTTTCCTTATTCACCTCATGTTCTTCACTTCATCCTTGTTTTACTTGTTTCCTACATTTCTTCCTTTCCTTTTTCCTTAAGTCTTTCTGACCTATTTTGTTGTTGTATTTCCTTCATTCCTACTTTCTTTTTCCACTTTCCAGTGGTTCTTCTTCTTCTGTTTTTCCCTCCCTTCTCATTTCCTTTCATGTGCCCTTATCATTTTTGTGTCTCTTCCTTCTCTCGTTCATGCTTCTTTCATTCCTGCTTTATTTGAATTTGACTTCTTCTTTCTTCCTTGTATTTTACATTTATTCTCACAGAGCTTCAGACTTAAAGTCTGATCTGTCGGTTTGATTCTTTGTGTGAGTTCGGAGACATTTACATTTTACTGAAGTATGACTGTGGCAGCCATATTTGTCTTTCACTCATCTTTCCAACCAAGAGGCAGGGAGGCGTTACTGAACCTCATTTCCTTTGGAATGACCCTAATTATGCGGCCAGGAAATCTAAGATAATTAGCTCTCGGTATTTGAGATTTGGTCCTTAACTTTTCAAAGATGAGGTCAGTGGACTGCATCAGTTTCCCCTCCAGAGGAAACTGTGGTGAGAAGTGTCAGTGATTTTAAACTGCTGCAGATCTGCATGACTTTATCTGTTGGCTACGTTCACCCGTCGGCTCCCTCAGCTCTGCTGTTTGAGGCGAATGCTTCGATCAGACCCAGCGAGTCGAGGTGATCTGCATGAGCTGCTCCCATTTCTCCAGCTTTGTATCAGCAGCAGAATAAAATGAGCTCTGACCCAGAGTGACGGGAGGCAGTTTGATTCTCTGCAGTGACTTTCAGAGATGTTTTATTTACAGCGACCTGGAGTCAAGTGGCAGCAGACGAAAACCGATGGTACATTATTTTGGCTGCAGTGTTTTCAGCGTGCATTTCTGCCTTCAAACAGGGACAAAATCTCCAAAGCAGAAAGAATAATAAACCTTCACCTTCCTTTGGTAGCCAAATACACTGGAGACTGGAATAACCAGTAAAGAAGCTGTGAAAGACGAGTGATAGGGGCTGAAGTCGATGGAGAGAGCTCGAAAGTGACAGTCAGCTGGTATTCGGCTAAATCTACCATGGTTTAAAAAATAAAACCCTCTGTGAGCCTGAGGAGTCGCAGAGATCGGGTGAAATGTTTCATTAACGTGTGATCAATCAGTATGGTCAATTAGCAAAAACACGAAATAGCCATGAAAAGAAATCATTTGTTCGTGTTCATTGACATCAACTGTCACGTTTTTTTTAATGAAGGCACAGATTCGTTCGTTGGATTTTAACAACAACCCACGATCTTTTAAAACTTGTTTCAAATTAATAAAAATGTTAAAGATACCAAATGAAGCAGAAATTTGTCGGGTGCAGGAGTCAAAATTGTTTAACTGGAAAATTATTAACTCCACCCAACCTTCACCCTCCAAATGTGGAGTTTTTCCACCCATTGAATGTGGACAATATTCATTTCGCAATATTGGAAACAGATCAGTGCATCTGAGACCAGACGGGTGAAAAATAAAGGTTCATGTACAGGAACATAAATCACTAGTTTGGAGGTTGTGACGACCAAACGAACTGCTGATCCATAAAGCTTCCAGTCGAGTTTTGTTTTTATTTTTCTCTGTTTTCCTTCAACCCGTGTTTTTTCACGGCGCTGCAGGCTTGTCTGGACTTTTCTAAGTTTTCTTTAAAAGAAAGGAGCTTTACCCTGCCTACGTTTGCTGCTCATCTGCAGCCACTTTGCAACCCACCTTTACCTCTGTTTCAGCCTGCAGACCTCAGAGCCGTATTACCAAATATAAATTCTTGCTTATGTTAATAATAGCTTTGTTTTGACTAAAGTAGCTTCGTGTTTTGTTAACACTAAACTGCATCTGCAGTTCGTTTTAGACTTTTTCAGGATGAAGTCTCAGACTTATTTGTTTACCTCTCATCCAGCCGGCTGTAACGATACCTCCAACATGAAGTTTGTTTTCTAAACAATCAAAAATAAAAACAAAACAACTGAATATGCCTGAAGTTATTATATGCTCGTGGTTTGAGTTTGCATTTAAAGTAATTTCATTTTTTCCGTTTTGTTATTCCCGGTCAGTTTTACCTCCTTTGTAATTGTTTGTCCTGCCTTCAGTGGGTTTACCTGTGTTGAAATAATCTCCCCAGTGTCTAATTAGCCCCCCTCAGATTAGCCCAGACTGTTTTTGTACTCGGAGTTTCCAGACGTCTCCTGGCGCTGCTTGTTTTTCATTACTACTGTTTTTTTTCTCTTTTTTTTCTTCTTTAAATGTGACCATAATTTTAAAAAATTACGCTATAATCAATGAGAGCTAAATCTAGTGATTGAGACCACTCAGAAAAATGTGTACTGATGTCATAGATCAATAGAAGGTCATTAGCTCATAGTTACTTTGAGTTACTTTGGGATCTGAATTTTATTTTTCCAATGACCAACAGAATTAAGGCGCTAACATATGTACTCCTCCACAAAACATAGACGAGTCCCCCCACCAGGACAAGACATCTGTACATCTGCATCTAAAGGTCAAAGGTCAAACAATCCAGTTTTGATGTAATCAATGCATTTAAAATATACACATTTTAACTCCACATTTCTTAACTCCAGCTGGCTTCTGTTGTCTCAAAGTTGAGATGAGTTTAACTTACTCTACCTTATCAAATTTAATTTGGCCCATTTCCGACTTTCAGGTGTTTCTCACCTTCCTGCTTCCCCCTCTTGTCTCCTCATCATCAGCAGCCTCAGTTAAAAAAAATGTAAAATAAGCACAGATCACAGGAGTTTTAAGTCACTGAAATGAGTGAACTACAGGGTGCAAAACACTCAAAGGTTTACCTTACTTATCATCTCTACCAGCTAATGTGACTTAGCTGGTAGAGATGATAAAGTGACAGTCTGACCTATCAGATCCCCCGAGATGAAAACCAAGCTCAACATAAGGAGTGTGATCTATTTTTAGGATGAACGACGTCCTTGTTCAAATCATTGAACACTCATAAATCTTTATCAAGCAGACACAGAAGGAGAGATTAAAACAGAGCTCCACTGATCTCGTCCAACCTCTGAATTCAGTCCCGTGAGGCCACTGAGGACTTCATGGTGGGACTGTACGAGTCGATTTGATTGGCGCTTCACAAGGACGGAGAGAAACTCAAAGTCAGCACTCGGCTTGAGTGTGATGCATCCAGCAGGTAGATGTTTTCCTGAGTAATCAGCATCATCTCTGCAGCTTATTGACTCCTCGGCTGCTTTAGGAGACTCTCTGATGTGGGTTTGCTGCTGTGGCTTTTTTAAAGCTAATTAAAAAATATTCTATAATTAGCTTAAATGAATCTGATTAGTTTGACTAATTATCTCATTTTGTTTGCTCAATCAGGGAGTGAGTAAACACTCAAAGTAAGTGAATCACAAAAGTCAAACCGGGCCTGTGATTGAGTCTTGTGACTGAAGACCTCTGTTTTTACAGTAACTAAATGCTAGCTAACATTAGCTTAGACACTACCTAATGGTCATTTATTAATGGTCATCAACAAATAACAGGCCTTTAACACAACACAAACTCTACATAAAGGCCTAAAAACAAGCACTCATGAGGCTTTAGATAAGGCTTATGTGTGCTTTTGTTAGCAATAAAAGGTACACATGCTAAGGTTAGCCTGCTAGCTAAAACGTTGAGTTTTAGTATTCAATTTGTTAGCAGGTAAGCTAATAATAGCACCAGCCAAAGGAAGGAAGTTTTATCCACAAATACTGTAAAAGTTGATCAGAACTCCCAGATCTGAAAAGTGAAGCTAACACAACAATGTTTAAACATGGTTTTTAAATTTGTTTTTTTACTAATGGTGATATCAATAGTGGCTAAAAGACTTTTAGTTATGTTAAGGTATTGCAGGTACGTGGCTACTAACAATGTTAATGTTAACTTGTGCATGATTTTGGATGTGTGACAGTCATGGTGACAATGTAGAGTAAAGCCCAGGCACACGGGCCTAGAGACTAAAGTCCTACTCGTGCAGTGGGACTTAGTCGTGCAGATCTACAGACTGGTCATTGACCCCACTGGCAGCCATTTGTCACTAGGGATAAATTTCACCAGGTGGTTGGCAGAAACTTCTTTGTGATTGCTTTGATTGCTAAAAATATTGCTGGGGTCCTAGTTTGAATGGAAGCGACAAACTTGTGTAGAAACACCGTCCAGCTACTGTCCAATCTGTAGTGAAACTGAAAATACTGAAGATAAGAAATCTGAACCCTGATTCATCCATCGAGTGATTGGGTAAATAAGACTAGAAGTACCAGTCCATCTACTAATCTGTCCATGGTTTATTCTCATGAAGCTGTCTGAAGCTGTCTGGCACACACACATGCACAGATACACAACTACAAACACACCATGCGCCAGTACATCCAGGGGTCAGGATATCCCCAGTGAAACACCATGTTCTGCCTGATCAGCAAATCCCAAATCACAGCCTGAATATCTTTTTCCTGTCTCCAGCTGCTGGGCCGTCCTCGGTGGGGGAGGATGGAGGGAAAGGGGGAGGTGCTGGAGGTGAAAGCCATCACTCCCAACATGGTTTTCTGTCAGGATCGCTGCAAATGCCTGTAAATCTCACCTTCTGTCAGCTTTGAGAAGCAGTGTTGAGGTCAGCAGGGAGTCTCCTGGGAGACGGAGCATTCAGGGAAAATGAATCCATATTTCAGAATGCTTCCCAGATAAATCAATAAGGGCAGAATGCATTTTCCAAAGTCATCAATAAAGGTGAAGCCCAGTACTCTAACCAATGGTGAAGGTAGGAGGAGAAGATGTCTTTGTAGATGATAAAGACAGGAAGTGACCCGATTGATCAGTTACTTCATCAGTAAATTGTCGGGTATTACTCCGAATACAGAGTGAGAAACCCAAATCACATTTTTCATAAACAGACTCCTTGTACAGAAAAAGCCTGACAGACATGTCACATGAAGTAGAGAAAAGCTAAAGTTAGCCAGCTAGCTAAGCTGTTAGCTTTATCTACTGAAGTGTATCTGATAAAATGGAAATTTTACCCTCAGTAAAAAGCTATGATTAGCATTAGCATGATCTTCAGTTCATCAAGAGATCGTTTTTTGGATGAAACCCTGAGCTGTATTTCTTCTGGCTAATGTTAGCTAACACTAGCTTGCCTGACAATACAGATAAATTAAAAGCTAGCTAACAAACCAGATACAAAGCACATGACTGGATGAGGTTGGCTAATCTCTATGAAAACCTGCTCTGGAAAACAAAATCCATTTGTAAGGTAAAGTTTCAGGTTATTAACTCAAAATTTTGACTTACCTGTGACTTCATCGCATGCTTTATTGACGTTATACAGATAATCTGGTTATCATGTATGCAGGTCTTCCATTTACTCGTACAGCGTACAATACATACAATATATGATCATGAAACGCATCACGGATAACAACAAAACAGGCCACAGCTTTAATGTAACAGTTGTCTTCATTAGTTTACTCTAATTAATTTACCTGGGTTCAAAACCAGGGCCCAACCAGCTGGAGGGTGTTGGGTTCAAACCCGTCAGCTCATGTCTGCTCACAGGATCACAGGTGGGATCGGCTCCAGCGTCTGTGACTGAACTGGTTCAGAAAATGGATGGTTGGATAATTTAACTGTTTGATAAATCAAATCTGATCACTCTGAACTGAAGTGAGTGTCTAATAATAAACTCACCCAGGTAAAGAGTAGCTCGTTTTTTCAGTTTTGTAAAATTTCATTTCCAAAGCAGAAGTTTCAGATATTGAAGTCCTAAAACTCCCTGTAACATTTAAGTGAGTCAAAGAACTGCAGCTGTCAGCCAGCAGTGAACACCAGGCTCGCTCCGCTTCATAGCAGCACGTCAATGATGTTCGACTGTTTGCAAACGTCTTCCCACAGATCCTCTCATCTCGTCCTTGTGACTGCAGTCATTACCGCCGGTCCTGCTGCTGTCCTTTCCCACCAGTGTTTGCATATTACTGAGCAAATTAACTGCCAGAATTGCGTCGTCGGCACTCTTTATTGAATCTCGTTGGCAAATTGGATGTTAGGAAACCTCAGGGGTGGTATCAGCACCGGGCATAGCTGAGGCCGACACAGGGAAGGTGGATTAACGGAGAGAGTGGAGTTTAGGTGGGATGACCTCATCATTCCTGCCACATAACCTCTAATAACAGTAAACCATTCGTCCACATAAACAGATAAACTAATTAAATCTGAACTTTAGGTTTTAGCTGTTTCAATTTTTAGTCACAAAACTGAAGAGAACTGAAGGCATTTTGTATGATTGGAGATCCTATCCTAGGTCCTATCCTAACTATCCATCCTTTTACTTTTGGACATATTTCAGTATCTGCAGTGGCTTTTTTGAGCTTTAAAACTAAAGGATTTTACCTTGTAGCTGTACTCTGTCTCCTTTAGTTGGGTCATTGTTTGATTCTGGCCTTGTGACGCTTTATTTATCGCATATGTCAAACGCTCTATAAGCTGTTCCAGGCACTAGACCATTTTCTCAAAAACCAGTGCCTCTTCTTAGTGCGAATCTCCATCATTTTACCGATTCCTGCAGAGCCACCAGGTCCAGTCCCCTCTCATCAGTCACTCGTGACCTTATCACAAAGAAAATGGATGGAAAGACCGTTTTCTCTATCAGGAAACTCTTGATTGCCAATCACAGCACAGATTGGACGGCATGCTTCACTGATTTGTCCAACAGGAAGCTAATGGAGCTTCCAGGAGCGTTTCACCACCTCACCTCATACACACAGACTAATAGTGAGGCTGGAGGTGTTGGTGGCATCTCAGGGTGTATTTATGTCACTTCCTCCTGTGGAAACACTGCTGGCTGTCCCAGAAACAGGACTTTATAGCTAGATGCTTACTTTTGCCACTACTCTCACTGGAACATCAAAAAGCAGGATAGAAATCTGGTATTTCATAGTCTGTTGTTATGGGTCAGACCTCCTGAGGAAGCCACCTGGTGTGGATATCGATGGACTAGACTGGACTCATTTCATTCACTTGAGTCGGACTTTCTGTCTGTGTGGAGCTGTGGATGATTGAAATGGTAAAGACTGTGTCTCTTCTATTGATTTATCTGTTTAACTCTGGCCCCACTCAAGAACTGGACTCTTCTTAAACCCGTCAAAGCCATGTGGTCACTCCCGAGCCTGCCACGTCTTCTTTGGCTGACTTTTTTCCTGCGGATTCAGTCGGACTGTTTGATTTCCGCCCGGCTCCACTCGACATGTCGCCTCTAATGGGCATCGACGGCGCTCTGTGTGCCTTATTGAACAAACTATTTGAAGACGAATAGGAAGCCGGTTGTGTTGCAGATCTGTATCTGTCGGATCATATCGAGTTAACATTGATCTGGTTGCGCTCGCTCCAGGATTATCTCTGTCCTCTGGATAACTTTGAGGAGAAACGCTCCAGTTTAATTCAGAGGACAGGAATGCAGGAAGGAAAAACTGTGACGAGTCAGAGAAACGTGTGACAGCCACATGTGCAAGCGCTCAACTATCACTGGTGGTGGTCAGAGGGCCCGGTGGCACCAGTGTCCGGCAGCCTCGCCTCTGTCAGTGCGCCCCAGGGTGGCTGTGGCTACAATGTAGCTGCCATCACCAGTGTGTGAATGTGTGTGTGAATGGGTGGATGACTGGATATGTAAAGCGCTTTGGGGTCCTTAGGGACTAGTAAAGCGCTATACAAATACAGGCCATTTACCATTTCTTTCAGGTCAATTCGATAAAGCTCTTCAGGCTGTTTGGCTGTGAAATATTGATGCTGTTATGATTGTGAAGCACTTCAGAAACTTCTCCGAGTTGTCGACACCGGCTAATGGCAATACAACAGGCCATGAATGATTCAAGACTCAGGAATGGAAGGGTGGAGGACTGGAAAAGAATCTAAACGGTGGAGCAATCGATGGCTTTTTGAGCTCCACGCCTACATTTATGTAAACATGTACAGTAAAGGATCCTTCCCCCAAATATCCAAATCCATATCTTCCTCGAGATACTAGTCTTACCAGTTAATTAACTCTGCAGTGGCCAAACAAATTCACTAACAATTTAACCCCACAGAAAAACGTATACAGTTTCCTTTAATCTCATTTTCAACCATTTTTGTGCAATATCGAGTTAACCCAACTTATCTGTCAGTTGAGCTGCTTCATCTTCGTCTGCCTTGAAGCTTCTTTTCTGCACTTATTTTTAGATTTGAACCATTTTACATCAATGACCCTGATGAAATACTGCAGTAAATACTTGATTGGATTAGGCTACAGTAAGTTAAAAACCAAGAAGCCTTTATTTGGACTCTAATTGCACGACTCGCGTCTTAACATCAACGCCTGTAGTGTTGCGAATTATGCAAATGATAACATGTTCCAGAGGTTCTTATTATCAGTGGCTGTCCCGTGGCTGCTGTGAAGCTCTTGGATGAGTTGCTTTGAAATGACCCCATCACACCCGAGCTGAGAAAGAACAAAATAATCTTTTGCAGAGCTGATGGTGGCGAGTAATGGGCGCTCTGGATAAATGTTAATTGGCTGCCTTCCTGCGGCTGAGTTTGCTCAGCGCAGTTCGGGGTCGTATATCATAGCTGGGCGGTTAACTCCAGTGTACCTGGAATCCAGCCACAGTGTGATCGACTCTACAGGAGCATTTAAATAGCCATTTGTACGTGTGCATCCAATTAATTTGAGCTCTGGAAGCTAAATATAAGTGTAAGAGTAGCAGTACGAGCTTTTTAAAATGCAGCATTAGACCGTGGAAAACTGAATATTTAGGTGGTAGGGCACAGAATGAGAATTAGGGGATTCATCAAGTGGAAATGACAATAAATAGTTTATGCTCTCATTTTATTATAGAGGACAACTAATATGTTTTTATTAAGGCTGAAACAGGAGCTACTGAACTGCACAGAGAGTTTTTCTTTCCTGTTTTAAAGCTCATCTTGATGTATTTAGCGTTCGTGTCATTAGTCACACAAATGAAGGAGGATTTAACTCTTATAATTACTACATTTTCTCCAGTTAGCTGAATGTGTTTGATGTTTTGTGCTGCACAGGGGGCTCTATTTCATCCACTGACCCACCTTCACCCCTGCCTGTCTTTGTGCCTCCCTCCCCCTCACCTCCAACCAGTCGCAGCAGATGGCCCCGCCCCTCCCTGAGCCTGGGTCTGTTGGAGGTTTCTTCCTGTTAAAAGGGAGTTTTTCCTTCCCATTGTTAAGTTTGTACTCATAGGAGGTCCTATGATTGCTGAGGTTTGTCTGTATTATCTTGGGGTCTTACAATATTAAGCGGCTTGAATTGATTTGTTGTTGTGATTTGGTGCTATATAAAAAAATGAATTGATTTTGGGCCTTTATTCTGTTGTTCAGAGGCTGGAATATGAAGCCTTAAATACTAAAATTCTTCTGTTACTCTAATGTCCTCCAAATGTGAGTCATTCCCCATAGACTCCAATGTTAAAATTTCCCAGCCTGCTGCAAAAACAGATTAGACTCTATGGACAGTTTAACACCTGTACAGGTGGTGATACACTTCTGTTAAGGGTGTGGCTCCTTTGATTGACAGCCCAGTGTGCTTCTGTTGCATCCAGTCCTACTCCACAGTAGAAGATGCTCTGTGGAGAGTATCTTCTACTGTTGCGACTTGATCAGATCGCTGGTATCTTGTTTTTCCCTGCCTTGGTTTTAGGCCTGACCTCTGCTAACTTAAACTACTGCACCGCTGAGTCACATTTGGTGTTTTTTAGAACAGTTACCTGTCAATAATATGTCAAAGAAGTTTTGGTGATCAACCTGCTGTGACTTGGCAGCTCTGTTTGTTTTTGTGTTTGTTGCTCACCATCTTAGTTTGTAGTGTAGCTTGCTAATTAGCTAGCTAGCATTAGCTGATAACCTAGCTCGTCACCTTCTTATCTCAGTTTGTTCAATTCTTGCTCCAGAAAACCAAACCAGCTGCTGTTTTATACACTCTATACTCTCTGTACTTTGTTCTCTGGCTTTCATGAAGCTTCCTGATATTTTAAGTCAGATTACTGCAGCTGGTAAGTTTCCCTCCTGGTACGAGCCGTGACCCACGTACCACAGCTGAGAAGGCTTTGCTCCATCCCAGATTTCCTGTTTTCTTACTTTAATGTTAGTGGTAACTAATCGAGGGCACTGGTGACTCCTATTGTGGATGTCTGTGGATAGTACGTTTTTGTTTTTAAAGTGTGATTTATATTGTTTGTTTGTTTGTTTGTTTGTTTTTTGGGGGGGGGGGGGGGTTGTTTCATTCAGTTTCAGGGGTAGCAATCATTAACCAAGACATACAAGTCTTTTATGTGATTTTTTTTTTTTTTACTTTTTCTATCTTTTTTTCTATTGTTTTGTTTTTATTGTTATTGCTTATTTGTTTATTGATTTATAGGGATTACATCAGGCTATGATTTTGCTGTTTCCACTGCAGTAATTGATTCATGCAGCTTGTTTAGAAAGTCAGACCTTTTAACACCATCATGTAAACATCACTTGGTGACCTCTGTGCAGCTGTTTACAGTCAACTGTTACTTATTTACTGTGCACGTTGAAGTGTTCAGCTCTGTAATGGTGACTCACATCCTGCTGGCTCACAGGTTAAACATGACAATCACATGAGTGAATAAAAATCTGCATTAGCGTTTGCATGCAGTACCAGGCTGTGGTTTTTATTTCACTGGTTATTTACTGATGATGATCAATGATGCTGCTGCATAGCTGGATTTTTAATAATCATGTGACCACCAACCAGCGTGTACTCGAGCACAAGGTGAACAAATGTGATAACAGCCTCGCTTTACTTATTACACTACAGGTCCAAGAGGTGATTTATCACCCTGGATGCTGCTGTGTTTGGACAAAGAGAGTGCTTTGCTTAAGGGCATTGAAAATTGATGCCACCTGTTAGCCTGCTAACTGGCGTCATGATAAATATGCTTGAATTTGTTTAATTAATTCTCGCTTCCACCTTAAAACCAAAACTGGCTGATCTGTCTGCGGCGCTGCCCCCAGGCTCTTAAATCCAGCATCATGTCGAGCTCTGCTGCTCGTGATTGTACATCAGCTCTTGTGTACAGACCCTCCTACGTTCTTCCTCCTACAAGCCTTCTACAGGGGAACAATTGTCTATACCTTTTTTTTTCTGTCATATTGTTTATCCTGTTCTTGGAGGCTGTTCATATTAAAAAGTTATTATCGTATCAGGTCAGGGTGTGTAAAGGAAATCCCTATGAGCCAACAGCTCAGACTGGAGCCGGCTCTAAAAACTCAGCTTCACTCAGTTTTTTCTACTTCTGGTGCTGTATGATGTCATAGAGATCCCACCAACCTGCTGTTCTAATGTGTTGTTTAGGGGCAGCCAATCAGAGGACATTTTTCTTAAAGGCAGAGGAGCTAAACTATCTTTCTGGAGCTGGACTGAGCATGATGTGAGGAGAGCTCTGAGGGCAACAAACTGCAGGAAGGCAGCGGGACCAGATAGCATACCGGGACGTGTGCTAAGAGTATGTGCAGATCAGCTGACCACAGTTTTCACTAGTATCTTCAATGCCTCTCTGGCTCAGCAGGTAGTCCCCACCTGCTTTAAAACATCAGTGATTGTTCCGATCCCGAAGAACACCCGCCCAGCCAGCCTAAATGATTATCGCCCAGTAGCCCTAACATCTGTAGTGATGAAGTGTTTTGAGAGGCTCATGAAACCCTTTATCAGTTCCTTTCTTCCTCCCGACTTCGATTCACTGCAGTTTGCATACCGGACAAACAGATCTACCGGAGATGCTGTAGCACAGGTCCTGCATACCACACTGAGCCATCTAGATGAGGGATGTGGGAACTATGTGAGAATGCTGTTTATAGATTACAGCTCAGCATTCAACACCATAGTGCCCCACACCCTCTCGGGTAAGCTCCAAGATTTGGGATTCAGTACATCTTTGTGCAGGTGGATTTATAGCTTCCTGACCGCGAGACCACAGTCAGTGAGAATAGGGGATGTGTACTCCCATACACTCTCATTGAACATAGGGGCCCCCCAGGGATGTGTACTGAGCCTCCCCCTCTACACCGCGGACTGCACGGCCAGACACCCCACTAATTCCATTGTGAAGTTTGCTGACGACACAGTGGTGGTGGGACTCATCTCTGGGAACGACGAGAGGGCCTACCAGAGTGAGGTGGATGGACTAGCAAAGTGGTGTGAGGCAAATCACCTCTCCATGAACATCAGTAAAACAAAGGAGATGGTGATTGACTTTAGAAAACAGAGAGGCGAGAAAACTCACACCCCAATTCAGATCAATGGAACCCCTGTGGAGAGAGTCTCCAACTTCAAATACCTCGGTGTCCACATCAACGAGGACCTTACTTGGAGTACACATACGGACTTCCTCATTAGTAAAGGCAGACAGCGCCTCTATCACCTGAGGCGTCTAAGGAGGTTTAAGATCTCCAAGAATATACAGAGGAGATTCTACACTGGTGTCATTGAGAGCATCCTGTGCAACAACATCATGGTGTGGTACGGGAACTGCACAGTACAGCAACAGAAAGCCCTGCAGAGGGTTGTGCACACAGCTGAACGCACTATGGGAACATCTTTACCAGCACTGCAGGACATCTATGCTGAAAGGTGCAGATCCAGGGCCATCAGGATCATTAGGGACTCCAGCCATCCCGCCCACAAACTGTTCAGGCTACTGAGGTCAGGAAAGCGCCTCTGTAGCCTGAAAACAAGAACAGAAAGGTTCAGGAGGAGTTTTTACCCACAAACAGTGAGACTCTTCAACCAAAACACAAACCGGACGACATGATGGACAATCTCACACACAGTACATAATTTGCATTTTACTTTTCTCTCTGAACCTTATCCGTACCTTATTATATATATCTGTACTATGTAAATAATGTATATTTTTATAGTTTTTTTCATTTAAATTATTACAGTACAATATCCTGCACGTCATGGATATATACTTATAAGCACAAACATATGGACTTTTACATTGTTTTTTATATTATTTTTACTTTTTAACTTTTGTTTCTTCCCCCCCCCCTTTTTTTTTAGTTTATGTAAAATCCTTTTTAGCATGTCTGCACAGTCGGGGGGAGTACTTTTTTAGCCAGGAAAAACATTTCACTGTATGTTGTACCAGCTATAACTACATGTGACAAATAAATAAATAAAAAAATAAATAAAAAAAGAATAGGTCTCCTTTAATTGTGCTGCTTCACTTATGCTTTTGTAGTTGTTATATTTCTAATGTAATGTCCTTTAGATCAGCTCCTATAGTTTTCAAATGTGCTGCATAAATACAGGTGACTTAAACTGACTTTGTTGGTTTGTCCATTGAAATTAATGGCAATATTTTTTCCAAACCAAACCCTTTTTTTAAAGCGCTGTGTGCAGATTTCACCGTAGCAGTGGGAGGTTGTCAGTGAGCCTGCTGGCTTCACAATTATCTCACAATTTGTTTAGTTTAAAGGAAAATTCTGCTGTTTTTCTGATGCTGTGTGGTTAGCGGGCCTGCTCGGTGGAGATTAGTCTGAATTCAGCCAGTTCTGAACGACTCATCTGCCAGGCACACATTCATTATGCAACAGAGAGCCTGCAGTACAATCGCTGAAGTTAAACCGATCAGCACGAGCAGCAGGATGAACGCTCCTACCCGGTTAAATTAAAAAGGCGGAACGGAAAGAAATGAATTTTGCTATATATGTGCTGTAATTTAGCCTCATTTAAATGAAACTCTGTGCATGCAGTCAAATTAAAACAGAAATTAACAAAAAATCTGACGTGTGCTAATAAAATGTTCGTTCTTAGTATCTACACTGTTTTCTGATCACTGCGGCGTGCTTTCTGTATGTTTATGTCACATTGTTAAATAAGACTGTATAATTTTTCATTTTTAGACCTCATGTTACAGTAAGCAGTTCCAGACCTCCAGTGTTCCTGCTTTTTAATCATAGTGGTCTCGGTTTAGATGTGTTAAAACATCAAATATTCTCCGTTTGACTTTGTATTTTCATTGTCTTGTGATTTCCATCTTTCATCCAGTTACAGCTTTAAGTTTTAGTTTGTGTTCAGATGTGTCTCGTTCCCCTCCGTGTCCACTTCCCCCTGAAGACTTGATGTGTCCTAAAGGTTCAGTCAGTGCTTCTCTCGTGGTCTGCAACCACAGATTCATGACAACAAGTTTGATGAGGATGTTTTTGTTGGGTTTTTTTAGTCTTTATCCTGGAGTTACTCCTGCAGGTTTGAGTAAATGTGATATAAACACATTATAATATAATTTATCCCCCCGTGCATAAATTAAAGGGAGACGTGGCCCCCTCTAGTGGTGACAGTAAGACTGTGCAGTTTCACTCTGAGTGATTTTTTTCCTGCACTCTGTAGTGTTTGTGTGTCCTGCACATGAGTGTCGTGCATTATTGTAACTGAATGTTTTTCCTCTTGTGTGTCTGCAGGTTTTTAATCGTTCTGGGCTGTTTGATTCTGGCCATACTGACCACATTCAAGGAACACGAGAACGTGTCGGCACACTGGCTGGTCATACTGGTGAGATTTCATTTCTTCATTTATGTTTGTATCTTTATATATATATATATATATATATATATATATATATATATATATATATATATATATATATATATATATATATATATATATCGTTCCACTAAACACAAGCTTTTTTTAATGTGCATCATCAGACGCATGTTTCACTCAAATCAGCAAATTTGACCTTTAAAAAAAATGTCAAATTCAGGGGTCGCAGGGTGCTGGAGCATAAAATCTGGTACTTGCATTTCACATTTAAATAAACTAAACTCAGCTGATATAAATACTTATAATATAAATACTTCACTGTTTTAAAAAATAAATAGTGTAAAATGCAGATACACAAACATTAAAAGGACTGAAATAGGACTGATAGTAATTAGCAGCTGTAAAACATGAGTAAGTAAATCAATAAATGGTTAGAGGACATTTTTTTAAAAAGTACAAAATAATAAATATATTAGATTAAAGCAGGAAAATGTTGATTTAATAAAAGGACTGCCAGAAAATTACAAGAAAATCTCCAAAAATGAAGCGTCCGAAGGAAAAATGTACAAAATAAAATTGAAATCCAATTTTTGGTTGAAATCATTCCCACCTGGACAGTTTCCCTTTGCCCTTCTGAACAAATCAGAGCTTATTTGGACAAAACAACACTTCAAATATTCAATTTTCTCTTTTTTTAATCTTGTTTGTTGCTTCACGACCGAGAGAGCAGATGTGGAGTGGGTCCAAAACAGGATGTAACAACAAACAAAGAGGCAGATTCAGTAACACTGAAAGATTTCACTGAATTTGAATCGTTATTGATGTAGCATGCAGCTCGTATCTGAGCGAGCTGTGAATGGGTTTTTGACGTGTCCTTGTGCAGGAGACGTTCGCCATCTTCATCTTTGGAGCCGAGTTTGCGCTGAGGATCTGGGCGGCCGGTTGCTGCTGTCGCTATAAAGGATGGAGGGGCAGGCTGAAGTTCGCTCGCAAACCCCTGTGCATTTTAGGTAAGGTCATTAAAGGTTTCTGAGCATTAAACATGGAAATCTGCTGCTGAACATCCTGTTTGGTGAACGATGTGTTACTGGGAGCTCGTCAGTAAGGAAGGCTTACCGACACGTCTACAGGGGGTTTTGGATATAAGTAAATCAGAGGCAGGAAACTCCAAGCCTAAGTGTGTCCTGCAGGTTTTAGATCTCACCCTTCATTACCAGGCCTCTGGAGAACTTCAGGACATGTTGTGGAAGTAATTTAGCCATTTAAATCAGCTGTGTTGGATCCAGGACACGTCTAAAACCTGCAGGACATCGGGCCTCGAGACCTGGAGTTCCCCACCCCTGAAATTAATAATGTAGAGTTTGTTTCCGTCATTTTCTGGCACCTGTAAATGTCAACTTCGACTTTCAGTGAGATCTGCAGGTGTTCACAAGAGTGAAAATCAGGATTGTTTCAGTTGTTAGACCATACAGAGTGTAAAGGTGGACGTAGCTACTGTGACGTAAATCTTTACATAGCAGCAAGATGTGCTCCGTCATAATGTGTTTTTGATGCGATGCTGCAGCACGTGGGTGTCAGTTTTCCTGTAAAACAGCTTTTTCTTTTACGTTTTCTGGTTTTAATGACAGCAGCTCTGCAGATGAAGATGAAGCGACTCTCACTATTTTGCAGACTTCTCTGCAGTTTTTGGGAAACGGTTTTGGATGATGATGATGAGTTTTCGATTTCCTGCAGATGCCTTGACCTATAAACACAGAAATAGTCTTCCAGGACAAGAATTACAGCTTGTGATGCCATGAAAGGCTTTTTTTTATTCATCACCAACCTTTAAAATCTGATCCAGGCTCTAAAAGCTTTAGACAGCTCCTCTGTTCAACCATCCAGCTTGGTGTAATAACCAGCGTGCACTGACGAGTGGTTAGTGAGTGAGTCTGTGTGTGCAGTAACACAGTGCACACAGGGAATATACTTTATGTTAATAATACCCTCCAAATATTTTACAGCTAATATAATGTGCTGTGCGGCACTTTGAAGGAAGAAGCATTCACATTAATTCTCCTTGTGTGTTAAAACCATTAAACGTATTAGGAGCATCTCGTCGGCGTCTTTATGTTCAGCTCCTGTTAGGAACTCGTCGTCCCACAAAGACGACTGAATCAGCGTGTCGGGTCAGTCTCATTAACCATGTGAAGAAAGCTTTTCCCTGACAGTCTTTTACGCGAGGTTTTGTCTGCTGTGTTTTCGGCTCAGACATCTTCGTGCTGATTGCCTCGGTGCCGGTGGTGGCGGTGCGTAACCAGGGAAATGTGCTGGCCACGTCCCTGCGCAGCCTGCGCTTCCTGCAGATCCTGCGGATGCTGCGCATGGACCGGAGAGGAGGGACGTGGAAGCTGCTGGGCTCCGCCATCTACGCGCACAGTAAGGTAGGCGTGGACCCGAGCACACTTCCTGCTTCCTGACGTGTGAGCATTTTAAAGGAAGTTGCTGGAAAATATAATTATGGAAATGTGCACTTCTCTGGAAGGAGTCGGCTGTCGCTCTGAGACGACTGAAAGTGCTTGAAGTATCGAGTAAAGTGTAGTGAAGCACTCACATGAGCTGAAGATGTAAAGAAACTAAACTGGAAGCAATTAGAAAGTTTATGGGAGTTTGCAGGAACTGACTCAGATTTGAAGGTAGCCTCAGGTGGACATTAGAGGAACTGCGGCTGTTGGCTTCATTTCTCAGACCCGGAATCTGCTGCTCAGCTGTGAATGTGTAAATAATGAATTAGAACAGTCTTTTATTGGATTTAAAATAAAAAAATATCAGCTTCTTTCAAATATTTCCCTGTTTTCTGCAGGAGCTGATCACAGCCTGGTACATCGGCTTCCTGTCTCTCATCCTGGCGTCCTTCCTTGTCTACCTGGTGGAAAAGGATGACGCCTCTGTGAGCATGTCTGACCAGGAGAACCCCACGGCCCAGCCCAAAGAGCAGGACTTTGACACCTACGCTGATGCGCTTTGGTGGGGGCTGGTATGTGCATAAAAAAAAAACAAGCTCCAAGTTTACGACTAACACTGCACTCAGTGAATTAACATGCATATTGTTGAAATTTTGTTGCTGGAAACAAAAAATCCTGTCTTGAATTCTGCAAATTATTTGTCTGGAAATGATTTTGGCAGCTTAGAGGTGAGAGTAGATTTGGCTGCAGCTCGGTGGACAGATGGTGCCTGGCCAAATCATCAACTGCTAATATTTTGGCTTTAAATCAAATCTGGGATTTCTGCCAAGAGGACAGGAAAAAATCAGGTTTTAGTTTCTAGTAATGTGCCGGTGGAAAGCCTGAGGGTTTCCGGTGAATCCCGTTTGAAAGCTCGCAGAGCTCTGAGCTTTAATGAGGGCCTCTGGCAAGGGAAGCACCAATGCCTCATTAAAGCGACCGTCCTTCAACCAGAGGGGCCAAAAGTTCAAGCTCCATGACAGCGAGCATCTGCGCCGCCAGAATGTCCTTCAACAAGATGTTCCACTGTCACCGCCTGCTTTTCAGGGCGATCCTCTGACTCCGGGAAACACTGAAGAGCCCTTTAACGGATCAATACGAAGGTCACAGAGAGAGATGAGTCTCCACGGAAACATTACTGCTGAAACAAGGATGCCGAGGCTGTTGCGTCGAATTTTAGTGATTTAATTTAAAAGATTTTCTGCCTGTGTTTTATCTTCCTTGTGTTTTTCAGATCACACTGACCACCATCGGCTACGGGGACAAAACCCCAAAGACCTGGGCTGGGAGGCTGCTAGCCGGCACCTTCGCTCTGATCGGAGTGTCCTTCTTCGCTTTGCCTGCAGTGAGTGCGCTCTCCTCTACACACCGCTGCTGATGGTGCAGGGTTTCATTTAAGTCCGAATAAATCAATCAATACATACTCATGTTAGGAAATCTGTCTTGTATGAACTGCACAAGTAATTCTGACCTTTTTATTTATGAAGAAAAAATGTGCAACACAAGTTGATTGTAACACTTTAATGCTAGATTATTAGTAAGTGTCGCCTCTTTCAGTATAAGAAAACAGTCAGTTCTCTCCCGGGGCATCAGTTAGTGCCATGATATCAACCACTGGTGTCACTCGTTTATACACCAGGCGTCCTCTGGTCCCGGGGTTATGATGTGTCACTCTCTACCTTCTTACTGTGCAGGGCTATTGTTAATAAAGAGCCTTACTTTACACCCACAGTTTACCGACACTCGACCAAGTGAAAGCAGGTCTCAGTGGGACTCGAACCAGAGCCTCCACATTCTGGAAGCATCAGTTACTCTGCGATGAGAACATGTGGGTAAAACATGTTCCCACTGAAGGTTATCAGCTGTAATCAGTCCCATGGATACAGCTAGCAGAGCACCGCCCTGCACCTCCTTAATGACCAGGAGGTCATGTGTTTGCATGTATGTGATACATGAGCAGCCGAGTGAATAAGTACGTGTAAAACATCTGCTTGCGTTGGTTGATGTGGACAAAGGAGGACTTTTGAGCCAAGCTGTGACCTTTTGCTAACCCTCACCAAGATAAAGGCGAGGTGTTAACATTTTGCTCGGCACTGGCGTCCCGCAGCACGGCAGGAGCACTGAGCGACGTGTTTTCTGTTTTTATGGCTGCAGGGTATTCTGGGCTCAGGCCTGGCTCTGAAGGTCCAGGAGCAGCACAGACAGAAGCACTTTGAGAAGCGCAGACATCCGGCTGCAGGCCTCATCCAGGTGAGACGCTACCTGACGGCATCGGCATCTTTCTGCGTGGTCCAGCTGAGACTTTCTATGTTTTCTGGACTCAGTTAAGCTGAGCGCTGTTATAACTTCTGGTTGATCTCCTGTCTTCCCATCTCAAGTCTGCCTGGAGATATTATTCCACCAATCCAATCAGGGAAGACCTTATTGCCACTTGGAGGTTTTACGAAACTGTCATCTCTCTTCCCTGTTTCAGGTAAGTACCACAAAACATAACAGTCACTTTTATAGTCCTCGTGCATTACCTTAAGTTAGCAAACAACATTAAATATGTTGTTTTTTGTTTGCATCTGCAGATTTAACACTAAGTTGATTGACCTGGAGAGTTTTACTTTTAGATTTCTTTGAGTAAGAAGCAAAAAAACTCAAATTAAAATTTTCATTAAAGATTAAACATAAAAGACGAATCAGCAGTTTGCACTATTTTGGAACATCAACCAAGAAAAATGCACTCGGTGGATTTCAAACTGAGGATTTTTGTCATGCTTTGGTCCTCTTCTGACTTTTAGTCTTTATCAAAGGATATTTAAATCCTACGTTGCATGCAGATACCTGATTTTGATCCTTTCCTCTCTCCCCGTCCACAGGAAGGACACCTTGGAGGTCATGGCGAGGTAGGTCACCGTTTGGTGTCCATGCAGAGACACAGTTAATCACACAGAGCTGTGCCTAAAGTAAATGCTTTCTGACGGGGCTTTAATTAGCCCCACATGCTGGAGAGACTAATGAACATTTCCTAGAATATCTCACCCTGCCCGCCTTTAAATAGCTTCCTGTATTAATTCACCAGTCGGATAAATCTCGGGGCTAATGGCCGTGGGACGTATGAATTTTGAACGCCCACGCGTCCCTCTGCCTTCCACATCAGCTGCTTTAATGACATTTAAGCTGAGAGGTTTCTGTGGAAACCTATTAGCGAGTCCATTAGTTGTGTTTCAATTATGAGTGACAGTTTAGATCTTGTAATTAGGGCCTCAGAAGAGGTCTATGGGTTTGACTTTTCATTTTTCTCCGTCCTGCTGAGCGACATTAATGAGTCTCCACATCAAAAAGTGTTGTGAAACTCCAACTGAGGCTTTCGGTTTGAGGAGCAGATTGAACTTGAGCTGCTGCAGATGTGTCACCGCGGTTATCGACATATAATGATATAATGAGATAATTTAATCAAAGTCCTGCAAAAGACACAGAAGCCGCACAGACTGACTGAGTGGCATTAGCACATGTGAAGTCAGTGACACCTGTCTGCTCACCTGTTAGTCATAGCAGCCACTTGTCTAACCTTGGTCTTGGTTGTTTGCATATGGACACAGTATAAAAACAAATTACCCAGTGCACAGGTGAAAAGGTCTCACCTGCTTTGCACTCTATCCTACCCAAGGCCTCAGTCACACAGGCATAGAGACCACTCTGCGACCACCATCAACCTCTGGTCACTGGGCAGCTGGTGAGAGGTTTCTGGAAGATGGTGAAATTGGCTGCAAAGGGTGCTGCACCACAAACTTCCTTGAGATTGTTTTGGTTTACATTATTGTATTTTGCACAACTCTGTTGCTTGTGAAGCTCGCACACAAGAATTTCGCTCACATGTGCTGTACCAATGTACCTGCACATGTGATGTGACAATAAAAGTGATTTGATTTGATTTTGATTTGATTTGGTTGCTGGAGCATTGCTGCATCTGCTTGTATTTTGCATGCAGTTCTGGTTTTTGGTGCACTTCCATGCAGAATACTAGCAGATGCAGCAATGTGACATTTCAAAGTAGCTGTAGCAGTACTCACAACTTTTACTTTGACGGCAAACATTGTCTGTCTGAGTTTAACCAATCAGCAAGCTGTTGGCAAGTGTTTGCAGACAAGTCTGCATCTTTCATGCAAACTATGGCTGAGCGCTAGCAACCGAAGCAATCACAGGGGCGTTTTCCAAGCAGCAACCTCCAGAAGCCTCTCACTGGGGTCAGGGGATACACCGGTCAGTGAGAGGCTGACCAGGGGATGCACCTTTCCCCAGTGACTGGTGGCTCCAAAGGGGGGGAACCAACTTCACTGTGATTGATGCCTAACACGTGTTTATACTTTTGTAATTGTGCTTAATATAGTCAACATGTAAGCTAGGACTTATACATTGGCATTAACCCTTTAAAGCCGGTCTGAGCGGACACGCTCCATTTTGCGTAACTATTTTTAAATCCCGGTAGCACTGCAACCACGTAAGCTAGCGCAATAATTTTTTTTGCATATGAAACCGGAGGAGTTGTACTTACATCTGATGCCATCAGCTTGTCCTCGGTCACAGTTTCCTTCCACATATAGCTTTGCAAAAACTGCATAAAAAGCACTTGCAGCAACAAAAACATAATATTCCAGAAACACGCTTTGCCGATCCGATCAGCTGTTTGTAACACTTCCTACGTCCATCAGCGTGAACTATCGCATGTCCGCATGACCTGCCCAAAACCGGAAGTGACGTCGTTTTGCGGAAATGTCGTTTTTTACCATCGTGGCCTTATGAGCCTATACTGGTGTTTTTAAAAGTTATGTTTGACTTTGTCTTTCTGTGTCGTTTCTGGGATGCTGAGGACTCATATTGCACTGCTGGAAATATTTTATTTTGATGCATATGCTGTTATTTTGCAAATTTGCACTATAATATATTTTTTCGTTTTTCCTGCAGTGTATGAAAATTGGTGTATCTCAAAAATAAAACTATGAAGACACTTAAAATAAATTTCCTTTGGAGGGAAACTAGTTTGTGTATTTACAGTTTTGAGGGATAAGCCTCTTAAATTTCTCTAACTAGAAATATATGTTAAAAAATCAAAAACGATTTTCAATTTTTTTGTAGTTTATTGCACTTTTTTGCAATTTATGTAATTACTATGCACTTAATGCAGACATATCATTAAAATTTGGGCTATAATGGTTGTATTGATGTATAGCAACTTGAAATGCTCCAAAAATGGCTCCACAGCATGTAAACATATACTATAAGCTCTGGCGAACTTGGTTCTATGGTAGGTCTTAAAGGATTAAAATGTTCAGAAGTGGAAATGAGAGCCAGTTTTAGTTGAATACACACACACACACACACACACACAAACACACAAACACACACACACACACACACACACATGCACACACAAATGTAGAGTACATAATCAGCTAAAAGTTTGATTTCTTAAACTTAGGAAAAACTTTGCTTTTTGATGTCATCATTCAGTGCTGACAAACACATGTCAGAGCCATTATATGAAATGTGCTGTAGTCTTGCTAAACCTGCCATTTCGCATCAGCTCAGGTCAGCAGAGGTGGCGTTACAGGCTCATTACAGCGCAGCGTTCTGCTCCGACGCCTCCCGGCCTCTGTGTTCAACACGCTGGATTAAGTTACTGCTGCTAAAAGCTGAAACGGCTCTGATACACGGGCTGGTAGAGCAGAGCAGAGAGGTCGGGTCACCTGTTCTTAATGGCGTCTGTTTTATAGGCTGAACCGGAGGGTTGCATTACAACGATTACAATCATTTTTCTTGTATTTGTAGTATTAAGCGGGGACATAATTCAGATGAGACGGAGATGTGGAGGGAGAACAAGAGTGGAAAGAAATGAGGGTGCAGACGCTGAGTGATGAAGTCAAACGGAGTGAAAAGCAGGCAGTCAGAGTTTTAAAAGCCTTTTAGGATCAGCGGCTGGGAAATTAGCACTCTGACATTATCTTGTTGCGCTGAGCGAAGAGGTGGACGGCGGCCAGAAACTACAACAGTGCGACGATGTCCGACAAGAGGCCGATAAGCTACTTATTGTGTGTGTGTGTGTGTGTGTGTGTGTGTGTGTGTGTGTGTGTGTGTGTGTGTGTGTGTGTGTGTGTGTGTGTGTGTGTGTGTGTGTGTGTGTGTGTGTGTGTGTGTGTGTATCAGTTTTACTAGATGCATGATTCTCCTCCACCACAGTTCAGGTGTAAACTACGTCTTTTATGTGACATCTATGTCGACAAAGTACCTTTTTAACAATTTTAGTTTAAGTCAAAGGACTAGTCAGTGTCAGATATTCACTATTAAAATGTTTACACAACAAATATAAAACTCTAGTATGCACATGTACTTTAAGTATTTGTGACTGTCCCACGATGCACTCTTTTTCTTGCCCTGTGACAGCTGAGATTAGCTGCACTGTGCCTGCAACCATGAACTGGATGATTGGTGGGTGCCCAGGTAGCTGCTATACTTTAACTTTAGCTTTACTGATTCCAGAGGCAGCAGAAATAAACACAAAGCAAATCTTTGAGTTCTACCATCAGCCTGAATAATCTCAAAGTCCACGAAAAGAAAAGGGTCAATAAATCCGTCAAACTCAGAAACAGACAGGGAATAAACGGGAACGACAACAACAACGAAAGGGAAAGGCAGAGCTTTAATGCTCACACAGGAAATGGATATGGGAGGGTGACGAGACACAGCTGAAACAAATGTAAACAACAAGGTAAGAGTTTTGTGTTCAGAGACATAACATTTAATTGACACAGTGCATTAACAAAAAACAAGTATCAGAGACTAAAAACCTGATCAAGAGAATGGTAACAGAAAAACCTTCAGTTCGACCAAACACATTTGCAAAAACGAACATGTGTCGGACACTCTCTGCTTTTTTTGAGCTGTTAAAATCAGTAGTTTCACTTTTACCTCCAAGTAAAATGAGTCCCACCCATGTAACCTGGTGTATTCCCTTTGTTATCCTAACAACCAGGAAATAAGATCCATATTTGCAATAACTGAAATTATCTTTTAATATTGTCCCGCAGCTTTGTGCAGGTATTATGAACCAACATGTGTGTCTTGGGAAGGCAGAGCTGTGGGAGATAAGGAGCATCATTTTTTTCGCCTGCTGCGCTGCCTCATTTACAGAGATCCACGGGATAATCACATCCCATTTTCTGCTCTTTATTCGGCCGAGGAGCAGTCAGAAAGAGCTTCTCTCTTCCTTTACAGCTTCCTATTCTGCGGCCTCTCAGCGCCGTAATCTGCCGTCCCTATTCTGCCTCGAGGCCACATAGAGGCTCATATTGTGTGTCTGCTGTGGGAGCAAAGTCGCTGAGAACGCTCCACGTTTCAGAGGCCTTGTTTGGGCTGTTGTCAGCTCCGGTTACCCCGCCTCTCTCCCTCTTCCAAGGCACAGGAGTCTTATTTTACCCAGGGAGCTCTCGTCTTTGTGCTGCCAAATATTGTCAGCCATTGGACAGTAAAGGAGACCAATCTCCTCTCAGTTCTTTGAGTCTTCCTTCTGCCAGGAAAGCTGCATTGTTACGTTGCAGCAGCAGACCAGGAGAACTTATATTACACAAAAATCACAACAAAACTGATTGTGCAAAAAATTTCATTAGCATGCACTTGGCGACAGTGGGAAGGAAAAACTCCCTTTTATATCTTCAAACCTCCAGACTTAGTCCGGTTCAGGGAGGAGCAGCCATCTCCCGAGTACAGTTTGGGGTGTGGGAGAAAATGAAGAGAACAGGAATTGAGTGATGATCAGAAAAATTATATCAGTATTTAAAGTTTAAAAGAATGTGGCTTTAATCTGAATATCTGCCTAAACTTTTGGCTGCTTTGCTTCTTGAACGTTCTTCGGTGTCTGATCACACCCAGCTGGGTGATGTGTAAGACTTTACTTGCTGGTGCTCACATGCTTTCTCTTGGTCCATACTGTATTGTTTTCTCGTTTGTCCCTCTTCAGCCAGAAACTAAGTTTACTCGAGCGTGTTCGCCTTCCTAATTCAAGACCGTCTGTGGTGGCAGTAAAGAAGCTGACAGGAAACGCAGACTCCATCGAGGAGAGTCCCTCCAAGGAGCCCAAACCTGGTGGCTTCACTAACCGGGAACGCTTCCGCACTGCCTTCCGAATGAAGGCCAACACACTCCGCCAGAGCTCTGAAGGTTTGAAACCAAAAAAGCACGGATAGCTCAGAGAGCTTTTGTCTTCCATATTGGTCTAATCCTTTTTTTTACTAACGCAAAATTCGTAATGTGTTTTTCTCTCAGATGCCGGAGGTGTGGCAGATCCAGCCTTAGAGGAACGGGGTTTCCCCCCTGACATCCTCCTGGAAGAGATGATCCCCACACTGAAACTGGTCATCAGGGCAGTCAGGTTAGGGTCAAGAACTGGGCTCTGTGGTCCTTTAAAGTCATCATTTAATTGATTTAGACCCAATCAATTAAAGAGTATAAATTGATACTGATAAGAAGAGAAAAATGTCCTATACTGTGATGCGCAGATGGGTGTTATGAACAAGGAAATGTTTTCTGGTTGCTCGATTGCTTTGTCTTCAGTCAGTGATGTAGACTGACTGAGTAAGGACATTATGACATCACTGTTGGATTGGAGAAAGGAAAATGTTATGAAGTCTCATAAAACCCTGGACAGGTCATCAGTGACCTGCTGGCTGTAAAACGCTTAAATGCAGTCACATGGATTAGCTAGAATCCAAACGTACAGACTGGTCAGTTCTTCTTCACCTGCTAAACAAACTGACAGGACAGAAAACAGAACTTTGTAGTAACGAATTCAAAATGTTTATTTACACCTTAAAATATCAATAACAACTTTTGGTCAGTTTTCTGCACAGTATGATAGTACGATTGGTCCTCGCTGTATGTGCTTTCAGAAAACTCTGCAGCAATCAAAATTCAACACAGTGAGCTATGCCAACCACAGAGTGTGGCAGAACTCACACATGCTGACAGTGCATTGGTAAATCTATAGGCCACACAGCTGACATAATGCAGGAATTCAATCTAGTGCAAGGGCCTGCGAGATGAGTGATTAACCCTGTGAAAGTGCTGCTTCCTTCCACTCCATTATATCAGTGTTGAATGGGTTTCTGAATAGGATGCTCAGATCTGGAGGGTTTTAGTTTCAGGACCCAAGACTTTCTGCCAAACACTGGAGCTCGTGCAGCAGCAGTAGCTGACTCTGAAAGTAGGAGATCTGTAGGACAAAAACCGGAGCTCAGTGGGTGGCAGTGATGCAGGACTGAAAGATGCTGGGCTTACTATAATGCACCGGACAGAAAATGTCACGCACGGTTTCTGTGAAGGGGGCATTAATTACACATAACTGACAGATGTTACCTCTGTAACCATCAGTTTGTGGAGTCCTGTTATGAAGCTGTTAAGTGTTAGCAGCTCCAAATCTGATGTCATAAAGTTCTTTGAGGTAAAGAGGTGTCACTTACATTTAGTTGCTGGAAGAAAGAAATGGTGTATTGTTTTGTTTATTCACCAACTTGTCAAGCATACTGCTCCGAACTGTTATTGTGACAAGGAAGAAGAACCTTAAGGTGAAGACCAAAAGAAATGGCTCTTTAATACACGAGGACTCATTTGGATCCAGTAGGAGGTTGTAGTGTTGTTTTTTGGCATTTGAAGGATCCACTTTAAAGGCTTTCTGGAAATATCCAGCTGGGAGGAGACCCTGGACTAGACGGGAGGAATCATATGGTAATACCTGCCTTCCTCACAGCTCCAGTTTGACACTGCAGTGATGCTTCACAGAGTTTTGCAGATGCCACTTGGAAATAGTATAACAATCGTGATGAGTAAGCAGATACGTAGGCTACTCGTGATTGTTTTTGCTATTATTGTTGTCTGTGAAGGTTCTCAGTCATCCAGGTCATCGTAGTCAAAAGAGCTTGCAAAGAAAAGCGTCTGGACTTTAAGTTACTTGAAGACGTTTCACCTCTCATCCGAGAAGCTTCTTCAGTTCTAAGGTCAAATGGTGGAGAGTCCCAGATATAAACCTAGTGGGAGTGACCCCCCACAGAGGGACAAAAGGACCCCCTGATGATCCTCTAATCGCCTGAGCCAAGGTGTGAAACTGGGCGTGGGTCCCAATCAGCCAGAGTTTCGGGTGTGTTCATTGTGAAACCTGGCCCCACCTTATCATGCGATTTCCTGAGGTCAGATGGCCCAGGATGTGAGTGGGCGTTAAGGCGTCTGGGAAGGGATCTCAAAACTGGATTATAGATGGCAGAGAGTTGGTGTCGTAAACCCCGCCTCTGTTCAAAGATGGTCGCTCACAGTGGGCATAGATGGCTTCTTTCACTCCTCTTTCAAACCATCTGTCCTCTCTGTCCAAAATGTGAACATTGGCAACCTCGAAAGAGTGACCTTTATCCTTAAGATGCAGATGGACTGCTGAGTCTTGTCCTGTGGAGGTGGCTCTTCTGTGTTGTACCATGCGCTTGTGAAGTGGCTGTTTGGTCTCTCCGATGTAGAGGTCTGAGCATTCCTCGCTGCAATGTACAGCATACACCACATTGTTAAGTTTGTGTTTTGGCGTTTTGTCTTTCGGGTGAACCAGTTTCTGTCTGAGCGTGTTGCTGGGTCTGAAATGCACCGGGATGTCATGCTTGGAGAAAACTCTCCTGAGTTTCTCTGATACGCCGGCTACATAGGGGATGACAATGTTGTTGCGTCTGTCCTTCTTATCCTCCCTCGCTGGTGTCTGGTCTTCTTTTCTGTGCCTCTTTGCTGACTTTAAGAACGCCCATTTAGGATAGCCGCACGTTTTGAGTGCTTCCTTTACATGTGTGTGTTCCTTCTTTTTCCCTTCAGGCTTAGAGGGAACATGTTCTGCCCGGTGGTGTAGGGTCCTGATTACTCCAAGTTTGTGTTCCAAAGGGTGATGGGAGTCAAAGAGGAGGTACTGGTCCGTGTGTGTGGGCTTCCGGTAAACTTCGATGTTGAGTTTGCCGTTCTCTTCAATGTGCACAGTGCAGTCCAGGAAAGGCAGACAGTTGTCCTTTGTGTCTTCCCTGGTGAACTTGATGTTCTTATCCACAGCGTTAATGTGCGCAGTGAAGGATTCCACTTCTTGTGTCTTCAAGCAACTTAAAGAAGTCCAGACGCTTTTCTTTGCAAGCGCCTTTGACTGCTATTATTGTTCATTTTGCACCTGTTACAGAAAAGACAAAAATGGATGAAGAAGTTATTTGTGTTTGAGTGAAGCTGTTAAAAGTAACAATTTAACCTTGGAGTGCTTTCAGACTACGAGACTGTTGCACTGTTTTTGTACTTTTTCCTTGGATAACAAATCGACTGTGGTGTGTTTCTATTCAAGCTTTCAGCTTACTATTTGACTTTGAGCAGAAGCGATGAGGCTTTGGCTTGTTGTTGTACTCCACAGCCTCTGCACTGGTTCAGTTCCCATAATTAGTGTCTCCCAGTAGATAAACCGATAGAAACACGGGATCATATATCAATTTTTAGTTTTCCGCCTTAAATCTATTTAATAGTAACATGGTGCCAGTACTTGTGCTTAGTAAGTGTGGGCAAAGAAATATGGAGTGAATCTACCAATAATTGAGGAATTTCTGGTGGTCGCTCTTCCCACGGCCACTGGTGGCTCCACCGTGTCAGTGGAAAAGGGGTAAAAGACCGCAGACAAACATTAATTCAAATTCAAATTTTATTTGTCACGTACACAGTCATACACAGTACGATATGTAGTGAAATGCTTGGACAACTGCTCGTGACCTAAAGAAAACAAAAAAGGAAAAGGCTATGAATAAGATAGGAAATAAATATGAAAAATTAAAAAGGGTAAATTTAACTAGGAAGGAATAAAATATAAATTAAGGTTAAAAATGAAATAACTGTACAACACAAATTAGAATGAAGGGTAAATTTAACTGGGAAAGAATAAGATAAAGATAAATATATAAATTAAAGTTGAAAATAAAATAACTGTACAACAAAATACACAATATAGAACTATATAAGAATGTATGAAGAAATATAAATATAAATAAATATATACACAATAACAGCAGCTGTACAAGTATTAACCGGAAATGAAGAATATAGTGACCAGTGTTGTGCAAAACCAAAGTCCAGAAAGTCCAGTGTGTGTGTAAGAACCATATGTGTGGGTCAGTACTGTGTGGTGGTGTGATTGAGAGACCGTATCGCCTGCGGGAAGAAGCTCCTCCTCAGTCTCTCTGTGTTGGTCTTCAGGGAGCGGAATCGCTTTCCTGACCTCAACAGAGAGAACAGTCTGTTGTTGGGATGGCTGAGGTCCTTCACGATCTTCCTGGCCTTGGTCCAGCACCGCCTGCTGTAGATTGAGTGCAGGTCAGGGAGCTCGGAGCGGATGGTGCGCTCAGCTGACCGCACAACCCTCTGTAGAGCTCGTCTGTCCTGCATGGTGCTGTTCCCGAACCAGGTTAAGATGTTTCCCGCCAGGATGCTCTCTATGGTGCACGAGTAAAAGTTCCTGAGCACCTTGGAGGGCAGTTGGAAGTCTCTCAAGCGTCTGAGGTGGTAGAGACGCTGTCGGGCCTTTTTCACCACGGTGTTGATGTGACAGGACCATGACAGGTCCTGCGTGATGTGAACTCCGAGGTATTTGAAGCTGTCCACTCTCTCCACTGGGCACTCGTTGATGACGGGGGTCTGGTAGTTCCTCTCCTGCTTAGTGCTGAAGTCCACTATCAGCTCCTTTGTCTTACTGACGTTTAGAAGGAGGTTGTTCCTCTGGCACCAGTTCTCCAGATTCCTAATCTCCTTCAGGTAGGCCGTCTCGTTGTTATCAGAGATCAGGCCCACCACGACGGTGTCGTCAGCAAACTTGATGATGGTGGTGGAGCTGGTAGTGGCCACACAGTCATATGTGTACAAAGAGTACAGCAGGGGGCTCAGAACACACCCCTGGGGGGCTCCAGTGCTGAGAGTGGTGGAGGCTGAGACATGTCCGCCCATCCTTACTGCCTGTGGTCTGCCAGTTAGGAAGTTGGAGATCCACAGACACATAGATGAGCTGAGTCCCAGATGCTCCAGCTTGGTGGTGAGTGTGGAGGGAATTATGGTGTTAAATGCAGAGCTGTAGTCTATGAAGAGCATTTTAACATAATTCCCCCTTCTAGTGTCCAAGTGAGTGAGTGATGTGTGGAGGAGATGAGAGATGGCATCGTCTGTGGAACGATTTGGACGGTAAGCGAACTGTAGTGGGTCCAGTGTGTCTGGTAGTGAAGAAATGATGAAGTCTCTGACCAGGCGTTCAAAGCACTTCATCACTACTGAGGTGAGGGCTACAGGGCGATAGTCATTGAGAGAAACAGGGTGGGGTTTCTTCGGGACAGGAACAATGATGGACTCTTTGAAGCATGTGGGGATCACCGACTGAGATAAAGAGATGTTGAATATCTCAGTGAACACAGGAGCTAGCTGGTATGCGCAGTCTCTTAGGATACGACCTGGGATGCCGTCTGGTCCTGCTGCTTTCCTGGTGTTCACTCTCTTGAAGGCTCTCCTTACTTCATGCTCGGAGATGACGAGCACGTTTCCGGTGCTGGCAGTATCTTCCTGTCTGCAGCCGTTAGCGCCGCTAACACTAGCATTGTTGGAGACCTTAGCTGCAGCCTCGAAGCGAGCATAGAAAGTGTTCAGCTCGTCTGCCAGAGTCACAGCCGCGTTCGTCATACCGGTTGTTGGTGCTTTATAGTCCATTATTGTCCTTAGTCCCCGCCACAAGCTCCTAGAGTCACTCTGTTGGAGTTGTGACTCTAGTTTCCTCCCGTAGCGCTGCTTCGCCTCTTTCACCGCCCTCCGCACGTTATATGATGCGGCTTTGTACGGGTCCATGTCCCCCGTCATGAGTCCCGTGTTGTAGGCAGCGGTGCGGGATCTCAGAGCGTCGCGGATGGTTTTATCCACCCACGGCTTCTGGTTGGGAAACGTTGTGATAGTCTTTGTCTCCACGGTATCATCCGCTAGTTATTAGGGCCAGTAAATGTAGTGTTGTTTAGATCAGATACGTTAATAATGTTAAGATCTAAACCAGTGAAATGCTTCTCATTTGTTTGATTCTTGCATTCCTGTTTCCTGACAAACACGTGTCTATACAATGAAGGTAAGTGTGGTAGCCCATACGGAAAAGAAATAGTAAAAACTTATATGTGATTACTCATGAAAGTGGCCACTTTCATGAGTAAATCATATAAGGCTTACATGATTTACTCATGAAAGTGGCCACTTTCGCATTACTTTCATACATTGTTTTAGTAAGTATCCAAAACATACAAGTTTCATTATATAATTTTTCAAGGGATCTTATATCTGTTTTCACTCTTGTATGCTTTTCATACAAGTTTCACACAAGACAGATACAAACTTTATAAGATTTATATATATCTTTTCCATATGGGAGCTGACGTTTGTTAACTGTGTCTGATGTTTGAGAAGTGTTTTCATTTGCAGTGTTTGTTGCCACACAGGATCATGCAATTCCTCTTGAACAAGAAGCGGTTTAAGGAAACTCTGAGGCCTTATGATGTCAAAGATGTTATTGAGCAGTACTCTGCTGGACACCTGGACATGCTCTGTAGAATTAAATACCTCCAGACGAGGTGAGTTAGTCTTTTACACACGAGGCTGATCAGTTTGAACGAAGCCAATTTTCTCTTTTCCTCATGCTCATTATTTTTTTTATTTTAAGGATTGACATGATTCTTGCCCCTGGACCTCCTCTCACCCCAAAACACAAGAAAACTCAGAAAACACCCTTTACTTACCCGCCCAACCAGTCACCCAGGTACTGCTACAGAGCTCTAAAATGGCTACAATGTTGTAAAACAATTACAAATTAGTATAAAGGTTAGTTATAACTATGTTATTTAGTTTTTGTAACAAATGTCTGTGCAGTCCACATCTACTCGATGTCCCTTTGTTCCAGGCATGAGTCCTACATAGCCAAAGCCACATCCATGCCAGATGCGGAAGACCAAAGCATGATGGGCAGATTTGTCAGGGTGGAGAGACAGGTAACAACTAAAACTACTAAAGGCAAATATTCTGCCAAGGTGTTCCTTCTCCAAACAAAGTAACTCTTTGTATTGTTTGAGATAAATTGTTTTATAGTTTAGTTTGTTACCCTTGGGCTTTGTATGTTGAGACATCTGGCGACAATTTAGAGTTTAATGTAATGCCGGTAAAATTTGCTAATTTAGAAAAAAACTGTCACGTTGATGAGACCAGAAACACTGGCAGACCTTTTGGAACAGGACACTTAAATTACTGTTTCCAATAAAACAAAGCGCTGCACTGCCAGGGTCAGAGAACCCTCTGAATATGGCAACAAGCTGCTTCAGCTGGAGATGACTTTGAACAGCAGATCTATTCAACCCATTTGGCCCAACTGTAGCAAATATTACTAATCATGTTATGCGATTACACTTGCAGTTCTTACTCGATTTCAGTTCTGCAGCATGCAGTGACTTCTACAGCAAGACAAAAAGAGTCTATAACCTTCACCACCACCGAACTATCATCCGCTGTTTAACACTTTACAAGATAAACTGGACCAGGCTTAAAAAAAGAGACTTTCATGATTCTGTTCTGCCCGTCTTTCCTGTGCTGAGTGTTTCTCTCCTGCATCTGGAGCATTGTCGTCATTATTAGTGGTGGTGCAGGGTTCATAATTAATGGTTTTCTTTAGGAAGATTACCAAGATTAAACTGTGAAAACACCAAGTTATCAGTAAAAGAATCAACATGATATTTGATATTTCTCATATCTGCAATGTCTGCAAAGGTTTTATCAAACCTTACTAAAAGCACTGAAGGGGTTACTAACATTTCTTTACATCATATTTTGGCCAAGGTGATTGGTAAATAAACACACCTGTTATGCGATCCACTGGTTCCATTGTGTATCTCTCTCTCAGGTGGAGGACATGGAAAAGAAGTTGGACTTCCTGGTGGACATGCACATCCAGCACACTGAGCACCTGCAGGTGGACTCTGCCGGCTCTGCCCGCATGACCCTGGAGACCTGCAATCCTACGGCAAACGGTGAGATCAGACGGGTTTTCCTCAACTACGCCGAGGCGTTCCCACACATGTACCAGGTGCCTGTCAGCAAGGCGAACCCCTATTATGGCCGTGGAAGAGGAGGCAGAGAAGGGGTGGGGTTGGCAGGAGGAGTCGGCATTGCCCCTTCGGTTCATCAACCCCAACCCCCACCTTCAGCAATCATCCCCACTTACACCGAGCGTCCCACAGTGTTGCCCATCAGCTCCCTGCAGGACTTGTCAGTGGGACTGGGTAGGACCACAGGGGGGCAAGGTGGTGACTCACCGCTCTCCATGCTATCGGTTAACCACGAGGAGCTGGAGCGCTCGCCCAGTGGATTCAGCATCTCTGGGGAGCGGGAAGGGGAGAACTTCTCAATGGGGGCCGGTTTGGCGCCCGGGGACCCTGGCTGGACGAGACCCAGGCCGAGCTACCTGGCGGAGGGGGAGACGGACACAGACACAGACCCTTTCACACCAAGTGGGGGCCCCCTGCCTCTCTCCTCCACTGGTGAGGGATTCGGCGACGCTGTGTGGACCATGCCACCCTGAGAGGAAACACATTCGGCGCAGATATCCACCACTCTGAGTTAAGATATTAAATTCAACCCAAGCCTCTAAACCCAAGCCCTGGGTCAAAGCCACCGCTGTGGACTGAACGTCTGGGGAGGTTAAGTTGGATCTTATCCGAGATAATCGACCTTCAGAGGCCACCGCAGATCTCATCATGCCATCCACGGTCCAGTCAGAGAGCCATGGCACTGAGACTGCCCAGAAAAAAGAAAGAAAAAGGGAAACCACACCGTTTGTAAAGTAAAACTCTGTACAGCGCACTCTTCGCAAAAGTTTAGCTGACATAAAAAAAGAACAATAATATACATACTATATACACCCAAAAGCTTTATTGCTGCAAAGCCAACCGCACTGCATGTAACGCATGCGATTTTTAGTGTAGTCACTGCAAAGTTCAGGATATCAGGAAAAGGAAAAAGAGAATGAATGGTTACGTATACTTGCTATGCCATTTTGTAACACTTATTTTTTTATATGAATACATTTTCATTGTTTTTGCATGGTTTGCATGATAATGCACCACTGTAGGAGTTGACGATTAGAAGGTGATCCTGGAACCAAAAGTCTCCTGTCTTTAGTTGTTTGGGGTGTGTGTGTGTGTGTGTGTGTGTGTGTGTGTGTGTTAGAGAAGAGAGAGAGACTTTGGTAATAAAACCATGGCTAGTTTGCTGGCAGTCATGTTTCACCGTTTCTACTTTTCTCATGTTGCTCTGTAAGGTCTCTGAGGATCAATTCTGTCCAGAAACCAGATTTGTTTTCTGGTCTCAGTGTTTTGTTTTCACGCCACTGTGCTCAAATTGTGTGTCACCACTTTGTGTGAACTGACTATCCACTTGAAAATTTGACTGCGTTTGAAACACTAAATCTGCTGCTTTGTTGGCACATGAATTCAGGGATATAAACCACCTGTGAAGTTCTGCTTCTGCTTGATCAGTATTCAGAGCGTAACTTCAATGCAAAAATAGTGGCTTAAATTTCCAGCACTAAAAAGATAAAAAAGATTCCTACATAAAGGGAGGCACAATATGTCTGTCCCAGTACTCACACTTGTGGTCTTGAAGTAACACAATCTGTTCTTGATGCACATTTCTCCAAAGTTAAGTTTGTAAGTATTTCTAATAACTTTCTGTGCTCAGCTTTTCCAGGAAAAAAACAGCCTTTTTGGAGTAATACTGCATAAATTCAGTTTTTAAGAACTTGGATCGCCTGTAGTTTAAAACTTATCAAATGAGAAGAACTACTCAAAATGAAGATGAATAGGCTCACTTGTGCATTTACATAATTGACTTTTGATTTTCTAATGTGTCGTTATTAATAACTTTTTCATTGTTATCAAAAAATTGATCAATGGTGGGCCCTTTGTTTGTTTCTGGGGATTAGCCTAATGTTGGCTAACACTAGGTTGCTAACACAGACAAATTGCTAGCTAAATATTATCTGGAGTGTATAAGGTAAGCTCGTTCAGGAGGTAAACCTGGTGCTAGGTTGGCTACTCATTTTAAATTGCTTTGTAGCTGATGCCAGATTCATGCAGTGTAGCTAAGTTATAGTTAACCAGCTATCCTTTAGCTTTCTTGCTAACATTACTGTCATATTCTTCTTTGTGTGGTGGTGTATAGCGTTTTGATAAGGTACCGTCTCAAATTGATCATTCCCAGTCAGACCATTGGCAGAAATTATCTTTGAATATGACTATGATCGCTGCATTGTATGAACACTCATAAGGATAAATTCTTGCACAGTTACGATGACAATTTAGCAGTAAACACCACTTAGCAAGCTAGCTAGTCCAGCTATCTCCTGCTCAGACTGTGAGTTTCAGAAGAGCATTGTTGGGTGGTCCATCTCTTTTTTTACAAAGCCAGTGTGGCTACCATTTATTGCGAGAAGTGTCACATGTTTCAAATTCTGTTTTTTTCATTGTTATGGGTGTGGGCCTGCTGACTTTCAGCTCTCACAATGCCAGGACATTACAGAAGACACTGCATGGGGAGAATGATCCCTTTTATGTTCAAATACTAAGCACTACTGTTTGAGTGAAAACTACTGTTAACTAAATCAGTGAAGAATAAAGGGGATTCAGAGCATCACATTTTACGGGGAATCACAAAAACCCCCCCAAAAAAACAAACACATTCCTACCGAGCATCTAACACAGGAATAATCAAAGGTGAGATCTGGTCTCAGTTTTATTTATATAACACCAATTTTGTTTGGTAAAAAAAAGGGTTTGAGACATAGGTGCTGAGTGTTAGTGCAAGTTCACTAAGTAACTAGTAAATGTGATATAATGGCTTATAAATTATATCAGTTGATTGAATTCAAGACAAAATTGAGTAGCACTTCAAATTAAGCTCGTATAGCTAATATTAACCTTCTACAGTACTAGAAAAGAGTGATTAACGGCAAGGGAAGTTAACTATAGCCACGCTGCATGTGTCTGGCATTTTAGCTTTGATATCATTCTGTTCTCACAGTAATACGATGGGCTTGTAGCTGCAGTAGATGACATACAGTTCATACAATAGTGCAACAGAACAGTGAAGGACAGGCTCGCTGCTGTTTTGACCGATGCCACAAACAGAAGCTATAGCATGCTAAATACACTTCATGGTTTTCTAGATTTTACTCACTAAAAAAACTTTCTTTTTGTTTTTGGATTGTCTTACTTCTATTAGCTCCTCAGATCATAATAGTAAGACCGGGTGGTTGGTTGGTGTACTTTCCCGTAAATCAGCTGAGCCATATATAGTATTTGCAGGAGCGATGGTGTACTTGTGTATCTAAGATCCAACAATACTGGAAATTCACCAAATAAATGTGCATTAGGATACTCGTGATGACGTGTGGTTACTGGGACAGTCTTCAGATTCCTTTTTAAAATGTTCACTCTTATTTTAAAGTTGCTTTAAAAAAAGAAAAGAAAAAAAAACAAGCAATAATGAAATATTAGCCATGTTGCATCAAAATAAACCACAACAAATTCGAGGCAGTCATGTTCCCAGGTGTTGGATAGCGCCGTTTTGTCAGATGCCGCATCTGTGTCTTTCATTTGGCAGAACTGGTCACCAAGAAATAAACCAACCCAGTTTAAAGACCTATAGAACCCAACAGAAGAGGTGCCAGATTACAGGTTTATTAACCAGCGATTGCAGTTCACTAAGGTAACCCCTATTAGGCCCCTGAGGTAAGTTTAGGCTCAAATAACAGCTGGACTCCAGCTACAAAAATCTCTGATATGGGTTCAGATGTGCTTCTTTACACTACAAATCTTCTCCTGTGAAAAACGGTGAGTTGGACATATCAGCGTTCCATCAAACATCACTAGTGAAAGACACGTACACGGTTTTGACGTTATTTAGTGTTCTGGGAATCAGAACAGCCAGGAAAATTCTGTAGCTGTGTTTTGTTTCTTAAATACGAATTAAGGAACGCAAACAATAATTTCCACTGAATTTTAGGTGCGATTTCTGCTGCAAAGCTCCAATAAATCCGGTATGGTAGCTAAAAACTGAAAGTTGTAACTCTGTATGCTGTAGCTCAGAGAACAATAAGGACACCGCCTAAAATTAGCATACTGAATTTAGCTTTTCTACACTCCAATTAATCATTTAAATTTTAGTTTGAATTATTGCAACTTTAAACCTGCTGTATAGTTCAGTGCTGTGTTGTGAGCAACTCGAATGTCTAGTTACAAACACAGAAAACCTCAAACTGAAAAGAGAAATAAAGGTACGTGAAGGCGGAGCTTCCTGATCAACAGGTATTTTTAAAATGAAAACACCACAAAGCCAGACCTGACCACCTACTGCAAATAAAAAGCTTTACAGACGACCACGTATAGGCCTAAACTGCATTTATTACCTTAGACTTAGGACGACACTGATATTGAATGTAATATCTCACAATATGTACGCACATGAATTATTATCAATACACAGTTATAGCATGTTCAGGCACCTTCACAGTTAATTGACAGAAGAGACTTCCACACCAGGCTTCAACTCTACAATTCGTTGCTTTGTTTACTTTTACTGTTTCTGACCTAAAAATCATGACTAATGAACTTATCTTGCATTAATTATTTTTAACATTAACTTTTAACTTCGTTAAATGGATAAAGTTTTGGTTTAGTATCCGTGATGACCAGCCAGATCATTTCTGTGTTGAACTGGAACAACACAGATAGATACAACACATTTAAGATGATGTTTGGAGGCTGCAGGCTCCTCTCACTGTTTACTGGTTTGTGTGAATCTCTACAGCGAAGAAGGAGAGGGCAAAGTTGGAGTAATTACAGTTTGTTTGTTCTAATATCTCAGTTTAATGAGATGAAACGTCACCCACTGGTTTTGAAGCTTTGCTTTTTGGCCTCTGCCATGTTGGTTTTTTGGAGGCAGAAGTAACCATATTTGAGGTGGATGTTATCAGCTAAGGCCAACAAACTTGGTTAGACCTCACTCACACAGGTCTAGAGACTTGTTGTCAACCGTCTGGCAACCACTACTTGCTGTTGCTTGGTGAAATCGGTCACACAGATGTACCTACTGCTACACCAAAAGGTTGGACGACCAAGAGTTTGGTGAGTGTTTGCAGACAAGTTGGCATTCACTGGTTTCTTTGTGTACACTGAGAGTAGCGGCACCAAAACCCAGTTGGTGCTGGTGTTAGTAAATCTGACTCTTAGACTGTAAAGGTGCATTGCACAGGCATGGATTTCTGCTAATGAGTGCTAGTAACTAGAATAATAAAACCTCAGTTTCACTCACCAAAACTGAAGCACAAACCTCTTGGATGTCTTCACTTCATAGTAAACTGTAATATTTTTTTGGATGATTCCCATAAAAATCCCTCTGAAGACTCCAACAGCACAAAGAGTCCTCAGATCCAGTTCAGTGACTCCAGTTAGCAGTGGTCACGAAAATTTTAAATCTTAGAAAAATCTTCTAAAGTATAAATTAAATCCATCTATTTGGAGCCGACCTCAGCCAGAGGACCAACTGCTGGTTTGGTTTTAGTAAAACGTCTCCGCAGGTATGTTAAAAGAAGCCTGGTGTGGATCCAGCTACCATCTGTGAAATTAGCCAGGTGAACCAAACCCTTATGATTATTATTATCTATTTAGTGTATTGTTAGAGTTGCTGTTATCCTCTAATCCTTAAATTAAAGTCATTAAACTATATATTATATGAACACCGGCATCAGACGTCACCACATATAGATGTAAAAATGATGACAATATCCCTGCAGACGTTCATTCATTGTGCCTCTGAAGCAAGAAGCAACATTCAGAATGACTCCACGCTGTCATTCTTTATTTAGTGTTTCAGCGTCACTTCATCTCCACCGAACAAAGCACACGGGATTTTTGAATGTCGGCTCTGTTTCCTTCTGTAGTGCTTCGTCTTTTCTTAAAACCAGCTCAGAGTGCGGTCCTGCTTTTGTAAAATGCCGTTTTGTAGTTTTTGTGGTGCTTTTTGGCTCATTTACAGATTCAGCATGGTTTCAGCTGCACAGAAATTTTGTAATGGTTCACTTCTGCTTTCTTCGTTATATCTAAAGTTCATTCGTCTTGTTCTGTTGAGGTTTGATCGGTCTCGCTCCAAGCCTGTGCTTTTGTTGCCTTGCACAGTTTAATTTACAGAAAGTATTCTGTGAGTTAGTGACACTGCTTCCGTTTGAAACTAAAAACTACAAATGGCTTCCTTTCTAAATTTACAGTCACGAATCAGTTTAAGAATGTCTCACAGGGAATACATAACGACAGCATTGGTACATTTATAGTTTCATGGCAAATTACTGTTAATATGAACTTTTGTTTTTTTTGTAAAAATTTGTCAAAACAGAAAAAAAATTGTCTTCCAGGACGCTGAAGTATGCTGTGAAAAAGTGATGCTAGCAAAAGCAGTTAACAGTAAAATGGAAATATGTCAGATTACACACGAAAAACCTGAAGTTCTTCTCAGGAATTCACAAAATTTCAAATACAGTGGAACCCCGACTTACGAATACCCCATTTAACGAAAAATTCAAGTTACGAAGGCGCTTAACGGCAATATTTCTACCCGTGTTACGAAGTCCGCTGGCTCTGATTGGCTGAGCCCAGAATGCCTACAATGCCCACAATGCCTTCCGAATCATGTGACAACCCCCTTGGCTTTCGGACTTGCGCTTCGCTGTTCCACTTGAACGACGCCTATCGTTCACTCACAAGGCGCGATGGGTGCTTCGACTTACGAAAATTTTTGACTTGCGAAAGACCCTCGGGAACGAATTAATTTCGTAAGTCGGGGTTCCGCTGTATTCAGCTTGCTAAAGCCGCTGTTTATATCAAGCATGGTGACAATATCACAGACGTTGCAGTTTAACAAGTCGTTTTGTCTACAGTTACATTTCTTTTGTTTCCTTAAAACCAATAAATCTCCCATACGTGAGATGATTTTAACGACTTCTGAAACAAGGTTAGCTAAATTTCTGGAGAACCAAATCAGAACCATTTTTATTTAAATAAAATATGTGACTGAATGACTTGTTAAGGACCAGTGTGAGCTGACCAAAGCCATCTTCAGTATCCCTAACCAACTTGCTAGCATTACTTTTCACAGTAATAATGATAATAATAATAATAATAACTTATAAAGCGCTTTCAAACGAAGTGCTGTACAGCTATTTGAAACTAAAAAGATGAAGTAAGTAAAATAAATCCACGTTACGTGAATTAAAGACATCTTGCGTGTTTGAAACGATGTCTGAACATGATACTGTGTTGCTGTTTTGTAGTGAAGGGTTTGTCCTGTAAGTGGCCATGTTATTACTCTGTATGAATTTCCTGCCAAACGTTCTCCAGTCACGTCTTTGGGAGAAACCTCTTCACCTCAAGCAGGAAGTGATTAAACTCCACTTTGTCCTGGGCAAACATGAAAAGGAGTGGAATTAGAACATCCATTGGTCACCGTTCATTGGAAATAAAAAAAAGTTAAATTCTTCTTATGTTTTGGGAATTGTTAGTCACCTCATCTGTAGATGTACCTGGTGGCTGATGAACACTCACTTTAACAGCTGTTCTGTTGAAACAGCTGCCTCTGATACAAAACTGTTCAATAATGTTTATTAAGGGGATTTGAGGTGTGAGGAACTCCAGTAAAACCTGCAGAGCCAAAACTAGGAGTCACTCCAGTGAAGTTGAATCAATTTGCACACTTGGCACCAGGCCTATTTTACTTTATGTCTCCGTTTACTTTATACTGTAAGCGGACACAAGAGTGACTTTGAATGGGTTTTGGTGACTCGTCCCATTACTTTGCCCTGTGAATGAGCCCTTTGCTTCTCTGGCTTGTAGACGAGGTTTTAATCAGCTGATGAGGTCACTGGAGGAGTTAAACATTTACTAACCCGATGTTCTCTCATGTACTCATGGCTTTGTCACCAATTTGTCTTTTTTATTTTTCTGAATCAGTGTGATGGGATGAAATGAAGTTGCTGACCTCGGGTGATCATGATTGGCTATTTAATTCTTAAAGCTTAAACAGTGTGCTCATTATTTGACAATAAGGGGGGATGCTGTGTGACAGCTCAGAGCTATTTTTTGACTTGCATTTGAAAAATCACCTTTTCAGGCATCAGTGCACAGTACAGACTTCAACCTTATTCTTTATTTTCGACATTGCATTTGTCTGCGTAACCTCCAAAACACAAACTCTGACCAACACACATACTGGTGAATTAATGTGATGGTTAAAGTGGATCCGTTCTGCCTTCTGCCAGTGTATGAACGGCGAATCCCTGTGAATTAATGCTGCTTTTTTCTCTCTGCTTGGGTTTGTATGATGTCACGGAGATTAGATATCCTCAATATGGCCATCTAAGGCACAGTAAGCCCCGCCCACCTGCTCTAATTTGTTTGGGAGGGGCAGCCCGTCAATGCAAAGTTTGCTCAAAGTGGGAGGAGCTAAAAGAGCTCACTGATAGAAGATAAAGGGGGATTATTTTGAACTCTGAATTGTGCAAAGCTACTCTAGAAGAGCCCAAGTATAAAATATGAGCAGAATAGATCCACTTTGTTTTAGCAATTTAATATCTGTTACTTTGAGGATGAAGGATTATTTCAGTTTGAGTGTGTTTTTTGCCATATAACACTGTAACCAATGTGTCTGCACTCTTTGCATTGCAGCTGTTATTCATTTGGTGATTCTGAGGAACAGTCCTGTATGAAGCACTCCTTTAACACTGTTTTAAACAGTACTCTATGAGTTAGATTTAACAGCCAAAGAGGCTTAAAATCCCCCCACAAACGTAGATTTTGACAAAGTTTTGTGTGTGGAAACACTCTTGGTATCAGTGTTGTGTGTCGGGATTAAGATATTGACTAATTTCATGTAAAAACTGGCTCAACTTGGTACTTGTTGTAGCAGCCAAGTCTTGGAGAAACTGGAAAAATAACTTTAAAATGCTCAGCACATCAGCAAATACTCGATCACGTGACTGTTTCTCGTTGGCTTGAATCTGACTCTTTCCCCAAAATTCAATGCCATTAATCGAAACACGTGTGCACCTAAAACGAGCATTTTCTCCACATTTCTGCCCTCTAAAACACATGTGTGCACTTACACTGTGCGTCATTTATTTTTTCAGCTCTCTGTGTGTGAACTCGTCTGCATGTGCATCGATTCTGAATGAAAAGGAGCACTTTATGGCATCCGTGTAGTTAAGAGGACAATAGTACTCGCTGTGATTATTCTGTTAGGGTTGTATTCACTGTAACTGCATACCAAGCAATGCACTGATCGGCACATTCTGCATAACCTGTAATTTTATGGACATTTTGATTGCTACAAATTATTTGTGCCTTGGCCTTTTACAGTACAGATGTTTCTTTCAATGCAATTCTTTTAATTTGGTCGTGCTTTTCTCGCTATGGCTGTCAAAACGCAGCACAAAGCTGTCGGTAATAACTGTGTGGAGGGCTGCATTTACATGCACTCATTGCTCAGCGGCCTCGATCTATGGAGCCAAGACTGATAGAAAATCAGCGCAGTAGCTGGGGGGTACTAAATTTTCTCTCTTCAAAAACCACCCCTCCAAACAGCGGCTGATATTGCTTTTACAGTTCCAGTTGGGGGAGCAGCTACAGGGCAGAAGCACCAACAATGGAAGAAGACACGCTGTCCACACACTGCAATATTTAACCTGCTAATTTTTTGCTGTTTGATGGAACCTCACAATTTGCAGGGTTTTGATGCGACTCTCAAACTGTCTTTCCAAAATCTTCTTAATCTCCTCCTAAGACACGAACTCTTTCATGGCATGCACCCTCTTTGCTATTTGGGCTGATTGGGACCTGATGAATTACCTGTTTTTTGTTTTTGACGAAAATGAGAAAATGTAGTATTTTGGTCTAGACAACTTAAAATGCGATGTCCGCATATGTGGACGCCAGGTCCTTGGAGGTTAAATGCAAAATTACATGAGTACCTATAAGGTGAACTGATAAGTGTCAAAGCAGGGTGCTTAGCGGCTATAAAAGAACTTTTGACCTCCAAAACAATTAGAGATAAGATTTTACACGTTGCTCTGACAAAGAAGAAAGCCTTGCATGCATGTTGCATATGGACATGGTGCAGTCTCACAGCAGTTTGTAAAAAAATAAACTGATTCAGTTTTATTTATATACTGCCAAATCACAACAATGATAAAGGTAAAGACACAACAATTACATCCCCCTTTGAGGCAACAGTGGGGAGGAAAAACTCCCTTTTAACAGGAAGAAAACTGCAGCAGACCTCCTAACCTGGTGTTCAGCATACTGACCAGGCCGAACCTGCTTAGCTTTTAAGATCAAGACTCAGATTTGTGTTTTTTACACAAACTGGACATTTTGTTTGTGGCTGTGATGAAGTTTGAAACACGTGACACAATTTTAGTCTTTAAACAAAAAGTTAACAGTCTTGTGAACAAGATGAATATCTTGTAAATGCTTTAACCCTTTACAGCCGATCGGAGCGGGCACGCTCTGTTTTGCGTAACTATTTTTAAATCCCGGTAGCTCTGCAACCAAGTAAGCTAGCGCAATAATTTTTTTTGCATATGAAACTGGAGGAGTTGTACTTACATCTTATGCCATCAGCTTGTCCTCGGTCACAGTTTCCTTCCACATATAGCTTTGCAAAAACTGCATAAAAATCACTTGCAGCAACAAAAACATGATATTCCAGAAACACGCTTCGCCGATCCATCAGCTGTTTGTAACACTTCCTACGTCCATCAGCGCGAACTATCACATGACCGCATGACCTGCCCGAAACCGGAAGTGACGTCATTTTGCGGAAATGTAGTTTTTTACGATCGGGGCCTTATGAGCTTGTGTTTTACTTGTTATGTGTTTTAAAAAGTTATGTTTGACTTTATGACTTTCTGTGTCGTTTCTGGGATGCTTAAGACTCATATTGCACTGCTGGAAATAGTTTATTTTGATGCATATGCTGTTATTTTGCAAATTTGCACTATAATATTTATTTTCGTTTTTCCTGCAGTATATAAAAATTGGTGTATTTCAAAAATAAAACTATGAAGACACTCAAAATAAATTTCCTGTGGTGGGAAACTAGTTTGTGTAACTTTTTTGTATTTACAGTTTTGAGGGATAAGCCTCTTAAATTTCTCTAACTAGAAATATATGTTAAAAAAAACAAACGATTTTCAATTTTTTTGTAGTTTATTGCACTTTTTTGCAATTTATGTAATTACTATGCACCTAATGCAGACATATTATTAAAGTTTGGGCTATAATGGTTGTATTGATGTATAGCAACTTGAAATGCTCCCAAAAATGGCTCCACAGCATGTAAAAATATAATATAAGCTCTGGCGAACTTGGTTCTATGGTAGGTCTTAAAGGGTTAAAAAGAAGTCATCTCATGGCTTTAAAGAAGGTTAGTAAGAGCCATCTCTCACAGTGTGACATTTAAACATGGACGATGATGATACTCGCTGGTTAGTTAAGCCAGGTGTGACGGACGAAGCCACGCACTCATTGGCTGACGACTTGTGATTGACTGAGTCCTCAGCCAATGAGCTTCTCACTGAACTTGATTTATAAAATAACCCCAAATATTTTATTCTGTATGACCTGAAACTAGAAACCAAAGCTCTAAACTCATCAGGCGTTTCTATAAGACCAGAAGTCTTTCTGCAAACACAGGAGTCGCCCCCTGGTGTCCATTACGCAGAATACAGGTTCGAAACAAAAGTTCCAAACAAGTGCCAAACACGTGCTCGATAAATAGCAAATGAATAAATAAATAAAATCACTTCTGCTTAGAGTCTTGGGCCGTACAGTTCCTGTATTTCTCCCACAGGAACGATGCAGGAAGCAAATCTGAGAGGAGCGACGTCTAAATGCAGCCGAAATGCAGTAAAAACAAAAGCCACTACGTCTGGGAGGTTACTGACAGCTCTGTGCTGGTTGATGACGGCAGCTTTTCTGGGTCAGAAACAGTTCTGTTGTTCTTAAGTTTCATTTAAGGGAAGTTTGGACAACTTTACACTAGTGGCCTTCAGAGCTGTGCATCATTTTTCTCATACCAGTTTGAAAAAAAGAATAAACCTACCATTTCTATTCTGTATTAGACCACTTTGGATATTTTGTTTTGATGATATAATATGCAAATGTATTCTTACTTGATTTTTTAATTTTTTTTGTCTTTTCAATTGCACCAGTTATTAATAAAGCATTGAACTGAAAGCAGACGGTGTGGTTATTATCTGCAAGCGTTAAACCAGAGATGGATTTATGCTGCTGAAATCACTCAGGCTGCATCGTTTCTGCACCCGTGGACTCGTTGTTGGCGTCCCTGCTATAAAATAGCTGTTCTTAAATGTCCTGCAGCCCTCTGCAGACAGGCTGTGTGTCTTTGGAGTAGATTTGTGTGCATTTGCTGTGTTTGTGTGTCCAATATTTGAGGTAATGTATCTGCTTTGCATGTCGTCTTAGTTAACATGTGCTTTTTTTATTGGCTGTTTTTGTCCTTGTGTGTGTCTGAGCTTAGTTGCGGATGTTCCCAGCCCTTTGTAGTTGTTTGATGTCTCTTTGTAGTGATTTTGTGTACTTTTCTGGTTGTTATGTGTCCCGTCTCTTAGTTGTATCGCAGTACTTTTTCTTCTTTCTTTGTAGTTGTTTTACATTCATGTCTCTTCGTTTTGGGACCAGTTTGCAGGCTTTTGTTGTTCGTGTGCATCATGTTGTGTGTTGTGAGTCTTTGTGTCCCCATTATTATCTGACATTTTTCTGTTTTGCAGTTATTTTCCATCTCTTGTTTAGCATCAGTTTGTGGCATTTTTTTGGCTTTTACTTCACGTGTGCGTTCTTTTGTAGTTGTTGTTGTTTTATGTATTTATACTGTGTTGGTTTGCATGTTTCTCTGTGATGTTTTTGTTTCATTCTGGAGTTGTTTTGTCTCTTTGCAGTATTGTTGTTCTCAGCCTTGACTCTCATGTGTGGCCTCTTGCTGAAAACCTTCAGATGAACGTTATTATTTCGCTCACAGCGGCTCCGGCTGTCGCTGCTGTTACTCTGTGAAGATGGTTTAACTCATTTTTAGGATTCTTATTTTATAACGTTTCCACCCCAGAACACAAACATCAGTGGACACGTGTGCAGCTTGTTTTTCACTCATTAGCTCATTTCATTTCGTTCTTGTTAGAATTATGCGCTAAAAGTCTGTTTCTGTTCCCCGGGGGCGGCCGTTCCCAGGCCCTGAGCAGCCTTGACTGCCAGTTACCGCTGCGTGCCTGAATGTGAACGCCAGGATGGCCAAAGTGCCCGCCGATCCCCCGGCATTAAAGACTCACATTCACTCCCCTCATTCACTGATCTTCCCCACGGCTCGTATGTCACTCCAGCGGCTTATTATGGCCACTTACCTACACTGTAAGAAATGTCCTTCTAAAAATAAACTTTCCACAGACTCAGGCTAAGTACCAATCCTGATGGATTTCATCTGGTGTAACTGAAGAAACACGTCAGGTATGATTTAGATTTTTACAGAAGTTCAAAGTTTTGTGTTTCACAAGGATCGTTTCAGTGAGGTGGCTGTATGTTGGTGTGAGTCAGACATTTGGAGTTCCAGCAGCTTATTTGCAGGATGCATGAAACTTGGACCAATAAATGAAAAGAGCTTGAATTAGCTCGTGCTAAATGAAAACAGGTGTGTGAGGAGAGGCCACACACAGCAGCCTGACCTCACCTGAAGTGTCTGACTGACTAAATTTACACTGACCTGTCACTTTACAGAAACAACTGTCCAACTGCTCCCTAACACAAATATATAACCAGCCAATCACGTGGCAGCAATTAGGAACGTAGACATGGTCAAAACGACTTGCTGAAGTACAGTTTTCTGTTCTCATCACCGTCAAACAGCATGAAGTCGATCTCCAGGCTTTCAGAGCCTCCTGCAGTTCCTGTCTCTGCCTTTGGGGGGCAGTGTAGTGCAGCACCTGCAGTTGGATATTTCTTGCAGTGCAGCTGCAGGAGTGAGTTTGGATCAGTACCCGGCCTGCAGCCAGAGCTCGCTGAGCTGTCAGCCCGCTGATGTTCAGAGGGGAGAAAACAGGCGTTGTTTAATCGTTATCTGACCGCCGGTGTGTGACCGCAGGGTGGAGGCTGGTGGAGGCTCCGCAGGGCTGCAGGTGAATTCAAGCAGCAGGTGAGACGTGTTCACTGGTTTTATTTTAGCTGGGAGCCAATAATAATAATAATATTATGGCAGGTCAAACTATCGAAGAATTGGAGTTAAAATTTTGAATGCTGTGAACTTTGAGTGCTGCTGCTGTAAAAACAATATATTTTCCTCTTTTTATGGAAACAAAGACGGTTCACTTTGAAAAGAAAAAGTTTGCTTTGACTTTGATTTGTGAAACCTGTGACTGTGCATGTGTGTGATTTTTATCTTGATCAGAATTGATGAGTCAAGAAATACAGAAATGCAGTGACTAGACTGAGGAAGACTTTCTTTGAATTAGGGCTGCCACAAACGATTATTTTGATAGTCGACTAGTCACCGATTATTTATGCGATTAGTCGACTAATCAGATCATCATCCACTGGACGTAAAACTACAGCTTATTGCACCAGCAGCATCTGCTCTTATATAACTATCATTAGCTTACAGCTTTAAGCTTTTAAGGTGCTAACTAAAAATAAAGACAAGATGATAGTTTATTAAATTTTAATGACATTTGCAGATTGTCTCGGTGGAGTTTAATAAACTCCTTGCTATCTAAAATATAACAGGACACCGGAGTAAATTCTCCAGCATCTCACACTTCTGATAATCAGCTGTCTGCTTGAGGTTTATTCAGCTGTGTAAAAACCATAACTTTAATCTCAGACAAACTGATTTACTCAGGAACAAATAAAATACTGAAAAAAAAAGCCAAACAACAACATTTTTAAGTTATCTAAGTGACTCATATATATTTAACCTGAGTAGCGAAAGACGGCGGTGGGTTTGAAAACAATTTGCCGGGAGTCCGGTGTTCTCACAGCGCTAGTGACCTAGCCCCCGGCTAGCTATCGAGCTAGTGGGTAACAGACGTCTCCGAAAACGTCGGAGCGCTTTTGAAAATATGCGGTGTCCTGATAAACTGAGCCGATATTTGAGGTTTACACAGCTACATTCTCGCCTGAAAATATGTTAAACGTTTATTTTGTGACCCAGAAAGAATAATAAGAGTAATATTAAAACTAACTAGCTACCGCCATTGTTGGAAACTAAGCTGGGCCGCGCTATGAATTCTGGGACAAAGCTGCTTCTTCTTCTTCTTCGGGGTTTAACGGCAGCTGGCATCCTTGTACATGCAGTGCTGCCATCTTCTGTTTCAGTCCGTTATTACACTCTTAAATCCTGCTACTTATTCCTGGGTCTTTTGGGATCTTACAAAGCTTCAAACGACGCGTCGACTATTAAATCAGTCGTCGACGATTTTGATAGTCGACGTAATCGTGACTAGTCGACAAATCGTGGCAGCCCTACTTTGAACGCACAAAACGCAAATTAGATGCCAAGAAAATTTAATGTAAAAGCTCCTAAAAATCTTTACCGACATTCTGGGGAGCACTGGGTCTACTGGTGGGATTATAGAGTCATCATGACGTCACTGTGAAGGGCTTCCTGGTCCTTCACAGTGACGTTTTTTACACAAACCCGACACTCTTTTGAAGGTGTTTGATGGAGGCACAGAGTTTACCTGCAGTGTGCAGAGAGAGGCTGATGTGTTTTAATTGGCCGACGCGTTCATCACCAGATGTTCAGATGTTTCTGGATCTTTAACTTTCTGTAGTTCTCTTTAGCCTCTTCTCTGTTTCCTGCACAGACTTTGCATTTTTACAGAAGAAATGTGTGTTTCATCATTTACCTGGATAAAGGTTATCTAGACTCACTGCACCACCTAATGGTTTAAATTAGTATTACATTAAAGTACGGCCAGTCCCCAACTCAGCTTCAGTTATTAGCTTTCAGAGCTATACACAGATGTTTATGGCCTCATTCTGTTGAGTTTATTTGTTTTGGTGGGCCACCACTAAGGGTGTGATTCCCCTGTAATCAAATGGAATTTCAGTGCATCTGATTTAAAATTCTGATGTAATTATATTTACTTACAAATACTTAAAGGTAGGTACACTACAATCAGAGTGTCAACAAGTCAGGCTTTTACAGGAAACAAAGAAATAATTATACTGTAAGTAATTTGAGGTAGTGCTCAGTTTCACGGTAAGTTTGCAGAAAAACAAACATTATTTCCACAGCTTGCATCATAAATATGCTCCACTCTGTGGGGTTGTATTATGGAGTGGACTCATGTACTTCTATTGGAAGTACGTACATTGTACTTACAGTAGAAGTACAGTGTTCTTACATTTACTTACAGTATAATTATTTCTTTGTTTCCTGTAAAAGCCTGACTTACACCCTGTTACATCCTTACTCTCACAGACCTAGCTTTAAGTATTCGATTACACTGTAATGTCAAATAAAATGCATTGAAATTCATTCCGTTACAGGGTAATTACACCCTCAGCTGCATTACAAAGTGTTACAATAATTACTTTTAACGTCGTCTCCAGCACTAATGTGACGATGATCTATTCAGCTTTTATGTTGTAACTCCTGGCTCTCTGCTCTGTTTGTGTGTGAGGCTGATTTCTACAGAGCAACGTGTCTCTCATATATGAGCTGATTGTTGCAGCTTACATGAGATGCAAATTCACGGGGTTTGGTGGCTTTGCCCTTGTGCTAACCATGTAGCCCACTAAAAGCTGTATTTTTATGTTGAGAGTGAACGTTTGCATGCTGTTTGTGTTTGCAGCAGTCATGGCAGGCTCCTGGAGGTTCACACAGCATCCACGCTTCTCTTTCATAATCTGTGTTTCTGCAGTTTTAATACTCCTGCTCGTGAGCCAAGGTAGGCCGAGGCTATAAAGGCTCTATTGTTTGGTTTAATTATTAATAATAGTAATAACTGCTGTTTTTGTTTCCTCCAGCATTGATCTGCAGACAGCAGGAGGACAGGCACAGGAGAGACTTTGCTGACTCCACGGGTATTTTTCCTCCTTGGTTCTCATTCTGCTTGTTCACATACTGTGGCTGCCAAATACGTCTCAACGTGTTGTTTTCCAGCTCGAACAAAGAAACTTTAAAGCCCCACAAAGTACTTCGACTGCAGCGCTGTCACCTAGCAAAAATAAAAACCCTACACACAGTTGATGTGGAGGCGCACACAACTGGCTTCAGTGTATTTTTTATATGAATATCTTTTTAAAGATCACGACTGTCCCCCACTACATTCAGGAAACTATGTTTATTGAGGTTTGCAGTTTCTGAATAATAAAAAACTTTCTGGGTTTGCATCACAGCACAGACTGAGTCACTGAACATGTCAGATTTCTTTTTTATATTGTTTCTTTAACCAGGTGATATTTGAATATATTAATTGAATAAGGTTAACACTGGCGCCTCACACCTAGAAGGTCCTGGGTTCGAATCCTCCACCTGGCCGCGGCCTTTCTGTCTGTATGTCTCTGTGTGTTAGCCCTGCAACAACACAGGGTATACTCCCCCGCTCGCCCTATGGTAGCTGGGATGGGCTCCAGCACCCCCCCCCCTCCCCCCCACAACCTTGATAAGGATATGTGGAAGAGGATGGATAGAAAGTCAATGAATACCAAGCTTCACAGCTGGGAAAGGGTGGAGCTCTGGGTTCACAAGTGAGGGGGGGGGACAGCAGGAGATGGACAGACTGATCCGTTGTGGTGAAGAGAGAGCGTGGAAGCAAAGTTAATGATTTACTGCTCGATCTACGCCCACGAACAACCGCGAGCTCTGGCTAGTGACCGATAGGATGCAGCTGAGACGAGCTTCCTCCAAACGGTGAAGCTCAGCTAGTTGATCTGGTTTGGGAATCTGACTCCTGCACACCTCCTAGGTGAGGAGTTCCTGGCAAATTGCTGAAGATTATCTTCCAGCTAGCTTGGGAACGCCTCAGTGTTTGCCTGGATTTGCTGGTGGAGGTCTGGGCCTCTGCTGAGGATGCTGCAGCGGTGATGGATGGAGGGTACAGTTGGTCAATGTTAAGAAATATGTGGAAAAAATCCTCCTTTTTGTAACTAAAACTCAGTTAATTTGCATAAAATGTGCCATTCATCAGGCTTCAGTCCAAAGCTTACCAACTCAAACCCCGAATGTTAAAGACGTCGTTAACGTCCCAGAGGAGCAGTTTGTCTAACGGTAAATACCGTCATCACCAACACACACTTCAGAGAAGTCATCAGCTAACATCTGTGAACCTGCTCTGGGTTGTATCACTGAAATGTTCAGTGAAATGCCGATTAGACCAACTGTTACACTGACCTTGTGTTGTTTAAATAACTGCCCCGCCCCCCGGGGACCCATTCCTCTGGGTAACTGTCACTTTTTTTCCCTTCCAGTACATCCAGTAATTACACTGGCTCATTCTGCTGATGCTGCTGTCTCCATAACGGAGATTACACCCAGAACGAGCTCCCGCTGACTTCACGCTCTGCTTTTATTTCCCAGAAATCCCAGCAGAGCACATCGACCCCGCTGCCATCGACCTCACGCCGCTCGTCAATACTTTAATAAATTCCAGCCACTCGGGTACGTTGTCCTGTCGCTGTCTCTCAGGTCTGAACCACAGAGTCACACTTCTGTTGGTTTTGAACTGCAGAGAGGACTCAACATTTAAAGGAGCAGTGCGCTCAAAGAGCAGCTTCCCTTCAGCCCAGTTTTAACATTTTAACTCTGATTTTGATTTTCAGGCTCATTGACGAGGTCGCAACATCGACCCCGTCCTCTTACTGATTATTGCACCTTTCTCCTTAATCATGAGATTGTCATTAGTGAACGCAGTGCTCTCCTGTATGTAATAATGCATCTAAGGCTGTGTGAGCTCACATGTTCGCCTGTTTTGTGTTGCAGGCTCCCGGCAGCTCTTCTCTCTGCTCAGCGTCACGTCCTACAGCTCCCTGGCTCTGCACAAACTCACCCTGTTGGTCTACAACAGTAAATGTTCTCTCCTTACAAACGTCTGCTTCCTCCGAAGCTGCAGACAGCAAAGAGTAACGCGAAGGCTGCATTTGTCTATGCTGCCATCTGGTGGTGTGAATGTGTAGTAATTACACCACCGCATGTTAACCATCTCTACTCTTAAGACGAGACTTTCTCTTTAATCGTGTCAGATTGTTACCTTTAGGGTCAGTCATGAAGTTTGATGCACTGGTGAAGGCTGAGAAAGGGAAGAACCCATTATTTTATTTAAAACTGCAAAATAAAGCACCGAGGACGTGTCCTAACATATTACAGAAATAATCTTATTTGCCAAACTTTGTTAAGGAGGACTTATTCTGTTACTTTGATTATTATCTGTCATATATCTCCTGTTCCAGTGGTGGCTGTGTTGTCATCCACTCAGTCGTGAGGTCAGTGTATGGACAGTTTCATACAGTTTTTTTCCTGCTGTGGGATCTGTATGATGTCATCAAGAGGAGACATGCCTAATATGTTCATCTGAGCTGGGCAAAGGCCCCGGGCGCCCAAGGAGAAGAGCTAAAACAGAGCATTGAAGGCGGAGCATGAACTGCATCAATGCTCAGAATAAGATAAATGAGGATTATTTTAAACTGTTAATCATGCAAAGCTCTGCTAGCAGAAGCTGAGACTAACAAGCTGGAAATACGCAGGTCAGCAGATGTTTGGAGGCCGTGTCGTCCTGACACGTCTTAAACTTTAAATCCATGAATGACTTTGTGCTCTCTGAACAGTTTCTGTGTGTTTTGCAGTTTCCAGTGTGGGAAGCATAGAAAGCAGCGTGTTCAGGAGGCGATTCTGCTACTGCGTCACAAACGAGACCAACGACCTAACAGGCAGGAGGATTCGAACGTTCGGCCTCATTTTACGCTTCGTGCAGTTTGCTGCATGTAAACTTGTTTTTGTTTCCCATCAGACTTTACAGCCATACTGCTGGATGTGATGGGAAACTCTACAAGCTACCTGCACGAGCTCTTTAAATCCTCCTCGATACTCTCAGGTGGTAGATGCTATTTAAATGAAACGCTATATGATGTGTTTGTGTCTCTGGCTAACGGCGTGTTGTCTGCTTGTGTCTCAGTGAGCCAGAGGAATAACTCAGACTGTATCTACATCTGCGTGATGGCCGGTAAGATGGGTATGTGTAGGCCTCCTCTGTCCTGAGTAAAGTTCTGAGGCCTGGGGGAATGACACTGCATGCTTATTTTATCCTCACAGAGGTCTAGAAGTAGAAACCTTTTCTTCCTGCTCCTGACCCACGTCTAAGACTGATACCCGGTCCATGCTCACAAGAAAGGAGTCAGATTTATTATAGCTGTGTGAAACTATAAACTGTTTTTAAAAGCTGAATCTTTATTGTTCTGAGAACAAGCAGTAAGAAATGTGTTGGGTATATTCCAGTAGTTCAGCCCACAGGGTGTTTCCTTTGTGTGTATCACATTTTTATTTTCTCCCTTGATTTATTTCATGGTGAAGCATTTTTAAAAGCCAAAAATCAGATAAGATGAGGTTGAAACTGAGGAACTTTTTATAAATGTTTGTGTTTTTAAACATTTAAAAATGAAAGCTCTCAGCAGAATGTGAAGAAACAGTTATGTGACCTTATCTCCATGTTTGGTTTTAAAGAGATATCACGTAAACATCAACAAAACATTTTTTCTGTTTACACTTTAACACAGCAAAGCATCCTGCAGAGGGGCTAAAAAGAGCTCTCAAAAGGTCAAAGAGCAGCAGATCCAAAAACAATCGCAGTTGGTAAAACAGCGCCTCCTGGTGGGGAAGCTTCTGTTATCTTCCACAGACCTCAGAGAGCGATTAAAGAGATAAAATATATGACTAAACCTTATAAATGCTCCTGTAGTATACCTGAAAAATCTTTCATATAGTGTATAAGGCAATGGTGTGAAACATAAGGCCCGGGGCCCGCTGGACCGCTTTGTAAAATAAGTAGGAGGGCGTATATTTATTATATTTTTAACTTTTCATGTTTTGCAGCTTCTCCTACAGACACACACACAGTTTACATCATGCTGACACATTTATTTCATCTTCATCACGTAGGAAGCTGAGACATACTGTAGAAATTGCCCCTTTTTTCTTTTTCTAAATGTGTAATTAAACTTTGTTGATTGGCGTTTCACTGTTTGGCCCACGTTGGATCGGTGGGCTGTGCGCAGTCCTCCCTGTAAAATGAGTTTAACATCTCTGGCATCAAAGATGAGGCTGATGATGATGCTGCTGATGAAGGTGTCTGTCTGAATGCGACGTTGTGTTTTGTCCAGGCAGAGAGGTGCCTGAGCTGTGGGACGTCGGCTCCATCACGCCGCTCTTCAACCAGACCATCGTGGAAGGACCGCACACAGGTCTGTTCACTGGTTTGTGACGGATTCATTGATGACCAGCAGGTGGCAGATTAAAACGAACAGCACCAGATCAGTGTAGAGCTCATTATGTCTTCTTTTTCCCCACTTTGTCTTTCTGAACCAGCTAACATCTCCTTCCGGCTCCCTGTCGGTGAGTACATCAGGACCTTTAACAGGCCCCTTCAAGCATCTGCTGTCATCAACCAGACGCTCGAAGAGCCGCTTAATTCTCCTCTTCAAATTGTCTATTTTAAATCTCAGAATGGCACCAACTGCCCACGAATCTGAGTCACATCTCTCCATCTGGGATGAGCTCCATGCTAACCAGCAGAGTCCATTCAACCGCACATGGTGAGTCTCTCCAGGAGGCCGGCGTTCAGCGTTTGGCTCGTCTTCACAGCTCGATCTGTCAGGAAGTTCGGGCCAGACTCGGTTTCCAAAGTTTAATCAGGATTAAGCTGGTTTATCTCTGATGTTCACAACCAAATGTGTAAAACAAAGAACTGGAAGCACATTTAAAAGGATATGCATGAATGAACACTAAATAAAAGAGATTGTTCAGGTTTTTAAAAGTATAATGAAGTCAGTCAGATGCTAGGTTTTAATTTTTAGGAGAAATTGTTTGTGTGAGAAATACCAGGAAGACCAAAAGACTGATCTTTGAGCACACGGAGCGACTGCAGCCAGGGTCTTTTTTACTTTTCATTGTCATGTTATTGAGCTGTGAATCTCAGCAGAGTGTGTAGCTCTCTCCGTGGTCGAGTGTCGTGTCACATGATTGAGAAACATTAGTTATTGGCTAAAGGAAGCGATGCGTCTGTGCGTCACACTGTTTTACAGCCAGTGTCGTATGATGTACGTTGTTACCTGTTCAAGCCTCCTGTGCGCTTTTTTTCTTGTTGTGGTTGTGATGCAGGTTGATCTTAGCTTCATATGTTCATTGTTGCTCTGCCTCCGTCCTTGAGACTCAGCACTGGTTTGCATCTCAGTGTGAAACCTCTGTCTTCCCTGTGCTTGGATACAGCTACCTTCTGAAGGGTGTTTCTTTCCTATAAAGGTGTGGGGGTTTTTTTTTACCATGGAAAAGATCCTGTGATCATCCCCCATCTGGTCTTCTGTGGTCATCAAGCCTTTTTAAATCCTGTAGTGTACTAAAATGTTGATCAGACCACTGATGCTCCCACTCTCTGTCTCTCGGTTTGTTTTGTTTGTTTTTGGTGAAGTTTAATGAAGTAGTTTTGTTGTTTATTGTTGTTGTTTGCTGTTTATATGACTGTGTACAGATTACAGTTATATGCATAGGTTCTGTTAAAAGTTTAAATTACATGGACACAGTGGAGAGGTCCAGTTTGCTGAGGTGGAGTCGAGGACACCTTTAAGCTTTACCTGTTTGCTGACTCAGGCTGTAAACGTGTTTATTTTTTAACACGTGGTTCTGTCTTCAGTCCCATGATGGCTGCGTCCTGCTTTCACTCTTGTGGAGACAGAAAATCGAGCCTATTTCTTTCTCTTGGTTTATCAGCTTCACCAACAGCTGTGGATGAAGCAGCTGCATCTACAGCGAAGGTCACCACAGCTCAGCCGCTCGCAACAGCTCCACAGCCTACGACCTTCAAGCCTCAGAGTTACACTACAGCCGAAACACCGGAGACAGCCCAGCAACCCATGGCGCCAAGCATGACCGCAAGAGCTGTAACGACACAAAGGGGGACCACGCCCACTGTGGCATCTTCTCAGAGTGGAACTATAGTGGAAAAAACAACTTTAGCACCAATTACAACCTTAAAACGGCAAACCACCACCACCGCCGCTCCGACTGCTGCAGCTCCCACCACAGCAGCACCACGATTACCCACGACGCCGGGCAGAGCTTCAACCTTCTCACCAGCAGTTAGTCTGATCAGCACGGCGGCGTCTACAAGCACAGCAGCCCCGCACACGACGTCCACAGTTCATTCCACGAGACTTCCACCTGTGCGAGCCTCAGCAGGACCCACGGTGCCCAGGAGGACTACAGGGCCTCTGGTTAGAGGAACTACAACTCCCAGCAAGCCAACGGAGAAACCAGGTAAACGATTTGTTCTTTCAGATATTTTAATATGAATTATTTTGTAGCTTCAGCAGTGAGGAAGATGCTCTTGTGTGTTTCTCAAAATAAAAAAGATGAAATGTGGCAAATAACCAGAATAAAAAATGAATAAAACCAAAAATGCACCAGAGGAATACATGAGAGAAAATCTGGACTTCTTTAAGTTTCATGAAGACGTTTCTCCTCTCATCCGAGAAGCTTCTTCAGTTCTGAAGAAGTTCTCACAGTTTTACCTGCTGGACAAAGATGGCGACGGGTTCACTGTGACCCATGATGACGGCTTGTTGGGAAACATAAGGACAGACGAGTGATTTTATGTCGTTATTGATGAATGGATACGGAGGAAATCAAACATGGAGACCTGTGTAACATCACTTAGCCACAGTCTGACTCCGCCCACTGACCTGCTCTCACAAAGCGACTCTAATCACATTGCAGCCTTCCTTTGTCATTTCTGGACACACCAGCGGCACTGATTCAATTTCAGCCTGGAGAAAGGTGTGTGTGTGTGTGTGTGTGTGTGTGTGTGTGGGTGGCACGGGAAGCCATGCTGCAGATAGTAACCATGGTAACGCAGGCTCGCAGCCTCCTGTGTGAAAGCTTTGATGGGTTTTAAGCTGCAGAGGTTAAAGTCAAATTAAGGCCAAGCGTTCAGCGTTTATCTGTCTGCTGCACTCAGCGTAAACCAGGAGCTCGTTATGAAATTCCATAATTACATCGTGAGGAAAATGAATACGGATTCAAATGTCAACAGTTTCCAGCCGTTAACGTACATTAAGACTATTTTATGTGACAATGGATTAAAATATGTGAAATGCACATTCACTAATTGAATATAGTGTAATTTGCATAAATAGTGTGACCCACGGTAGATAAAGTTGAGACTGTGTAGAAAAACAACAAGCATCCACTTTCTTACGCTTCTCCAGTTCAGGGCCACGCGGGGCTGGAGCCTTCCCAGCTATCATAGGTCAGGGAGGAAGACGGGACACACAGAGGCAACGTTCACACTCACTGCATGTGTTTGACTGTGGGAGGAGGCTGGAGAACACCCACACACTCCCACAGAAAGGCCCTGGGCTGGATTCAAACCCAGGACCCTCCTGCTGGGACACCCTTCGTATATTTTCTTGGATTTTTATCCCTCAGCTGTAAACGGCCGATTATCATGACGTGACGGGCGGGTGGCATGGACATGCAAGTGTGTGAATGTAATAACGAGAGTACGAGGTGACATAGGAGCATCTATACAATGGGTGTATCTACTAAAAATCTCTGACAAGTTTGAATCATAGTGACTTTGACCCCGAGGTTAAAATCAGTGGTCAAGGTTTCTGAAAATCTTGTGACTATAAATTGAGAACAATGTGATGCAGGAGTTTGATACCACACGTGTCTCCACAAGGAGGCTGACGCCGCCGGTGTTTTTATGTAAACGTTGGCAGCATGAATTCAGCATATCTCAGGTTTGGCTTGTGTCATCTGTTCATTCACAGCCATTCTGGGGTTTCAGGACTAAAACTGGGACAGGAATGGGGTAAATAATGTGACGGTGATGTAAACTGAAACAGGTGATCGTAATCATGATTGTTACAGTTTGTCCAACAAATGAGTGAGAAAAGTTAGAGAAATGTTCCGATCTGTTACCAGCAGCGAGTCCAAACCCAGCGCCTGCTGTTGATGTGCCCGGTGCCCTGCGCTGCATTAATGTCGAGCAGCACGTGATGGTTGTGGCTCCTAAGATATCACCTGTGAGGCGCTCAGTGTGTTTCTTCACCTTTCCCAGCACAGCCACTAGATGGCAGTAACACCACACTGCAGATAACAGCTGCGCCCCCAATGCTCCCGTCCCCTCCTCTGATTTTTGCCTAGCAACAATCAGAAGGCCGGAGCATCCTGTGCAATTTGTCAGCGAGTCATTAGCGTGCAGTGAAATGAGCGTTTGTCACCCAGCTGCACATGTCTGAGTGTCGGCCTGTGGAGGCTGATGTTTGACTGACACACACACACACACACACACACACACTCAGGAATGAACGCTGAAAATCAGGTCGTTGTTGTTTTTGTGTTTATTTCTGTTCAAATTAAAATGAAATGATGAGTAAATTTGGAGACAGGAGCTCAGATGAAAAGCTGCATGAGTTCACCTGCTGACTGATTTTCTCCTCTTCACAATGATGCTGAAGAAGGAAAACTGACACTTGTTGGCTGAACTCATGAGTTCACGTCAGGTTTTCAGCAGTTCGTCAGTCACATGACCCTCAAACCTCACGTGCTGCTGTGTCTCTGCAGGAAGCTGCTGTGGGTTCATTGTTGCCTGAAGCCCCCCCACACCATCACAGCTCCGTGTGTCACCATGGAAACATAGACTGTAAATAAAAGATGGGCGTGGCAGAATCAGAATAATCCCAGAGGAAGTTATGTGGGTACAGTTGCTCCACGACAGTAGGAACAGTAACTAAGTAAACTTAATATTACAATATGTTACAAAGTTATAAATGTAACTAAATCCATGTTTCAGAGCTGAGTTATCGTTGAATCATAGTGAGCTGCACACTCACAGTCATCTGCTAATTAATGTGAAGTGAAAGACGAACACAATACCAGAATTTTAATTCACCAAAAGTGAAGCACAGACTTTTTGGATGTTTGCATTAAAACTGCTCCAGAATCGATGGTTCGTGTTCAGTGACTGCAGTTTAATAAGGAGAGAGACTCTGAGAGAACTGAACATAATTTATTGAAGCACAGAGTTATAAAATATTAGAAGCTACATCGCAGGGCAGAGCCCCAGCAGCAGTAGGCGGTAGGACGGGACCCGCCGGAGTGTAGCGGCTAGTGGTGATGGAGAAGAAGCAGATGGAGGTTTGGATGAGCTGCAGGACAAACGTGAAGGACAGAAGAGCACTGAGGTTTAAAGGGAACTGAAGCTGATCGGTTTACAGAAGGCAGCCAAGAAAATTCAGTAAATATGGGAAAAATGAAGCAACACAAACACCAAAGACTGCAGATCTGACTTACTGATGTGGAGGCGGGGCCTAGGAGACACCTAACAGCATCTACCTGTCAATCAAAGCAGCCACACCCCCAACTTTAACTTTAAGCTTGATCTAATTGAAAAAGGTGAGTTATAAAAATTATCACAGTCGTGCAGTTGTGACAAAGGAGGAAACGTCACAGAGGCGGGCGGTGTTTTTGCTTCAGGACGTGCTTATTTCTGCTGTAAAGGTGAACATTTTAACACGACTCTGTGGGATTTTGAACATATCAGTCCAGCTCTCTGCAGGTCCACTCTGTATGTTTCTGTTCAGGTTTCTCTGCAGACTTTCATCATGAAGGTCTCCTCTCAGCCAACCCTTTCAGTGTTTGAACTCTGAACTTTGCCCCTGCTGCAGAGGAAACTCCTCAGCCTCAGGTTTTTTAGCTTTTCAAGAAACTTTCTTGAAATTTTCCCGACTGACTGCAGCTTCATTCAGCTGGAAACTATTCCAATGACACCATCAGAGCGACACTGACAATAGTGTGCACGCCTTCCCTCACGTCATCACACCGTCTGTAATATGTTCTCTAAAATGTCCCATGTATGAAAAGCAGATTCTGTGCGTGCTTTTTTTGGTTGGGTTGCCAAGCTGATGTTAATCACGCTCCAGGATGAAATCCTTTGTGCTGCATTTCCACACCAGCGACCAAACATCCCTCTTGTTGGTTTAAATTTGAATAGGAAAAGATTTTTCCCATCGTGATCCTGTTTGCAAGGCGAACAAAAACGTGCAGCATGTGGACGAGCACGCAATTAAAATTCATCTGAATGTTCTGTGAGCTTTTAAAGGTTAATTTATGATATGTTTATTATCTTTAATGTGACGATCACCTTTTGTCTGTGGACATCACCTCCTAATTAGATTTTCTCCTGCAGAACACACAGATTAATTAAGCCGGTTCACGACTGACGTTCTTCTCGCTGTGTGTTGAGAGGCTGTCCCTGGAGGAGGCCGGAGCTGAGCGCCGAGTCCGTCCCCGGCGCCGCCACGACCGTCGGCGCCCACAAGCTGCAGCCCTGCGTCCTCGAGCTGTGCAAGTTCTTCTCCCAGTGCCTGTGCAGACCCTTCAGCCACAAGACGCGCATGAAAAGGTCGGCAAATTCCCCCTGCTGCCTCCAGACAGCACCGCTGCAGACGGCGGTTTGAATTGTACTCCTGCTCAGAGTGTTGCATCACTTATTTCTCTCAGCTGCTGCACTTCTTTAGGTGGCCACAATAAACCCCGGCAGTGTAAGGCACAGACACACACAGGTAGACAGAAATTACAGGGTGAAGCTTTCTGAAGTATTCTTAACAAGAATGAGTGGCTGACGTCATTCAGTTCACAGTTCACAGCAGCAAATGTTAAAATGAAGCTGTTTGTGTTCTCGATCTAATGAGCACTGCTCAGAAAATGAGAAGAAATCATGCTGGGTATGTACACTGAGAAGGACCGGACAATGTGTTATTCATGCTGTTTGATGGAAACAAAGATTATCGACCTGCAGAGGGCTGGATTTAAAAAAAAAACAAACCTGAAAATCAAAGTGAAACAATGATGCGACAGGTCAGTCGATTTGGCTGAAATTTTAATAAATTGCAACAACTCAAAATGATGCTCAGTAGTTTCTTTTGGCCCCCATGTGGTTAAATACAAGCCTGACATCCCAGATCTGAGCCGGGGCATCACTGAGCTCCTGGTGTAATCCTTGTGGCGTCAGAGGTGCTCTGACTTTTCTTACCCTGCTTGTTTGAGGGTTAACGCCTGTGCCATTCTCCTGTTTGGGGCTTACAGCTCTTACTACGAATGATGAAGAAGAAAAAAAGAGCGAGTTACCTTCCCCAGGATCCGTGCTGGAGCCGGGTCAGAGGAAGAGGCCAGACAGCTGTGGCTCTTTGGCCTGATCGCTCAGCAGGTCGGGCTGTGGAGGTGAAGTGGTCTGTGGGCCGGGCAGCGTTCAGGGTGGAAGTCCTGGTGGTTTAATTCCCCTGCTGCCAAAACCTTTTTTTTTCCTTTCTTTTTGACACATCTGAAGTCACCTGAGAGGGACACCTCCTAGGTGAGGTGTTTCAGGCATGTCTTACCTGGTGGAGACCCCCTGGGCAAACTCAGGACGTCCTGGAGAGATTTATGTCTGCTCGCTGCTTTGGGAATGCTTTGGTGTGATCAGAGACCGTGACCACCTCCATGTAAAGACTGTATTTGCTTGCAGGTTAATCATCAATTAAAATGTATATTCTCGGACATGTGGCTCAAAACAAGCCTGATTTCTGTCTGTTGAAAGCTGAAGTTCCCACTCATGGCGAGCTGACTCTGAAGCAGAAGCTCAAGGTCAGCGCTTCATGCTGTCATCTTGTCTTGCAGGTACTGTGACGACAGCCACCTCTGGTATGAGAAGCACACCTCTGAAGTGTGTCGGCGGGTCAGGAGGGTCTCCTTCTCCAGAAGTAAGTGGACAGCATGAGTCATTGACCTGCCGGGCTCTGATGCTCGAGACTCCCTGTGCAGTAAAACCAACACCTGCAGCAGCAAATTATAAACTCAGCGCTTCAGCCTGATACAGCCGTATGAAAGAGTTTGGGCGCCCCGGGGCAAACTGCATATTTTATTGATGTTTGAAGAGAAAAGGAGTAAACTTTTCAAATCGGTAAAATATTTCTGTAAAATATGCAGTCGGCCACAACATTATCTATTGATTTTGTAGGAGTTTGTTAAGATTTTGACCAAGAAACTTGAAGAAAACATGCACCTGCAAAATGTTTGAGCTAACAGGAAAGAAAGTAATAAAAAAATAGACATTTTCACACTGAGAACATGAAGACGATTCATAGTGACGAACGATTCATGGACAGATGATTTTAACCCTTAGATGCACACGTGGGGTCAAAAATGACCCCAGGGGTTGTTTTTCTTCAAAATCTTTAAAATGCAAAGTTGTAATATATTCATATTCCAGGTATTCCTCATAAAATATGTTTGTAACATGAGGCCATTTGCATTTTTATTTATTTTTTCATTAATTTAAAAAAAATGCAGTTTTTGTATCTCTACCCCACTCAAAAATGACCCCAAGCAGTTCCTATGGAATCTTCTATGAAACTTTCATTCTTAGCAACTCTCACTGACCCACTTACACTTCTGATGGATCAAGAATTAATTTTTACACAGTAACATACGTGATTTATAGTCAGGGCTGCACATAAGTGGTCTGCAGGTGTGCATTCGCTGTCAAAATAAAAGTATTCCCGGAAATTCAGAGAATAGGCGCTTCTTTTGTTGTGGAGGAACACCAAAGTTATTGCCTACGGAGCTTGCTTCTTTGGCATCTTTAAGAGTTCTGAACAAATGTCTGTCCTCCTCCAGAACATCTTATGTTCGCAAACACGCATTCCAACTTCTTATCTGGTTCTGCAAATGCGCACCTGAGGACCATTTATGTGCAGCCCTGTTTATAGTTTCCTGTGCATTTCAAACATTGTCCTTTCTGATGTTTTTTTTTTTTAAATATTTAAAGTAGCATGGTTGCTATGAGGCCAGCAAGGATCCCTGTGGACTTACAAATGATCCAGGACGGATGGGATGAAGAGCCCATCAGAGGCATTGACTCAGAATCTGACATCTCAGATATAGAGAACCCAGACTATTGTCCCCCCCACTTAACAAGGCCAGTCAGATACAGAGGAGTCCTCCGATGAGTCCTCTGAAGAGGAAATGGATATTGAGTCTAACAGAATGAGCCCCTCTTACTGCTCTAGCCACAATATTCTGAATTAGTCAGCCAGGGCTTGCAGTTGGGTTTAGTACTGTCTCCCCAGTAAATGCATGGAAGATGTTCATGTCTGATAATATAATAGAAGAGGTGCTGTCATACACAAACATGGAGGCACGAAGAGTAGCCACAGACAGGGGAAAGAGTGGAAAAATATAATCAAACATAAGTTCCTGGCCTTCATTTGATTGACCATTTTTGCAGGAAGTGAGAAGAACTGGGATGTACCAGTCGGTGTGCTTTTTGGGAGTCCTCTGCATAACCTATTGTACAAGGCCACTATGTCAATTCAAAGATTTAAAGATATTCGCCGTTTCTTGCACTTTGATGACAAGAGGACCAGAGCCTACCGACTGAAAACAAACCATATGGCAGCTTTCAGCTACGTATGGGGCCTGTTCCTGGTCAACTGCAGGCAGAAATTCATCCTCAGTGATTGTGTTACAGTGGATGAACAACTTGTGCCTTTCAGAGGGAAGACCCAGCTTCTGCAGTATATGCGGAGCAAGCATACAAAAGTGATACAAAAACTGCGATTTCTTAAAATTAATGAAAAAATAAATAAAAATGCAAAGTGCCTCATGTCACAAACACGATTTATGAGGAATACCTCAAATATGAGAATGTTACAACTCTTCGTTTTAAAGATTTTGACAAATAACAACCGAGTTTATAGCAAAATGCATTGTTTCTATTTGGGGTCATTTTTGACCCCACTCGTGGAAGAGTGTAGGTACTGGTAGGTTGTGCATCCAAGGGTTAAAGCAGTCTGATCACGTATGTTGAAAGGAGTCAGATAAAACAACTGATGTTGATCCAAATCCTGAAGGTGCTGGTTTGAAACTGCAGAGCACTGAGAAGTTATTAGATGTATTACTGAGTCTCAATTAAACCTTCTGTATTTAATTCATCTCATATACATTGAGAATGTGATGGATCAGACAGTTTCTTTTCTCTTTGCTCTGTATGATGTCATCTTGTAGTATGAAAACCACACCCACTTTATGGGGCAGCCAATGAGGAGAAATTTGGCTCAAAGGAGGAGGAGCAAAAACTGCTGGTTTGAGTCAGAGGATGGACTCAGTAGCTGCACCGAGGCTCAGCAGGAGTTAAAAGTGATTAATTTAAACGCTTATTCATGCAAAGCTACTCAAGTATCAGCATGAGGCATAAAAGAAACATGTGGAGCTGTAAGTTTAACATAGAAAATAGTGGCTATGGCGTGAGGAGTTTGGAAGTACAGGAAAGATGTGATCTTATTAAGTATAAACGGTGAACTGTTTCTCATATCGGTGCATTTTAAGCTATGCTGTCACCCTATGATAGAAGATGAAAATGTTTTAGGATAGTATTCATGTTGTGCTCTTCTAAGCACTGCAGGAAAACCCAGGGATGTTTAATATTCCTAAATATATGGATAGGATGATCGGCGGGTTTCTGTTTGGGTTCGTGTGGAAGGATCTGCCAGAGATGAGGAGAAGAAGAAGCTAAAACCTTTACTAGGTTTTAATGTTGGAGTGAGAAATAACGAGGAGTGATTACCAGAGGATCTCTCAGGCTGCTTTTGTGTTTCATGGTGAGAAATTGCTCACAAAGAGGAGAAAACAGGGAGCGATAACAGCGATAACTTAATTCAGAAAGCATTTAATGACAACAGGCTGACAAAAACATTCAGTTTTCATGCTTACCCTACAAAGCTCTGCTGACCGAGAACAGAAAAATCAAATCTCACTTTAATTTTGCTCCGTTGTTACTCAGAGAATCGTTGTTGATCATCTGAAGCTGATCTGAAGTCTGGGTGCGCTCGTTTGTACTTGGTACTGATTAAAGAGGCGATCGGTGCCGACTAGAAATGAAAGGCTGCTGGAGACCAGGAAGATGAAAGATTAATCACCCAACTCTCAATTTCTCTTATTTATGCAGCAAAAATGTTCCCACCGTGGAGCCCAGCTGCTGTAAAGGAAAATAGTTTACACATAAACAGCAACGTTACCCAGCTGACCAACATACACTGAACAAAAATATAAATGCAACACTTTTGTTTTTGCTCCCATTCCCCATGGGATGGACGTAGAGACCTAAAATTCATTCCAGATACACAATATAACCATCCCTCCCAAACAGTGGTCACAAATCAGTCCAAATGTGTGGTAGTGGGCACATCTGCTATATTGAGATAATCCATCCCACCTCACAGGTGTGCCACATCAGGATGCTGATCTGACATCATGAGTAGTGCACAGGTGTACCTCAGACTGCCCACAACAAAAGGCCACCCTGGAATGTGCAGTTTTGTCTCACAGCAAAATGCCACAGATGCCACAAGCAATGAGGGAGCGTGCAATTGGCATGCTGACAGCAGGAATGTCAACCAGATCTGTCGCCCGTGCATTGAATGTTCATTTCTCAACCATAAGCCGTCTCCACAGGCGTTTCAGAGAATATGGCAGCACATCCAACCGGCCTCACAACCGCAGACCTCGTGTAACCACACCAGCCCAGGACCTCCACATCCAGCAGGTTCACCTCCAAGATCGTCTGAGACCAGCCACCCAGACAGCTGCTGGAACAATTGGTTTGCACAACCAAACAATTTCTGCACAAACTGTCAGAAACCGTCTCAGGGACGCTCAACTGCATGCCCGTCGTCCTCATCGGGGTCTTGACCTGACTCCAGCTCGTCGCCGTAACAGACTTGTGTGGGCAAATGCTCACATTTGATGGCGTCTGGCACGTTGGAGAGGTGTGCGCTTCACGGATGAATCATGGTTCACATTGTTCAGGGCAGATGGCAGCTGAGAATGTCCCAGTTCTTGCATGGCCAGCATACTCACCGGACATGTCACCCATTGAGCATGTTCGGGATGTGCTTGACCGGCGTATACGACAGCGTGTACCAGTTCCCACGAATATCCAACAACCTCGCACAGCCATTGAAGTGGAGTGGACCAACATTCCACAGGCCACAATTGACAATCTGATAGACTCCATGCGACGATGTGTTGCACTGCATGAGGCAAATGGTGGTCACACCAGATACTGACCGGTTCTGGGTCCCCAGACCCCCAATAGCGCAAAAAACTGCACATTCCAGGGTGGCCTTTTGTTGTGGGCAGTCTGAGGTACACCTGTGCACTACTCATGATGTCAGATCAGCATCCTGATGTGGCACACCTGTGAGGTGGGATGGATTATCTCAATATAGCAGACGTGCCCACTACCACACATTTGGACTGATTTGTGACCACTGTTTGGGAGGGATGGTTATATTGTGTATCTGGAATGAATTTTAGGTCTCTACGTCCATCCCATGGGGAATGGGAGCAGTAACAAAGGTGTTGCGTTTATATTTTTGTTCAGTGTAGATGAACTTATTGGTTGTGGTTTAAACCCGCGCTATTGATAATGGCCAGCAGGAGGCGACTCACCGGCTCAATCAAATCATAACCTCGGTAAATTCTGAGTTAGTTTATGTTCTCAGTTGCTTGTTCAAGTCTTCCTAAGTCTCACATGATGATCATTTTGAAAACTATGGTTTGCATTAGCTTCCAGTAGAATATAAATCAGGGCCCGCCTTACCGCCTGACCGACGTGTTGCAGAATCCCTCGGTTTCCCAATCGGATCCATTCGTGCGCTTTCTGGGAGATGTGGTTGGTTCCGAAGCATCTGAGCTGCCGTTTGTGGGTCTTGCAGCATTTAGAGAATTACTGGATGTGCGAAAGACGTAAAAGAAGCTTTCTGTGGCTGCTGCTGGAGATGTGTGACATCATGAAATATGGCCGTAGCTTCCAGTTCTGTCTGCATTCTTTCTTCCGGTAGGAAGCGAAACCCGGTGTACAGAAAAGCCCAGACTGTATAGAAGTCTATGAGAAAATGGTTGTCCTGCTCAAAGAGTGTAAAGCCGGGTCTGTCTCAGTAAGCATGCAGAGAATACAACATGATGTTGATTTGTTGGTTTCTGAGCTGGTTGTATATAAAATATGGAGGAAGCATCTGAAATGTCACCCACTGATGTTTCACTCTTAGTGTTCCATTAAATAAAATACATTTTATTCACATAGAGCCAAATCACAGCAACAGTCGCCTCACCGTGCTTAATATCGCGAGGTGAAGACCCGACAATGATAATCAAAATCAAATAAAAAACTATAAATTTTTTTTATATAGCACATTTAAAACAACAGTTTTGATCAAAGTGCTCCACAAGTTAGGAAATAAATAAAATAAGACAAATTTACTGTGGTGGGGCGTGGTCTCCGGTGCCGTGCAGGCAGGGCGGACGCACCTGCACGGCACCCTTAATCACGCCCGCCGAGTTAAAAACACGGGGACTCGGGGGTTGGGGTGTGTCGTGGTGTGACAAGTATTGAATAAAATGGCTGAAACCTATGATCCCTGGACCCGCCGAGTCTCATTCACACCATAGAAACAAACCAAATGATAATCAAAATATTTTACGTCAGAGCCAGAGTAAAAAGGTGGGTCTTTAAACGAGATTTAAAAGACTGAACAGTCTCAGAAGAGCGAATGAGAGCTGCAATAGCAAAGACACGATCACCTCTGGTTTTCAACCCAGACTTAGGTTGCATTAAGAGCATCAGGTCAGAAGATCTTAGTGCTTTTTTAGCACGGGGCAGTGTTATTTAAGATTTTATAAGCGAGTAAAAGAATTTTAAAATCAATGCGAAATTTCACAGGAAGCCAGCGTAAGTTAGCTAAAACTGGAGTCATATGATCATGCAGTCTGACACCTGATAAAAGGCTGCAGCAGCGTTCTGTACTAACTGCAGACGCTAAAGAGAGGAGTGAGGGAGGCCTCAGTAGAGGGAGTTACAATAGTCCAGTCTAGAGGTAATGAATGCATATGGTCAAATTTATTTATGTAGCAGATTTAAAGCAAAGTGCTAAAATAATCAGATGAGATGAAAACATGACAGGACACGATGACGGCAATTAAGAAAGGAAACATAAAACCTATTGAAGAAGAACACTACACTGAGTACAAAGCTGAGCCGTTTTTCCTCATTCAGAATTTGTGGCTAACTATCGTAAACATGGACGCTGAGCTGTTATCAGAAAAGGGTTAAAAGGTGAACGCTGACATCGACCCGGGAACCTGCACAGGGAGGTGAGTGAAGGACGGCAGGTCCTCTAAATGCCTCGCGTGCTTCAAAACACCAAGATGAAAATGCTTCACATGAGACGACTCCCAGATCCAGAGGGTGACGTCACGGTTGCTGCTTCCAACTTTAATATACAGTCTGTGTAGGCCTTTTAACAATAACAAGGAGAAAATCTGACGAGTAAGGACCGAGAAGTGAAAGCCTCAAAGATGAGGTCATTTTGTAGTTCTATAATGACTTGTTGTTTCCTGCTTCATCAGTAAAGCTGGTACGAGAGTCGATCCATGTTGGTGCATTTAAAGCACACCGGATAATTGGGAGCTCGCTTCCATCCTTCACCTGTGCTGATGGCGACGTGTCGGCCCATATCACAGCTCATTAGAGCAGCAGCTCTGCAGGAATCTAATGGGCTCAAGAGGTTGTGGAGAGAGTCGCCTCTTTCCCGGCGTCTGACACGCCGAACGATTCCAGCGGCAGGCCGTCGAGAGGCCTGTCAGCTCAGTCCTCCGGCTCTCATTAGACCTCCGGGTTTATTTTTAGACTCCGATAAACCTGATTAGAAAGTGACATGAAAAGCAGCGAAGGCAAAGATTAAAAACTCTCAGCTAACAGCACAACATCGCAGAAGCTCCGGCTCATTTATGGGGAGCAAACTCAGGGTTGTTGGAGTTTTATGGGTAAGCTTTCAAGCGAGATCGCATTCATTTCTCCACATAATGCTTATTTTATGATTAAGATAAAGAAAATAATGAAAGAAAATGTGGAAAAGATGACAGCTCTGCGTCGTCAGTATAATCTGTTTCATATAGTCATCATTTATTCAGTATGTGTGAGACCTTTGCTTTAAGCATGTTTGATCATTAATAATTAATCGTTGGTGGATCATCACAGAATGTTTCAGGTGTTCAGGAGGCAACGATATCGAACACGATGACGCAACTTTTTACAAGATAAGCGTGAAAAGTCATGTGATGTCGTTGCAATCCCGTCACTGGAGGATCTTGAACGATGGGTGCTGCAGAAGGTTTCCTGCAGACGGTCTATAAAAACCAGGCTACCAGCCAGGCGTTTTATAACCAGGCTATGAAAACGGAGGCAGGCACCTGCGAGCCTAATCTGAGGGCAAAGTCCTCCTGCAGCTCTCCCCTCGCTGCCTATAGCACCTCCCACAACAACAGCATGCCCACTATTTGAATTATTTTTGATTTCATTGAAATTAAAATCTTTTTTTAAGCTCAGTAAATACGCTGGGGATGACCTGCTTCCCTGTGTGGAGGAAGTGTTTCAGGCTCTTGTTCCCACCCTCGGCCACGAGCTGTGGGTGATGACTGAAAGAGTGAGATGGTGGATACATCCTGCAGAAATGAGCTTCCTCTGTCTGGCGTCTGGGGTTTTTCAGAGTAAAGCTGATGCTCCTTTGCTATGAAGAGAGCCAGTTGGGGGTTTGGGCATCTGACCAGGATGCCTCCTTGGTCAGGTGTTTCATGTCCTACTGGGAGGAGACGTCCAGACACACTGGAGAGATTGTTTCTCTGGAAAAGCTGGAGGAGGTGCTGCTGCACCTGCAGCCTGACCCTGACTAGAAAAGCAGCAGATGATGGAGCGATGCATGAAGCTACGATTATGGAACAAAATCATTCTGATCGTTTCTTCTTCTGTGATCGAGGAGCCCTGTGGGGATCCATGCACGGAGGCTGACTGCCTCCATCGGAGGTGGAGAACGAGTCACTCACGGCACTTCACAGTGACTTTAGTGACTTTATCTTTTTATTTTTAAATACTTAAGAAGATAAATCACATTTATACTAAAAGCTCCTTCAGATAAGTGATCTCAAGCTTCAGTTTAAATGTGCTGCTGTTTTTCCTGGACTGGAGACGACCAGTGTGGAGACGAGAGCTCGCTAAAGCTTTTTAAACCTTTCTACACTCGAGCTCATGACAAAACTTCATGACAGGTTCTCCTCAAAGTTCGGATTATGATCCCAGTGAAGATAAAATGGTGGAAAACTGTTATTAACAGGAAGAAGGATTTTTAAGAGGTTTAGGATTTTCTTCATTCTGTTCAATTCAGCTCAGTTTTATTTACATAGAAGCCACAACATTACCTCAACAATCACATGACCCCCTGTGAGCAAGCACTTGGTGACAGTGGGAAGGAAAAACTCAAGCAGGAAGAAACCTCCAGCAGAACCAGGATCAGGGCGGTGCAGCCATCTGGGGTGAGGGGAGGAAGACAGGTGAGCCACAGATTAATAATAAATAATGATTAAATGTAGAGAGGTGTATAAACACAGAGAATGACGATCAGTGAAGAAGAAACACTCAGTGCATCATGGGAAAGCCCAGTCACTGCTGACGTCACGATTAAGACAAACGAAAGGGTTTGAGTGGTCATATCAATATTTAAGGTGTGTTCAGAGACAATTTATGATGTGAGAAAACATTCCACCTTAAGAGCTGCCAGCAGCTGCCGGTTCCCTTTGACTGACTTTGATTCTACACCCTGAACAGTGGCTGATGGAGATGAGGGTGGAGAGACGCATCATTAGTGTGTAATCTCTCCAAAGGTATGAAAAGAGCTGCAGCTCGTGAACGTGTGTCATACTTAAAAGAAGAAGAAGCTGAATCTGTGCAGGGGTGATGCTCGTGGTAGATCTCATTACAGAGTCGCTCGACTCCTCTCGAGTGCAGCAACACTGACGTGATAACGAGTAAATATTTGGCAGCTGGTAATAATGCAACAGTGCAGCAGTGATTAGTTGGGTCTGTCTAATCTTTATCAGCCTGATTGATCCACGAGTAAAAAGTGCAGTCAGTCGCACGCTGAAGGAATGACAGAAAGTTTGAATGTCTTCCTGAGCCGGGAGGCCTGCTGACGTCCTTCAGGCTGAGATCAGAGCTCAGAGCTCGTCACACTCCTCCTATTGTGTCCGCTGACCAAAGGAACAGAGGGTGTTTTGAGGAGTGCGACCCCTTTTTAATGTGGTATGCTGTGGTTGCCTGCACTGTAATAAATCCTTCACGTGATTCTGCTCGTGCGTGTTTGTGGAAACAGCCAGCAGCTCGGTTCGTTTCTCTTAAACACACTAAAATACGGATCATTTGTGGATTGTAATCGGAGGAAACAGAGGGGAACGTTTGCCGTAGCTGGTATTGTTTTGTCGTAAAACTCTGTGACCTGGCTGTAACCTTTCCTCCACAGACCTGAAACAGAGGTGCCTGACAAAGATGTGCAATAAACTGTGACCGGAGAGGAACAAAGAGCCGCTCATCATCACGAACTACGGCACGCAGCACGATTACGGAGGCCAGATCTGAGTCAGATTTCTGCATCTGCACGGGTTTGGAAACTGTTTACACGCTCACGCAGCGGCGCGGCTTCACATTCATCCCCGTTATCTACTCTGATTTCATTTACTTTGTATCTCCAAGAAGATGAAAAATAATTTGATTAATACTGGACTCTGAAATCTGCAACCCTCAGACTAAGTGTGGACTGTTTATCCTCAGATCAAATGAAGACTGTGAGGCTGATACAGTCTGAAATCTGAAGAAGAAGCTGTAGAAACCCAGAAACAGATGTAGGGTTTGAGGTTTTATGTCTGTTAAATAAACGTCTGGTAATTGTTGTATTTTTTTCTCATTGCTCGTTTTTGGATCTACGTTCAGCCTTAATTTGTTCAGATTAATCAAAGAGGTTTGGATCGTCTGGACAGAGGAGGGAATTATTTCAGCCTGTCGGAGTCGATCCAGATCTGACTGTTCATGAGCATAAAAATGGTGAAGATGGGACATTTTCCTCTTACTATTAGTTATCAAAAATGTATCTGATCTAATCAAGATCCTTGTGGATCGGCAGGCTTGGAGCGCGAGGCGTGATCTCAAAGAAAAACCTGGAGTGTCAGATGACAGCCACGTATCCATGAAGCCTAAAACACCCAGAACAGAGTTATTATACTTCCTCATCATTCTAGTCAGCTTCCAGAGAGGATTCAGTTTAAGTCTGATTCTTTAATTTATTTATTGAGGGTATTTGTCAGACGTCAGGTTTCAGAAGTTCAGAGTCAACATCTGCTCCACAAAAACTCAAACTGGAGACGTTTTCTCTGCATTTTATTTGATTGTAGTTCGTTTTTCAAGCACATCTTATTGTTTCAGATTTTTAAATCTTTATTTGGTTTTCCAGTTGTCTTTTTCTATAAAGATGACGTAGGTTCAGATATAACCGATTATGTGGAAAAAGTTAAACAGAATGAAATCCATCTATAGGATATCTGTAGGACTACACGTGGAGCTCAGCGGCCGTTTTTTTAGCCTAGTTTTAGTTCACTGGAGCAGCCTCGATCCAGAACTCTGTTTAATTTTCAGAGATATTTATGAATATCGATGAAGAATCCACAGACTGTCAAACTGTTCACTCTCAGAGAATTTCACAGAGTTTTTTAGAAAACAGGAAACCAGCTGCTTTAGAGGAAAAAGAAACGATTCTCCCCCCTCTAAACAGAGCTGCTGCCGCCCCACTATCAGCCCCCTGTTATTAAACCCACGGCGGTCACGCCTCCTTCCTGCAGGTCATCATTGATCTGAACTCCAGGGGGATCAGATAAGTCCAGGTCGAACCCCAGGTCACAGAGCCAGCCCTCCTGCGGGGACAAAGACCACTCTGTGGGTCCCCCCTGTCAGGACCCCACCTGTGCTAAAGCCTGAAATACCTGCATGGAAAAAAACCCACGATAAGCTCCTGCTCAGGTATCACCTGATAGCCAATAAGAGCTGACCTGAACAGGATAAAGGTACCCCCCAGCCCCCAGCCCCAGAGAGATAAACAGGAGCTCAGAGTTTATTCTGTTAGACAACAAGCATTAAAAAGGGTTCCTGCCCACCGAGGTGCGTCTCACTCCTGAACGTGGCACCGAGTTTAATGCTCACTGAACAAACCAGAAATCCCACAAATAAGGTAAGAGTTTCTTTGCTGTTTAAATCTGTCTTTGGTTTGGTCAGAGTGTGTGCATGTGTGCATACACAGTATCAAACAGCACAGCTATAAAGTAAGGACGTATGAGTGTAACAGGCAAGGATAACGTTCATGTTAAGTCTTCAAAGCGCTCAACTTATCATTGCGTAACGTTGCCTCTGATCACTGGATATGTGAGACAGCTTAAAAATCCATGGCAAAGGCAGTGCTGCAGCCCCTCTGGCCTTCAGCCTCTGACAGCTATCACAGCTAACAGAGGCTGATATTATTGAGCATTTTCACTCTGTAGTCAGAGACTAACTGATGGGTTTTTAGCTTTACACTGCACAGAATGTAAAGAGGTAATATTAAGGAAATGTTAAAGAAACTGAGAAGTTTCGTATGCTCATCATGAGCATGAATGTCATGGTGGATTGACTGTACACGGACGCTGTCCATCTGATCTGACTGAGCTGGAGCTGTTTTGCAAAGAAGAATGGGCAAAGATTTCAGTCTGTAGATGTGCAAAGCTGGTAGAGACAGACCCTAAAAGACTGGCAGCTGGAACTGCAGCAAAAGCTGATTCTACAAAGTATTGACTCAGGGGGCTGAATAATTACACACACCCCACTTTGCAGTTATTTATTTGTAAAAAATGTTTGGAATCATGTCTGATTTTGGTTCCACTTCTCATGTGTGCACCACTTTGTGTTGGTCTTTCACGTGGAATTCCAATAAAATTGATTCATGTTTGTGGCTGTAATGTGGCAAAATGTGGAAAAGTTCAAGGGGACTGAATACTTTTGCAAGCCACTGTAACTCAGTGTTTGTCTCATTTGACCATAAAACATGCAGCTGAAAATTCACGGAGGCTTCTTTCTTGGTCAGCACGCTCTCGGTCCATGGCGATGTAAATCTCGCTTGAGCCTTGGTTAGTTCCTGAACATCCAGACTCTCATCTGAGGGTGACAGGGTTTTCTTCCAGATGTTGGCAAAGTGGTGAAACATCAAAATAAGAGAGAAACTGCCAGTCGTAGTTAATCAGGATCACACGAGAAGTTAATAGACCTTGGCATTGTAAAGTCTATTTCAATGTAAAGACACTGTAGAACCTTTAGAATCACTTATTAAAAGATTTAAGTGAGTGTACGGATTTTTCCTAATCCAAACAAAATACATTTAAACCCAGTCCTTGATTATTTTTTAATGCAGTAAAGTTATATGCTGTGCAACCTTTCCACCAAAGACATTCATGCTCATGAGTGTATATAAACCACAAACTATTTATTCCTGTTTCTTTAAAATTATAATCTTTGTAATGATGTGAAAATTTTCTGTGGATTTCTTTTATACAACCTGCATGAAAGAATTTAAAAAAAAAAAAAAAAAAGTCAGATTAGCCTTTTGTAGTCCATCTTCAGGACTTTGTAGTTTCATCATGGCAGACCCACCTCAGCAAACCACACAGTTCTTTTCCTGAGTCCTTAAACTCTTCTTCACATCCCTCCACGCTGCCCTGGAGGTCATGTGACCAGTGAGACAGCAAATTTGGCTTTAGTGCAGAAAACATCATATATATAAATCAAGTGAAATAAATCAAGTCAAGTCCAGTTTTAAAGCCAACAATGAAGTTATCCTGACATATTTACAGGAAGTGTGCTCACTAATCCCCTCAAAGACATAAACATCTGATTTTACTCAGTAAACTAAATGAGAGTACTGATAACAAAAACATGTTTGCTAGCTAAAACCTCAAACACAAATCTACATGTAAATATTTTGTCTCATTTTCAAATGAATACGTCCGACTTAATACTAGAGGAAACATTTAATTGCTTAAATAAAGATGAAATAAAGTTTTAAGGGAACAGGATCCGATGCAAAAGTAAACTACAGCAGCTTTTCCTATGAAATATTTCCTGGATTGCACGGTACCTATCAGCATGCAGCATTCGTTGTTTTTCTGCTGCAGAATCCTTCATCATTGTTGTTGCTCTATTGATATCACTCCATAGATCATAAAAAAAGACTCGTCAGTGTCATCTGGATCCATTAATGTGCAGAGCTTTGAGGTCCCATTAAAGATTAAATATAAGTGCAATAATGAGACAGCTGACCTCCTGAGAGGCACTGATCACTTCCCTGCTCTTGGTGAAAAATGCTTGAGGCTTTAATAACATTAATGAAACACTTCTTCACCTCATCGAGCAGACGGGAGCCACAGGTGAGCCGAACCGTTTGAAGCTGTTAGAAACATTGAAGTACTGAGCAGAGAAGGTGGAGAAGGGTCATCGTCCTTGTTTTTGTGTAGGAGTCAGCGCTGTAATGGCTGATGTCAGAGTATTTTCAGATGTTACATATTTGTTAAAACGCGTGACCTCTGTGGTGCTGTCTGATGACTTTGTTGCTGTGCTTTGGTCGATGATCCTCACCTTTGAGCGTTTGCAGGAATCACAGCGTCGTTGCTGCTGAGAGCAGCGGCTCAGTAAGCTTCAAACTGTGACCTCTTCTGGTTTTGCAGAGAATTACAGCAACATGCAAATCAGAATATGAAATTTACATTTACCATTTATTCAAGTCTGTTTCAGGAAGCAAGATCGGGGATAAGTGTAGTAATCTCAAATTCCCCAGAAACAAGCTGGGATGCTTACACTGACTCTGCACATGCTCAGTATGATACCCGTATATAAAAGATGCCCACTATGAAATATCAAATTTGTTTTGTATCTTCAGTGTTGTTAAAATGTTGGTATTTTGGAGGGAGAAGTGACCATATTTGCCTCAGAGTGGAGTGCTACTTTATCAGCTAATGCTAGCTAGCTTAGCTAGCAGTGTCTAGCTAGACCCATATCTGCTGGTTACCAAAGTAATAAAACAGTCTACTGGATGTATTATACAACATTACAAGTACACCGACAGTTGAAATATGGTGGCGAAATCTGGTCCAGTGATTCAAAGTAGTGTAAGTGAGGCCTAGCACACAGCTAGCAACTGCAAGTGCCCAGTGATACCTGTCAATCAACGTGGCCACACCCCTAAACTTAAACCTTACCAGCATCCAAATAAATAGGTTGGCATAAATGTCACCCTGTACAGGTACAGGTGTTACGAAGGGTTAAACTACCCACAGAAACCGAAACTGTTTTTGAACCAGGCCGTTTATTTCTGTTCTGAACACTGGAAACACTTTTGAAGCCAGCCTCTAGTGGACATAAGAGGGACTGCAGCTTTTGGTTTTTAAATGTTGAATTTATTTAATTTAATTGGATTAAGGGAGCAGGTAGTGATCCATAAACACATGGGGAGTGATAGTGGAGCCTATTGCAGAAAAACTATAGGGGATAAATCAGGGTCAATACTATGACCTCAAATGAAAATCACGATTAATTGAACATTTTACCTCGATTTTGATTATTGATTATGATCATCAAACACACACCTTGATAGTTTACCAGGTTTGCACTGTGAATGTGATCTAAAGCTGGCACATTTGCTGCGGTGATATGACTGTAACAGATTGGTGGGATTACCTTGGGTCACTGAAACCATTTTTCACGTGATTTTCTTCTTTATGTTTGATGTTGTCTTCAGTAAAGATTAAAATTATGTCCATACAACAGAAACAGCATTTTTAACTATAATCTTCATCAAAAAGGAAAGTTCGAAGTCTATTCTTAAAAGTAGAGAGAGGGTCTGTCGCCCAAACCCACACTGGGAGCTGGTTCCACAGGTGAGGAGCATGGTAGCTTTTAGAAACGCAGGAGCGACAGGTAAGCCTGATCAGACAGGTAAGCCTGATCGGATTTGGTCTGATATGATGAGCTTGTGCACCCGACAGGAAGTTGAATATGAAAAAAAGCTTTCTCCATCTGAACGCAGGTACGAGTCATGTTCCTGATGTATATGTTTCTGCTGTCTGCTCTTCCAAACGGTGAGTCCCTCTGTAAAACCACATTATATAGGATCCATTTACTAGTTCTACACTAATAATGGATTGCATTTATATAGCACTTTTCTAGACCCTCAGAGCGCTTTACAATGCCACTATTCATTCACTCTCACATTCACACACTGGTGGAGGCTACAGTTGTAGCCACAGCTGCCCTGGGGCAGACTGACAGAAGCGAGGCTGCCATATCGCGCCATCGGCCCCTCTGGCCAACACCAGTAGTTGGTGAAGTGTCTTGCCCAAGGACACAACGACCAAGACAGACAGAGCTGGGGATTGAACCGGCAACCTTCCGGTTACAAGATGAGCTTCCCAACCCCCTGAACCACGGTCGCCCCGATATACATACATATAGTTTTACCTGCTGACTCAAAGATTATAAGGATAATTTACCAATCATTTATTAACTACTAAAGAGTCAGAAATGCCTTCAAAGCATGAATAAATCTTTGTGTCAGATTAGTGGTTGAGCAGAAACGTTATGTCTCCTTTAGTTTATTCATCTGTGTGTGCTGATGTGGAAAGATTTAACTTTGGTGTTTTAAAGGTTACATTTATGACCTTAATTGTTTTATTTATCCTTATCCAGCGCTTCCCGCCGGCTCCATCTTCTGTCCAGACCCGGAGGCATATCACATGACTGGTGAGAACAGAAGCAAACATTATGTAATAAAATGAACGGATAGATGGATAAAAATAGACAAAAACAGGACTGGAGGCAGAATGTGTATGAGAGGGGGTCAGAGGGCATTACAAACTCTTATTGCTGTGGGGATGAAGGAGCTCCCGAAGCACTCAGATCTACAGTACAGTGAGAGGAGCCATCTGCTGCTCCTGTGCCCACCCAGGAGGCCACGGAGAGAGGGTCTACTTTAGTCCATCGCCCCCCTCTGCCACAGTTTTAAGTGAGTCCAGCCTCCTGCTGAGCACCAGGCTGGCGTTAGGCTGTTTGTGGTCATTTGTGTCATGCATTTCTTTATAAAATAGACATTGATGGTGACATGTCTGCTTTATGATCAGTCTCGTCCTCACATGTGGACCCCTGTGCTGCATCTTTAAATGAAGTATGGACTCAGGACTTTGTTTTTTCCAGCTGAGTTTTGCTGAGTCTTCGGTGTTACAACATGAGACTTAATTGTAGTGATAAAGGTACGGACTCGAAGCTGCGTTGTGTAAATTTCCTAAACCTTCATGGATCTACAGCAGCACCAGTGTTCTCAACTTGGATAGCTCAAACAACAGTCGTAGACTTTCTGTGGCGTTGTGGGCCGTTGTTGACATCGAGGTCGAGAGGCTTTGATGTTCATTGCCTCCTATGGTCTTAATCTTCACTGTACCTGCATGTGGAGACCTGCAGTCCAAATAATCTTCCACCCTGTGTGCTTCTCTGGACTCGAGTTACCTGCAAACAGGATTATCTATGATTAAATCGCTCTGCTCTCCACCTCAAAGTTTACAGAAGCTCTGCAGGTTCGATCTTCTCGCAGCCTCGGCGCGTTTGTTCATTCACCTTCTGTCGTCTCTTCCTGCAGATTGTCTCGGGTTGCGCTTCACCTGGATACACTCGGTCTTCGATAACTTCCCCTCCATGCTGAGCTTTGTGTCGAAGCTGCACTGTGCGACGGGGATTTGCCCACGTGACCTGGAAGATTATGGCTGCTCCTGCAGATATGTGGCAGCTGGAAACCCCGTGGATGCTCTGGACGTGTAAGTAAGCCTCAGATCGCAGCGGGACTGCGGTTACAGCAGCTGCTGAATTTAAAATACGGCAAAATTGAATTCAGAGGCTGGAGGCAGGCAGGTGTGAAGCGGGCTGGGAGAGTCTTCGCTGACCAGTCCTCCCATTCCCATGGAAAATATTATTCATTATGCTGGAATCCCTCACAGGAGTTACAGTACAGGAAATGTCAAAATCAAGAGACAATAGCTTTAGGGTGGACTGGAATAATAAATGAAACCATGTACTTACTGTAGTACATCTCTCAGGCTGAACACCTTAAAGGTCTGTCAAAGTCATCAAGAAGAGGAAAAAGCAACTCAGGGATGGTTGAAAATTTTTTGAGAGACTTTCCACCGTTTTCAACTGTTAAAGCTAACCTTTAGCTAAAGCTAACCTTTAGCAGTAGAAAGGTTAACTTTAGCTAAAGCTTTAGCTAAAGTTAACCTTTAGCAGTAGAAAGGTTAACTTTAGCTAAAACTAACCTAGAAATCTTCAGCAAGTCAAAAACTGCAGGCTAAACTAAACACTCAGTTTTAGACACTTTTTTTCTAACCTGGATCTGTATGATGCTATATGATGATACAGAAGCCACACCCACTTGCTGGGGCAGCCAATCAGAAGAAACGTCACTGAAAAGGAAGGGTTGGACTAAAGGAGGAGGGGCTTGTTTCTGACAGAGCATTAGTCGAGTCGCTGTAGTAAGGCCCAGGGTAAATAAATAAGGATGATTATAAACTGTGAATCATGCAAAGCTGCCCTCACATAGTAAAGGAATAAAAATATGGAGATAGAAATGCGTATATTGTGTCCCATTTAGGGATGACAAAGCACTTTATTATTGTAGCTCCGCCCCTGCAACAGGGAAGGGGAGGAGCTACCAGTCAGGGAAAGGTGGATATGTTATCTACATAATAAAGTTCTGTACAAAATACTAAATTTGGTCAAATAGCTGTGAGCTCAGAGCTGAATTAATAATTAATAAATATTATGACTTCTTTTTCTTTTTAATGTTACATTTACAGCTGAAGTCACTTTTTTTATTCATGGGTTACAAAATTAGCTCCTTCATCTCTGTGAAGCTAATCACTGTACTTGATAAAGAACATGTAGCCTCTGTTTCTGTGCCATATCGTAGAAAACATGTTTATATGAAAATAATTATGACTATTTCTCAGATAAAAAAAAAAAAGGCAAAGACTTTTGTTTTAATCCCAGACTCAATTGCTTTGATGTACTTTTATAATAAGCCACTATATTCCTCTACGTATCTGCAAACACCAGCTGTAAGTGTATATGTGAAGAGCTTTTACTGTGAAAGGCACGTGCAGGAAGCACCCCTGCACTGAGCAGGTGGTGTTTCGCGTATCGATCGGACTCTCGTCATGTTATTCATCATTTCTTCTTTTTCCCGGTTTCCGTCTACAGGTGCTGCGAGGCTCACCGGCTGTGTTACCAGAACGCTGCCCCCTGCAGGCAGGAGCTGCCGCTTGCCCCGTACAACTTCAGCTGTGCGGCAGCTGCAAACACCAGCTGTGGTGAGACTTAGTTTATTTTGGGAAATGTGCTTGTTTGCTTTCACACTGGGAACCATCACAAGACTTTCGCTGCCAACAAAAAACAAGTTTTACTCACAGTGGAACCAAAGTTGATCGTTTTCACACGAGGAGTTTGTACAAAGTGAAAAGAAGCGATACAAAAGTGACTCCGACAGAGTAACACAGCAGAGTAAATAAAGCCTGTGGCACTAGTACAGTGTACCAATGTGGCTCTTTCTGTCTTGAAGATGCTGCTGATTTGTGCCAGCAGAGGTTCTGTGAATGTGACCGGGCCGCCATCGACTGCATGACTCAGAGCCCGTACAACTCATCGCTGAGAGGCCTCGCCGACACGTCCTGCTCAGCTACAAATCAAACAGGTGAGACGAAGCGAAGTCGTCTCCAGAGCCAACATCTGGCTACGGTCTTTGGTTCCTTTGGATGTTTAGTCACTTCACTCATGTTTTATAAGGAACATATATATTCAGCTTCCTTCAGTGTTCCTGAAACCACTGCGTCTTTCTGTACATCTGCATTACAAGCAAGAAAATAAATCTGGCTCTCTTTAATGGCACCAGTTTGGCAAAATGGGACCAAATCCATGACTCGTGCTGTGGAGGAGGAGAGTGGATCAAAATCACTGATCAATACAGGTAATATAAAAATAACTCCAAAGACATAAATCGTGTGCAAACGGGTCTTCAGTGCAATAAAATACTGAACACACTGTGGGTGAAGCCTCAGTTTGAGTCTGTAAAAGGAGAGAAAAGAAGAATCGATGTCCTGCAAACTCACTGTGGAAACAGTTTGAGCCACTTAAAGTAAATCGAGGTACCGCAGACAGTTTTCAGTCACCAGGCGAGCAAAGAGAAACATGGATGCATCCAATTAAGTCTGGTGTTCTTTTAGGAGCAGCTCCTCTGCACACCCACACAGTTAGACCCAGACTCACAATCCGGCTGTTTGACTCGTTTCCAGCTGAGTTATTTTTACATTTAAAACCTGGTTTAGGTTTGTGTTTAACACTTTTCCTTGGACGTAACCTCAGACCTTTTTTATTATTATTATTTCAAATTTCAGACAGTTCTTTAACATGCATCAAACTTCCAGACTTGGTTTAAAATCGGCTCGATCTGAATCCTAAAACTGCAGTCGGAGATGGTCGTAACACGACAGCAGTGAAGCCGGGCTCTGTGCTTCAGTGCGCCTTCACATAAATCCTGATATGAAATGGTGAAGCCTGACTGTAAAAACAACAACTGTTGCAAGTAAAAAGAACAGTAAAATAAATATTTTAATTCTGAGTGTGCTGCTGTTTATTTGGTGCAGGTTTGCCCACAGCGGTCATGTCAGTGGGGGGATCTGTGAGTGTCACATTCCCGTGGCAGAGTGCTCGGTGTTGCTCAGATTTGAAGTTTATTTTTTCTCTGTAGAAAGAAGTTTTCTTCCCACACAGTGAACAGCGGATACTAATGTTTTTGTCACTTTTTACGGAATTAAACTCAAAGTAATGTGATTACTTCCACGCTTTAAAGGCTGCACGGTCGCACTCTCTCCTGCACTCCATGTTATCCATTGTTGATCTGCACACAGCTGTTACCGCGGTCGTCGCACGAGGTTCGCATCATCGTCATGAGACACTCTCACAAACAAAATCACAGCTTAGTAACATAGTAACACAGCGTGCTTACAGGAAAGTAACAGTAATCGAATTACTTTTTTTGCAATAGTAATCCCTTACAGTAACGTGTTACTATCTCTGTGACATTCACGTAGGCCTTCTTGCTTTTTCTGTTTCTGATCTTTGATAAAATTAAAGGTAAGATTGTTGTTTTTTTTAATCTTGTTTACAAACTTGTTTCATTCTGGTTTCACTGGTTTTATTTGCTAAGACATGGTTATGTGCTGGGTTTCAGCTGGTTACTTTGTTTTCAGAAACATCCAGGCTTAGTGTGGCACAGGTTCCTTTAGACTGATTTCTTCGTTTCCGACAGATTTTTAATTTGGTCTCAGAACATTTTGGAGAACTTTTCCACTCCGTCTGTGGATCTTTGGTCTCAGTGTTTCTGTCTCTTGACGTAAAGCCGGATGAATCGTTGATGCTGTGAGGAGAAAAACTTCTGCTCTCTTTGAAGATCTTTCTTCATGACTCTTGCTGTACGTTCGGCCTCGCTGTCCTTCTGAGCGAGGCTGATTTAATAAATTTTAGCAGTGAGCTCATTAGTCCTGCCTTTCTCCGGTGTGTCTGACAGAGCTCGCAGCTAACAGCAGTCTGAGTTTCTCATTAGTTTGACCGTGTGTTTCAGAGCTGCTCGGCGGCATCGAGGACACAGGTGAAGTCTTCAGAGCAGCAGGTAAGTCTGTGTGAAACTCCGGGGGCGCCACGATCAGCGTTCCTGAGACGGCGCGTCACTTTCTGAGCGGGTCGGCGATGTCGCATCACAGGAAACGATTGATTGGGCAGAAACGCAGACGGCTGAGTCACACCTCAGCCAATTAAAACAAGGACCTCTGGATGTTTAAGCTGCAGCTTCCTGCCCACATCCAGCTAAAAGAGAAAGAAACCAGTGATTGTTCAGACCTCCTTTCATCCATGTGTCCAGACAGAGATGTCACGTCGAGCCGAGCTGCTCGCCGCCTCAGAATCAGGAGAATCTGAAGTGAAGGATGTTATTAAAGGGAGGGAGGTTTTTTTAAACCTGAGGACGGCCTGTCACGCACGTCAACCTGAGATCTGTCTGAAACTGAACCCACTCTGTTTAAACTCGAGATCAGCTCGAATTCACTTTATCTGTTACTTTGATGTCAGGAGCAGATTGAACTGAACAGGATCAGGAGCACGTCGAGGTCCATACGTTACACATATCTGTAAAGCAGTGCTTACATCCTTGGACTAAGTTTCTGATCACAAAGGACATAAAAGAGAGAATATTGGGCTCACGTTGATCCTGCCGACACAAATCCAAACTGAGATATGAAGCATCACGTTAGCGCATTAATGTGTTTCCTTCTCTCTGCTTTGTTCGAGTGTATATTTGTGTGGAGAGGCTGAACTTCTCCTGTGTCTCTGCAGATGTTCTCCCAGCAGAAAACACCTCAGAAAGCTTTAATTTCTCCAGCTCGTCCTTCCTGCCAGCAGGTAAAACTCCTGTTTTTATGCTTCGCTTTACTTTCTACAACTCTGCACGTCTCCAGAGCAGAACAAAGTGAAATTTCAGGTTTTGGAGAGTTTTAAGATGCTTCCAGCCTTGAACTCGGAGTGCTCATAAAATGGACCTCCCTCCACTTCCTTTAAGAATTAATGGAGTGGAAACAGATTTCCTTTTCTGATAAAAACAGATTTAACAATGTAGGTAGCTTTTACTCACTGCCATTTAAAGGTCAGACGTCTACAATCAGAAGCTCCTAATGAAGCTTGTTTTGGTCTTTAACCAAGAGGAAAACAACAATTTTGATCATGAAATCAGATCATGATCTGATGTGTGAGAACTAATTGCCTAAAAATAGCACGAACACGGTTACGAGGTTCAGTTTAGTCGCTCCGGTTAGTAAAGCGTGAAGCTTAGCAGGCAGCTACATGCACCCATCAGTCTGTCGTTCTAAGACAGACACAGAAAACATTAAGCCTTGATATTCTATTTCAGTGATGGCGCCAGCCTTCGTTGCCTTTTGGTGTCCACACTTTTAAAGCCTCAGTGTGAACATTTCATTCAGTAAATAAAGAAAAATGAGACTCACACATTAAATAAAGCCAGAAAACATCTACCTGCATCCCAGACAGATGAATGAACTGTGACTGTCTCCTCAGCAGGGATGGACCCACCAACAACAGGCAGGGTGGATAACCAGAGTGACACCGAGGCCATGGAGTACAACCTCAGCACTCCAGCGCCGCTGATGCCTGCTGGTATGACCTCTAATTGGCCCTCGGGCCACAGGTTTAACTCGGCACCATCTGCGTGTTATCCTAATATTTCTCATTTTTCCAGAGGAGCTTGAGGAAGGCGCAGGAGGTGCAGCAGAGGTGGAAGAGGCAGAGATGACACACCTGAGTTATATCTCTAAAGGTAACGGTTACCTCGGTTACCTCACCGTCTCCCCTCCATCCTCTCTCTAGTACTTTTCTAGCAGATTACATTTGCTAGATGCTGACCGGCGGACAGCTTCCAAAACAGCAGAAATAATTTCCCCGCTGTTCGACTCCTGCTGCTCGATGACTCACTTGGCTCAGACGTTTCCTGCTTTTACAGATCTGAATGAGAGCGCCGCAGAGGAAGCACTCGAGCAGGAAGAGATAAATGGGGATCAGATGACCCACAATCCTCCAGCAATCAGCCGGGGTGAGCCAGAAACACTCGGCGTCTCGATCACGACTGATAAATACAAACGTCCGCCTCGGGCTTAATATAAAGCAGCTCTTTTTATTTCAATGACGCGGTGTGCTTTATATGATCCCATAACTGAGCAGTGATTCATCCGGCGTCTAATTCATAAAAGATTTTCTAAATGAGGAACATGTCCTCGTCTGTGGACAGAAGAAAAAAGAAAGGAAACTTTCTCGGGTGCAAGTTGGAGCCAGAAAAACCTTCGTTAAACTGGCTTTTTATGTGCAGAAATATTATTAATCATAATCTCTCTTTTGTGGTACTCCAAAGTGAAACTTGCAACTTCATCCAGTCAAACTTTAAATGGATATTAGTGTCTCTGACTTTGTTTGTGTGCAACAAAACTAAAGTATTTATGCAAGGTGCAGTTACAATACAGATCACTAATAATCATAAAAGCATAACTGATTAAAAGTGGCTGATTTCCCCCCTCAAGGTCACCTCCTTCCACACCTGTGGGCAGCTTCCAGCCCCACAGCCCACAGGGAGCTCTGAAACCTGATTAAACACCAGAGTCTTATTTTTCACAAGTGTGTTTGTTCCAACTGGGTCTGTGATGAAGTTACCCCACAAGCAAGTTTAAAAAGAAGTTTTTAGCTGCTTTTAAAAGAGACCACTGATTTCAAGAAAAGCCTGTGGACTGATGCAAACCCTCCTCCTGTTTTAGTTCCCAGCCTCATACGCTGTACAGCCAGTAGGCCCTGATCACATGACCTCAGGGACCTGCTGGCGTACTGTACGCTGGTGATAAATGTCGAAATCAGAATCTTAAAGTGGACTCTAAAGTTACTTTTTGTTTGAAAGGTGAGTCAAAAATTAAGATTAAATGTTCCTTTTTCAGGAAATTAAGATTCCTAAAAGAAGATTCAGCAAATGTAGCAAGAAGACACTGTTTCTGTTTTCTCTTCACAAGTGGGGGAAAATGACTGAACCCTCTATTTTAATAGCGTCTCAGCAAGATCTGCAGGTTAGAAACCTCTTGGGGTTTAAAAGAAACAGAGCTGAACCTCATCTGCAGAGCAGTGACAAGAAATGTTCTTAAAAGTGTCAAAATGTGCAGAAGAGGGAGCAGAAACAACAGGATAGAAACTGCAAAGGCACCAAAACGGAACCTTGTGGCACACCGAAGGCAAGAGAAGTGAGACAGGACTTCAAAAATACAGACAGAGTATCTGTGATGTGATGACGTTATAATTTTATCTTTTGCAGATTCAGGTTTGCGCTTTCATGGCGAAGAGACGCCAACTGAAGCAGAATCCGAGCTGACTTCTTCACTGAGCTCCGCCACTGAAAACGCACAGGTGAATCAAACGGGAGCATCAGCGCCGCTCGGTCACATTTTACCATCGACTCCTCCCACTCCTCCTACAACTCCCAGAGAGCTGACATCAGCAGCCGTGGAAGAATCAGCCGAGACAGGTGATGAAGAAATACTTATCCTTTTATGATGTGTTGATTTTTTTTTTAATCTCAAATTATAGATGATGCAAAAAGAATTAAAAGGACAGGGGTGTGGTCAAAGCAGGGGCTTAAGGTGGCACCGCCCTCACCCCCAGAGAGTTGAAGATTAGATTGTCCATATGAGAAAGTTACAATGAAGCCAAACCAAAGATTGTTCCAAACATTTGTATCTTTAATTATTTCAAGAGCTTTAGTTGTTTGTCCATGACACTGCCCTCTGGTGGCGGTACACATGTACAACAGTCTGCAGAGCTCTCGTAGGCCCGGTGCACAGCCATGATGACCCCTCAAAACATGTTTATGGAGACAGGAGATTCATTCACAATGGAAAAAATCAGCACAGCATGATGAATTTTTAACCAGCTGTCAAGTAGTTTGGTTTATTTATGTAGTTTTATTTTTCTGAATTCCTGTGACTCTGGATTGTTTGGGTATTTTTCTTTGTAGTTACTGGCTGGATTGAGATTGTTGTATTTTGCCCTTGTCTGAGCTTGTGTGAGACTCTGTCTTAGCACCAGAAGTCAAATAAAGCACTGAAATGAAGCTCTTTTGCCTCCTTATTAACAGGTTTAATCTTAGCCTCAACAACAACCACCACGAGTCCCTCTGAGTCATCTGAGGAGGAAGGAAATGGGAAAGAGGAGGAGGACAATGAAGAGGAGCAAGAGTCTGGTGAGCACTGTGAGTTCATACTGTATGACGGGAACTAAAGAATAAATCAGGCCTTTGTGAGTCCCAAAAGACTTCAGTTGGACTCATTGGGAAGTTTGAATATTCATGTTTCTTTTCTTCATCCTCAGTCTTTGATGTGCTCAAAACTACAACAATGACAACAGCAGCAACACCGTCAGCCCCAAGGAAAACTCCTCACACAGGTCAGTTTGTCACAGGGGGACAGAAATATCAGCTTTATAAAGTGCCACTGCCAACAATTATCAGACTACGAGACAGACAGTCATCTAGGAGCAGCATTTGGCTGCAGTGGGGAGAAAGAGCTTCCTTTTAACAGGAAGTGGTACCTGTACAGCCCTCTGTGCAGTTAGGAGGAATTCAACTGTTTAAACCAAAACTGTTTACTGTATCAAGCTGTGAACATCTTTATTTCTTATTGTGAACATGCAGACTGATTCACTGTTGGAGCCTCAAGTGGCCACTAGAGGAACTGCAGTTTTTGACATTTGCTTCATTTTTAGCTGCTTCGTTCTAAACTGCATATTTTTCCTTTGAGCTATTCTGCAGCTTCCCTTATGAAGTTATATCAACTGTTATATCAACATGCACGGTCTATAAAAATGGTACGTACAATTTTGTCATAATATTAAACTTTGGCCCTCTCGCTATAAGGATGGCCAGGAAGGATATTCTGTCCTGCGTACTGCGACGTATAACAGGATGGAGTAGTACCCCCTGGTATTTGACAAACTATGACATATTTATGCTGAAAAATGAAGCCTAAGCAAAAAAAACAAAAGCTGCAGTTCCTCTAATGTCCACTTGAGGCAGGCTCCAAAATTGTGTCAGTCGCTGTAGACTGACATATACAGCAGAAATAAACATATTAACATGCTGCTGCAGAAATGGTTTTGGTCTCTATGAATGGTTTAAACCATTGCACATGTACAGGGAAGGTGAAAGTTTACAGTTTATGCTTATCAATCGAGCTAGTTAGCTTTAGCTGTTGACATTAGCAACCACCATCATATTCAATTATGGTGACTTGTTATGAAAATCTGCAGTTTTTCAGAATGCTAACAGTGAGGCCAGAGTCCAGAAATCAGTAAGCCATGTCACAGTGGCTGCTTCCATCTTTTAAATACAGTTTGTCTTTTCATGTAATAAAATGAGTCTGTGCGACTCCTTTGTGGGTTTTTAAGTTGTACAACACAGAGGAGTAAGGTGTGACTCTAATCGACGCAGGCACTTCACCGGGAGTCTTTGTCCTTCAAATAAAAGAGACGTGATTCGGATTTAGACTCTTTCCTCGCCGCTGCTTCACAAACACACCGAGAGCTGCCAAATGGTTTGATCGAGTGTCACAACCCCGCTGCCGGGTAAAAAACATGTAACTATTGAAGTGGTTATTTTCCTCTCCTCGCGTCTGCAATTACGCAGCGAGGCTTTGACAGGTGTCTGAGGGGCCTCGCTCGCTCAGAAATCACCGGGTATATTTTTAATTTCAAGAAGAAAAAGAAAAAAAGACCAATTCCAGCTCTTTTCTTTAATGCCGGCGTTAATCAAGTGGATTGCATTAACGTCTCACTTCTGACAGCCTTTGTGTTGTGCGCTCTTCAGAAGGTGGAGGAGGTGTCAGCTTCACATTAACACCAGCACCACCTCCAGCTTCACAGGAGAGAAGGGAGGGAGGTGTCAGAGAGGAGACGAGCTCTCCGAGGCCCGCTGAAGGTCAGCTTGTTTTTCTTTAGCAACAAGCAGGCATTTCATTACAGAAACTTTCGGAGGAGGAAAAATCTGACCTTAATGTACAGCGAAACATTCAAGGATGTTTGCTCTTTGGCTTTCTAGCAGAGGGCTGGATGAGATGACCGATATCAGGCAGCTGCAGATAGGAAAGGGCTACGTGCTCTACAGAGCTACCGATTTTCTCAGTTTGGCTGTTTCCACGTTTCTAGTCTTCATTCCTGGTGAAACTTCCCCAGTTTCCAGCAATTTTTCTCAAACATCAGCCTCCTACTAACAAACATGTACGTTCTTTACAATTTCAGGAGAACTAGTGAGATGGGAAACAGCCAGTGTGGTTTAGTCGAGGTGCAATTTGTGGGGAAAAGAATCAGCGTGGAGGGTTTTCATGTTGAAGCCTGGTGTCTTATTACTGCTGCCACTGTAACATTTACAGAATAATTCAACTTCAACCTGACAAAGTAAATGTAAAGGCACTTTTTGGGTATTTTAAAAACTACAAGCGAACAGAATATAAAAAAAACCCCAAACAGCAGGACTTTATGTCCAAAACGTTTGTGTCCTTCGTTAAAGAGATGTCAGCTGAAGCTGAACTAAAGCTGGGCTGTACATTAGTGTAATACCAGTGTGAACCACAAGATGGTGCAAAGTGTCTGGTGAAGACAGAGGCAGGGATCAAAACATTAGTGCACGCACAAAAACACATCTAATCATCTTTAAAACGCTGCCCTCTGGTGGTGAAAGGTTTACCTTCAACAGAAGATCATTAAAATAAGCGACACTGATGATTGCATTTGCAAAAATATTTAAGTTTTGGCACAAAAGTTTGTCCTTTGCTCGTGCAGACAAACATAAACGATGTTATTTTAACATGCCAGAAGTGCTCGGTCCAACCGCAGGTGCAGTTGAACTTTAATATCAGAGACAAATATTCACAATGTAACAACACAGCAAGCTGTCAGCATACACATCAGTGTATATCACAGCGAGCAGTGCGAGCTCCGTGCAGCTTCCCAAAAAATCCTCCTTTTATTAGACTGAAAGTGAACACAGCAATTATTGAGACGGCAGCAGAGGCCAGCTGACCCCGTCACCAGCATATTCACCCACAGCCTTTAAAGCGACTCATTGAAGGAAAAAAAGCTCCTGCTCCCCCCACAGTGTACTCTTTGTTGTGCAGCTATTTTCTCCCCTGAATCTTTTTCCACAGAGTCAGAAAGTGCAAAGCTGCATCACCTACTGAGCGACAGACTTTCTGGCTCTTAATGTGTATAAAACTGTCATCTAGTTTAATATTGTAAGGTACAGACCTGAAAATATCATGGAAATAAACCTGATAACTCAACAATGAGCAGCACTTGGTGACAAAAATAAAAAAAGTCTGTGGCAGAACGAGGCACAGATCAGATCACTGAGTACAGAGAACATAAAAGCTGTAATTACTAAAATTATTCACCGTTTTGTCAACTTTGCCCCAAAACAAAGTTCAAAATCAGTGTTTCCTGCATGTTTCACAACATTACGGCTTCATTAATCACGCTGCTTCATGTTACAGGCTGAATAACCAAAAACAAAGTCAAAGCTACATTTTTACTACGATAACAAACAGACCTTCGTGCACACGTGTCAGCGCCACAGCGTGGTTGGTTTCTTCTTTCAGCTGCTGTCCAGGTGATCTCTCTCCTCAGTAAGAGAACAAAGCATTACAGTAAGCCGGTGGGTGATGATGGGAAATAAAAAAAACATTCTGAGCATCCTCGTGGTCGCTCTGCTCACCTGACCGGCTCAGTCGCAGAATTTCATGTGAAGGCTCAGACATCAGCCTCTGCTGGAGTTTGAAGCAGGAGTCGATGTTCCCTCTCTCAGTTTATTGTAAGTGGTCAGGAGGGCTGATTAGGGAGGGACTCCTCACTCTGACCTGCTTCCCAGGCCCACAGATCACAACCAGAGTCACAACACAGGCCTCAACCAGCAGCTCGCTCCCACAAACCAAACCAGCGAGAACCACCACCCCTCCTGATGACTCATCAGAGGAAGATGCCACACCTCCTCTTCCTCCTGCTGCTGCTTTCAGTCTTCAGAGTCAAGGTGAGAAAGGCCCAGCTCGCCCCGCCCCGATGGGGATGAATTAGCATTTAAGCCGACCTGTGGGTGTGAGAATTTAATGACATGTTTGCACCGTCTTTGAAATTTGCATCCGTGTCATGAAATGTCAGGATCACTTCAATCTGCAGGAGTCTGCTTGAGCCGGCTCATCAGAGATGGGTGAGGAATATTTAAATGAAGCGAGGGGAGCCACAAAGCCTCCGGGGTGATCTTCACAGCACGTTTTCTCACATTTCTTTTTGTTCTGTTGCATTTCAACACAAAAATAGTTTTTGTTTGTTTTTAGATTTACAGTTTTGAAAGTTGTGCTTTCATCCCAGAACAGCGGGCGGTCCACTGAAGGAGACTTCCAAGTTTTCCATTAAAGACGGATTCTGTGGTGGATTCAGACTGACAGCTTCCAGTTTAGCTAGAAGTGTTTAACTTTATCCATCAGGGTAACTGCCAGTCAAAGTTTAGACTTATTTATTCTAAAGTAAGCCCTCGCCTTTAACCTCTTAGGCTCATTTACTGGACTCTACATTTTCTGTTTCTTTAAAAAAAAAAACAACCCTTTGCGTTACATTACAAACTGTGACACCATGGGTGCAGTGGGTAGCTGGATTGCTGACTTTACAGGAGGGATCTAAGGCTTGTTTGAGTAATTCAGATTCCTACCGCCACCCACTAAAGGAGATGGACTTCAGTTTGTGTGGCTTTAAACATTTATAGTTTTATTTATACAATCTGATATACGAGATCAGAAAGTGAAAAACCTCAGCTGTCTGTGTTCTGTTTACCATCTTCTCAGTGAGACCAGGCCAATGCAAGTTTCACTGTACGCCATTAAATCATTTTCCAGGGTAAAACTGATGACCTGAACTGGTGACTGGTGCCAACTTTGTCCTCCTCCCCCAAATAAAAAAACAATAGAAGGATTTTCGATTCAATTCAATGTTATTTATATAGTGCCAAATCACAACAACAGTCACCCCAAGGCAAGCACTTTGGCGACAGTGGGAAGGAAAAACTCCCTTTTAACAGGAAGAAACCTCGGACAGAACCAGGGTCAGGGAGGGGCGGGGCCATCTGCTGCAGGTGAGAGAAGGATGAGCTTTTTGACAGACTGGAGTAGTTTCAGCATTTTCAAAGAGGTACGAGTAAAAAGAATCTAACGGGACGTCTGTGGGGAGATCTAAAGACAGCCACCACAGACCAGAGATGCACGAGGAGATGACCCTGAATGTGAGATCGACCAAATCAGGCCTGGTAGCAGAGTGGAATTATGGGAATGTGAGAGTAGTTTCCTGTACAGCAGCAGCAGCATTACATGTGCATGCAGAGGCACTGTGTGGAGCTGAAACCTGTGACTGTCCGAATGCGAGGGCAGACTTTTAATCACGTTCTCACAGTGAGGGGCCGTGCTCCTCAAAGTCTCAGTGAGTCAACCTGCACGATGGGATTCCTGCAGAAAGCTGACAGCTACCGTTCTGTCGTTTCAGGTGAAACGCTCCCAACATCTGCATCAACCACATCTTCATCAGCGGCTACAGTGAGAACCATCGCAGAGACGACACAGAGGAGACCGGCCACCTCCGTCACACCGCGGTGGGAGGTCCACACCCGAAGCACAACAGCAGCGGTTTTAAAACCTCCGCCACACTCCACCGCCGAGGCTGGATCCGAGGAAAAGACCGGAACAATGACGGTCAAACCTCCGAGTGTGGAAGGAGGAGAGGAGGACGACTCGCGGGAGAAAGACTCGGACGGTAACGTCTGACCAGATGCTGGTTAAACTTCATAAAATGCAACATTTTCCCCATCAGGAGGCCTTCTGCCTTTCTCCTGTCTGACCTCTTCGTTCTTCTCTGACTCGACAGGTTAAATGAAAATTCAGATGAAATGAATAAATTAAGCATTTTTCTCTCAGGGGTTCAATAAAGTTAATTATGTTTCAAAGGGTTATGGAAGTTAAATTAAGTAATCTGTGACCTGTAATGACAGCCAGGCTCATAACTGACAGGAACAATAAACGTTATTTTAATAATATCGAGGTCTAAGCTGCGAAATAGGAAGAGAAAGATCCCCAAAGGAGCAAACACACGAACACACAGCAAACGTCTAAGTGCTGATGGGGTTGAGAATGAGGCTTTTTTAGATTACACTTGCTGAAACACTGGTTTCTTAAGCTCAGAGGTATAAAACAGGAAAAACATTGTTTTTAACTCTGTGGAAAAGACATGTTAACAGACTGCTGTGCAGAAGCTGTTCAATAAATGTAGAAGAATAGTCACAATAAAACGGAAAATTAAAACTGAAACTCCCAACTTTGAATCTAATATTTGAAATTTTAAGTACAAAAACGCAGAAATGGGCAGCGTTTTACAAGCAGGTGTGTCGTTACTCTGCTGATATTTCTTATTAGCGCTATATGCTCATTTCCTTTTACCAGGACGCCATCAAAGAAGAGTGTTTGTAAATGACTGCAGGGTTAAACAGTATAAAATATGGACGTAGCTCCAGGTCAGACAAATTAAGCCGAGGCAAAAGTACCTTAAACCTGCATCTATGTGGAGGCCACCAGATGGCGACGGTGTAGCTGCACGTCACTCATTCTGGGTCATGTTTTTGCAAATAAATTTAGTAAATCTCGGTTGCATTAAAAAAAAAAAAAAAAAAGGAGGATTAGCTGTAGTGTCAAACTGCATTTTCATTGGCACAAGTCATTAGCCAATGAGCATTCGGTTCAACTGGCAGACCCGCTGCTCCTCAACAAGATGGTGCGAACGCTTATCTTGAGTCTCCGAAACAATCGGGTGATGTTACCATAGCTACGTCCCTGTTTTATAGTGTCAGTGGGACGCGTGGACTCACTGCGCCATCTTATGGTAAAAACTGGTATTGCACAAATGTACAGCTCCGTTCTAGCTCAGCTTGAGTTGCTCACTCTTCAAACAGCAGATATTTTCATCAGATGACAGTTTGGTGGAGCCGTCTCAAGCCAATTTCCTCCAGAACCTTTAGTGCCAGGTCCTGCAGCCCTGTAAATGTGGCTTTTTAAAAAAAATCACATCAGTGGATCCATGCCAGGCGATGGGAACACCTTTTTATACTGTGAAGTCTTTAAGGCCCTCCAAACAAGATGATTAGGAGTGTAGTAGCACCTAGAGACGATTGAGTATCAATAAAGTTTAGTGATTGGTAAACTGGCAAAATTACAACAAAGTAGATGAACGATTGAGGATCCTGCTGGCTGACATGTGAGGGGATGGTAACGCATTGGGTGGAGCTTCATCCATTATGGACCAACCATTAGCTACAACGCTTTAAATGTGGAACAGTGCTCCTCACCTGATCATCAAACCGGGAGTTGCGGTTGAAATTTATTTCTGTATTTTTTCACTGCACTTAAGTTCCACAGATCCATGTAAATGTCAACCATCTTTGACTCTGTATTCGTGCAGTGCTTCTTCATCCTCTTCTGAAGCTCGCGGCCGCTGCTTGGAGGTCACGCTTCTTTAAATGTACCGTTTCTCTGTTGGCAGACTGGTTCGCTCCTCAGAGGAGGGCGGTGCCGTTCTTCGCCTGGTCCCTGCTGGAGTCTGTTGGGCTGACTGACATCGACCTGCAGCCAGACACCAAAGGTAACCACGGATAGCTGCACTTCCAAAGTCTGAGTGGAGCTCTTCACTGATGGCTGAGCTGAGATCTTTGCATCCTCCCAGCAGAATGCAGTCGCTCCTTCAGCGTGTACGCCAGCGACGGTCAGTCCAGGCGGGAGATGCCGGCGCTGGGGGAGATGCTCCACTGCCTGACGGGACGCTGCCCACACGAGTACGAGATGTACGGCTGCTACTGTGGACAGGAGGGCGGCGGTCAGCCTCTGGATCAGCTGGACAGGTGAGCTGTGTCGAGGAATAAGGATCGGGACTGTCCATGAAGACGCCCACAGCTGCGTCAGGGTTACCCGATTCTCCAAAACAGCGCGATAGTTATCAGCGCACAAATACATCTGCTGCTTTTCACATCCTTCATACTTTCATGGTGTTATGGTCCAAAGTTTAAGTGTGCGAGTGCTGCAGAGACCCTGATGACTGACTCCTGCTGGTCTCCATCAGGTGCTGCTTCTTCCATCATTGCTGCCTGAAGCAGATCAGCTCGATGGGCTGCAGGCCGGAGAGGAAGCTCAACGCTCAGATCTCCTGTGAGAACGCAAAACCACGATGTGAGTACGGCAAATCCCTCGAAACCCAAGTCTGCTGCACTGCTGACATCAGATCAGTTTCACACCTGATTCTCATATTAATGTAAACATTTAACCTGCAGCTGCCACAGAGGAAGAAAAAACACGGTTCACCTAAATCTCGTGAGAAATGATTTCCACTGTAGGGAGGTTCTCTGGTCTTCCTGCAGATGCATGTTTTCTGAAAAGCTCGTGTTTTTTGTTTATGAAACGTTATACTGAGCTTCTGCTTCTGTTGGTGTATCCAACATTTAGCTATAATTAATTTCTTTGCTAGCAGATCAGACGGGTATTACCAAATCCCTGGAGAGCCATGAGTTATTTTCCCCTCCAGTATAAATTAGAGCTGATGGGACCTGATGATGTGTGTAGTCAGCTCGGCTTGTCTGGCATCTTGAGCGTTGTTACCAGACGTGAAGGGAGGAGCGAGGTGGTAGCTCTCCTTGCTTCCAGGGTAATGGTCAGCTGTCATAAGGCTGCTGTGCCTCCAGGTACAGCAGCCTTACGACAGCCTGGATTTGCAGTATGATGTTGTTTTTTAAAAAAGCTCATCATCATATTTGACTTCCTAGACCTCTAAAGCGCTTGTTGGCCTCTCCATCTGATCCCTCCTCACTCTGCTCAGGTCAGGGGGTCACTGTGTGCGACAAACTACAGTGTGTATGCGACAAAACCACAGCAGAGTGCATGGCGGCCGCACACTTTAACCACAGCCTGCCGGCGCCGCAGTGCCACGGGTCGACGCCCCCCTGCCGCCGAGCCAGCAGACCCCCCAAACCTCTGAGGGTCTCCCCCCAGTCCAGCGAGGAGTCGGACATGGAGGTCGGGGACGCCAGCAGTGAGGAGGACACGGCTGCGAACACACCTCCACCTCTGCAACCTCCTCACAGGTGAGCTTTTTATTTACAGCAGGAAAAGCAGGTAAACGTGTGCGAAAGTGATGATTCAAACAACTACGAAGATGACAAATTAACAACATTTGGAATAAAGCGTTATTGAATATTTCCATGTAATCGAATGGAGCTTCAACAAACACCGACACAAAGTTCGTCCCGTCAGTGCCGTGCTGATTATCAGATCCTTTGATCTTTCAGCTGCTACTTTGTTTCCACTTTTACATCATTTAAAAACAGATTTGCAGACGCTAACGTCAGAGAGCCACAAAATGAAGATCTCACTGTTTTTGTTAATAAAGAAAATTATATAGATAATTTTAATTTTTTTTTCATGCAGTAAGGTCCTAATTTTATATTCTAATATCACAACACAAACAACATGAAATTAAAAACAAATCTCTCTCTGCAGCCATGACAGCTCCCACCTGAAGGACGCCGAGAAGTCGACTCCTTCTGCTGGATCACCCGGAGACCTGACACATCCTCCTCCTCCTCTCTCTCCCCCTCCTTCTCCTGCTGCCTCCAGTGAGGAGAGCGGGGAGCGACCGACACTCAGCGGGGTTCAAACCCAGAACACGAGGCCGAGTGCAGGGCAGGGCCAGGGGCAGCAACCGGGAGACAGAGAGGAGGAAGAACAAGAGGGTGGAGAAGAAGAGGAGGAGGAGGAAGAGGAGGAGAAAGATGGAAAAGAAGAAGAGGAAACGGAGAAAGAGGAGGAGGAAAAATAGAAGCTAAAGAGTTCCTTCTCTGTGACAGTCGTGATGTGAAGTCATTTTGGGGCCAAGCTGGACTCAATGTTTTCTGACATCTTTGATTCAAAAAAGAAGAAAATCAGTTTATTTACTTTGATTTTTTTTAAACACATGAAATGAATCTGTTGAATAAATGACGGCAAACACGCCTCTCTGGGATCTTCCTCTGATTGGTTCAGAGAGCCGACAGTAATAAAGACACAACAACTCAACAGCTTTGATAGAAACACTTTAATCTCAATGCACATTTTTCTATTTCAATAGAGGCTTTGTAATGAAGCGCTGAGGCTCTGCTGCTGCCGAGCTTCACAGAAATAATGTGCACTGAACGCTTTATGCTTTTGCTCAGTCGAATCAAAATGGAAAATAAAACATGAAACTACTTCCAGCTTCTTACGTTTCCTGCTTTTCTCTGTTCCACATGATTGGGAACTGAGATGTTTCAGGAAGTCCCTTTGAATTTCTAAGACCAAATTAATCAAACGTGACAAGATAATCTAAACTCAGATACTTCCTGACTCACTGGAGCTTTGTGCAAACAGCAAATCCAGGTTTGGGAAAAGTGCAGTTCCTCTTATGTCCACTTGAGGCTCCAGAAGCAGCTGAGGTCACGTAGCTGTAGTTTTGTCATTGAGATGAAAAGTTGAAAGAAATGCACCAAAACAACAATGAAGGTGAACGCGTGAAGCAGCAGCGGGAGCCTCAGCGCCATCTAGTGGTTAAAACCATCAGTGTGATTGAAACAAAGCCGAGCTATAGCAAGTTTGTCACTGTGAACACGGACGCGACGCCTTTAATCTCTAAAACTGGCACAAAAATGCATCAGAAACATAAAAAAGAACATCGGAAGCTTTTTTTTTTTTGTTCTTGAAAATCCATCTTGAAAGGTGAAGAGTTCATGTGAATATTCTGCTCTCTTCTTTTGTCTTAGTTTTAGGACTCAGATCACCAATCAGGAGGGAAACTTTTCACAGCTCCACAGAGATCATTTCATCAAAAATACTTCTAAGATCTGTTTGTACCAAACACACATCGGTGCCGATTTATTTCTGCTATAGTACCAGGTACACAGTGATCAAAGTGCAAACACAACATCATATTTTACCGTAACGGTTATTAACTGTTCAGCATTTTTACTTTAAAGTTCATTAATACATCAGCTGGTACTATTTGAATGATTGCTTGAGCTGAATCGGTTGAACATTTATCAAAAGTAGCAGAGCGGCTCGTTCGCAGACCGACTGCTCCGACATCATTTACAGACTTCACATCAGCCGGTCTTAAACGTTTCGGCTCAGAAACACAGACTCAGATCCAGATTCACAAAACCCGTCTGAAGGTGAGCTCCTCCCACAAACACGATCGTTTAGTTATGTCCTGTAACGTCTTCATGGAGGTTTAGACGGCTTTACTGATATCGCTACCGATGAACGTGTATACGAAAAAACAAACTTCCAATCAGATCCGTGAGCGTTTAATTCCAGTGAACATCGGATTTGACTGAGATACGAGTTTTAAAGTAATCTGTGGAAATGCTGGTTCCGTTGAATCAAAATTAAAAGTCGGAATTAATGTCAAGCGCTTGGCTACGATCCCTTGTAGCCGTTATTTCCTGTCAATAAGTTTAGCATTAATTCAGACACGACGCCGAGCTCCTGAACTGGTCCACTGAACCAGCCTACAGGCTGAAGCAGCATCTGCAAGCCGCTTTGCAACCCCCACCCATCTTTTCGTGCTTCTTCTGACTAAATCTGGGAAAAGCAGAGGACTTTTTTCCCAGTATAATTCTTGTAGGACATTCATCCGACCTCTGGCAAATTGAAGGTGGAATTGGGACAACCGGAAATCTTGATTAACAGAAAAACCAACGTTTGAGGCTTATGCAGATTACAGGAGTTTTCCAGGAGAAGAACACCAAGAGATGGTCTTCAAACGTAGGAGGAACTTGTAAGCATAGTCAGGAACGAGGTCACATATGGGAATACAGTTTTCCGACTATTGTGGACCCAATTTTAAATGATTTTAGTGAATCTGGAGCCGATTCTTCAACCGAGACCATCTGAGAGTTTCAGGTCTGAAGGTGGAGCCTGAGCCGCCACTTAGAGAAAAATAAATCTGGATCTTAACATTAGCAGATTGCACTGATTTACTCCTTTATCCAAAAATAACCAACATCTGGCTCTACATATAATATTCATTCATTTTTCATTATTTTTGAAATGGTATAATAGAATCTACAGTTGAAAAAATAAAAACGAGACCATCTCCCCCACACTGCAACATCCCGCTGAAACCTGAACCATCGAGGTAAACAACAAAAAAGTACACGAGTATAAAGAATTCAGCATTTTGTCCTCGTCTTAGAAGAAATCTCCCAACCTCTAAAATCTCTGCTAGGCAACAATGTAATGATACGTGATGCATAAAATGTACAAAAATATATGATATATATGTATATATATGCTGCTGCGACGACACATTCATGAGAGGAAGATATCATGTATTCCAGCCACATCTAAACCCGACTTTTCTCTAAAGCCCAACTTCAGGATCCGGCTGTTAAAGAGCTCGTTTAGATTTAGTTTCAGCCTTTGATCCCAGTCCCGTCCCTCGGAGGGTCAACGACGATGACTGAAGTTAAAGAGCCATGCAGTTAGTTCATATAATGCATGTTTTTTAAAAGCTATGATTCTACGATGTTAAAGCACGAGAGTTTAAAGCTAAGACATTATGTTGCGTAGATTTGCACAGAAAAAAAAACCAGCAAGAGACTTTTCGCTTGTTCAGGCTGCTCTGCTCATCGTTTCCAGTAAAAAGTCCTCTGTAACCTACGTTTCACACAGTACAATGATTAGACATGTAATACTTATAGAACAGAAGATTTCACCTCCAAACAGCCACTGGATTATATCCGGTTAGGGTTTGGTTAAAGACCTTAAGACCTTTCAATTTCTCAAAAATGTGCCTTTTTGGCGTTTGGCTACAACAAAACCCTGACCGGGTCGCTGGTGCCCGATGGATGTTAAGAGGTCAAACCCACCCTGTTGCTGGTTATCGATACATAAGCGGCAATCGGAGAAGATGAACGGTCAGCAACCGTGAAGGTAAAGGAAAGTAAAGTGGGACTGCTTTGATGTGCAAGGTAAGGGTCACGTTTATCACCTTGATGCTGGTCGTGAACTTTTAAAAGCCTGTAGTAAGTTTGTACCCAGACACACAATCCAACCATCAGTGCATCGCTTTGTTGCCCATGGTGACAGCTGGTTACTTGTGGCTATCAGGTTCCCTAGGCAACCACCTAGGTAACATTGTTTGACATCATGTGCCAATCAGCTTCTTTTCTCCACCTCCACTGGCAGTCGAAATTCTATAATAAGTTGCTCTAACTTTTAAAGTTAGTCTGTTTGGCACACCCGAATGTTAAAGTGGACACTACCCCAGACCTGGGTCACTGACCATGTTTAAAAAAACAAGAAGGTACCCGAGCACACCTGAGAAGCTTTAAAATTCCATCTGCAGAAGAAGAACTGATGGGAAATCAATTGAAATCTTAAATTTTTGTTTTTGTTGTAGCTTTGCTGGCTCCACAGAGGAAGTGGAGTATAGAGTAATTCACCATAACGACGGGATCACAACGCAACGTTCTGCAATATTCAATACAAAAAAATTACAATATAAGCAAAGAAGAAAAAGAATCCCTAAAAATTTGGCATCAGTATTTATGTCGACTTTCCGTGAGCAGCCAACGTTTCATTTCTGAATTTCTTCTGCTTCATGTCCTGCAGCTTTCGTGACCCTGGCCTTGCACATTAAAGCATCCACGTCCAAACAGCTGCACGGGCTCAACTGTACAGATGTGACGCTGCGATGTGATCGGGACAGTCGCACCACTTGTCACGTATCCAGATCAAACATTCACAAACTGCTTGGCCTCGACCCGATGCTGAAAAACACACATTTACTAACAAAGTTTCTCAGATTTGTGAGGCTCGTGTTGGTGATGCCAAACACAGACTTCCAGCTTAGCCAGCATCTCTCATTCAGAAACACAACCAGCGCTCGAGAAACTCATTTCTCCTTCGCCGACGAGCCGAACACACCAATCAGCTCTGAGTGAAAGGAAGCGCCGACCTTCAGCCTCCAACAGCTGCTCGCACCAAACAGAGGCAGCAGGTATCTTCCTCCAACTGGAGGGATTTTCTTCCCACGCTGAGCTCAGATCAGAGGAAAACACTGATAACCATCTGCTATTACAGATCACAGCTGCAGCTGCACCACATACGAATCCTCTCGTTCCCAGAGCGCCTCCTGTAACCTGTTTTGGAAATAAATCACGGCCCTGTGATAACTGTTGAAAATGCAAGGATGATTAAATCCTCCAAAATGTCAGTGCTTTGTATCGCCGGGGCTGAGGATGGATATTAATATTAATGCGTCCAGCGGGGAGGTTAACTTTGATGCTGCCGGTCGCTTCGTTTTGGAATGAAAAGCTCCACCATATGGCTCCTCACGGGATACGAACAACAGCCTTTTTAGATTGAGACGTTTTAAAATCAAACTTCTGTGTTTGGCAATGAAACAGCTTTGTTTTTTTGTTTTTTTTAAGGCTGCCAACAAAGCTGTGAGGCGGCTGATTCGTTCATGGAAAGCAGGCGTGCGCAGGGACTACAGCGCAAAGTCAAGGAGCTGGATCAGATTCATCTGCAGCCAACACGCTGCCTGCAGCTCCCCCTCATATCAGGAAATATTACAAACAAAGAGCGCGTAGCTTTAATTTTACTTACACACAGGCCCGTAACTGTGATCATAACTGCACTGCTTCATACTTGAGGAATAAACTTCAACTCTTTAAAAGATGCTACATTTGTATTTTTTTGTGATATTTTCACTGCAATCTCTGAGAATATTAACCCCAAATTTTTAATAGAGGAAGTTTAGAGTCCTTTCTAAAATCATCAGCCCCGCCACAAGAACTTTACACAAACTTTACAACAACTTCTCTAAGGACCATCGTCAAAGCCACAGACTGTATATTAAAGATGGATGTAGCTTCCATATCTGAAAGGTTTGAACTCTTTGACAATAAGACCCAAAGGCCTTCTTGCGTTTAGACGTCAGTAAACACTGAGCTCAGATTGTAGTTTCATTTTATAAATCACGTCCTCATTACTGTAACATTAAGCTGCCAATATGGAAGCACCAAAGACTGCAGTTCCTTTCACGGCCACCTGAGGGCGACTCCAGCAGTGAGACAGTCCTCAGACTCTCGTGTTGAAGCTTTCAGCAGAAATAAACATGACTACATCCTAAAAAAAATGTTTTTTTGATAATTCATCTGGATACAGGAGACATGGTTGCTCTGATCAGGTGACTACATTATGACATCATCGAAAACCTCAACACTGAGGCTCCAAATGTGGAGCTCAAAACCAGACGCTGATGTCTCGGATTTTGTCCACCTGTGGCTACTGTACTAGTAGTACTAGTGGAGTATACAGTCTTAGTTCCACCATTTGGTAATCCAATGTCAAAGCTCCCCACTAAATTGACACCACACTGACTATGTCCATCTTTTATAGAGTCTCAGGTGGGAGCTGATGGACATGAACACTCCTCTTGACCTTCCTCTTACAGACTCACGCCTCTCAGAAACAATCACGTCATCACCAAACACGAGCGAGCCCATTTCTACTCGTCCAAACGTCGACTCTTCAGCTTTAGAGTGTCGCTGCCTAGCAGTTCGAGTATTGCTGTCATTGAATTTATTTATAAGAACTCAGCTGGTTGTTGGAGTCATTTGTGACACACTTTTATCTTAAACAGCAAAGACTGAAGATTAGAGCGAAGAGCTGAGGAGCAGCGAGCCTGAAACTAAACTGCTTTCTACCACCACTTAGGTAATTTCAGTTTTCATAGCTGACGGCTAATATAGATATATATATATATGTATATTGCACATTCCTACTAATCAGTGACGGCACCGACGGCTACTGACAAGAGACAGATAGTTGTTAGGAGGCAGGAGCTGCGTTTGTGAGCCTCACGCTGCTTTTTTAAGAGCGTATGTACAAGGAGTGAAGCTTTGGCTGGACTGGAACAGAGAAGCAACGTCTGATTCAGCAGAAATACACTAAAACCTCAGAGTGGAAGCAGTTTATGGGTTTTCTTGTTGTTTTTTGTTCTTGGTGACTCAAAAGTTCAGTTTGGCTTCAGGGACGCGAGTCAGGAAACAAAGTGTAACCAATCAGAGCAGCGTGGATTAAAGCAGGTTTGAGTCAAGTCGGGAAACAGGATTTAAACTTCGTCCCTGACGGCATCCCGGCCACCTGAACAGAGGAGACTGGAGTGCAGATGTGAGTGTGTTGTTCTTTCTGTGCATTTTCAATGTTGCGTGTGAGCTGGTTTGTGGATGTGTGCGTTGGTTTGTGGATGTGTGCGTTCAGTAGACACACAGGTCTGGAAACTTCATCTCGTAGACGGGGACGGACTGATGCTGGGTGTGTCCCGCTGAGATGGAAACCACTCCGGACGGGCTGGGAGGAGGCCTGGTGACGGGGCGTGAAACAAGATGTTAAATTAGAAGGAAAAACTGGTTTTGGTTTGGCAGACGTGCACAAATGTAACCTTTAGGAAGCAAAAACCACCTGATTAACCTGATTATTAGGCTGTTGTCCCTTTCAAAGTCGTCTCCGTGTGCACCTGTGCACTGCCTCCAGCGCTCCGACAGTCCTGCCCACACGTACGTGCACGTCTCAGCTAACGCACACAGCCGGGTCTAATCACGCTCACAGTGCTGTGACTCAGGAGAACTACACAGCAGGTAATGACTGAAGGAGCATTTCATTTCCTCTAAAAAATCCTTTCAAAAGGCGGCCAGTACTGAGGGGAACGACCCGCAACTCAAAGAAAACTCAAACCGTTCCAGAACGCCGTGTTAGCAATGTAAGCATGACTATGAGGAAAAGTGCACGTTATTTGCAGGCGTCGTACTCGTTCACGTGCTGCAAACAGACTGTTATAGTGTTCATGTGACGATGCAATCAAAAAAGAAGTGAGAACATGTCAGACGAACACAGCTAAGCCTAAAAACACTGGGTCGTGTTTTATCATGAGCCACATTCGCTCCAAATATCTCGACACACCTGAAGCCTGGTGCAGATCAGGTGAACCTGCGGCTGGGCTCAGGCAGCCACACTCACCTGGAGCCACATCTGGGCCAAAAATAATCAAACATCTGTTTGTTGAGGAGAACACTGTGGTGACGGCGGGTGATTGAGGCTTCAGGGCGTCTCAGCCACGGTGGTGAAATCACAGACGCAGCTTTAGCAGTGAGGACAGAACGTGACGGGACGCTGGCAGCAGAGCTGAGGGGACGAGCTCGACGGGAGATCAGCCAGAGATCAGCCAGGTGTTCTGGGTTTCTTTGACTTTTAGTGTCACGCCTAAGCTTTTCTAATGTGGTGTAAATGTCACCACACCAAGAACTTTTATCTAAATTCATATATTTAAATTAGAAAACTTGCATAACAGACTCACCTGATTGTGAGTTCAAAGATTTGTGCGAGCCGGTCGTGCAGCATGTTTGCCTGGAAGAAGTGAGCAGGAGTTTATTTGGGTGTTTTTTCTGATGCGCTGACAGTTTATTATTTTCTGATTTCTGGCTCTTTTTTTTTTTTTTTAATAACCTTGGATTCGCAGTGGGCGGCGATCTCCTCGAACGGCGCTTTCTGGAACTTCTCCATCACCTGCCGCCTCTTCGCCCTCTCCTGCTCCTCCAAACCGGTGGTGTCTGAAAACAAACCGCAAACACAGAGCTGCTTTAATAACAGAGACTTAACTATGTGGTGGTTTGTGAGCGCTCTTTCTTCTCCGCGAGACGAGCTTCTCGTCCTTTTACGTTGCTGGTTAAAAAATATTTTTAATGGTGAAAATTTCACTGAAACGTCATAAAATCAGAGCTTTTGAAAACTTATTTTGAGGCTAAATCTGCAAACTTTAAGTGGTTTCATCAGATTTGCTGCTTTTTTCTGCTGGTCACTGAAATTAAAAGTTCATTTAGATCATTTTTATCAATAACTGAACACATTAGAGCCCAGAGGTGTTGGTGAAGATGGCTGCCTGGTGGACAAAGTAACCCAGAGTCAACATGAGGAACAGCAGGAAGTCACCGCGTTCTTACCGATGGCCTTCTTCAGGGTCTCAAACGTGATCTCCTCAGCCAGCTGCGACTGTGGACACAAAAACACAAACGTGACCTCATGTTTCCCTCCAGGACCACACGCTGCTTTAAAGAAGATTACTCAGACCTTTTCTGGAAGGCTGTTGGAAATGATGTCCACTTGGAGGGAGACGGTGTCCACGAAACTCGGCCTCCTGGACAGACGTTCTTCACCTTCAGGATGACAGATTCACACCACATAATGCTTTAAAAAGCCACAAACATTTCTAACTTTAGTGTCACGTAAAAGTAAAAGTTGTTTCTTTCCAGCAGAACGATTTCAGAATAATCAAACTGTGCTTACTGAAGCTGTCATATTACTGAAACCCAGGTAGCTCCTGTAATCTGCGCGTCCTTGACAACAGCGGTGACATCTCTGCTCCCACACACCAAACTCCATCTTTTTTCTCCACTTCAATACAACGAGGAACAAATCCGCCTGATCCCGCGGGGATAAACTCGTCCCCGGGGGACAAACGCACCTCGAGCACTTGTGTATTCATCGCCAGCAGAGGGGAAAATAAGGACCACAGAAGGGCAGCTACTGTCTGAGCTGTGAGGTCATCTGATAAGGTCAGAAAGGTAGCGGATCAGCCGAGGCGTGAAAAGCGACAGAAAGCAGCTCTTTACAATCGCACGACGACCTCTGCTATGAACTTTGCAGAGGCCTGACTCAGCAGCCGTCCTGCGGGCGTTAATGAGGAAAACGATCTGATCGCGGCTGATCCGCTGGAGCTTTAAGATTTTGTTCACACGGTGATGAAACACATAGAACTGAGCCGACGTGACAGGAAGCCACGGTCTCCAAAAACTTTGACCACCTGAGCCTGAATGCAGCCCGGTCCTGCCGGACTTCAAGAGATCAGATTCCCTCTTAAAGGCCTCATGCACTGATTTAAGGTCCCACTCACCACATTTACAGTCTGAATGAATTTAATCTTACTGAAGCGCAGCCGGAATTAAAGAGATGCTGTGATTCATGATCGAGGATCAACCTGCAAACTTGTGCAGCATCCGTCCCTCATTCTCTTCCATCCATCTGTTCCAGATCCTCCCCGAAGGTGTTCCCAAGCCAGCCAAGAGGCACAGTCTCTCAGGAGTCCTGTCCTGGGTCTGGCCTCGGGGCCTCCTCTCAGTTAGACATGCCTGAAACAGCTCACCTGGGAGGCGTCCTAGTCACATGCTTGAACCGCCTCCCTTCAATGTGGAGGCCAAGACCCCTCTGAATGATCGACCTCCATCTCTAAGACAAAGCCCATCCACCCACAGCTTCACCCTCAGCTGCAAACTGCTCCACCTGGCGATCCTGAGGCCACCAAACTGAGCAGGAAACCTTGCACAGCTTGGACGAAGCTGGTTCTGGTCCATAAAACCAGGCTGCCTGGTGGAGTCCAACAGGTCTGCACTGGTTTGTCCTTATTAGGAGTTTGAACCCACCCACTCTCCTCTCTGAGCTCTAACTGCTTCATGATGATTAACTTCTTCATGTCATTAATAACACCCTACATGAAAAGTTTGTTTTCTGTTAACACTGCAGACAGAAGCTCCACACATGTAAACAATCTAAGTGCACTACGGGTAAACTGCTCTACACAGACGTGGCAGCACGTGTACTCACCGCAACAGGTCCACGAGCAATGCAGGCAAAACATTTCACAGAGTTACCAAATCACATGGTGGGAAAATCTACAGCTACACAACATCGAGCTCTGAAACAACGAAGCACCTCAACGACGCATCTACAGCTGCTCAGCAGTTTAAAGGTCAGGGCGAGTTTCTCTGCAGGCGTCAAAATGCTGTCATGAATTCAAGGTTTGGTCTCTGCTCAGTGTGAAAAACACTTAAACTGTTCACACCACGGGTCTCAAACTCGCGGCCCGGGGGCCACACGGGCACACGTGTTTGTCTGCAGCTTGTGTTTGTTTGGTAGTTCAATGAAAGGCTTCAGTTAAGAGTGAGACATTTTAAAAAACAAACACAACACTACATTTTTGGAAATATTTGTGGGTGTTTTCTTGTTTGCTTGTTGTTTTTTGCACTGCATGAACAGTAAAGTGGTCACATGAGATGACGGTGCCAGCGGCGGCCCACAGCTCATTTGAGTTTGAGACCCTGATATTTGTTCTTCTACACGTTCAGCTGAGACGACAGCAGCAGCAGAGCGAGCAGAGCGAGAGCTCCTGCAGACTCTGATGCTTCACCGTCACAGCTCAAAACCCCGGGTCCTTTCATACTCGCAGTATTTAAAAATGTAAGGGTGTGCTATTATTATTATTAACTCAAAAAAAAAAGATCCTGCGGAAAAACTGTGAACTTCAGGGAAAAATTTAATGATAAAAAAAGAAGAAGAAATATTCTGAGATTTTACAAATTAGGGAAAAAACTAAAAAAAAAATCTTTGAAATTAAAAAAAAAGCTGACAAAAAATCTTCTAAAATAATTAAACAAATTAAAATAAATAAATAAAACAGTCTGAGACTAAAGAAAACTAAAGATCATGAAGAAAATCTCTGAAATTCTTTTCAAATTTAAATTTAACCCCCAACTTATAAAGATATTTCTTTTTCTTGTATGTTTTTTAAACACAAGTTCGAGGCTTCACTTTGTATGTCGGGTAAACTCGTCAGCGCGCAGACGCCGCTCGGCGCTGTGACATCACGTCAGCACCAGGTGCTGATCCGCGGCTCCTCGCGCCATGAAAGGACAGTCTGTGCGAGCTGATCCCTCCCTCTCCTCCTGGGGGGCCTTTCAGACGCTGCTTTTATACCGATGCTGTTATCACTTGTGCTTCTGGGGTTGATAAGTAAATTGCGCCTTAATGAAATTGTCACCGTGCGGATCTAAAGCCACCTCACCCCGTCTGACCTCTTGCCCAGAGCAGCCGTTATCAAGCTTACTGTTGCCAACGCAGCATTTTGCTGCTTTACTTCGGCCTGTTTTCGAGCCGCTTTAGCGACACAGTAGAAATGTGTCCACACTGCTCCTCTCCACAGCAGCAGCCTCGCTCTCCTTCTCTGCCGAGTCCACCGGGTGAGTCAGCAGTGCAGAAGAAGCTAACAGGAGGAGACCTGCGAGAGTTTTCACTGGATCTGACTTTTGTACTAACAAAGTGATCCAATCCTGAGATTTTGAGAAGTGTGCGTGAAAGACGTGGATCTCGGGGTCCACAGCGAGTGTGGAGACCTGCTTACACTGACAGCTCAACTCGGAGACTTCAAGGTCAGAAAGAAGCCGTCAAACACTGAAAGCGGTGTGCAATCAAAAACTGGGGTTTGCATTGATTACACTGAACTTTTTTGATTGCTGATTGCAAGTAATTTTGGTGTTTGGAGACAGCAACAGTTCTTGTGAAAGAGCCTTTTCAGTTATAGACTGATGGCAGACTTTGTCTTACTGTAGTTTTATCGTCGTCTTCATGCACCACCGAGTGCTCGCAGACCTGGTCCCCATGGTCGGAGTCGCCATTTCAAAGGCCAAAGACCAATAAGATCAAAGAAGACAGATGAGTGGGAAACGTGGGACGATCATAGAAGACGAACTTCTGAGAATCGGACCGATTCAAAGGAAGAACTTCATTGTTGCGCCTCCTCGTCTGAAGCGTGACGAGTTTCCATTCACCCAACTTTGCAAAGTGAAGCCTTTGGTTTTGCACAAATAATGTGTCAGCTGATCTAAACCCAGCTACACCAGGTGACAACACATCTCTACACGCCTGCACAGGGTTGCCTTGGTTACCTCTGGACGTCTGCTTGCACCTGTGGAGGATTTTTCCTACTGTGTAAAGAACTGAAGGGACATGAAAGCATGACAGAGGGAAGAAAACAAAAGCTTGTTAGACAATTATCAGTTTTCTCCTCCCGCTCGTTCTATCTACACGAGGTCAAAGGAAGAGCACGTGAAGTACGAACTATTCCTGAGCCTTTTTTGGACGTGGGCAGACTTCAAGGTTGAAGTCAAGCAACATTTTGAAGAAGTGCTTTTAAAGAAAGTTGTGTGTGTGAACTCCTGCAGAGGTTCACGTTGTTCTGAGCTGAAACAAACCTTTAAATTACGGAGACGGCGACAGCCGTCGGACTAATAAAGCTGATCGCACACAGAGTTGGTGAAACTTTATTTTCTCTTCACTGAACACTCCTTAAGCTCTTAATCCGACAAAGCTTCAAACAGTTCTGAGGGCACGGTGAGTATGAAAAGCAGGGAAATAAAACATACAGCACACAGCGCAGCAGCAGACAGCGAGCGCCTTAAATCCTTTAATCTGACTTTTTACAACCTTTTCAACTCTTGACTTTCCTTCTAACTTGTTACTTGTATCACTTTTATCATATTTCCTCTTTAAGAGATAACAGCATAATGTGACCATCGTCTAATTCGGTGGATTTTTACAGCTACACTTTTCCATCAAAAGGAAATATTTTAGATGCTCCGAGAATCAGTTCAGGCACATTTTCTCAGAAAGCGTCTCTGGTATCTGAGAAACCATGAAATAGGACAAAAGGCTGCTCAACAGGTATGAGATTAAAAAGGTATGAATCAACCAATGAGGGAAGAAAAAAAAAAGTTATCAGAGCAGCAGTTTTCTTAGATAAGAAGAAATAGAAACATGAAGTTCCCCGTCCTAACGGAGGCTGGACTGTCGTACCTGTGACCTGAGGAACGTAGGGGATGGAGAGGCGCTCGGCGTTGTACCCCGGCCCGGCCAAACACTCGGCCATGTCGGCCGTCTGGAAGTACAGCTGGCTGTCCTCTTTGTCCAAAGATTCAGGAAGCCTGGAAGAAAAGACGCAAGACACAAAAATAAACTTCCTGAGGAAAAACCTCAGAAGAAAGCGTGTTTTTAGTCAACGCACAGCACGGCTTTACTTCTCAGAGCGACGCTGCAAAAAGGTCACATTTGTTCTCATCTGTAATTCAACTCTGTACAAGTTCATATCGGGGTCCCTGCACACGCATCTCACAGCTGGCTGCACAGAGACAAACTCTGTTTGTCCCAGTCGGAGCACAAATCGCTTAAATGAAAAGCAGCTGGTAGCGTCGAGGTGACTGCTGTTGTGATTTGGTGCTGTATAAATAAAACTGAACTGAAGCGAGTAGCTGTTTGTCAGTCTTACATCTGTCGATGCAAAGACATGCTGCTGTTGTTCTAATAATATTTTTTTATGAGTTATTGATCCCAGAAGTTGAATATGTGAATTTATCTGCAACCTTGAAAAGTGAAGCAGCACGGTTCCTTCACTCCTGAGTTTGTTTCTCGTAAACTTTCAAACTTTTTAAGCTTCAGCTGCCACACTCATTACTGCTCTGTTTATTAGAAAATAATGAGGCTTCACAGCCTTTTTCTAACCTGAGCCATTGGATTATTTCTCATGAAACAAATTCAGGCTGTAATCTGCACTTACGGACACTTGTCTCTGAAGATGTGCTCTGGGAGGAGGTAAGGAGCATCCATGTTCCTCAACTCAATAACCTGCACAGAGAACAGCTGATTATATGATGTTACACTATTTACAAATAAGAAAGACGTAAACAAGAAGAAACAGCTAACAGGCAGAAAACGGCGGTGCATCATCAGCATACTGAATAAATCATATTTTTGTATTTTCTGCAACAAATGGCAGTAAAAACAAAAAGTGGGAATGAGAGGCAGCTGCTCTGATCCTCAGTAAGGTCAGGGAGGAGTCACCTTGCTGACGTGCTGGCAGAAGGGCGGGTTGGCAATCATCTGACTCAGGAAGTTGAGGTACGCGGCCACCAACGCCATGATGCCGCAGCGGATAAACATGGGCAGGTTCTCTTCGTTGTTAAGAGCCATTTCCTGCACAAACCAGTTGCAAAAACTGTGTTAGCGAGGACAAACCAGCAGCTCGGCTTCCGTTTCTGGTCGTGGAAGCATCAGAACTCCCCGCATACACTCGGTACACCCTCACAGGAGTTGAGGTTTACTTCCCCTTTAATCTGTGTGCAGGGTTATAGCATGCAGCAGCGTTTCTCTAAGGTCACACGAACACGTATCTTCTATTTTCACACACCGTCAGTAAAAAGGTTGTTGTCAAGGTAACGACCCTGAGGTGACACAGCAAACAAGGCAGACTAAATACACTGTGCCACATGTCTGTGACGCACTGAGTGCGACTTTGTTTTAGCTTCAACCAAATCTACCAAAGAATATTACAGTAATAATGCCAATAAAAAGCAAAATACTATCTAAGTGGAGAAGCTGGAAACAAATATCTGGCTTCACTCGAGCTAAGAGGACCAGCGCAGATGTGTGGTTGCTTTGGTTCAGTATACTCATAAACTATTTTACATCAGATTCTCTGAAAATTGACACAAGACCGGGTTAAGTGCTCGATCTTGAAACTCAAGATGTGACGATCAGATTTGACTGAAGCCGCAGTCGTTGGCTTGAAACCATAAACTCAAAGTGTTTACAGAGGTCAGGCTGGAGGAACGTTTTACCATCGATGTCTAGAAGACTGGAGTCTTTTTCCAACCGCCAGTATCGCCCCCCAGTGGCCTTTAAATTAAACGCAAACACTTTAGCACTAAAATTGTCTGGCGAGTGATTGCAGGAGCTGGTCATGAGTGTAGAATGGTTACAGACTGGTATAGGATGCTGCACTGGAAACCTTGGGACTGGTTTGGTTACTAGCAGATTGCAGTGGTGGCCAGTAAATTGCATGAAAAATGCCGACTTGTCTGTAAACACTCGCCAACTTTTCTCAAGGCGACTGTGAAACAGACACGTGACAGAAACCAGACTGAAGGGAAACGTGACAGAAATGCGTCCCCATGAATTTGTGCTATGAAGCACTTCCTGTCTGAAACTGCATGAGAAAGAAACTAAACAGTCTTTTTTTAATACTTCTATGTCTCAAACGTTCCCTGAATTAAACGAAGGTAAACACAGCACTCAGAGTGTGTGTGCGTGCACAAACATCATGTCTACAGTGCTGTGACATTTGGAAACGATAAGATCTCAGCGTGATGCACAAACAAACTGAAGCTGCACGTGTGTGTGTGCATGTGCGTGTCTTTTATGTGTGTTGGTGCGAGCGTGCACATTTCCTTCGCACCTCTCTTGCACTTCCAGGAGGTTTTATTGGAGCTGCGTGGGTTCTCACGGTCTAATGACATAAAGGCAAATGACAGCACAGCTACTCATCAGCCACTTAAATATGACACCTGACACCAAAAATATAGCATAATCACATCGAGGGTGCTTTAGACTGAAGCACCATAATGTGGAGCGTGAAGAGCTGGTTAAACACGAGGTTAAACACAAACCCTCCAAACAGGGATGTAACTGAGGATGTTTACTCCACACCTCGGCACTGACAGCACCACAGCTTCAACAGACGACTTGATCTCCTCGCCGATAAAACGTTTCCACTATCACCTGATACCGGTGACCTGGAAACACTGCACACTCATGACTCGTCTAATTTTACGGTATTCAAGTTATAATAAGCTACGTTTTTACATTATATCTGAGTGAATGTTTGGGGACTGTGTCACTCTGTTACTGCCTTCTACGAACACACACCATCACTGCAGGCATCTTAACTCATTTCAGTGGTCACCAGAACATAAAGTACATGTCATCAGTCAGATCTGATCTTAAAAACTCTGACCACCATATCTCTGCTGTCACGTGGTTCTTTGGGTGTCTGTGGTGATGCAGAGACGGTAAAAATAAATGAAAAGTGTTAAACAAACATTATTTAGATTAAAATTCCCATCTGACACGCTTTGACACATCCTTATGACAAATCAGATGTTCAGATGCACTTTTTTAAAACTTATTTTAGCCTCAGCTCGTTGGCTGCAAGCCGCTTTGCAACCTCTCTGTCCTGTTCTGATCTCTGCACAGAGACACAGACGTCCTGAATATAAAGTGCTACAGATGGAAAAAACCTTCTGACTATATGTAATCTCTGATCTGAGAAATATCACAGATCTTCACATCTGTGTGGAGAGAGGTGAGATACAGCCACAGTCATGGAAGCTGTTAATGAGGAATCGAGCTCAGTGAGGCTGCGACACGAGATCAGAACAAATCAGAAACAGAAGAAAATCCCTCACCTTTCTCCTGAGTGTGTTGAAATCGAGAGTTTACAGATGGGTGCAGACTATTTTTAGATTTCAGATACTTAACTCTGGGAATTATGGATGTAAAGTTTAATTGAAACTGTAAATGTGACAGAAAGAGCCAGAAAATCTACTTATGATGAGATTATTCTGACTGAGCTTCCAAACACAACCAAACAGAGGAAACTGCTTTTGTCTTCGCTTTGACTAAAAACAGAAACTTCAGATGTGAATTCATCGGTTTTACCTGCAGTGCGATGGCGAGTCGAATGAGGTCGATGACCACTTCCTCATTGGCCAGCTCGATGGTCAGAATGGCGAGGGTGGTGAAGAGCAGCTCAAAGTTTTTGTGGACGTTATCTTCCTCTTTGCAGCCCAGATAGATGTGACGGTAGAGCTGCTGGCCGTGCTTCAGGGACGACGCAGAACCAGAAGCAAAGACAGAAACAAAGAGGAGGACAGAAATATGAGAGCTGTTTAAAAAAAGTACCTTTAACATGTTTAACATAAGGAAACAGCGGAGGTGTCGGGGACTATTTTCAGTGGCGGATTAAACGATATGTGGGGAGTTTTAGTGGCAGTGTGGGGTAAATGTAAACTGCAGCATGTGGGTTCACTTTAATGATGGTCCATGTTCTCCAGTGCAGACTCACTGATGTGGATGACAACAGAGTCACATGACTCAGGCTGCGTCACCCACACAGTCAGCAGGAGACGCTGACTCTGGACCATCAGGTAAATTGAGTTTAGTACTCCTCCCCCTTTGTGAGTGTGGACGCTTCATCTCTTTGCTCTCTAAATGCTTTTCTTCTTTTATTGATTTTTACCGATTTTTATGCTGATTTTTTCCCTTTTTTCCGTATGAGCTTACCTGCGATAGCTTCTGGACACTTATAGATCATTAGGACTAAAGTGTTCTTAACAGAAACAGCAACATTTTTATAGTTACCTTATCCTCAGCGCTCCGTGTGTCTGTGGCCTAGACACAGCTGAAGCCTGATTACAGTGTCTAGGCACCGAGCAGCCTCAATAGCCTAGAAAGGTGCTAACCGCTAGGCTAACTAGCAACAAGATGCCTTCCCTCTCCACAGATGACTACCACAGCCTCCTGCAGACGATTGCAGCACTGGAGACAAAAATTCATCGCTTAGAAGTAAACGTGGAGGTAAATGGACTGTGTGGAAATGAAACAACCTTGCCTTTGACTCAAAACAATGGCGATGAGCAAGCTAGCACACAGCTAAGGAGCACAGATAACATGACCAAGAAAGTAGACTTTGTGCACTATTATAAATCTTCAAGCGATAATCCCCCCTTGGACTGTCTTGGTGCAAAACCAAGACATAAATCATGTCTCCTGGAAGAGGGAGGACGTATCACAGGCAGGGCACAGCGAACTGAAATCTCTGAAACCGACTGGCCTTCACTTCCTACGAGACAGAGAAGCTCTTCTACCCCTGTACACGAGAGGAAACAGGACTGGACAACCGTAAATAGGAAGGTTAACAACAAACCTTCAAAACAACTGAATGTGAAACTGCAGAACAGATTTGCTCCACTATCAAAGGACCCTGGATCTATATCGGACAACCATCCATCTAAAAGTAGCGAAGTAAGGCCTGAAAATCCACGGGGAAAGCTAAAGGCTAGGCCTGAAACGCTGATTGTGGGTGACTCTGCCGTAAAGGATGTACAAAGCATGTGCGGTAAGAACACTAAAGTCCTCTGCTTTCCTAACGATATGGTCAACATCCTGAAGGAGAGAATTCTTCAAATTGCAGATGAATATCCAACTGTGACAAACATTGTTCTGCATACAGGGTCAAACGATGTAACGATGCCACAGACTGCTCCCAAACACGAGGGGACAAGTAATGCCTCTAAAACACTTAAGTTGGCTTTATTAAACGTTAGATCTTTAGCTGGGAAAACATTTTTAATTAATGATTTAATCACTGAGCACAGCCTTGATTTTATGTTTTTAACTGAAACTTGGTTGGACCAAAGTAACAGTGGAGCTGTTCTCATCGAGACGACCCCTAACTACAGTTTTATCAGTGAGGCCAGGGTGAGCAGGAGAGGAGGAGGGGTTGCTGTCTTATTTAATGAATCATTTCAATGTAAGCAGCTATCTCCTGGAAGTTTTCAGTCTTTTGAATATGTGGCTTTACAGCTGAAGGCCCCATCCAAAGTTGTGTTTCTTAATGTTTACAGGCCTCCCAAATACTGCACAGACTATTTTAATGACCTCAGTGAACTGCTGTCTGTGATCTGTGTTGATTTTGACTGTGTAATTATTGCTGGGGATTCTAACATCCATGTGGACAACCCTCAGGACAAAGGGACTAAAGACCTGAGTAACACTCTGGGCAACTTTGGGCTGACTCAGCATGTAACAGAGGCCACACATAATAGAGGACACACTCTTGACCTACTGATCTCCAAGAGCCTGAGCATTTCAAACATTACTGTGTCTGATGTGGGCTTATCTGATCATTACTGTGTTTTCTTTGAAAGTAAAATCTCAGCCCACACAAATATATCAACAGCAGTGATCACAAAACGGTGTATAACTGAACACAGTAGTGCAATTTTTAACCAGGTCTTCCCATTAACACCTGACCTGTCCAAAGGTTCAGTCAATGAGCTCGTCAATAGCTTCAATGCTAACATGTTAAATGTAATGGACACTATTGCCCCCATTAAGGTGAAGGTTATCTCTGGAAGGAAAAAGTCTCCATGGAGAAACTCCACACTGGTGAAAAATGAAAAAAGAGAGTGTAGGAAAGCTGAGCGCAGATGGAGAAAAACAAACCTCCAGGTTCATTATGACATCTATAAAGAGAAACTTCACAATTATAATTTACAACTGAGGAGTGCAAGAAGGTCCTACTTCTCTGACATCATCACTAAAAACAGCCATAATGCTCGGGTCTTAGTTTCTACAGTTGACAGGCTAACAAACCCTCCTGTGTCAGTGGCAGCTGAACTTCATTCGACCATGGCCTGCAATGACTTTGCCAAATTCTTCACAGACAAAATCCAAAAGATTAGACAAGCAGTTGGTACATCAACAGCAGATCCAGGATATGTACTGTGTCCACCGAAAAACTGCTTAAACACCATCAAACAGTTTCACCCGATTAACAGCAAAGACCTGGAGGACATCTTAGGTCAACTGAACTCCTCCTCCTGCTGTTTAGATGTCCTGCCAACAAGTTTTTTCAAAAAGGTCTCAAAGACTTTAGAGTCAGACCTGTTACAGATCGTCAACTTTTCCTTAATGTCAGGTGTGTTTCCAGAACCACTAAAAACTGCTGTAATCAAACCTATACTGAAAAAGGACAATCTTGACAAGACACAAATGAACAACTACAGGCCGATCTCAAATCTCCCATTTTTAAGTAAGATCATTGAAAAAGCAGTTTCTCAACAGCTCAATTACTTCTTAAAACAGAATAATTGCTACGATGCCTTCCAGTCAGGTTTTAGACAGAACCACAGCACTGAAACCGCTCTGACCAAAGTGTTTAATGACATATGTCTGAATACAGACAGTGGAAAAATGTCAGTCTTAGTTTTACTGGATCTCAGTGCAGCATTTGATACAGTTGACCACAACATATTACTCAAATGACTGGAGAACTGGGCAGGTCTTTCAGGAACTGTACTAAACTGGTTCAAGACATACTTAGAAAACAGGAAATACTTTGTATCAATAGGTAACTTCACATCTGAGCAGACAAGTATCACATGTGGAGTTCCCCAAGGTTCCATCTTGGGACCCCTTCTGTTTAACATCTACATGCTCCCACTGGCACAGATTATAAAGAACAACAAAATAAACTACCACAGCTATGCAGATGACACACAAATATATATCACAATGTCACCAGGAGACCGAGGCCCTGTACAGGCTCTTGGTAAATGCATTGAGGAAATTAATGACTGGTTGTGCCACAATTTTCTCCAACTAAACAAAAACAAAACTGAAGTAATAGTCTTTGGCGCCAAAGAAAAACGATTACAGGTCACCAGAGAACTTCAATCTATACATCTAAAAACCACAAACCAGGTGAGAAATTTGGGTGTAGTGATGGATGCAGACCTAAACTTAGAAAAACACATTAAGACAATAACAAAATCAGCTTACTATCACCTCAAGAATATTTCAAGGATAAAAGATCTGATGTCTCAACAGGACCTGGAAAAACTAGTCCATGCATTCATCTTTAGTAGGCTTGATTACTGTAACAGCATCTTTACAGGTCTACCTAAAAAATCAGTCAGACAACTACAGCTCATTCAGAACTCTGCTGCTCGAGTCCTCACTAAGACCAAAAAAGTGGACCACATCAGTCCAGCTCTGAGGTCTTTACACTGGCTGCCTGTCCGTCAGAGGATAGACTTTAAAGTTCTGATGCTGGCCTATAAAGCTCTGAATGGTTTAGGACCAAAATACATCAGTGACCTCCTGACCCAGTATGAACCTTCCAGATCCCTCAGGTCATCTGGATCCGGTCTTTTATCAGTTCCCAGAGTCAGAACCAGACACGGAGAAGCTGCATTCAGCTTTTATGCTCCTTATATCTGGAACAAACTCCCAGAAAGCCTCAGATCAGCTGAAACACTCAGTTTATTTAAATCCAGGTTGAAGACTCACCTGTTCTCAGCTGCATTTGAATAAAGCACCAAATCCACACTTTTAAGCTTAAATTTCAAAACTTACACTAACTACTGATCTTATCTATTTCTGATTTTATCGGTTTTGATTTTATATACTGTTTTGTTTGTTTGTTTGTTTGTTTGTTTGTTAAGTGGGATTAGAGCTCTGGGTAGCTCCCCAGCTGGGTCTAGACTGGGTCTAGAGAGTATTTTAAATTCGGGGAATTTAAAATAGAAAGTAGCTCGTCCACAGAAGGACTGGTAGCTCCCCTTACGATAAGGGTTCAGATCGCGCGAACAGGTGTGAAATGTGTGTGTTTAGTTAGTTAGTTTGTTTGCTTGTTTTAATCAATTTTAAATCATGCTTTTTATTTGTTTTTGTTTCTAATGTCTCTGTAAAGCACTTTGAATCACCTTGTTGTTGAATTGTGCTATACAAATAAATTTGCCTTGCCTTGCCTAATAACAGACGGCAAGCTGAGGACGGCGGGGGGATAGTAACTATATTACAGGAGTTTGAGATTAGGGCGACTGTGGCTCAGGGGGTTGGGAAGCGTATCTGTAACCAGAAGGTCGCCGGTTCGATCCCGGGGCTCTCTGTCCTGGTCGTTGTGTCCCTGGGCAAGACACTTTACCCTACTTGCCTACTGGTGTTGGCCAGAGGGGCCGATGGCGCGATATGGCAGCCTCGCTTCTGTCAGTCTGCCCCAGGGCAGCTGTGGCTACAACCGTAGCTTGCCTCCACCAGTGTGTGAATGTGAGAGTGAATGAATAGTGGCATTGTAAAGCGCTTTGGGTGCCTTGAAAAGCGCTATATAAATCCAATCCATTATTATTATTATTATTATTAATTCTGCTGTTATTGCTTAGCTTCAAATTTAATTTCTTTAAAGTAAAAAATATCAACATTTCCTCTTTTCCAGCTGTAAAGATTCATTTTTATCTTCTGCGATATTAACCTGACATTTTTTATCAGATGGATACAGACATTTACAGACCTTGGGCTCTAAAAATGCATGACGGCGATTTTTAAGGACATTTTTTGACATTTTTGACAATAAGCAGAACTTAATGGCTCTCTCAGTAAAAAAAAAAACAACCAGCGGATTAAAGTCTTAATTAATCGCCCTGTTCTGAACATCTATCACAGCAGCTCCACTGCGGATGAATCAAAAAGTTATTGTCCCTGAAAACGCAAATGAAATGATTAATCCCATTAAAATCTGGATAAAAATATCCCACCGCTGCTGGAGTGGGATTTATGAAACACATAAAAGCAGAGCCCGGCTGCCTGCATTCGTTATAAGCTCGACAGCTGAAGACAAAAACTTTTATTTACAGCTAATTAATTACAGTTAGACACGTTAATGACCTTAGACACCGGCCTACAGAGGAGGTCGTTCCCCCGACCTCTGGTTACGGCTCAGGTGTGATTCGCAGGTGAAAGAGTGAAATCGCAGGGCTTCATTTTGGAAATGCCGCGTGCCGATGATGACCGAGGCTTCCCGCCCAGGTCAATGAGCTCCAAAGACCTCGCTTGTAAAAACACCTGCATTCGGATCATCTCCAGCTCCATGTTTTCACTACGGCTCAGCTGGAGCAGCTTTCCAAGATTCCCGGTTCAAAATAATCTGTCTGAAATAACCTGCTTTAGCTCCTCCCCCTACCTTCTGATTGGCATTGCAAATATTTGGCCAGCAGACGAATGAGGCAGCTGCGCCCCTGTATTATTCTTATTCACAGAATGACCACCAGTATATCAGGTGACTCCTCAAACATGTAGCAGACACATCGCTCCACACGGTGCTGTCGGCTTTTCTTGTTTGACATTGTTAACATGTACAAAAGAAAAACAACGATTTTTTTTCATGTTTATAATTTGCAAATTTGGTTCTTTTCATAAACTTCTATAAAAACCTGCCTTCTTTTTAAAAACCGGACTCTCTGCCCCCTGCTGGCCACAAGAAAGAATGCAGATTTAAGTCAGTTGTATAATCACAGGCTGTATCTATACAGCCATCTACCAGGTCATCTACCAACTGGGAGGTTGGTGGTTAAATCCCCGGCATGCTGAAGTATCCTCGGGCAAGACACTGAATCCCAAACTTCCTCTCATGGATGCACTGGAGTGTGAGGGTGTGAAAAAGTCCTTGCGTTTGTGTGTGTGTGTGTGTGTGTGTGTGTGTGTGTGAGTGAATGGGAGAATGAGACTTGTAGTAAGAAAGCACTGAGTGCTAAAATCGGCTAAAATTATGCAGCATCAGATCCCCTTTAAAAGTTGCATTTTGTTTCAATCATTCTGTGTTTCTCAACTGTTCTGTGTGTCACATTTCCCCCCCAAGAGATGATTAAGGTTAAATGAGGTCAGCAGTAAAAGACTGAGAATCTAAAGGAGTATTTCTTTAGAAAAGAGAAACTGTGACCTCAGCGCGATTATGATACCTTCTTCATGAATGCGACGTCTTGCTTGGAAATCTTCTCTCTCTTAATCTTCAGTGCGGAGACATTAGGAATGATTCTGTAACAGAGCCGGACACGAGAGCGTCGTTAAACCTGGCGCCAGCACCGCAGGGCTCGTGTAAGTACGGTGAGCGATGCGCTACCTGATGCCGCGCAGCTTGGCGCGGTTGTCGTGGCGGTCGAGGATGTTGTGCAGGATCTCGAACACCAGCTGCCTCAGCTCGCTGTCCTCCATCAGAGAGATGGAGAAGAGCGGGTCCAGGAAGGGAGGAGGCAGAGCCGCCGCCATGGACTTAGACTTGAAGCCGGAGGTGACCTGAGGAAGAGGAGACAAGGTGAGATTCATGGCGGCGTGCAGCAATTACCCCAGAGGGAGAAACGGCTGATCGGCAGAGCTTAAAGGTTACGTTCACAAGCTTGTGAGCGTGTGCCAGTGTTGATTTTTCCCACCGTTTGTGACTCTGACGTGATCATTTTCGATCAGCGTGAACAGCCGAAGACAAATCTGATCGTTATCACAATCACGCTCCGCGTCGGCACGCCTCACTCTGCTGCGTGAGAGCGCGTCGAGGCACAAAATGACAAACACTACACTGTTTTTAGCAAAAAATGTATCCTGTCAGAGACGCATGCAGACGCCACACTGATCACTGTAACGGGTGATGTGGCCCATGTGATCAGCCAGAGCAGGGCCTCGCAATACATGCACATCAGAGATGCATACGCAGTAGAAACCGTCACAACTCGCTGAATTTTTAACATTCGAACCGTTTGGTTTGTTAGCAGCAGCTGCAAATGAGAAGCTTTAGTGTAACTTTGCTGAGTCCTGGCTGTGATGATCACTCAGCTTCAGAGATGCTGAAATCTGTAACGAAGCAGACTCGCCTACTTCAAACAAGGTGGGAGAGTGAACCGAGCATGTCAGCTGGTCCAGACTCTCACTCGGTGTTTGTACATGTGCACTGTGGTCTAATTTACCAGCGCAGTTATTAAATGGCTTTAATTGAATAAGTCGGCCCTGTGATGGACTGGCAACCTCTCCGAGCTGCGTCCTGATCTTCGTCCTGGGTGAGTCCCTGCTTTCACCCCGACTACGAACCCTGAAAACATCTGGGTTTTCTCCCAGCAGGCTGCAAAATCACACACACACACACCTCATAATGCTCAGCCCCATCTGCTGTCGCATGGCATTATAAAAACTTCAACCTTTCACCCCTCCTCCAGCTGCTCTGAGAAGCAGGTGGCGGCGCGACGAGGGGAGAAGAGGACAGACATCCGTAATGAAGCGGCGAGAGAGCGGGCACGAGGGTGTGTGTGTGTGTGTGTGCCACCTGTGCCTCCTCGTCTCGGGGAGATGAGGGTCTCTCACTGAAGCAGATAATGAAGGAGAAGGAAGCGACTTCACGCAGACTTCGAGTGTTAAACAGCCAGAGCTCCAACATGGCCGATAATAAACACACAAATACGACTTTCATGTAACTGGAGACGCGTCATTAGGACGGAGAAACGCGTCTTTGATGCTTTTACATTTAGAGAACATGACTCATTGTGAGGACGTCCAGAGTTTTCGTCCGTGGGTATTTCAGGTGGGACTGTGCACTATTTTAGTTTTCCTTATTGAAGCTCAGGTTTTGTATGCCGGTGTCTTTGTTCCTGTCTCATGAACGGAGGGAACAAACCGAGGACTCACCATGATGAGGGAGCTGAGCAGCATGGTCTGGATCCGCTTGGTGCCCTGATGCCTGCGTTACACAAAAGATAAAGAAACCCCGTCAGGACCGACCGCAAACTCACAGTGTCCAGTACAGCAGACCGGAGGGCAGTCAGTCCCCACAGGCTGCCATGTTACATGTTTACAGCAACTGCATGACAAATAAGAAAGCTGTGAGGTTCAGAACACCCGAGAAGTGAAATGAACACATTTTATCTGCTACTTCGTATTTATTAGTGTCACTGTCAACACACGATTGGTTCAGACCAGCAAACGTTTATAGAAGTGAGAACACTTGCTGAGGATCAGTTAATCAAGTGTATTTGATAAGTGGCTCTGAGGTACTACTCACTGTCTGAAATCACAGAGGCAATGAGAATGCACTCAGTGTTTTTAAATAGACTTCATGGAGTGAAAACCTGACGATGCTAGCTTTAGCTGACAGCTTCAACATGCAGTCCAGATGTGCTCACCTCTGCCTATAAAATAGCAAACAGCCAAAACACAAAACCTGAAGCTTCAAAATGAATGTGCACTGACATCCAGACAGTCTGTGGTTCTCTTCACAGTCTGAAGACTCCACGAGGAAGAAGAGTAAAGGTGCTGTAAGCAGCAGCAGGACATCTTCAGTGTTGACTTTTATAGTGAAACGCTGTCAGACCTCCTTGTTAGCATCAACAAGCTGCAGAGAGAAATTACCCGAAAAGGAACAGAGAGAGCGAGCGTCTGTGAGGAGGAGGAGGGCGTTCGTCTGATTTGGGATTATCTGCCCTTGCACTCTCGCCTGAGGGATTAGCTTGTTTTTCTTTCTTTATTCTGGCTGCAGGGACGGGTGCACTGCGGGGTGTCCAGGAGGTGAAGTGAGGACAGATTAGGAGAAAGATTTGATGAAGAGAGAAAAAAATTGCAAGCGTCTTCTTTAGAAACTGCTTCCAGTGTTACACGTTACAGCGCTGAGCTAAAAAATCAGCACAGCTTTAACTCCATGAAACCAGAATATAAAGGTTCAGCCCAAACCTCACAGCTACTGAAGGACCACAAACAGAGGCAAAGTACTGAGAGGCGATGTTTTGACCCAATGACTGCCCTTTGGTCTCTGAGGATAAAATATATTACAAAAATGATTTTAAAAGCACGAAACGTATCATCAAATCATATCGTTTCATTGACACAAGCATGGAGTTCAGGACAGTTTAAATGTGCCGTGACAGTAAAATCCACTCATCGTCACCATCATCATCATCATCCAGCTGCAGAGAAGTCTCCTGACAGTACAGTCCTGTGAGCACAGCTTCATTTGTGACGAGCGACCAGCCGAATCGGCGTCTTAGCTGCACGCAGCGTTAGCGGCGGCGTTTCAGAGCTGTGAGCTGACTGGCTGCAGCTCTACGAGGGAACCTCCGGGTCTCTGGATAATGAATGTGTGACTCACCCAATCTTGACTGTGTCCAAGGCGTGGCAGGGCGTCCCGTAGACTGGCACTTTGCCCATGATGAACATCATGACTTCAGCTCGCTGGTAGTCTGGCAGATTTCCACCGAAGAAGCCTGGCGGCGACGCCACGAGAGAAAAAGATGAGTCAGAACTCAGTGAATGAAAAAAACGTTGACATTCAAGGTTATTTTTACTAACACATGCAGGCACATGTTCATTAAGACAAACACACTCTGGAGTAATAGAGGAGCTCGTACCGATGGTCTGGATGATGGCGTTCTGGACGATCCGCTCCTCGCTCTCTTTACCGCGGACGGACGAAACGCTGGAGGCGGAGTTCCTCCTCGAGCTGTCGCCCAGCTCAAAGTCCACGCTCATCCTCAGGTGTTTGAGCAGAGTGTTGAACACCTCCAGCACGGTGGGCCCTGCCATCACACCCGCAGGTTAAATGAACATCACAGGAAACATTAGCCTGACATTTTCGTAAACAGGAAGAGTCGGGTTTCCATCTTTTGTTCGTATCGGGCCTTTTAACTATGATTTCGTAGGAGCTTTGCATAGGAAAAGCCACAAAAAGGTGAAGAGAGAAGGATTATTTAATCCTAAAACAGGGCCTGTTTCGTTGCACCTGGTGTGGCTAAAAGTGTTCATTTATTTTGAAGGCCAGTGGCAGATGTTGTAGAAACATCTGTATAAACAGCCTGGGTCGAGCTCTTTAATGAGTCGTTTAAACATGTATTAGTCAGCTGCCACTAAGTGAAATTTGGGGTTTTGCTGACACTGCTTGTGTGGTCCACGAGTGGCTGAGAGCTCAGTAGCTTCACAAACACACAGACTGGTCAGAATCTCACAGTAAATAAAATTCTGTGGTTTTCACACAAATTTCAGGTTTCAGATTTACGTGGTTTGTTTCCCTTCGGTGGATAAATCCCACACTCCACCTGAGCCGTCACATTTTTGTAGAAAGCTGTTGAAACCTCCAACATGTGAACAGTCACCATCAGTTTCAAACAGCCTTAAATGGAAACATATCGACACTCCTGCCTCAGATTGATCTGTTGAGGAGACACACGTGTAACATGTGCTCTGATAGTTTCCTCCTGCTTGTTTCTACCCAGCTGGTCTCTGAACTGGCTGTTTGCTCCAACATGCTTAGCTCTGGCCCCGCTAAGCTAACATAATGCAGCCGACGTGGTATTTAACCAATAATCAAGGGAAATATACAGTTTGACTGCTTCGTTAAAAATAAGGCAAAACATTTTTACTAAAACTTTAACTTTTATTTTAATGGGTTCATGGATAAACTCAGGAAGAATTTTAAATACTTTTCCATCAGGCAGATGCTGCCATGTTACCAATAGACCAATTAAAACATAAATAATTCGGAGAGCTTCCAGGCTGCTGTGATAAGGAGAAGAAAACATATTTGCTTTAAACACTTAAAATTGTCTAGTGAGCTATTTTTGGTGGAGCTGAACCTGCAGATATCCGACATAAACTGCAGTAAAATAAACACGAACAGGCTCTGCTTTGCAGTCCTAATTCACTCTGTCACAGAAAGCAACACCACAGATTATTACAAGCCAGCGCTGAACGGGCAGCTCCAGGCACAGCTCGGACTTCGCTCGTTTAAAGAAGACAGAAAACAAACTTTTAAAAAAAACGGAGACAGGAAAATAAAAAACAACAAATGGAGACGGTAATATAAAGCTACATTAAATTTTAGCAAATATTATGAATATGAAAAGCGACATTACAGAGGTCCTGAAGTTCCTCTGGTGGCCACTTGAGGCCGCCTCCAAAAGTGAGTCAACCTCAAACTATAAAAGATGGACTTCGAAGGTTAACGCGTCAACCAGCGTGCAGCCCGTTTCTGCTGCTCCTGCTTCTTTACTTTTTACTTATTACTTTTTTCGTTTACTCAGTACTTTAGAGTGTTCGCTTGTTTTAATAGCTTTCTTTTACATAAATTCCTTTGGGATTATTAAAGTATTCTGACTTAAAAGTGAAGCCAATGCACAAGTGCCTTAAACTTGCACTTTTATAAATGACCAGTAGAGGGAGATAACTGGTTACAAAAAGACTTCCGGTCCTATAAACATGTAGCAGTACAGATAATATATTTGGCGATATATAATAATCTAATATTCCAACAGACGTCTTTTCTTCTATCAGACATGAAGCAAACTGTCGAGGGTTGTTATTTAATCGATTAAGCTCAGCTCGTTGTTGTTTACGGCGTTCCAAACAGAGAAACTGCAGAGTGCCCTCTAGTGGACTACTATGCAATGTCAGCACTTATAACATGGTTGAAGGATGTTTCTCCATGTCTTCTTTACCTTTTTGTTATTGGCTGCCATAAATGCCAATACAGTAGATCAGCCAATAGCTAACACTGGCTGATATTATGGGTGTGCCAGTACACGGGTCAGGCTGCAATGCTTTGTTTCAGAAAGGAGGATTATCTGAGGAGTGCCCGTCTGTCATCACAGCCAGCTTCATGGTGATGGTGGAAACGCTCATCTTGATTTAAAATGGGACTTCACAAACCAGTGGATGACATCACAGTAGCTACATCCATCTTTGTAAATCTCACAGATCAGGATTCTTTGAAGGGTTATTTTTTACTTTCTCTAGCAGTCTGGGAGCAAACAATTATCTACAACAACACATTTTGAATTACCTTTAGTAATACTTACTCTAATCTACTGACACAGACTGACTCACAGCATCACACGACGGTGCTATTCTACATACCACCAACACTGAGCTACACAACCACGGCGTGATCTCTGCGCGTCTGCAGCTTCCCCGTTTACTCAGCTCACACTTCGGACACTCTGTGGATTTGTTCAAATGTCACATGACACTGAGTGACCAGAAAGAAATATATAGAATAGTTACAGAGGGCACACTGTGAAGAAACCTGTAATAAAGATTGCTGCTCAAGCCTACCCTGCAGAACCTCTACAGCATCAGGGCAATCAACCTACTGGTATTACTGGGACGTAGCTGCTCACCATGTTAACTGGGAGACGTTGCCTATGTAAAGGCTGACAGTATGACTGTCTGTTATTTAGTGCTGCTTGCACCTAAATCTCAGAGACAAACACCACAAAATGCTGCAGAAGTTGACGATAAAGCTGACCCTTCCAGTTACTGCAGTGTTATTGCATTACATCAGATTATAACATGATCTGGTTCTGATCAGTCTGTGTACGTTAAAGTTGAACTGAAAGTATCTGGTGGTGTATTCCTGCTCATCATCATCATCATCTAAGAGCTCTAAGAGCATCTGCTGGTAAAAGATAAAAGGAAGAATAAAGGGGAAAGAAACTCAAGAGAAGAGAGGTTCAAATAAATCTATTTTTTTCTCAAAACTTGAGACGTGAAAGCTGTGATTACCCAGAATGCTCATTAACGCCGGGCGTGTGCCGAGGGGGGAAGTCTGCAGAAGCTGCTCTACTCAGTTTAAATCCAAGCACAGGGTCATACCGTACCGAGCCACAGATTAGGAGGAATCGTGCATTCGCTTTCAAAGGTGAACACGTCACTTCTTTTGGAGCCTTGGATCATTCCTATCCAGGAGGAAGGTTGTGTTTTATTTCCAGGAAGAGGCAGTAAAAATAATTACTACTTACAGCTTTTCTTCAATTAAATACTCTCAAGTTTTTAATTTGTTTCCACACCTCGGTGGGACAGAGTAATTTGAATGTTTTCTGTTGACTTCTTTTCTTCCTAACAGTGAAAAACCTGATGATTTAATTATCAGGCAATTAGCATCTACAAACGTTCAAGCAGAATGAAACGCCGGGACAGCAGACACAACGTGACAACATCAAAAACACTGGAGCACCTGTTTAAACACCTCCGAGTGCCGTCTTTACTTTGTGTTTCTTCAAATTCAAACGTGTTCCTTCAAGTTTGGGTAACAAAGTAACACTTGTAGCAAAACTTTAATTTCTCCCAAGATTCAAAAGTCTAAAGAGGTCAAAATGTCAATAACATAAGTGTCAGTTTAGCATTCACCATGACAAATCTCATATATAAAGCCTACGATTTAACTTCCTTCAACCTGTCAACAGCTGCTGAGAATCTGCAAGCTGCTTTGCAACCCTCCTCCACCCAGCGCCTGCTTTTAATGCTCTGTCCAACTTAATAAGCAACACAACTGTAAGTTCAGGTGAAATAAGGACACATTTTCACTGACGTGGTCCCGACAGGTAAGAAGCCAAGCTTACATCTTAAAACAGCTGAAAACAAACAACAGAAAAAAGGTTGTTTTTCTCTTCATCAGTTAATCGGCTGTTGTTTCAGCTCCGACAGTTTATTTAATAAGAGTGCAGATCGTCTATTAACAACTCATCTCTAACCAGCTTAGTCTGAGCTTCCTCTGCAGTGGGAGGCGTTTATGTCAACGCTTCATCCGGACCGTGACATTTTCTCCTCGGCTTAATAATCGCACATAAGAAACAAAACTCGTTACTGTTTCGAGCCTGTCAAAGGAAAATGTAATTAATAATAATATAGTAATAATATACTATATACATACTGCCTTTTGGTTTTATGGTTTTAAACTAAACATACGGAGCTAGAAAGCTAAAATCGACGTGGAAGTGTCAAAAACTGTACTTCCTCTAACCTCCACTTGAGGCTGCCTTTAAAACTGAGCCACTCCCCTGTTATTGGATTTTGGTGAAGGTTAAATTTAGGGGTGTGGCCTCTTTGGGTCACTGAACTGGATCTGTTAACTGTGTTTGTTGTTGCTGACAATTATTTTGGCCTAACAGCCGAAACATCACAGATCAGCTTCCTGTTTAAAATGTGAAAATATTACCAGCCTGTTACTGCAGATGATCACACACCTGTGTGTGCAAACTGAGCCAGCTCACATCGGATGATAACTTTCTTCTGGCTGCAGAGAAGCAAGCTAAAGGCCAACAACATCCTGCTTTGATGCACGTATTTAATCCTGATTCTGGGCGACGCCGTTTCAGATTCTTTCTTTACGTTAATGCCTCCTCTGTCTGTGCCTCTACCAGCGCGTTGTTGTTGTGTTTGACACGTTATGGCCATCTGCAGACTTGCAGTGGTAAAGCTAATGACACCATTTTTTAAACCTCAGAGAGATGATGACATCTTCCTCCATGACGTCCTGCAGAGGGAAGCAGTCCGTCACTTTAACTCACCCACAGATCCTTTGGCGGCGATGGCCACCGTCTCCAGGAGCACCTGGACGATGCCGGCTCTGACCCGCGGCGTGTTCTTGTTGTTAGTGTCGAGGTGGTTCAGAACCTGCTGGATCACGTGGTGCGAGTGCTGAGCCTGAAAAAGCCAAAGAGGATTTCAAATGATGTTTGGAACAAATATAGAGTTTGCTGTCGATCACATGGTGAACTTCACAGACAGACTGTATATAAATGATGGAGCAGCTTCTGAAGCCCCGTCCTACAGACTCGAGCGGACAGTGTTTTTAGACCAGACGTGACGAGCAGCAGGAAACGATACACTCGCACCAGGGTGAAAAGTGTCAATCAGCAGGTAGGTCCGCTGTAAACAGTACGATGATCTGTTTTACTCTAAACGCGACCTTTGTTTACAAAATGAGCATCACGCTAGATTTAACAAAACCATGAAACGAGACCACAAACTAATCGGAAAATGCTGAATTATGTCATATGTTAAAGTTACAATTTGCAACTTTTTCCAATAAATTTCTCTACAATGACAGTTCTCTGAACCAGGAGGCGCCTCCTGCTGGCCAGTAGAAAGAATGCAGCTAAGTGAGACTTTTTCAGTTTGCAAAAATCATTTATGATTAAATCCTTAAATCATATTATGTGATTTACTATCACACATTCATCAAATGAACTTTTCTTCATGCAGAATTATTAACATTAAATAGAAAAAGTTTATAGTTGTAGTTAGTGAACGTCTGAGCAGGTGCGGCTGATTCTGTTATGCTGGAGGAGGATTTGTGCTAGCATGCTGCTGAATGCAGATACTAGACAAAGTGTTCTTTCATTTGTTGCTAATAAACCAGCAAATTTCCACTGAAACGAACATCTTACAGCGGCTGTAAAACTGGACAAACTGCAGCAGCAATAATCCGCTGAAGTTCCATAGAGAACAAACAAACAAGTGAAAGTGAAGAAATGTTTGTTTTTCTTTAAAGCATCTCAGTTATTAAAGCAGTCTGTAGTATTTCCTGCTCGCTGCGTCTCCTCTCTCTGTGCAGCTGAACTGCTATAAAACAGTTACTTCAGAAGGCGACCTTTGACATCGAGGACGTTTTTGTGAAGCTGCTGGATGTGAACTCGACCTTAAAACATCTCCAGCAGCTGCTTTAGACAGAACTTTTCCTTTTTAAAGACTCGGCATGTCAGCAGAGCTCTCGACTACTGGTTTTCACTGCTTCCAGATCAAATCAGCTCCATTTTTTAGCCTCTGCCATCTCGACCTACATGTCAGAGGAAGTGCAACGTACCTGGATGGAGTACATGATGATTCTGAAGCAGGAAACTGCAAACTCGTTGGGGTCCCACAGGTGATGGTTATCCAGGTGACTGAAGGAAGAAGAAAATAAAGTGATTATTCAATCGACCCAGTTCTGAGGAGCATCCCTGCAAAGACTGCATCTTTAAAATGACACAATCCAGAAATCGCACACAGACTCGGCTGCATGAATGAGAACGGATTTATAATCTGTCAATATTAGTGTTATGATTAATATAATCCTAATATTATAATCCATCAGGGGTTTTCAGAGGTTGGTGAACTCTCTCCTGTCCTGTGTCTTTGGAAACAGCCGGAGCTCCTTCATCCTTCCTGCTACTACAGCAGTTGTGCTGTCAGGGAGTTCGGGATGAAGCCTGACTGACGGCCGGCTCATGTTTGCTGTTGTCAGATCTCCCTCTCTGCTGTTTGGCTGCTTTGAATTATTTAAAGGATAATAATAATAATAATGCTGCATTGCTCTGAGCCACAGATTCAGAGTCAGTTCAACATTTTTATTGCGTAACAATGAAGAACAACAACACAACAAAAACAAATAAGAGTAACAAGAAGAAAAATAAAAAGTTCATCACTGACTTTAGTCAGTGGATGTCAGGCTGAGAGTCTGCAAATTAAATCTCATCGTGGTTCAGTGATGAGCAACAATAATCATCATCAGCCTTCATGTCAGGATCACAGCCCAGCTGTGTAAGTGAAGGATGTGCTGCTTGCAGAGTAACACAGACAGATTATGATTAGATCGTGCAGAGGAGGATCAGTCGCATAAACACAAAAATGCAGGAAAACTGAAAATCTGACTAACACAGGCCATGAACACGTATGTGTTCGAAGATGAACCGAGTCGTAGAGGCTCGCACACACTCGGTCACAGATTTAAAGAAGCATCGCGTGGGTGTGCGTGAAGGTGAGGAAGAGGAGCGGTAACGATCGATAACGGCAGATTTAATCACCTCAGTGGGAGCGAGGTAAACTCATCTATCGCATATATGTGCATACATACAAACACGCGGGGAGGACGGCTTATTCGCCCAGCGGCTCACAGCTCAGAGCGTGCAGAGCTGGTAGAAAGAGACGTGAACATTAATTCCCCGACAATAAAGCTTCCAGGGCTGACGGGAGTGTGGAGAGATGCCGTTCCTCTGACGGCCACTTGAAGATTCCCATCTCTGCTTTATCTTTATCTTTAGAGCGCTGGCTTGTCTTCATCAGCTCATGTTTGTGTCTGCTCAGGTATCAGGTTCATTTAGGAGGCTGCTCAGAGTGCCAACTGCTGTTTTTATGGTCGTTACTTCATATCCTCCCTGTATGAAGCACAACAGCGGCCGCTTATTTACACCAACACGGATCGATAAATAAAACGGCGCTGTGTGAACGAGAGGATGTGGCTTGTTCTGTAAGGCGCTTTGAGCGGTCGATAAGTCCAAAGGAGATCGTTATGTATGCAGTCCATTTACAGGCTCGTATTGTAGGCGTGGATTGATTATGTGACAACAGACGAGAGCTGTCAGAGGCCACGCCGCTGCCCTGCGTGAGAGCAAGACGAATAAAGATGGAGGGATCGTTTCCAGCCCTGCTGAGTGACCCGTATTCTGTCGTTACGCGACCTTATCGCGCCACCTGACCATCACAGATTTCTCTAAAAATTCCCGGCGCAAAGATGCACTTCAACGGGAAGTTTCAGGTCTCTACGTCTGTGAAGGTTCTCAGTCATCCAGGTCAACGTAGTCTAAGAAGTTTGGAAAGAAAAGCATCTGGACTTCTTTAAGTTTCTTGAAGACGTTTCATCAGAGAAGCTTCTTCAGTTCTAAGAACAACTGGTTTTAAGCCCTATGGGAGTGTCTGCAAGAGGGTCATGGACCCCTATTGATTCTCCCTAGTTGGAAAATCAGAAGGACAATCAGAACAATATTGTCATCCCTCATCAGATTCAGAAGTTTCTGATAAGGGATGACAATATTGTTCTGATTGTGTAGCAGGTTTATCAGAGAAACTCAGGAGAGTCTTCTCCAAGCACGACATCCCAGTGTACTTTAGACCCACCCACACACTCAGACACAAACTGCTTCATCCCAAACACAAACTTAATGTGGTGTATGCTGCACAGTGTAGTGAGGAATCCTCAGACCTCTACATTGGAGAGACCAAACAGCAACTTCATAAGCGCATGGCACAACATAGAAGAGCCACCTCCACGGGACAAGACTTGGCTGTCCACCCTCATCTAAAGGTCAAAGGTCACTCTTTTGAGGATGCCAATGTTCACATTTTGGACAGAGAGGACAGATGGTTTGAAAGAGGAGTGACAGAATCCATCCATGCCCACTGTGAGCGACCATCTTTGATCAGAGGCGGTGGTTTACGACACCAACTGTCTGCCATCTATAATCCAGTTCTGAGATCCTTCCCATACGCCTTAACGCCCACTCACATCCTGGGCCATCTGACCTCAGGAAATCACATGATAGGGTGGGGCCAGGTTTCACAATGAGCTCACCCGAAACTCTGGCTGATTGGGACCCACACCCAGTTTCACACCTTGGCTTGTGTGATTAGGTAGAGGATCAATAGAGGGTCCACAACCCTCTTAGGGACACTACCACAAGGCTTAAATCTGGGACTCTCCACCTAATCTTAAAACTGATGAAGCTTCTCAGATGAAACGTCTTCAAGAAACTTAAAGAAGTTCAGACGCTTTTCTTTCCAAGCTCCTTAGACTCTACTTTCATTCGTTTTATCAAACAAATAAAAACAACTAAGTGATGAACTTTGGTTGATTTTAGATTTTTTTCTTTATTTTGGGATCAGTTTATTGATTTTCAATGTCCATCATCCAGAAAACTCCTTGAGCCTATGGAGCTACATCCTTCAGATGGTTTACAGTTCATCTCTGGGCGCTGTGACGCTCAGCAGTGCAGCTCAAGAAGACAAAACAATGGATGCTCGAAGTCTCTGACAGCAGGTTTGGAGGAGGGGTTTAATTCTTTTACAGCTTCTGGAATATAATGCATATAATATTTTTCCTTCAGATGGTTTAAATCACATCTGTCCAAATCACAGATGGGGAAAATGTTCATCCCATTTCAGGTTGACATTCCCCAGATGATGCTTTTTTCCCCTCATTCTGACTCAAACCTTATAGAAACAAACAGGACAGGTAAGGATTTCCCAAACACAGTGAAACTTGAGCCTTTATTGTGAAAGGACAGTGGAGAAAGACAGGAAAGCTGGGTCAAACAGGTTTCCTGCTCAGTCCCGTGAGCGAAACTGAAGTGGTGCACCGCCCGGCTAAACCCAACAGTCCTGCATCACACCTGCCTGCAGCTCAACGCCACAATAACCACACCTGCTACGCAGCAAAGCCACGTATGCATTTTATAACATGTCACGAGATACATCGAGATCTGACTGATCATGTTGAATTTATCACCTCTGCTGAAAACGAGGCATTAAAAAAAGAGCCATTTAAGTAAGTATGCCGGGTAACTGAACGTACGAGGCCTGAAACCCTGAGGGTGACTCGGCGGTCTGACAGTAATCATGCTTTTCAGACTTGCATAAATAAAGAGAGTCGGGAGTAGAGCGAAAGAGGAGAGCGATAAGAATGACTTGAAGCTGTTATCATGAGAACAGTTCTGCACCGTGACGTCAATTCAAACACCCCAAACTCGCCGCCTCCTCCACCCCCTCCGTTAACCCCAATCCTTGCTTGCTATTTATAGTCTGAAGACGCGCGCGCGCCCCCCCCCCCTCCGTCCTCCTCCCTGCAGGAGCAGCGTGGGAGGAGAGAGCGGCGCAGAGAGGAACGACGGGCTGGGGAGTGCGGCGGCTGTTCAATCGAGAGAAAAATTAAAGAGTGGAGTGCACTAATGGGAGTCTTCAGTCTTGTTCTGCCTGTCGGTTTTCTGAATGAGGCCGTAATAGGCGGGAATGTATTTGCTATTCAGAGAGCGTCGCAGCTCTGCAGACACACCAGAAAGTCTGACGTGTGATTTCTGTGTGAGGTCCCAGCAGGTTATAAACAGGTGATATACGAGTAAAAGAAAGGCTACAGGCTGTTAATTATAAATGAGAACCTGCTATAACAGAGAACCACTGCTGAGGAGACCAGTCAGAGGACACACTGCAGGAAGCTGCTGTGTGTGTGTGTGTGTGTGTGTGTGTGTGTGTGTGTGTGTGTGTGTGTGTGTGTGCGTGCGCGCTGCGTTTCCTTCCTCCATGCCTGAGGGTGGCGCTGCTCCCCCTGTGCAGTGCAACTTTAATCACTACTGGCAGCACTGATTGATGAAATACCAACAGAGATTTATCAAACATTTCTTCTGCTGCTGGTTACAAACTAACCCCAGAAAACTAAATGCAGCCCCGCTCAGTCAGTCAGCTCCACCTGCTGCATTTAAACCCCACCTTCAGCTACGGCAGGCGCGCTGGTCTCCAAATAACCACGCAGGGGAAGCATAACCTCACGTATTTATCACCCTGCACTGTAAAATATTTAAAAGCCTACTGGAGAATAAAATGCTGAGCTGAATAAAACATGACCGCTGAATCTTTAAAACCTGTTGTCGTGTTTCTGAACCACCTCCATCAGGTCACCAAGCTTCAGCCTTACACATTCAGACACGTCGGCAGCACCTCGTGTGGATTTCACAGGGGCTAAATGTTTCTGCTCAGCAGCTTTACACACAGAGATGCAACACAAACCATTTGTATCATCATCAGGCTGGATTCTTCCAACAGTAGCAGCTCAGGGGGGCATTGCCTGACCTGCAGGGGGCGCACAATGCTAGTGAGTCAGTCAGAGCCGGAGGTGACACTGAACACACGAAGTACAGTAACCAGCTGGAAGTATAAGAATGAGACACCGCTGCAGTGTTAAAGGCTGGTTATTAGAGGCTGAAGGAGTGAGTGTGTGTGTGTGTGTGTGTGTGTGTGTGTGTGTGTGTGTGTGTGTGTGTGTGTGTGTGTGTGTGTGTGTGTGTGTGTGGTTGGCAGACACCCTGTGTCGAGTGTCAGACCTCAGATGAGCTCTGACTGGGTGTCAACAGAGAGGAAGGAGACATCATGGAGTGAAGACTGGCCTGAGTGACACAATCCAACAAATTACTCGAAAACAAAAACGTTAACTAACAAACTCTTGAAGTATTCTAAGTACGGTATTAAAGTAGTCTTCTAGTTACACACAAATTAGGTGCTTTACTTGGGTATGACTCAGAGGACAACCATGTGCTTTTTGTACCTCACTAAAATTATTTGACAGCTTTGTTTCCGTTAAAAATGAGTAATTGTATTTATTAATCTTTCTATAAACTGGCTATCCAGTCAGCAGTTTCAATATGCCAGAGGCTGACGCTGACGCTACCTGAATGCTTCTGTTTATCACAGGGTGTCTTTGTAATAGAGATGGACCGATCCGATATTACGTATCGGTATCGGTCCGATACTGACCTAAATTACTGGATCGGATATCGGAGAAAAATAAAAAATGTAATCCGATCCATTAAATATCACGAAAGCACCTCACAAAACTTGCAACACACCGTAACTCGCCTCAGAAAGTAGCACGTCGGAGCAGTATGCATCACGTGATAGAGCAGCTGTGGCATGCGGGACCTGTCGGTGGTCTGGATAGCATTTGGAGCTTCGCTAGCAACCCGGCATTTCATCTCCGACAAAGTTATCCCGAGAGAAGTAAAGCAAGTGTGTAAGTCCATCTCTGAATGTTTGTAAAGCATTCCTGCGTTAAGCTTAACAAGCGACTGCCTCTTCTTGCTGCTACTTCAATCATGAAACTGCTTAACGATCAGCTGATCGGCTTTTCTGTCGCGAGTCCGTGTCTCTAGTTTGCTTTTGGCCCACTTTGCACCAGAAAGAGGAAACCAGCGGCTGAACAACAGCAGCACGTTTAAGCTTGATAAGCTGTTGTTAGAATTTATTTAATATTACTTTCTACTCGAGGATCTTTTTCTACGTAGCTGACGCTGGTAACTGTGCAGGGGCGGATCTAGCAAAGTTTAGCCAGGGGGGCCGATAGGGCATTAACTGGGAAAAGGGGGCACAAAGACATACTTTTCTTTCTTATTCTCATTTAAAATGTCGAGCTTTTAATAAATAATTATCTGACACCCAAAGTTTTAATTTGATGCAAAATGTATAGAAGTCCATTACTGTATATAGTAACTATTAAGTCTAATATATATACCCTAGTAAGCTATAGTACTTTTTCCTTTGGGAAGGTACCATCTGTGCAGTCTGCAATTTTGTTGAAGAAAGATGTTGAATCTATTTAATATTTCTTGAAAAATAATTGATTTCTGTGCATTTTTTTTTTTTTCACACTGCATCAAATTAAGGTTGATTACGTCGATTAAGCATCATGAGGTGGAGCGTGAGGGGTGGTTCCCTATTTTTTATTTATTTATTTTTGTTGTTGCTGGGAGTTGGAACCCTATTAGTTAGGTTGCTTAATATTTATGCTAAGTACTCTTTAAAATACCAGAATAGGGAGGATGGTGCAGGTTTAAGTTTATTAGATTGATCAGTATTGCTGAACTATGAAATATTTTTTTTTGCATACAGGTATAACAGAATAGCTTTAGTGTAGTTGTTGTTTTAAACTTGAGTATGAACTTATACAAAATGCAGCAAGATATTTAAAAAACAGTTTTGTTGATTAAAAAACACTATATCGGATTCATATCGGTATCGGCAGATATCCAAATTTATGATATCGGTATCGGTATCGGACATAAAAAAGTGGTATCGTGCCATCTCTACTTTGTAATCAGTGGTTCATGTTCTGGTCGTCACACATGATGACACGGAGGGGTGGTGGTATATCTGACAGGTATATGAGGAGACACTGGGTCCCACTTGCTGATTCTATTTGTTTTCTCCATAGACTGTATATAAAAGATGGGCACAGCCACTGTGACATCACTGATTGGTTCGTAAAGACGTGCTGTGAAGCAGGTGGGGGTTGGAGAACCAGGTGCACCACAGTCAGCTTGTGACTGATTACTCTTGAACGTACCCTCGATAATCCTCCTTCCTGACTCTTGCAGCGACCATGTGTTGCCCACTGCTGGCTGTTAAACAGAATACATGTTTAAAGCACCTTTGTGCTGGCTTCACTCTTCAGACCTGGAAGCAGCGCACTGTGGGGACTGACTCGCTTCTGGAGGCAGCCTCAAGTGGACATTAGAGGAACTGCAGACAGAGGAACTTGTTATTTGACTTCATGTTTCATTGTTTCCCCTCGCCATAACGTGAGACTATTGGCTACTTTCAGATGACTTCAAACTGCACGTAGGGAGGGTGGGTCTTATATTTCATAGCCAGGTGAGACGTGGTGGTTTGCCTTTATTCCACTCACTTTCACTCACTGCTAAGCTTTAGGCACTGAAACCTGTCCAGAGTCAGGAAAAGATGGTGATTCAGGTTAAAAAGCACCTCTTCACAAAGCTAACCCTGATGGCTGATGAATAGTGAGCTGGGAGTGACAAACCTTTCTCCCTAAAGAACACCCTGCGTCCGACAAACACCAGCAGCTTTGACAGAAGTGTTATTGAACACCGCGGGACCGAGAACAGACTGAAACTGAACTTCATACTGGGGCAAGAGGCTGGTGCTATGGAGGTGGAGTTTACATGTTCCTCCTCATGTATGGACGGGTTCTCTCCGGGTGCTCCGGCTTTCCACACGGTCCAAAAAATATGCACGGGGTTAACTTGTTATTGTAAATTGAGGTGTGAATTATCTGTCTGTGTGTTAGCCCTGAGACAGACGCGACACCAGGATGTACCCTGCCTCTTCCCCTATGACAGCTGGGATACACCCCAGACCTGAAGAGGGATGGATGGATGTTTATACTGATGCAGTAAAATGGTGCTGCTGTTTTCACCAATGCATGCTTTACTGCATGATGTGACAGGGTGGTCCATGAAAATTTGACCTTGATAAATAAAAGCGGACTATATAAATTCACCTAATAATTGCATCATACAAACTACATCTGAAAAGCCATTTTCCTACATATCATACTTTACTAAAAGAAAAATATCAGTGTTTTTATTTAGACTTTAACAGAATATTTCCTCCATCACTGCAAAAACCCTTCTGATTCGTGTTTGATTGAAGTCCAGGTGAAACCTCTCAGCAGCTCTGCAGAGGATCTGAGCTTTATAGGCTGATAGTTTTGTTGCACATTTCCTGCGTAGCTCAATCTGAGCTCCACCAGCAGCAGGTGGAGGTCTTCATCAAATAAGCTCCAGGCGTTTGTTCTTCTAAACTAAAGCCTAAATAATCTCAGAGAAGAAACAGAAATGTGTATGTAACGCAGAAGCTGGAGACCTGGGAATAAAAGAGTTTTCCCCACTGCAGAGATGTAGTTTTGCTAAGCTGTACATTTTCAGCTCACAGCCCACAGAATGAGACAGAAAATGAAGGCTGTCTATTTAAAGCTTTTCCTCCTCCTGGTGATTGTGTTCTGCTGGTAGAAAAGTGATTTTCCTCCGAGACAGACAGCCACATTGATTCGCACAGGCCGAGACGGTTTAATAAAGCCGGGGTGGAAAGAAAGAGACGTCTGAAAGACGGGGAGAGGCCAGTTTGTAGCTCCCTCGCTACAAATTGCCCTCGATGTGACATCGAGCACATCTTTGACGCATGCGGGTTTGCAACAGGTGGGGATGCATTTTATCCCTTAAAGAAACTGATCTGGGGTCAAACGGGTCACTAATGAGATGGTCACGAATGTGAGGTCAGCCTGAGGTCGTGTTTCAGGAAGAACAAAGGAGGAAGAAATGAAGAAGAAAGGACGGCGAGCGCTCAAGTATTTATTTGAAAAAGCTCTGAGGCACGAAACCAGCGAGAGGTGAGAAAAGCGGCCGCTTGCTTCCTGAAGAGGCCCTGCAGATGTCAAACAGCCACAGTGGTATTGTGTAATTAACTGCTAATGGCAGCATTAAGAGGCTCGCTCCCCCGTCTGAAAATACAAGCAGCGGTTATACAGTTAATTAACAGTCGTCGCTCTGACTCCAGGCTGAAGAAACAACAAAAACACAGAAGAGCGAAAAAAATGATTTTAGCTCATTTCTTTTCTCACAGCCGACCTGTGAGTTTGACTCATCTCTGACGACCTTCAATGATCAGTTCTGGCACCTCAGCGCGTATCAATAAAGACGTGGTTTGATGATGGCTGCACGGGCAGAGACCCTCCCCAGCTTCAGCTTTCTGAAAATCGGATTTGCTTAGGCTGCTGCCCCCGCGACCCGGCCTCGGATAAAGCGGATGAAGATGGATGGATGGATTTGTCACTGATAAGTGTAACATATCATGTTTTATACAGTATTCATTTAAAACAAGCAACTCAACACATAAAAAAATAAAGATCTAAAAGCATCCATCTTCACTTTTTCACTGGGTCAGTTGACTTTGTGTTCAGCCCAGGCAGTGTGGACTGAGCAGCTGAGCAGCAGCTCTTGTTTCTGTAACGGCAATTAAAACCATTCTCAGACTTTTCCCAGCAAAACTAAACTGAACTGTTGAGCTGCAAAGCTACGCTAAAGCTACGTAAGCTACAGTAAAAGCTGTGCAGATAAACTCTCAGCTGAGTTTGCCATCATCTTTGATTTGGGTAACTTTGCTGCAGGCTGACAGCAGCTCTGTGCTTCCTGTCATGAAATGTAGAAACATGCACGTGATGGTCTGAGGCTGGAGCAGCGTAACGCATGGCAACGCATGGCAACGCATGGCAACGCATGGCTTGTTTTTGCATTTCGAACATGATGTGATTTTGAATATATATATATTTATATAAATGTGTAAACTGTGACTGTTCCTGTTGTTCCTCTTTGTTTTGAACAGACTCAGAAGTGGCATCTTTATAAAATCCATCCGTCTGTATCGCAGGTGGAACGGAGGCCCAGCCTAAACCAACCAAATTGACAGCACCGCCCACGGAGCCAGGCTGCTGAACACAAAAACCTAAACAGCTACTTTAAATATCTGCACTAGCCGGGGAGGATAAAAAAGCCGCCTCCACTCATCGGTGCAGAAACAGAGAAAACCTCAGTGGGCTCAGCGTTCGCTTGGTAATTGTCCAATTTAGGTGGACAGTGCCGAGTGGCGGGCCGGTGCATCCAACAGGAGCAGTGTTGAGGATGTCGGAGTCCCAGGAGGGGTTGATGAGGGGAGGGCATGATCAGCGGCTGGAGGCAGTGTGCAGCATTCACGTGGCAGCTGATAACAGAGCTCATTTAATTTCCTCTGTGTGCTGGGAGTCAGAGAGGGTGTGAGAGGGAAAATGAAAGAAAGCCAGTGTATAGATATATATAAACCTGTGTGTGTGTGTGTGTGTGTGTGTGTGTGTGTGTTCGCGCTTATTGGCGGCAGATTTATTTGGCGTCCCGTCACCTCTCCTCCTCTCTGTGTCATGAACCCAACATGTAATATAAATCTGCCGTGTTTCCGCAGAGTGACGAGGAGGCGGCAGGAATGTGACGACGCCCAGGCGATGTGGAGCAAACACAGAGATGCTGTTATTATTTTTTCAATCAATAACAGCCGCAGTGCCGCATGGATTCAGCACGGCTGCTCAAACTCTGGATCAAACACTGCATATACTGAAAAAAGGCTGGTAACAATATCTCAGTCCTTTAAACTGGGAATCAGATCTGTGTTCTAACCCCGGGAATACACACACACACACACACACACACACACACACACACACACACACACACACACACACACACACACACACACACACACACACACACACACACGTTTCAATAGCACATCTTCAAGCTTCACAGAAAAGATGAGGAGGCAGGAAGTCAGCAGGGAGAAGCCAGTCAATTTTCAAAATAAAAGACTACCGGCAGACTTAAATGCTCCGTTTCTGAAACACTCGTGGATCCACCGTGCGCCCGATGATAAACCGGGGGAGACATCTGGAACACTTATGGGGAGCTTATTACAGTAAGTCTGAATCCTCAAGGAGCGAGTGTACGATACTTCAGGTACTCACACCAGCACGGGTCGCACAGCGTTGTTCATGTTGCCGTACGCCGCTCGGCCCAGCAGCTCTCTGAAGCAGTTCTCAGCCAGCGCTGACGGGTTCTCCTCGCCATCCTGACCCGCCCCCGATGGCGTGTTGGGGTGTCCCGCCCTGCCAGAGAGACCAAAACAACAACAGAGAGGATGCTTAGAAAGAAAAATTAAAAATACCCCCCTGCGGTGACCGTTCACGAGAAACAAACACCTTAAACAAGCTGGACTGAAAACAAGAAAGCAAATTATTTACTTAATTTTAAATGACTGAACAACAACCAAGAATCAATTTATCACATTGAACACAAAAATCTGTACAGGAGGAACGACGCAAGAAGCTTTCAGGCCATAAGGAAGGAAGGAAGGAAGGAAGGAAGGAAGGAAGGAAGGAAGCCAGGAGGAAAGAACAAGTACAGAATAACAGGAGAAAAGATCTGAAAAGAATCAATCAGAGCAGCTGGGAAAAAAGGAGAAATCAATGAGGGTATCAACCTGCCTCAACCAGAGGGGGGGGGTGTGTGTGTGTGTGTGTGTGTGTGTGTGCGCGCGCGCACAGACAGAGGAAACAGAAACACTGCAAAGTCTGTGCCAGGCAGAGATTTTAACAGGCCTTCCTTCACTGCGACATCAGAAAAGAGAGAAGAAGTCAGGACTGAAATAATGACTTTGATTGGCTCACTGATGAATCATCGAGGCTTCTGACTGAATGACTGAGCGTTCAGGACGGCTGCCTGTCCGATGGGTCAGCTATCGCAAACCAACAGTGCAAACCTTCAAAGGCTGAGGATTACTGTGTTACTCTCGAGGGGAAAACTGTAATAAAATCAACAGTAACCAGATAAAGATGAAACTACTGTAAACAGAGAAGAAACACAGAGTTATAGAAACGGCCAACAGCAGCCATGCCCTTCTATCCCACGCGTTGTAGATACTCACAAGCAAAGAATAAGAGCTGAGCAGGAAGCAGTGGCTTTTGATTTACTGGTCAGGTAGCCGCAGCCACAGTCACGAGTTTGGGTAGTGACCTAAGGAATGAGATCGAAGATGCAAGCAGCAGAAGAGTGCGTGGGCTCAGCCTCAGAGACAGGCTGAGGAGCTCAGAGCAGAGCTGCCGCTACGCCACATCAAAAGGATGCAGTCTGGGTTATTCAGCATCTGACAAGGATGAGACGCCCATCTGTGAGACCTCATTCTGCAGAGATGATGTCTCTCTGCTGGCTTTCCAGAGCAGCTGAAAAGAGGCAGGTCTGCCTGCAATCAACCTCTGGAGCTCTTTTGTCCCGTGTCCTCCCTCCACCCCAACCGGTTGCAGCGGATGGCCACCTCTCCCTGAGCCTGGATCCGCCAGAGGTTTTTCCTTCCCACTTTCGCCAAGAGCGTGCTAATATGGGGTTTTCTTTCTATAATCGTAGGCGCTTTACCTTACAATAGAAAGCTGTGCAAGGAGCAGAAAACAACTGAAGACATTCAAGGTTTGCAGAAAGAGTCTGACCACTTAAAAGACAAAATAAAGGTGTTGGAGACACTTAAACATACAGACTTTCCACTTCAGGGTTAATAACACATTTTAACAAGCTTGTAGACCTTTGTTCATGCCCAATAAACCCATTTGTTGCTTGAAATAAACCTTTTTCACTCACACATACATTTGTAGAAGTCATACCTTTGTCATAATAAATAAAGCTGCTTTCTGCAGGCATGAATGCAGAGCTGCTTTAATAACTGAGCTGCCTTTTGAGCCAAAACTCAAATCCTGACAGACTTTGGTGGATCACTGTCACCCGCAGAAACAGAAAACAGTCTGAGGAGCAGGAGCCGCAGCCCAGCAGAATGAGTAAATAATAATGAGCGGAAGATTTCGGGGTGTGGCTCTGCAGAGGTGACAGTAAGCCCACCAAGAAATGTTTAGCGCCGCAGCTGCAGCAGAGCGAATTCTGATATCAGAAAATAATAAAAAGTAATCCTAATGAGCTGTCAGACGATGACATCGAAAGCAGGACCGAGATGTGGAAGAGCAGGAAGAGAGGCAGATAAGTAATGTTGAGGATTCCTGTTTTGTAATTTACAAACATCACCTCGCAGCCAATGAGAAGCGAGTCCTCTCACGCCCGTGGGCTCTCTTCTCTGTAATGAGACTGGACCTGTTGTGAAATGTCAGCTGACAACAGGGTTAAAGTTCAACTTATTTGAAGCTCAAGCTCGTTGGGCGAGGTGTGAAATCTGAGGTGTGCAAGCTGTCCGAGACAGCACCGCTGCAGGGAGCGCGTTTCCCGCTTCTGAGGAACGCGCTGACTGAGACTGACGTGAAGCGGTGCGGTCCTGAAGATGCTGCAGAGGGCTGTCAGCGACGTACATGAGCCACGTAAGGTCAACATGGATGTTGACCATTTTTTATATTTCTATTTTCTTCTTCCTTCCTATTTTATCATTCAGATTTTTAGGACACCCTAAAAATTGGGAAAGCCTGAGGATGGCGGTTGTCCTGCACCTGTGGTCCAATAAACCGGCCTCAAGAACACAAACAGGAAGCAATCGTGTTGTTGTAGTGATGCGTGCGGACGCCAGAGTGCCTCCTCCTGACCTCCTGAGAGTCAGCGGGGACTTTGTTAAATATGATAAAGTTATTGTACAAAAAGTCCTTCATGCTGTGAATATTTACAGGCCCTGGAAGCTCTTAGAGATGGGGGGAAATTTGATGTAGTTCATTGAAACCATGTTGACACTCACAAAATGAGACGTGGATATAAAATTGATTTGGTTTGAGATTAAATGTGTTTGTATAGACAGCGCCTGCATTTATAAAGAATACAGGCGCTTTCTTTATAAAGACAAACCCAACAATAATAATACCTGTGTAGTTTGAGGGCCTGTAGTCTGAGATTGTCTAATGTAGTTTAAAACAATCATAAAATATTAACATTTTAAAAAGAAACTGAACTACTGAAACACAGCTACGCACTTTATTAATGCCCTGTCATTGTTCCAGTTATCATCGTTGGACCTGTTTTTGGTCCTGAACTCGTCTCATCTCAGCACGAGGTGGATGAAAATCGAATTTAAACTGGATTTTAAAGCTGTTGTTTGGGAATCAAATGATCAAAAACTAAACTTTCTGCTTATGTGATGATCCGAGTTCAGGGTTTGGGTGGGTCACGGAAGATTTTTGACATTTCAAACTGGACCGCAAAGGTCCGAAGTCTGGGATTGGCTTCGTCTGCAAGACGAATGAATCGCTTTATAAGAGGACAGGATTTTAAGACACCATGAATGAACTTTCTGAAGATTTCTATATTGAATATTTAGTAACTACGATGACTGGGGAAGGTCACGGTAATCATCTCGAACGCTGTTTGCTGCATCTGGACCTCCTTCCAAAGAGGTGTTGCAGCACTTTAATAAATGCAGAATAATCCAGCGTCGTTTCTGAGAGAACAAAGTTATTATTCACAAAGCCACAACCCGGGCCTATTTTAAGCAACAAACTCCAAATGCTTCATGTTGATGGAGGAAAGATGCTGCCAATTAGTTTCTTCTGCCGTCTTGTTGGTTGAAGTTTTCCTGCAGAGCTGCCAGGAATCCACAGTCCTGGCCGGAGACCAGGAGAGCCTCATGTTATGTGTTATATTGATAAAATAATGCAATAGTAAATAATTTCCCAAGCAATAAGCCTGGTCACAGATGGACTGTAGGCAGCCAGCTCTCAGGAGGGAAACAATGCAATTACTGACAGCCCACACGGGCGGTTCAGGGGAAATTAAATGCTTATTGCTCGTTAGAAGCAGGGAAATGAGGCAAAAATGAAAATCTCTGATGTTATAGGAGGTGGGCTGTTGTTATTTAATGAAATAGAAGAAACTTTGCTGAAGCCAGACTTTTCCTGATGATGGTAAATGGTAAATGGCCTGCATTTGTATAGCGCTTTTCTAGTCCATAGGACCCCAAAGCGCTTCACACTACATTCAGTCATCCACCCATTCACACACACATTCACACACTGGCGATAGCAAGCTACATTGTAGCCACAGCTGCCCTGGGGCGCACTGACAGAGGCGAGGCTGCCGGACAAAGGCGCCACCGGGCCCTCTGACCACCACCAGTAGGCAAACATGGGGTTAGTATCTTGCCCAAGGATATTTGGCATGCAGCTAGGATGCAGCCTGGGATCGAACCACCGACCTTCTGATTAGTGGCTGACCTGCTCTGCCACCTGAGCTACAGCCACATGATTGCTCACTTTAGGAAAAAGATTGTTAAAACATTCCAGAACAAAAAAAACGGTCAGATAGAAACTCAATTTCAAGCCTCCACGGGAAAAGAAAAGTCTGAAAGGATTTACAGCACACGTGAAAAGTTCGTGTTTGATGTCCTACAGTCTAAAAAAAAAAAAAAAAAAAAAAAAAAAAGTTTACTCGCATTATTTATTTATTTATTTATTTTTTTAAATTGTGGCGTTTCGGGGGTTAAACATGGAAATAATAAAGAGCTTCAGTCAATCCAAAAACTCAACTGGGACTAGAAAGAGAGACCACATTTCTCCCATTTTGGCTTCTCTTGGCTTTCTTCATTCAGATCTAGACTAATGAGGCCCCATCATATCTTAGAGCAGCGGGCCAGACCTTTTTTGTGCCAGACAATATTTTCACGGACCAGTTAATGTGTGGCGGATAAATACAACAAAATAAAACTATACGACCAAGACAAGAACTGTGGTATTTTGTAAATATAATAATAAACGCGAATTCACCCTGTAATTGTGTAACTTAATTAGCAGCGTCCTCCTGAAATGCACCAACAACATTGAGAGTAATGTCCTCCTGTCTTCCCACAAGCTTCTAAAAGTAGAATGGGAGGCAGAGCCTTCAGCTTTCAGGCCCCGCCTCCGTGGAAACAGCTCCCAGTTTGGGTTCAGGAGACAGAAACCTGCTTACTAAAATTAAACTTAAGACTTTGCTTTGTCAGCTGTAGATATTCTTATGCTGTGTGTTTCTTAACAGGACTTTTACTGTGAAATCAGCTGAAAAACCTGGAGTTTTCTGCAGATTTCACAATAAAAGTCCGGTTGAGAAATAAATATTTTCTGTCCACTAAAACGCTATAGGCCTTTTAATTTGAAACAGATACTGGAGTGGTTTAACAGAGCTGTACCTCCAACAGAGTGGGGGCCAAACAAAAATATTAAAATAGACCAATAATCATTTTCTTACTCCTACTGTTCTACTATTGTACCAAACAGTAGGAGTAAGAAAAAGACAGCAGGTGAGGCAAATCAGGGTCTATGAGATGAGACACAGAGTTTATGTGAATGATGCAAAAATGTTCCTTAATCCTGGTTTACTTTTCATTTCTGAGCTTATGTTTAATGTGCAAACCAGCAGCTACTGCAAGCTTTTGATGTTTGCAGGTTACTCAATGCAGCAGATGAATCTGTGAAGCAACCAGCACATCGTTAAGATCAATGTGTTTGTCTTTACTGGATTTCAGCTGGGTTAGCTAAATGTGAATATTCTAAGGAAAGCCTCCTTGATGCACTGACCACTCCTCTCTTCACTCCCTGTCCTCTTAACCCTCAGCGGTCGCTTCCTGAACTGAATGTTAAGGAAGTTTAAGAAAGTTTTCAAGTTACATGTCAAAATGACAAAGTTATGACCGTCTAACACTTTTATCAGGAAAAAAGTTCTGGTTCCATTCGTACGTTGTGTTCAGATCCACAGTTGTCAGTAACTGTGAAATGCCAGAATGGATGTATTTATAGACTACACAATCCTGTACTGTTGAAGCCTCTGTTGTGTGCGTGCATTTAATCAAGAAGTGTGCTCTAAAGAAACGACGGTGGTGTGATTACAAAGATTAAGGCAGTTAAGACAAGTTAGAGGTCAAAGTCGTTTCCAAGGTGGCAGAGAGAGTGTGTTTGCGTGTTTGTATGTAGGTGTGTGTGCTGATGAGCAACACAGGCAGGCAGTTAATCGTGACGCAGGAGGAGGCTTTGTTCGCCTTCCTCTCTGGTTTCTGCACGCCGGGCACGTCCGCCTTCCCCAAGACGCAATTAAGAGTATCCAACGCCCTTGACCGCTGCTTCCCAGCAGCCTCCAGAGGTTCGATTAGAAAGCCGACAACATGCTGCCGAGCCCGAGTTCGGAGACAAAATTATCAGAAGAAAGAAAAAAAACCAAACAAACAAGCACAACAGCGATTCCCTCAGAGGCGAGAATCAAACTGTGTTTCAGTGGTGAGCTCTGAGTCACACTATTAAACCGACAAACCCCAAACCTGCAGAAAGACATTTAGTTTGACAGGATGCTGCTGGACCGCAGTGATGCTGAGCTGCTCCAAGGAGGGAGGTCAGCATCCGAATGGGCAGAAAAGTGCAGAACAAATGTTCACCTGCCACTGGAAGATGTTTCAATCCATGGAGAAACAAGTCTGAACTCCCCAGGGAGAGATTTTTGATGAGTCCAGGCAGCCTTTTCCTCCACTTGACCTCCCAGATTTTGTGAAACAGGCAGACCGACGAGAGAAGCTGAAGAAAACTGGTTTATCGGAAAAAATAAAATGCACATCACATGTTTCCAGCTAAGCTATGCATCCTGTGATTGCATGGAGCTGCGTGTGATTGCATTCGCATGAACAAAGCAACACGATAAGGTGCCTGATTACAGATGACTAATGATTACCCTGCAGGGAGGTGATACTATCCTCAGCGGACCACCCGCTCTTCGTTTCTCCAGCTCTTTTTAGCTAAACTGTCACCAGTAAACTCCTCAAATAACTGCTAACTGCCTTGTGAGAGAAGCTTCCTTCTACTCGATGCTGAACCGTCAGTTTGTACAGACGAACGTTAGCATTTTACTTATTCTTCGAAGTTTGGGGAAGCTTCATAGGGCATTACAGGCCTTTAGAAGGTATACAAGACCTGCCAAGAGATCAAGTCGAAACAATAAAAGCTCCAAGAGAAAAAAAGAGATTTGACTGAACAGCTTCTAAAACTAAATGTGTCGCATTCCTACATCTCTGCAGACGTGTGCCTCATATTTATGCGGGTATTGGTTACACATGGATTTTAACACCCGCCCAGAAAAGGGTCGGGTTTTACTGAGATTTATCTTCCAGCCATGGAAGATGGATTGGCAAGAATTCTGCTTTTCCTGTCAAAGGTTCATTGAGAAGATACTGCAGATACTGGATCAACTATTTTAGCAGTGGGGGGAATAAGTGAGTGAGACCATGTCAGAGTCATAGAAAAATAACAGTTTGGATTTGAAGGCCAGCTCATCTTCTCGATCGCTTGGCGTTAGGTCAAAGCTGTGTGAGGCCTTTTTCTAGACTTGATATTGCGATAATATTAAACGTGTATTGTTGTACAGTTTTTGATTGGGTCATGCAAACAGTGACATTGAAACACATGACTGCTGTTAGCCTCATGTTCACTTTCTGCGCCACCATCATCTTCTTCAGCACAAATATCAGCACAGCTACAGCGTTCAACTGTTTCTCACCACGTAAATGTTGAAGAAGAGCATGATGGGAAATCCCCACTGTTTACAAACCCTCACAGTCCGTAGCTAAAAACCTTTAGTTGGATCCACAAGTTTGTGCACGAGGACATTTTTTGTAGTTTTGTGTCCGATTTAAAATCCTCTGTGGTGAAGTTCAGAGTTTCAATTCAAGGTATTAAATAAAATTCCCCATTTTTAGTAATACCCAAATAATTCCCAACCTGGCTTCTGACACAGATGTGAGGATGCACCAGACTTCAGTGTTTTATAAGACTTTCAGAGTCTTCTAGTGGACGGAAGCTACAAGACGAAGGCTCGTCAGTTGGTCTAGAGCCTGACATGAATATTCCCTCAGCAGTGATGTGTAATTACAGCAGCTAAGAACAGTTACATCAGGAAGGGGGACAACATTAACCAAAATTCAAAGATGAAGCCTGCTCCAGTAAGATGCTGACACCTTAGCTTTAAGTATCTGCTGATGCTAAGTATCCACTGGGAATAGGACAGATCACGAGTTTTCTCTCTAACATCGCAGGGTTTTTACTTCACGATATAAAAGTGCATCGAACTGTTGCTGTGAAACGGTGCTATATGAATAAAACTCCGCTGCATGTAATCCAAGTAAAACGGCTCAGAGATTAAAAAACTCAGAGATTTAAATTCTTCCAAACTTTAAATGGTAAATGGCCTGCATTTGTATAGCGCTTTTCTAGTCCATAGGACCCCAAAGCGCTTTACACTACATTCAGTCATTCACCCATTCACACACACATTCACACACTGGTGATGGCAGCTACATTGTAGCCACAGCTGCCCTGGGGCGCACTGACAGAGGCGAGGCTGCCGGACACTGGCGCCACTGGGCCCTCTGACCACCACCAGTAGGCAAACACGGGGTTAGTATCTTGCCCAAGGATATTTGGCATGCAGCCAGGATGCAGCCTGGGATCGAACCACCGACCTTCTGATTAGTGGCTGACCTGCTCTGCCACCTGAGCTACAGCCACCCCAACTTTACCAAACTTTACCAAACTGACTCCTCTGCATATGGTCAAGTAAAAAAAAAAAACTGTGCTAGTTTATTTATGATTTTAATTTTATTATTTATTTATTTGTTAGCTTGAATTAATTAAAACTGATTTAAAAAAACAGGTTAAAAAGCATTTTTATCACTATAGTGATGTTTCTTTGGAGAAAGGTAAAACCTCTTTAGGCAGTGCTATTCTTTCCTGTATGTCAGGAAAAATGTAACGTGACTCGAGTGTGGCTGGAGTTCATGATTTCATAACTTTAGACTCGCGGTTCAGTCAATCTACGCCAAAAAGGACAGATTAAAGGCAAGAGTCAGACTTAAATATTTAACTACGTGTCCTTCATGTTTAACCTCACACATCCTACCTCGCCTCCTTCAAAGAGCACACTTCCAGCCTCAGATCCGGCTCGGGGTTTCTGCTCATTAAGTCGCAGAAACGACTCGAACGCTGCCATTACTGCAGAGATGTTTCCCCCCCAGGACAGCGGGGAAGGAAGATATGCAGAACAATTATCCCAGGAAAATGGGAAGGTGCATTTCCATTTAAATGGTGAAGATAAGATTTGGTGATTGGACTGTTAGGAGCAGGAAATAAACACGAGATTAAACACGAGAAACAAAGAGTGCATGACAGTTAAATAGAGAGACCCGTGTTTCACGGTGGTCCAGCAAAGCTCGTTCCTTCAACAGAAGACGTTCATCTCAAGATCAGCATAATTAATTAAAGCTAAACTTTAAAATCTTAAAAGCGTAACATGCTCACTGGTGGTCAAAGGAGCTTGCAAAGAAAAGCGTCTGGACTTCTTTAAGTTACTTGAAGACGTTTCACCTCTCATCCGAGAAGCTTCTTCAATTCTAGGGTCAAATGGTGGAGAGTCCCAGATATAAACCTAGTGGGAGTTTCCCCCCACAGAGGGACAAAAGGACCCCCTGATGATCCTCTAATCGCCTGAGCCAAGGTGTGAAACTGGGTGTGGGTCCCAATCAGCCAGAGTTTCGGGTGAGTTCATTGTGAAACCTGGCCCCACCTTATCATGCGAATTCCTGAGATCAGATGGCCCAGGATGTGAGTGGGCGTTAAGGCGTCTGGGAAGGGATCTCAGACTACGATGACCTGGATGACTGAGAACCTTCGCAGACGTGTTCACTGGCGATTTCCTGTTTTTCAAACCATTCCCTGTAAACTTTAGAGGTTGTTGTGAGGAAAGTCCCAGCAGATCATCAGGTACTGAAACAGTCAGACAAACGTCCGTGCCATGTTCAAAGTCACTTAAATCTTCTTTCTTCTTCATTCTGATCCTCAATTTTGGTTAGATACGTGTTCACATGCAGTTGAACTTGAATGACCCCTGGGTATCCTGCTTTAAATGCTTGGAAGTAACCTCCCACCACACCTGTGGGTGACAGGAACACCAACCTGTCCGAACAGCCACAGCGCTCTCATTCCTCCACATGTGTTGGAAGGGAGGGAGCGAGCTTCTTGTGGGGCTTTAGGTAGGAAAAGAAAAAACAGGCGAGAGAAGGAGGAAAAAAAAAAAAAAAAAGAGTCAAAGGGAGGCAAAAAGCAGGTCCAAAAATAGCATTTTGTTCACATGGAAACCACACAAATGAGAAAGGAGAGGTTTCTACAGAACAGAGCTCAGGTGGTGAAATCAGGAGAGAAGGTGATAAAAATGAGAGGCTGAGGAGGAAAAGCGAGGAGAGTAAAGAGATACCATCATCTGCTTAATTTAACTACTTCAGTTCTGGGTTAATTTTCTTATTAAATATGTGACAGAAAATGTCTGCAAATGATCAAAGCACTAGTTCAAAACAAGAAAAGATATTTGACGCACTATTATTGTACATTTCAGACATCTTTTCTTTTTTAAATCAATAACTGTCTCAAAGACAGAGGAGAAGATTGGTAAGGAATTCGAACGAGACAAAGACACCAGAATTAAGCTTTGTGCTCGGTCATGTTGATCTTTGCAGTGCAGGCACAGCATCACTCCCAGCCCGGGGATGAGGAGCAGAACTAAGCTCCTCAGCACGACATCGGGATTTCCTCCTTCACCTGGATACAAGCCTGGATTTGTGGGCTGAGTGAATAAAATGAGGTTTGAGGTGTGTGGGAGGCGGTAATTCCTCCGCTCGAGTTCAGGTGAAGGTTTGTATTCCGTCGGCCAACCTGATGATCCTGAGTGATTTACGGCAGATCCAACAGCAGGATTTACTTTGGATTCTGACTCTCCACGTGCTGCGGGCAGAATTAAAGACGTCAAAGGTCCAAAGAAGAGCGAGAAACACAGAAAACCAGCAGAGTTTGTTAGAAAGCAGGAAGAAGAAAACGCACCAACCAAGTAAACACAAGCCAAGATCCTTCGGTTGCTCAGCGTGACCAGCGGTCATATTTTGGGTTGGTATTACAACGTTAATCTTATCATGTCCAAGTTCCTGTCAAACTGAATAAATCCTCTTGTTCTGAATGAGGTGTGTTCCTATTAAAAGGGAGTTCTTCCTCCCCGAAGTTGCCACGTGCTTCTTCACGGGGATCATTTGATCGTTGGGGTTCTCTACTCTAAAGTACTGAGAACAGCATGAACTGGGAGCTCTGGGTCTTGTTAGCCCTTTCTTTGTCACACTGGTTCATGCGTGGTGGAAAAAACTCTCAGGCCTGATTTAGACTTCTGCGCTGAATCTCTGTAGAGCGATGATGTAACCTACGTAAGCGGTCGATGTCGTTGTCAGCACTCATGCTTGTGCGTTCACTCCCAGCTCATGGCCGGACGGGACCTTTCCAGTACATGAAGGCTCTTCGATAGAGTCCAGCCGGAGTCCTGCAACTAGGACTGCGCCATAACACACCATCCATATTAACCCTGGGTATATTTTTGCATGATTTACAAAACCATTATTAAATGAATAAACGATGCAATGATGTCATGCTGATATAATTTTAAGGTTATATTGCCCACGCCTACCTTCAACATATGAAACCGAGTAATTACAGTTTTCACACATCACTGAAGGCCGAAATCTAACGCAATCTGAGATCCAACACAAATTGTGCTGCACGCCCCCATCCGACACTCATGAGGCCCCAGAAGATGACGACAGCGTATCGTTTGCATTACAACATGATGAGAAGGCTTCCTTTCCCACTAAATACCAAATCAAATTACGCCTCTAATGACGATGATCTATAAAACCTGCACACACACCTCATCAGCTAACCGTTTCTGCAAAAGCAAAACCGCTTCCCAAACTCCTCGTGTGAGGGTTCAGAGTCGCTACTCTTCCACGTTTACCCAACAATACATTGAGGAGGAGAGCAGGAATGAAAGACTGTGAAAGCAATAAATCTTGCTCTGTCCCAGGACTCTGCTCGGATACGATAAGAGAAATGTTTAGGAAGGAATAAAAGCTGGAGGGAAAATGGAGTTATGAGGTGACACGCAGGCACAGATTTGTTTCCTTTCATAAAAACCTGCCCTCGCTGCTCCATTTACTAACTCAAGTATTTTTTCTCTGCCTGTCACTTTGTAACGAAGGACACGTCTTTTTTTATTCCGTCTTTGGATTCTTCAGCTGATTAATGAGCTTCAGGTGAATTTTTGGCACAAATACACCTGAGAGCTGGTAACTGGTTTTAATGTCGCTGGTTATAATTAAAAGCACGGTCAGGATTTTGACCTTTCATCTTCATGTGCACGCCACAAAAGACAGTTCTGCCAAAAATGTTCGATTATAGGTGGTGAATTGTACAAAAACTGATCTGGAACTCAACAATAGACCGACTGAGGTCATAAATCATGTTTTCAGCTTCTCTACACTGTCTTTCTTAATGCTGCATGATTGGTGGTTTTGTGTCTCCTGCTGAAATTACACCTGAAAGTCACACACAGTCGAGTCTTTTTTCAAACACCTACTCTGAAAATTATCAGCCACCAGGGGCGCTGTGGAGTCTATCGAGTGTGGATGTAATATCGGCATGAAAATATAATTAATAATTAGACCTCTGTGCACTGAATCACACTTGTTATTAATCTCTGTCTCTCTTCCACAGCATGTCTGTATCCTGTCTTCCTTCTCTCTCCTCAACCGGTCGCAGCAGATGGCCCCGCCCCTCCCTGATTCTTCCTGTTAGAAGGGAGTTTTTCCTTTCCACAGTCGCCTGCTTGCTCACAGGGGGTTTGTTGGGTTTTTCTCTGCATGTATTATTGTAGGCTCTACCTTACAGTATAAAGCACCTTGAGGCAACTGTTGTTGTGATTTGGCGCTGTGTAAATAAAACTGAATTGAATTAATCATCAACTAACTTTATTCAACAGGTCCAACATTACTGGGAAACACAGACCTTGCAACAGCTGTGAGGTTTCTGTGCTGCTGTGACGTTGACTCTGTGTGGGTGTGGCCTACCAGAGCGCTCCTTTGTTTCCGGGGTGTGTGTCGTGCTCCTGCTCTGTGGAGAGGAGGGTGGGGTTTTTGGTGATTTAGTTTTTTATTTATTTTTTATTTAGTCTTTTGTTTGGTGAACATTTTCTGGGTTTTGTTATATTTCCTTTATTTTGACAGTTTTTTTGTCAGTTTTTTTCAGTTAAATTATTAATAACAGAAAAAACTTTACTTTTACAGAGACGTGCTTTAACCTGGAGACAGACTCATTTGATTAAAGATAAGTCCGACTAGAGTTTCTTTGAAAGCTTCATTAACACCAACAAGGCAGATGTTGACAGATGATGACACCTGTTAACTTGGACTACAAACAGCAGCAATAACAATGTGACACTAAGGATCAGTTCTGCAGCCGTGAGACAAATACTTTGAGTCTAGTTAATCCAATCTGAGAGAAGATCATTTAATATTTTAGCTGTTTTTATTTTATTTTATGATTAAATTCTCTGTATCGCGGACAGAACAATGAGCTGTGTTAAACTGCTATGAAGCATAAATATTAACACTCAGTGTGAAAGCGGCAGAATCTTAAATATCACAGAACCAAAAATTATCAACTGATTATTGAATCTGGAGTCTGTGAATCTCTGTTGCTTGTATCAGCTCCAGAGTCACACGATAATTTTCTACAGGAGTCTCTAATGCTGCAAACAGGAGAGCCTGAATTAGCTCCTCCCACTTTGCAGATGAAAAACAGCTGTATCGTCAGTTTTCTTAGAGAAACAAAAATTGTGGCGTAAACCAGTTTGTCCCTCCGATTCAATATGAGCCTCTCTAAACTCTAAAGAAAGCAGGAAGCATAGTGTCAGATACAGCTCGTGTAAAAAACGGTGACGCTGCCGCTTTAATCCTGACATGGCTACGACATGCTTCATGTGTTGGCCGGGTTTGATGGAGTCTGTGTTGTCGAATGTTGTCGTCCAGCTGTTTCTCAGAGTGGATTTGACAGCTTAAAATCATCCCGAGGATCACAGCAGACAGCAGCAGGATGTGAACAGAGGATGAGGTGGATCAACACCTCAAGCACACATGTACGAGGAAAAGATGGCGACTGAATGATAAGCAACCAGACCTATCAGAAATCCTGTGGATTAGTCTAGAGCTGAAGTCTAACACTAGAAAAGCGCTATATAAGAATCAGTCCATTTACCATTTAACACCACTTTTAGTCCAGTTTAAAGCTAATGACTTGTCTGCAGGGTCATGGGCAGCATCCTCATCAGAGATACACAGGCCTCCTTCTTCCCAGCTCACCCGTGGGGGCACGTGGGCATTCCCAGTCGAGAGAGCCAAGTAAGCAAACTTGATTTCTACAGAACGTTTAAAACCAAAGTGCGCTACACTAAAACAGAATAAACCTGTTCCTAAAAAACTGACGGTACACACCTTCACAGAAATCAGCCGCTTCCAAACGCTTAGATTTGGAAACAGTCGCTGAGGTTGTTCGTCTGAGGTTGTTTAGGTCATTCCAGAGAGGCGGGGCAACAGCAAAGATGATGACGACTGACGGACATTCAGACCTTAATGATATTGAGGGAATATGTGGACACGCCGTATCTACCACACATGCAGGTGAGAGACCGGCTTTAAACACAAACGGCGCCGCTTTAAACTGGATTCTGTAACAGTGCAAGGCTGCAAACACAGGAGTGAAGTCGTCCAGTTTAGATGTAATTAAGGAATGCATCATCCTTTCCAGATGAGAAGGTTTTTGTTAGATTGGCGACTGCTGAGCTGGAACAAACTGCTCCTGATCACTGCATTTATTTGTCTGCAAGCTTGTGCCAAAGTTTTGAACCTGTGCTTTATTCAAAGCAGTAAAAAAGCCCTGATTATCCTTCAACCTCTCAGTTAACAGTGGACAGCCTAACTGGGTCTAACCCAGGGCCTCCTCCTGGAACACCCACCCAGGAGGTGGATGCCCGAACCACCTCATCTTGCTTCTTCCACTGCAGGAGTGTCGGCTCTATTGCGAGTCCTTCCCAAACGTCTCACCCTATCATTAAGAGAGAGCCCTGCAGCTATGACGCACTGCGCCTTCAAACCTCTGAGGCCTCAATCATTCCCCATGATTTGCAGATCCTGTCTGATTGGAGACTTTTTGGTGAAGGTGACAGCTGAATTGTGGGATATGAGAGCTGGCCGCACAACAATAACACTCATTCCCGCGTGTGCAGAAAAGTTTGATGCTGCAGGAAAACTAGTTTACTTTGCTGATTGCCTGGAGAGAAAAGCAGCAGCTCAGCATGTATAATTGATTGGCAGTTTTTGTGCATTACTGTGTGGCCCATTAAAAAAAGGTCACCTCTGAAAGAGAACAGCTCTCACTTCAGAAAATCAAACATTTGCCTGAGAGACTGCCATCGCTCCAGTTCCATATTCAGGGCAGAGAATAATGAGTCATGGGAAAACAACGCACGGCAGGGAGATTTCGGTTTGAGGCGAGCGCGTGGCAGCTTTGGCGTGTGTCGTACCTGTCCAGGTCTTCACTGTCCTGCATGTTGAACAGCATGGATGGGATCAGTTTGTCCATGTGCTGCGGCTCCCAGATGATGGCCTGCAGCTCGTCGTTCACCGTCTTCCTCACCACGCCCTGCAGACCTTTGATCCCGGCCACACGGATCCTGACGGCAGAGATTAGAGAGACTCAGAGGAAGAACAAGGCACACATCCAGCTGTGGACAGAAGTTTACATCACTCATCACAGGCATGAATGTCATGGTCATTTTGGGATTTTAACAGCACAAACCATTAAAGACTATGAAAACAAATCTGGGTGCACAACTTAATTCATTTTCTCGAACCCACACAGGGTCAAATATATACACAGCTTTTTATAAGTGGTACTGAAATTATATCTTTTAACTTGAAAAGGCCAAGGCCTATTAGCTTCCCGTTAGTGTTCATGATCGACTACAGGTGCTAGTTTCTCAAGATTCGACAGCACTCACTGGACTGACCAACACTGTGAACAACGGGAAAATCTGAGGAACTCCTTGTAGATTTACACAGACTGGGAGGGTCTCTGGGAGATATTTCTGAATAACTGAGGATTAAAAGGCCATCCATTTAAATGACCGCACATAAATATTCACATATGTCACCACTTTGGGTCTGCTTCCAGATGTGGGCAAACTGTCACCCTCAGGCGAGAGGAATTTGGTTAGGATGTTCAGGAACAACCCAGGAACTAAAAAGGCTTAAGGCTAACGTAACCTGGAAACTGCTGGAACACCAGCATCAGTGTCCCCAGTGAAGTCAGTTTTACCTGGTCATGGACAAACAGCTACCAGACAACATCACGGTGCTTTTAATCTGAAAACGTCTCTCAAATAACTCACTACTAAAGACTAACCTTCCAAGTTCTTCCCTCAAATTCCAAATCTTATCTCACTTCAGAGGAAAAACATCCAAACCTTTGATTTAATCTAATTTTCCGCCTGAGAAGAGGTTCAGCAGCCTGCACAGCAGAAATGTTCAGGAGCAAAGTGAGGCCGACTTCACCTTTTACTATTTCGTTTTTGGACACGGATAACTCCATGAGCAATAACACAAAGAACAGCACTGATGACCTCGCCTGAGAGCTAATCTAATCACTGCCACAGAAATCCTATTTGGGAATTCCTCTCCACCTACAGCCGACACTGCTGAGTGGAATAATAAAACACTGAGGAAAAAAAAAAGAAGCAGCGTCAGAAATCAAACCGTTTATAGCTCAGCGGTGGCGGCGAGGTATAGAGCGCACTCAAAAACAATCCCAGCATCCCCTGGCTCTCACCGCACCACCCACCCTCAACCAACCTGCAGCACGCACACACCCTCATACATACAAATGGAGATAAAAGAGGCTTTTTATGCACGAATACGTGCAGACACCTCGTCGCTGCTGCAGTGAGATTTCAGAAACTCTGGAGGAGGGAAGTTATCTTCACAGTGAATGAGACAGAAGTCTCCAGGTATTGTTTTAATGCAGAGGGCGAGCGCCCCGGCGGGGAAAGCATCTTCTAACGTGCTGTGTGGTGTCACAACCTCACCGCCGCTGCCAAACCAGTTATTTTTTACCCTACTTACAATAAAGATCGCAAGCAGACAGTTTCTCAGTTTCACAGTAAAAATGCGAGTGCCTGACGTCTGCCTCTTTTTAAAATGTAAATCTCTGCGTCGTGTTCATGAATGAGGCGAGGACACAGCGGGACACTGATGGAGAGAGTAATGTGGATGTTTTACCTTCTATTGTGGTAAAGTCTAGGGCTGTGATTCTAGCTAGGGGTGTGAGAGGTCCCGGGTTCAAATCCCGGACAAGCCCCCAATTCATGGTATGACATTCCTATCCTCACCAATGAACAATGAGCTCTGTGTAGTGAGATCGAACATACAAGTGATGGAAAAGGACTTCCTCACAAGGGTGCCTGCGCTCTCCCTTAAAGACGGGGCTGAGGAGCTCTGTCATTCAGGAAGAACTCAGAGTAGAGCTCCTGAGACTGAGCATCTAACCAGGACGCCTCCTGGACACCTCGTAGCTGAGGTGTTTCAGGCATTTCCAATGCTGGGCATCTCAGGCAAGACTGCTGCCCACATGACCTGGACCCGGATAGCGTCTGAAAACGGATGTAATCCTTCCCTCAACCTGAAACTAAGAAATTAGCTTCGTTTCTTAGGTTGGTGGAGTCGAGTTCTTTCATGGTTTAATCAGAAATGTTTTTCTTTTTGTTTGCGTTTATTGTATTTATATTCTTTTATGTTTTGTGGTCCATCAAAGTCTTTACACCTTGCTAGTTTGGAAGGTGTCGGCCTGAATCTGCACTGCAGTATTTTTATTAGAGTCATTGGAAAGAGTGCAGCTTTAAGTTTTTGCATTAGCTACATCGTAAGCTTACGTAAGCCTTACTTGTCAGATCCCCTTTTCAAAGGCACAAAAAGACTCAGCTTGAGGCTTCACAGCGAGACGTCGTAAAACACAGAGCAACATCACGTGGACTACATCTGTCTTTTATATACAGTCTGTGGATCGGCGTTGACTTTTTTCTCCCTACTTGCAGCTCCTGCTTGTTTCTTTTAAGACTTTATATTTCTGAACTGCACGCGGCTTGCTCGACTGTTTATTATTCTCCTCAGCTCCAAATCCTGTGGGCTTGCAACATTATATATTCTTCTCTCGTCTCGAAAGACTGCTGACTGTGAGTGATTACTCTCAACCAGCCATTTTCCTCTCGGTGCTGCATCTTTGTTTCAACAAATCATCACCTAATAAAACTGCTAATGTTTCCTACATAACACCTTCACCAGCAAATAACTGAGGGAGCTTTAGGTGTCGAGATATAATCTGAGGAATAAACTGTCAGACTACCACCTGTCAGGTTCAAGCAAAGTTATTTTTGTTGTTTTTAGTGATGCTGCCATAAAATATTACTCATTTAAAGGCCTCATAAACATCCCTGTGATTTCTGCTTTATTACACAATAAAAACGTTTCTGAAAGATAAAAGAATATTAAATCCACGTTAAAGATTAAAGACGGCTAAAAGCCAAACGGGACAAATCAGTATCCTGCTGTATTCTCTCATTACTGTGAGTGAAGTTGTTGCTGTGGAGGGAAGAATGAGCTCCTGATGCTGGAAGCAATGCAGGCAGGTACGCTCCTTTCTCTGTAGCCTCATTTATGCAGAGCCTTCCCAACACATCATTCCATCATCATCATTTCAGATCCTTATATTTCAACCTGGCCGGTGGAGCAATGCTTTCCTGTGGTGGTGTTACCAAGCCCCGCCCTCTCAGAAGAAGGCCCGAAAATCTAAATCAGTCAGACGTATTTCTAATTCTTTATTCACTGGATTCTAGTGGGGGTGAGGGCGGCCCTGGTGGGGATTTTATTTCCGCCCCTCTTTTGGCTGAAGCATGTTTCCTCGCTGGCTTGAAAGAGGTCGTTCATGAAATTTTCAGCGGTGGAGGAGCACCATGACATGTCTTCATAATACTCCAAAATGATGTTGCGGCATGAAGCCCAGATTTTAGAAGTAAAGCTCGCTGCTTCCAGATTTTAATTTGGTCCAAAAAAGCAGCTTCGAGTGAATCGGCCTGAACACAAAAAGGAAACCAATCACTAACTCAGACTGCTCCAGGGGAGTAAAATTATAACTTTGATTGAGAATCAATGGTTATATTTTAAATTTAGGATTATTCAGCCTCTCCTGAGTGCAACAAACAACAGTTGAGTTGTGGAGTAGTGCTGGGCGATATGGAAAAAATATTTATCACGATATGAATTATTTTATATCACAATATACCACCTGACCTGTGGTCATCTAGAAAGTACGCAGTCTGTAAACAGCAAGTGCCGAGGGTGCAGTCTTTGTTTTGAGTTACCGTAAAGCATGTCGCAAATCTGGGTGCACGTACAGCAGCACCAGCTAGCAAACCACAAGACGGAGTTTCTTTGCGAAAAATATCATTTTTTTATACTTTATTTTCTCTTGCATAAAGTTAAGAGCATGTATAGTGAGAAGACAACACTAATATATTTGCCACAGGCTATTTAACCCTTTATTAAGACCTACCATAGAACCAAGTCCGCTAGAGCTTATCTTTATGTTTTTACATGCTGTAGTGCCATTTGTGGGAGCATTTCAAGTTTCCATATATCAATACAACTGTTATAGCCCAAATTTTAATATATGTATGCATTAAGTCCATAGTAACTACATAAATTGCAAACAATTGTAGTGCAATAAACTACAAAAAAATTGAAAAACATTTTGGGTTTTTTACATATATTTCTAGTAAGAAAAATTTAAGAGGTTTATCCGTCAAAACTGTAAAAAAGGTTGCACAAAATAATTTCCAACCACGAGAAATTTATTTTGAGTGTCTTCATAGTTTTATTTTTGAGATACACTAATTTTTATATACTACAGGAAAAATGAAAATATTATAATGCATCAAAACAAACCATTTCCAAGTCAAACATGACTTTAAAAAAAACAAAAAATACAACATAGGCTTATAAGGCCCTTTCGCGAAAATGACGTCACTTCCGGTTTCGGGCAGGTAATGGCGGACATGCGATAGTTCACGCTAGCGTATATGCCAACGTAGGAAGTGTTATTGAACATCGGCAAAGTGTGTTTCTGGAATATTATCTTTTTGTTGCTTTAAGTGCTTCTTGCACTTCTTGCAATTTTTGCAAAGCTATATGTGGAAGGAAACCGTGACCTAGGGAAAGCTAATGGCATTAGATGTAAGTACAACTCCAATGGTTTCACATGCATAAAAAAAATATTGCGCTAGCTTACGTGGTTCCAGTTCTACGGGGATTTAAAAACAGTTAGGTAAAACGGAGTGCGCCTGCTCCGACCGGTTGTAAAGGGTTAATTATATATTTTATGTAATAATTTATAAAGTTAGGTTAGAAACGATAGAAGACAAATGGCACGATAGACACTTTTCTATCGTCCACACGATATATATCGTCATATCGCCCAGCACTATTGTGGAAGTCTTTAAAATGTGATGTGAGAATAAAGAGAAAGAACGTGACATAATGAATGTGTTTGTTCTTCTTGGTATAAACAGCAGCCTTACTCGAGTCCTCTGGTCGTCTTTTTCGACAAGTTCTTATAATAATATCTGGTTAAACATAAATCTGGGTCATTAACATTTCCTGATGACTTGGAGTAACCAGGAGAAACCTCCAGGGTTGAAAAATGAAGTCACGGGAAGCAAAAAACTGCAATTCCTCAAACCTTTGGGCTCCATTAGAGCTTAAAACATGAACACACACACCATGCATGGTGAAAACAAGGAATTTTATATCACATTTGTTATAGTTGTAGTAGTTAAACCATTTTTTCTAATGCATGCATGTTTTTGAAGAACAACTGGAGGCCCAAAATTGAACCCTGTGGGACTCCACGAACAATGCTGTGAAGGGAAGATGAAATAAATCTAAAAGCTGATGGCAGAGGGTCAGAAAAGTTAAACCAGCCCATTATCACTGTCAAAAAGAAAGAGCTAAAACACATTATCACAGAAAAAAGTACAAAGTACTTCACATAAGATATAAAACTAAAAGGAAGATAAAAACAAAATCATGAGGACAAACAAAATTAAAACCTGCTAAAAAGTTAGAGGATGTCCTGATATTGTGTAGCAGTCAGTTTTTGTGGGTAAATCCTGAACCATGAGAAAACTCTACTTTTTGAAATGTTCACTGAACCTTGTGACAATTTTTCTAAAAGAGATTTCAGTTTGTTTCCATATAGAAGTTTTAACCTGTATATTGTTGCTTAATCCAGCATTTTGTGTAGTTTAATGCTTAAAAAATTAATTATTATTAAATTAATTAATATTAATTTATTCAGGTTTTTCAAGATGAAAAAACCCTGAAATATAAATATAGTATACTTGTCATTAGAGGGTCTGTTTGAAATGTCTGAGTTTGGACTGTACCTGGTTCTGGTCTCTTGGTCTTCGTGAGTAGAGTGGCACATGGCGCTGAACTGAGAGACAAAGAAATCGTAGCGGCGATGGTAGGAAGGTGTGTCCTCCTCGATGTTGGCAAACTTCACGAACTGCAGAGAGCAGAGGAAGAATCAGCAAACATTCATCAGCCTGAATTTTCTGTGTGAACACAGTGAACACAGGCTCCGTGAAATTCTGAAAAGTAGTAACTGTACTATTAATAAATAATAATAATTAGAATTAGTGAATGGTGCACTCCTCGAGGTGTCCACATTAGAGTAAAAAAATATTCTCAAAAAGCTTCCAGGCCTGTAAAGTGAAGCCTCCTCTGCTTGCAAAAAGACAATTAAATAACTCTGTGGGGGAAATGGCCCTGTGACCTCAGTAAGTACTTCCTGATTAATTCACAGTCTCGAGCTGTTGTTTCTTACTTTAAACAACATTAAATACATTTTTGTCTAACAGATTATCAGCCAATCACACGTCAGCTGATGAGTCCACGCCCATCTAATCCAGTTTCAAAACACCAACCTGTCAACCGTAAAAACACTCAGGTACAGGCTTTGCTAACCAATGCAGGACAGCCATGTTTTATATATTGTCCATTTATGCAGGAACCTGAAGTCCTGAAAATGGGAAGCTGATGAATGTTTGACCTTTCACCTCAACAACAGATACAAAGAAAAAAAATCCCTCGATCACAACACTGATAACATGTCAGAGCATTTCCTGTGAGCCAAAGCACCGTCACATTCCTGCACACTAATTAATTTTGGAGCCAGTGTGACAATGACAATAACTATTAGAACCACCTCCCCCACCCGGCCCAGCCTGTAATCTTCTCCCTCCAAACGAGCCTCGAGTGTCCTCCAGAGAGGCCTCCTCCTCCCGGCTCAGCCGGCTGCGCTCGAGGAGCCTCTCTCACCAACCTGTCATTGTCCACTACGACAAATTGCGTCAGCACAGTTCAGCGTCAGTGGCAAAAACCACTCCGTTCTACCGGTAATTTCCTCCCATTTTGTACCTAACCTCTCCTGGGGGTAATGGCTCAGATGGAAGGAGCTATGCCGGCAGCTGGTGCACAGGAGAGTGGCTTCCCCTCAGCAGATTACGGTACTGTGCTGCTGCAGAAGAACAAATTCAAGCTGTAGGCACTTACAGACCAATTACAGTCGTGTTTAGGAGGTAGAAGGAGAAGCTTTGGTCACAACTTGAATTTGCACGTCACACAAAGACATCCTGAAGGGCTTTAGTTTGGGTATACTCTCTAATATCCACACACTATGCACACTGCATTGTTGTAAAACCATGACAGAACTCTCAGACAAGCTCAAACTTCACAGAAAGGAGTCTGAAGTCCTTTGTGGCATTAAAAATGCTCCACGTTTTGTTGAATATGTGCTGTTTTGAGATGCCTCTCGTCTGATTTTAGGGTCTTTAATTCATTAGTGCATAAGTCTGACATTTAGTCATCGGGACGATGTATTGCCTGGGCTGAGAGTTCACTGGTGAACCTGCTGGAGTGTCAGCTTGACAGTCTGAGTGGGAGGAGGCTGAATGTTTGCCGACTCAAGCCAGGAAGTGGAATACTGAAGCTTAAACTAATTATTAGCGTGTATTCCCTTTGACAGCGGCTCTGATTATAAGTGATGATAACCTGTAATAACAGGGCTGACTCATTTTCATGTATCGTGCGCCTGAAGCAGTTTACAGGTGTTGTACTTCCTGATAGCATTCAATTTCCTGTAACCTCATCAAACGTGACATTTCGGCATCATTCCCGCGAGAAAGTTCACAGGAAGTTTACGACAACTTGGGGGAACGTCTTGAGCTGTAGACAGATTCATAACTGGCTGCTTCCTCCTGAGCCCTGACTCAGCTGATGATGATGATGATGGAGAACTCCTTGCCCCGGTAACTGTTGGACAGGGGGTTTACTCATCAAAAATCGAGTTCACCGTGCGATCAGCTGGCGGTTACTGAACGTTAAAATGTTTATTTTGATGTTATTTGCACTGTAAAGTTACTTTTCTGTATTTTACACCCATCATGTTGCATGATGTGCAATTTTTTTTTAATCTGCTAAAAAATATCTTTTTTTTTTCCAAATCTAACTTTTGTAAATCTGTTGGTTTTTTTCCCAAATTGGGGTCTGAGCTTCACTTAAAGGCTCCGACAGAGGAAGAAACAAAGGCTGTACTGTTGACTAACGAAGGCTCGTCTGTTAGAAGCGGAGCTCATACTTCTCTGGCCATCTGCGAAGTGCTTGCAACGTGTGAAATCACAAGAGGAGAAGGACAACAAAGGCCGCAGTGAAAAGCAACAGATGGAATTCGATAAACCAGAGACGTTGACTCTGATTACGGAGCGTCTCGGAGGTATCAAGGTGTCAAAATGCTTCAAACTTTGGAGAAATGAAAATAAAAATAATCTTATTCCTACATAGTTTTTGAACTTGACCAAAACTTTCTGCTATCCATAAACTGTACACAAATCTAAACATGGAAAATTGGGTTTTGGGATAAAGCTGTAGACTGCATCTATCTCACATCTGGCTCCACAGGTTATAGATCGCAGACACATGGACTCCCCTGTGTGTCTGACTCGGTGTCTGAGTCTGGACTGATGAGCGCCTCTTCCATTGAGATGGAGTGAAGGAAGCGCCACTTCGAGCCGTCACAGTTTGCCAATTTCTTGTGATAAAGTTAACTGGGAGATGAATTTGTAAAGCGTGAACGGCTGGCAGCCAGACAGCAGCAGAACACAGCGGTCACACACATTTATACTGGGCACGGTAAGAAATAGGAAAGCCAGTGGGGCTGTAGGAGGAAAATGATTACATTAAAGGTGACAAATGTTGTTTGGTTTAATGAAAATGTCACTGTTAGACTGATTGGAACTTTTTTGGTATTATTTATATACAGGATGATTTATCACCTACCTCCCCCCACGATGGTTTGTTTTGGCTCGTTAGTCAACCGAATGTTTCCAAAGTTAACTTGCAATGGACTTATTGGGCTTTCCCTCATTGTCTGACAAACATGTCCTCGCCAAGTGCTGGATGCTCACATTAGACAGCAGAAGATAAAGAGGCCCACGTTTGTACAAAAGTACAAGGTCAACTTTTTTTTCTACTGTTGGCTCTGCATGATGTCATAAAGAGTGGATATTCCTAATATGCCAATCAGGCACGGACGCCCCACCCACCTTCAGTTTACAAGGGAGAGCTAAGGGGGAGGAGCTAAAATGGACTGTTCCTTAAAAGCTACTCAGTCATCATTCTTTGCTTCTCCAGCTTGTTTTAACACAAGGTTTTAAAAACAGCCCTGAGCTCCCGAAGACCGATATTTGAATGATTCGTTGAAGAAACGCTTTTGTGCCCACTAAGGTTTCAGTGCGGATGTGGGATTTTTTTCATAATGATTAAACCAAATCACACAGCAGTGACCAACCTCGAGCTGTTGATGGATCATCTCAGACATAGTCTGGACTGAAGTTTGGTCCATTTTCGGCCTTCCTTCCCGTCGTCGTCATTGTATCAACGAGCCCAACTTCACTACTTTTCCAAGTTTTTTTTCCAAAGTCCAAAGTTTTGTAAGAGTAACAGTTTTGCTGGCTTTTGAGGGGCTTTGAAAAAAACTGAGGTCTGCAGCTAACACTCCATCTATTTTGATATGATATCATCCCCGCCCGTCTTTTATCTTTAAATCTAACCCTTTGCCCCTTGGATGCCTACTAGAGGAAATCCCTGTTTCTCTTTTCTGAACTGAGCAATTTCTGTTATATTTCAGGCGTGTTTCTAGAATAAGATGACGTCACAAGTTAATGTGGATGATCTCTGCCTATACAACTTACTCGGGCTACACCTGGAAAAACCTGGAATCTGTTCCAATGGTCGTCAAACCGCGTCTTTATTGAGCTATAAAGTGACATGTCCAAACTACTCATTAAAACTCTCTTTCTGTGGTTCCTGCTCGAGAATGATGCGCCCAACATGAACTGAGTGTTTCTCTGCGATCACAAACTCCATGTAAACCATCTTGGTATGAAGAGTATGAAGTATGAAGGTAAACAAGAATCACAATAGATGCCACTGTGTCACAGTAACTGAGTATGGAACAGAAAGATTATTTTCTTTTCTTTTTGTACTTTGAAAATATGCTGCAATTGACCAAAAACTGCAGAAAACCACAAATCAACATGTGGAATGAATCAACATCTGCAAAGTTACAGAGGTTGTAGTACAGACATAGCAAGACATTTTGTAATTTGGCACCAGAAAATGTCGATGTCCGATGGGAAGCTGCTCTTGAAGCACTCTGGGGCGTTGAGTTGTTCACAGTTTTCTCGCTGTTAAGTTTTGGAAGATAGAATGCGTTTGTGTTTACATCGTTACCTGCCTTATAATTGTTTTTTGTTCTGTTTTGCGGTCGGAGAAATGATTTTTGTGAGTTTTGAGCTGAGATTCTGATGTTTGTGTGGATACCACAGATGTCTGTATTTAAACAACAGACCTGGCAACACGTGGAACCAGATGTTTGGTTCACCAGGTTGCGGGAACAGGAGAGGTTGTCAAACGTCATCTTTATGGAGGAAAGGATTAAAGACACTTATGTAACTAACTTTCACCACCAGGGGGCATTTCCTCTAAAGAAGTCGTCTTTTTCCAGTCCTGGCGTTTTAAATTGTAACGTGTCGTTAATGACTTGTATGATTGACTCACTGCATCATTTTGTGGTAAAATTGGTAGAAGAATTACTTCAGCTTCTGCTCTTCAACACGATGACTCCGTGTCATGGACAAAAATTCATAGCAGTTTATTTTGATGCTTTAAAGCACAGACATTCAACATAAGCACCTCTAGGACTCTAGGAGTTAACCTCCTGTTGTTTGCTTGTATCATGAAGGATATGAAGTTCTTTAGCTACTGTAAAGCTGTTTTGTTGCTGAGCAGCAACAACAAGCACTAAAAGTGTGACGTTTAAAAGTAATTAGACACCGCTGAGGCCGGCCAGCTGGTTTCAAACAGTCTTTTGACCAAATTGCTGTAATTTGCTGAGCTCTCTGTGTTGGTGCTTTTCTGCAGACGTCTCAAACAAACTCATTAAACTGATAATTAGGCAACAGAGCAAACAAAGGAGCTCCGTTTTGCTCAGCTGCGCCACAAAACCAAACGGAGACATTAAACGAAACGTCTCCGTTTGGAGCCGGCGCCGTAAAGGAAAATTTAATTAACACGGCTCTCACCTAAAGAGGGCGAGCACCTTCCAGCCCCCCGATTCAGCTAACTGCTCTTCTCTTCTGTCAGTCTAAATACCACACATAAATAATGCAAAGGCTTTCACATCTAAACCTTGGGCTCGGTTTCCTGCTCGGATGAAGCCCCAACAATGGAGACAGACAGGCTCAGAACAGGAGGCGGCATGAAGGAAAAACTTCGGGTTCACCTTCAGAAGAAACAGAAGGAGAAACGGGGCTGACATTTGCTGGCGGCTTAGAAGCTAATAATAATTAGAGTCTTTCACGGGATGTGTTACACGACAATTTCCTCTGTGAGAGGAGAAGTGAAATGAGCTATTAAAGTGCCGACATCAACCACTGACGTATTTGACCTGCTTTGATTTATGACCTTATTTTTTTGTGTGTGTCAAAAACGTTGTTGTGGCTTTAATCTGGAGGATTGTGGGTTAGTCTGTGATGGGAAACATACGAAGTATGAATAAAGCAGAGTCAACAATAAAATCCTGGTTGCTGCTAAGAGAGTATCCGCCTGAGATTAAAAGTATAATCAAGCTCAAAGTGAGAAGAGCAGAAGCTTTTTATTGCACGCAGTTTACAGCGTGTGAAGGGAAGTTCTGTCCAGCCAACATCTGCAGCGTCGGCAGCTTCAAATGCTGCTGGCATGCATGATGAAGGCACACCAACTGTCCTATCTATGCAAAACAGGCTGTGCGTCACCTGACATGCTAACGCTTCTTCTTTGTAAGACCATTTGTGGAATGTGGACAGAGCACAACACCTGGGAGGCGTTTTTTTAAAAGAGTGAAAGAAAGTGCAAGTGGAAGCAAAGTTCTCTGAGAAACGATGTTTTGGTTTCCGATGCTGTAAAGCATTCATTTAAGGGAAATCTGTACACATTCATCTTTTACATAATCCACAGATTAGTCTGGATTACCTGCTGTACCAATTGGCTTCACTAAGGTTACAGTTCACAGTGTCTTTATCAACACATTTCTGCATGCTCTCCTCCTTTCCCTTCATCTAGAAAAAAGGCTTCGAGTGTGTGTTTCTGTGTTTTCGTCTTACCGAGTTGGTTCCCAGCACCTGCAGGTCTGGCTCTCTAGACTCCAGCAGCTTGGCCACCATGTGCAGGAAACTCTCCACGAAGGGTTTGATGCTCTGAGAGTGACACGCCATCAGCAGCTGGTCCAGAGCCTCCATGGCTATCACCACATTCCTGCACACAGCAATAAGCTTTACACTCATGACACAGGAGCTTTTCAACACCTGCAAGTTTACAGAAACACTACTCCGGATGTATGTCATAGGGGGAGAGGTCTAAGCAGAGACACCCAGACCTTGCCTAACCCACTACCTCCTAATGTGCTAACTGAACAGTTTTTTGAGGCTCTTCTCTATTTAAAAACAGAAGCAGCAAAGGGTGGAGACGAGAGATTGGTTCTGAACAGAGGACGGTGCAGCAGATGTGTTTCGATCAAAATACACAAAAAGAGTGGGTCACTGTCGGGTTGAAAGTGTCTGTGCACTGAGCACATTATTGCATGATGTAACTTTACAGCAGCTCCACCTGGAAGGAGAAGGCTGACGTTACAGACCCGAGCATGCAAACATGTCGCCTTGCTGGGTGATGAGCGGTCCGGTAAGGGTGCGTGGATGCCGTGCAGAAGGTAGACGCGTCTACTCTCTGACCGTCATCCTCAGGGAAACAACATCAGAGCCCATTCAGACAGAAAGTCTGACATTATAATGGTTGTATCGATTCAGTGCTGACAGTCTTCTTTCAGAAATACTTCAGGGAGGTTCTTTGTTCCGTCTCTCAGCTCATTTTAATTACTTTCCAGAGCAGAAATGGAAGTGGACGAGACTTTTAATGTCACTGCACTTCTTCTGATGAGTTTTAATGACAGGTGGCTGGACAGTCTCCTTCACTTTCTGTTTTTAAATGTCACCTAGTATTTCTGAACCTCGGGCTGACTGCGACTGCTTTCATCCTGTTTTTCAGCATCCTTACGTGTCTTTGCTACGTCGCACTACATTCTCAGGTATTTTTCCCTCAGAATTTTTTCTCTTGTCATTTCCAGATTTCCAGTATTTTTTTGGCAAATTCATTTGCAGCTCACTGTTTCACAGGAACTGTGCAGCTTATTCTCCTCCTGCTATCTCACTGAATCTGCATCATGAATTGAAGCTAACAGCATTTGCTGTTTGAGGTGATGAAGGGTTTTCCGGGATAAAACACATTTATCTGGTGCTTGGGACTTAACAAGTCAAACACCACTCACCCGTAGCGGTGTCGCACCACGTCTCTGCTCAGCTTCTCGGCCAGGTAAGCTCCAATCCTGTCCAGTTTCTCTGGAGCCGACACGGCGTAGAAGGTGAGCTTCTCCATGTCCGACTTACTGAGGCCATCCTGGAAACAACAACGCAGTCAGGATTCAGAGGATTTAAACAAAGCCTGCTAAAACTATCTTCTGTCAACACTGACGCACTGACGGATCAGATGATGCACTTTGTCATATAGAGCATCGCATGTAGAGCAGGCTTCCTGAACCCAGAGTTACTCCAGCAGCGTTCAGAGCGTGAACGTTCGAAAAACATTTAGACGTAGAAAAAAGTGCTTGTGCAAATATGTGAAACTGGGTGAAGGATACGTGTTGTATAAAATGCTTTGAGTGCTCAAGCAGAGTAGAAAAGAGTTACATAAGAACCTGTCCACTTAAAATATAAGCTGCTTCAGCCTGCATACAGCCACTACTGCCTCTGCAAGCCACTTTGCAACCCACGTCTTCTTTTAAAAGAGTTTATCTGTTGTCACTGATGCTGTCCTGTCCACTTGGCTTTCATGCGTGCACATGAAGCAGGGCGATACCAAAGCAGAGCCGTAACACAAATTATAAATCAGTGCAGTTTTAACTAAAAACACATCACAATCTTCCCGTATGATTGAAAATAAACTCAGTGCCTTTTAAGACATCACAGCACTCTGTGCTGAATATGTTTGAATTTTGCTGATCGGACGAAACACGAAACTCGACGACATCACTTTGATTCTATTTTGCTTTTCAGTGTTATTTTACACACGATGTGATGAAGCCAAATATTCATTGCTATTTGCAGCCATCGCTCATCGATGATACAGATTTTCTGCGGTACTATAATAAAGTAATAAGAATATTCTTACAATACTAAAAACTCTTGGACTCGATGTGGCGATCAAAAAGGTTGGATTGAATTCTATCAGATGTAAAGATGAAGAATTTAAAAACTTGAACATGTATCTGGTATTCCCAGCTGTCTCCTCCAGCTCTTGCAGGACCGAGGCGTTCAGAAGCCAGCCAGGAGACATCATCTCTCCAGCACGTTCTCCGCTCTGAGCTCCTCACCCTGCATCTCTAAAGCTGGACCCAGACTCACAGGAAGCTCATTTCCAGCTCTCGTACCCATGATCTCAATTTCTCATTGTCAGAACAAAAAACGAACACTTATCAGCAGGTTCATCGAACGGCAAAAATCAATCTGTCAAAGTTCCAGTCAGACTCTTTCAGTTGATCAAAGTCATCTGAATCCTTCTTTTAACTTCCTAAACTTCATTTTGTGGCACTGACATTAAAACCAGTGGACTGTGAGTGTGTTTAATTTGGCTTCCCTGACATGGATGCAAACGAATGAGCACCACAGATCAGTGCTCAGAAACATTATAGAGACTGAAACTGCACATTATCAGAAATTATTCATACTGAAGTCCAATTACTGCAGCGTATTCACAGCCCTCTCTTCACTCAGGGTCCATTTCTGCCTCGTTAAAACTAACGAGAGCTCGTTCCGGTGTAGGGATTCAGATTCTTCTCTATCAGAGTGCTCAACCTCAGGACTTCAATGCTGTACTGTAGTCAACACGTATACATACTGTATGTACTGACTGGCCAGAGGGGGGAGTTAATTTGAGACCGGCTGCTCCCCGAGTGCTTTCAACCCCTCGGGCGCTCAGTGAGAGATAATTAATTGGCCGAGGTCTCGATCGTTCAGGCATTTTGATTTCCCACTGCACATGTTTGCTTAAACCAAAAGACGTGTGAGAAGACGTGTGGGGAGGACGCGAAAAAAAAAGAAAAATCCCTCCCCTGAGCACCGGACCAACCGCACACACGTGGCGTTTTAATTAACACGCGTCAAAGAACCAAACAGGTGAGAACAACTTGTGGTGGTCTGGTTATCAAAGCCACGTCACATTTAACTGGCAGAATTATCAAAGTCTGAAGCGTTCATGCGTGGCTCTGCGGTCGACCAATTATCTCCGTGTTGTGTCGATGAAGCTCGTCGGTGGGCGTGTCGCCGGGTCTCCACAGCAATCCCAAAGGTGTGATAAGACCCGGGCAGCAGACGCAGCGCTAACACACTGAGGAAGCTACAGACTTCTGTCTAACAGACTCAGTCTGAAGGTTTTCTGCTTCCTTTGTCTTTTGTACCACAGCATTTCTGATCAAATGCCAGCAGGACACAAACTTCTCAGTCCATAAAAACACAGCGGAGGATGTTGGGAAACCCTCGCAGCTTCCCCAGAGCAACAGATAAAGGATCAGTAGAACAAATCTGACACGTGGCCTCACACATGAATGCACAAACTAGTGTTAGTAAAGGTCTTTAGGAGCGCTGTTTCAGCTGTGTTAAGGTAAAAATCTGATACTTTACTAATCTGGATGTAAAACATTTTCACATTAATGGTAGATTTTATGCAGCGGAGGTCACGTCACACCTGGGTCCAGTCTTTGTGTATTTGATTAGATTAAATGTCCTATAGGGGAGACAACAAACATGTAATGTGTTTGCAGGTACTTACTTTGGGGTCCTCAGGGAAGATGTTGTCCACCAGGCGTTTGTACCTCGGCCTCAGCGGCCCACAGCAGCCGCAAACTCCTGCAACGAAGACAGAAATGGCCATCAGTGAAGCCTGACCTCCAACTTTCTGTAATTAGCAGCTGTCTTCATGCCTCACAGACAACAGAAAACTGGGGGCAAGAAATGGAGCTTGTAACCCTTTTAAGTCAGAGTAGCTGAGGACGAAATGTGGAGCTTTCAATTGGATCGATGGAACCTGACTGTAAAACACATTCACGTTTCCTCCTGTGACTCATGGACGAGCGCCTGAGACAATCCAAACTTACTCTGGAGTCAGGAGCTGGCTCTGATAGGTCACCTCGTATTGACCAACATGAATTAGCATTACAAGCAGCAGGCCGGGAGTCAATACGAAAGTGATGAGTCATCAGAGTCTAGGATCGGCGGCGAAGAAGTCCTCACGAGGGGCATCTGACTCAGGCGAGTTCATGCAGTGTTCAACTACTGCGTACTTTATGGCCATTTCTTTCTAAGCAGTTAAATCCAAGGTGAGAATTTGTCCTTTCCTAACATTATCCAGTAATTCTCCTAACGCAACATGAAACATTATCATCTTTCTGTCCCGACAGGCCTCAAACTTCACGTGCACACAGAGTTGTGAACGCTCTTCCTGACTGATGACCTCGACCGTCAGTGCAAAGTGTCATCAGTGAAATGTCAGCGTTTCTGCATTAAGAGGAGCAGCAGACCACAGCCGAGGGGTCACGGCAGCGCCGCGCTGCCCTGACAGTCGATCAATGAGGCAAAACATTAGTACGAGGGGAAGCAACTCTAAACATCTGAAATGAGAAGGACAACAGCACTGTGCACACTCGAGCCACCACTCATTCTTTATGCTTTGTTTCCTTCCTGGAAATGATCAAATGGTTGAGAGCAGCAGTTCCCCAAACTTTGAGGCTCCAGAGTTCTGATTTGGACATTGGTGCTTTTTCACCACAGAAGTGCTGGCTTAAGAGTTTCACACAGCACTGCATTTGTAAAGGTTTAATAAATGCAAGGTGTTTATGGAAGCAGTAAAAATGTTTAGCAGTTCTGTAACATTGTGTTAAAATAATACAAATATAACAATTTAGACCTTGACCTTAATTCTGAGAGACTAAGCAGGAGTAGTTGTTGTTGTTTTTTTTACTTCAGACTAAATTTGAAAAACTATTGGAAACCACCAAAAATCAATTAAGGAATTAACAGCATGTAAATTTGGCTCAAGCTGAATCCAAATGCAGAGAATCAGAAGAAAGGAGAGAAATCCTCCAAACATGATCGTCCAAAACACCAAATAACACTTCCCAGAATTAAATTTAAATCCATCAGCTGCAAAGAAACGTTTAAACAGTTTATGAAGCCGGGCGTCATTTATTGATATTTCTTAAAAATCAATCAAGCTCGATGCTTTGAGCGGGCAGCTGGCTCACAACCATCAGAAGATCCAGCTCCAAAAACATCTGCACCAACGCCTCCTCACGCTGCTGATGTTGGAACATTTTCCCAGAAACAGGTAAATAAAACACATTCTCACACTTTGCCTTAATTTTAATTTTCTGTGCTATAAAACCTGAAAGAAAAACAAAAGGGGGGGGGGGCAGCACGGTGGCAAATTCCACCATCAGGCCGGGGCCTTTCTGTGTGGAGTTTGCATGTTCTCCCCGTGTTTGCGTGGGTTCTCTCCGGGTACTCGGCTTCCTCCCAACGTCCAAAGACATGCAACTTGTGGGGATAGGTTAATTGGATAATCCAAATTGCCACTAGGTGTGAATGTGCGAGTGAATGTGAGTGCGAATGGTTGTCTGTCCCTGTGTGTTAGCCCTGTGACAGACTGGCGACCTGTCCAGGATGTACCCCGCCTCTCGCCCTATGACAGCTGGGATAGGCTCCAGCGCCCCCCGTGACCCTGAAAAGGATAAGCGGAAGCGAATGGATGGATGGATGGATAAAACCTGAAAAGGAGAAGTTTCCACAGACTGACGGCGAGACAGATGTGGCGGTGTGGGTGTGTCATCAGGATAACACTTTGCCAAGATGTTTCTAATCCATTTATTGACTAAATACCAACATTTTTTTATTTTATTAAATTTTTTTAAATTTTATTTTCAGTTGTTACACTGAATACCAACATTTAAAGGCAGATTATGGGAAACAAAAGCAGAAATGCTACTTTCTCCATATTCCTCCGCTTCCCTCCTCAGACTCAGAACACTAACTTCAGGGATCAGGCCTGGGACATCATTTCCCAGGAGCCCCTGCTGCTGACACCCTTCATAAGATGGAAGGTGACTGCAACACCTCCAGAGAGCAGTCCTCGGGGGAACCTGCAGATTACCAACTTCATTAAGGCTTGTATCAACAACCTGCCGCCACTTTAAAGCATTCATTACAGATCCTACAATTGCCTGCCACATTAGGGCGGCGGGGGGAGCGGCCGTCTGTTAGTGCAACTCGTCGGCTTTAATGGAATTCAGCTCCGACGCTCTACACCTGTAAGCGCGACACAGAGACTCTGACAAAGTCACGTTGTTCACAGCCATGAGCGTGTGCACGTCCCTGCTTTGCTAATTCTGACTTAAATCTTCGTTTTCATGTCTTAACCAAAGTTTTGGCCTCGTTATTGTGACCGTCAGCTGACACGACTTTCATGTCCATCACAGTGTTGCACATCAACAGTTGGGCCTCTAGAATGAGTAAAATCAGAAGCTTCTTCAGATTAAACATCGCGTTTGTGCCTCTCGCTGCAGTCATCTTATACACGGCTTATTTACAGCCTTCACACTTGAAAAGGTGAAGACGCATGAATGTAAACGCGCACATGCTGGGCTCTTGCAGAGACACAGCGTGTGTGTTTGTGTGTTTGCAGACGTTGAGGATGAAGTGGAAACACCTGGGAGGCCGCGGCTCCTCCTGCGTGAGGCGTTCAGGGACAGCAGATGGATCGGGCCAAACACGGCGCTGCAGAGGGGGGAGGTGGTGTGACAGCTTTCTGTTTCCATCCTCGTTAACTCGCCTCTCATTCCAGCGTCCGCAGCAGCTCAGGGTGAAAATGCATCCACCTTTAAAGGACTAGTTTAAAGAGAGGCTCAAGGCACATGTGCATAGGGGTGGGTTTTTATAATCGATTCATCGATTAAAATCGATTCTGGCTTGGATAACGTAAAATCGATTCATTAAAATCCTGAATCGATTTTTTAATATAAATTTATTTTGTCCGAAATGCCAGAATCTCTGGTGACATCTCACAAAATTTCAAGAACCACCAAACAGTAAATGAGAGCAGGTACAGGGATTCTTCACATAGACTTAAACACAGGGCGTGACCCGCGGATCAGAATCAGTTAGATGTCGCCTTTCTCACAGTCGGGGCTGAAAGTGAAAGCCGACAGCTCGCTGATCCGGGTCCGCGCTTTGTGTTCACGCCCTTTATGCGCTGATTCTAAAGCTGTTAGTTTGATCTCTCTCCAAACAATATTGACCGAATCAGCAGCAAAAGAAGATCCAAACGCTTCACATAAACATCGTCATGAATTCTTTTACTGTTTTGCTTCCATTGCGATGCGCAGCTCTCTCTCTCTCTCCCTCTCTCTTTCTCTCTCTCTCGAACAGTTTCGCTTTCTTCATTATTCGCTTGCTTGTTACACAAGTCTACTGTTGCTTACAGCGCTGTCGGCCGCTGTTTTTTTCCCTTTTACATTCTTCCGAAAAGAAAACCTCATTTCTGCTGTTCAATACTGAACAAATTTAAACTTTTTAAAATTATTCAAAATGCAAAATGCTTAGCCGTGTGTCTAATAAAACCGCTGTAACGTCAGAGGTAATGTTCATTAATTAATGGTTTTCTTTCGTTTTTGATCTACTGCAGAATATTTTTATAAAATCCCAGGCCAGGAAAATCACCTACATGTTTTTCTGTGTTTTATCTTCAGCTACTTTGACACAAAGGCATCTGCTGTGATGCTCACAGCTTGGATAAAGTCTTGCGAGTGTCAGCTTCCTTTTTATAGATACAAAAATATGTAAATGTACTGATCTGAATTATATTTCTGACTGTCAAAATTTCCCAGATTTAAATTGAATCGAATCGAATTAAATCGAATCGTGGATCGAATCGATTCGGGACCTTGTGAATCGGAATTGAATCGATTCTAGAAATCAGTGACGATACCCAGGCCTACATGTGCAGTTATCATATAATCCCGCTAGCTCCGCCCTCAGAGACCTTCAGGGGTGTATTTAAAAAGTCAGTTTCACTGAGGAAGGTTCCTAACTGAGTGAAGTATCGTCAGTCAGATTCTCTGAGCACCATCGGTATTCCTCTACCTCCTGACTACACTGAGGTCAAGGAAAAGGGGGCAGAGGTCAAATTTTGGACTAATCGAGTGCACCCGGGCTCCGGTGCTCAGCTTCCTCTTTGCCAAGCCGTCTGTCTCTTGACAGCTCTAATGCTTCCTTTAACATTCGGTCCTCTTCGCCTTGTATTTTGAGCTGTGATCCTTTTTTGATCAGTTTACCATCTCACTGCGTTTCCTGGACCGCCTTCAGCCCCGCTCAGCTCGTCTGTATGGAGGCACCAACAGCAGAAAATGAACGACAGCAGCTTTAAATTACATTAAAACTAATTCTGGTTTCGAGCATCGTGACTTCAGCGCCATAATAGAGGCGATGCATCAATTCAAGCATTGCGCTGCAGAGAAGGCTGCGCGACTGCTGCGGGCTTCAGACGGAGAGACCGTGGTGGTCGTTCAAACACACAAATAAATTACAAACACGCACAACAAAGTGAGCGGGCTGAGGAGAGGCCATTACAGAGGATGGAATCCATCATCCTGCAGCGACGAACACAAAAGGCGGACGGACGTTGGTTAACACGTCCTGACAAACCGCTGGAGTCATGCAGCGAAGCATGAATCGCCACTAAACGTCTGAATCCACTTCTGTCTGCAGTGGGTCTAAATAGCTTGTAACACGTGCTTTAATCACATGTTGGGTAGAGATTTGTCATCAGACAGTTGCTTTGCCCCCGAGCAACACCTGAGTACTAACATCATTTTTCTTGGTTGATATCCAGCCCAGCACAGAGCTGCACGTGTTTGATTAATCAAATATTATGGTTTGCATTTTTATGTGAAGTGAAAATAAGAAGCTAAAGCAGGAGGATCACAGAGCTACAGAGGTAAGCACGATAAACTCAGATTTCTGAAACTGTTGCTCTGAGATTTTCTGCTCGTTTGTCACATTGAGACTAATATCTGTGTCTCATTTTAATGAGAAACCAACCAGACTGTGATTAAAATTTTATACTGAACTGAAGCGTCGCGTTTGTCCTTCTCATCTAGTTTAGTACTTTATTTTTCTTTACTTCAGAAAAGTTTAATGATCATTAAACTTTTTAAACAGAAGAGTTTGAAATGTTGGTTAAATAGAAAAAAAACAAACGTGGGGTCGAGTTTGACCTACCGGAGCTCACGAGGCCTCGTCTGTTTGAGGAGCGGTTGTAGCTGAAGGCTCCGTCAGCCTCGGTTCGAGGCACCTGCCTGTATCTCCTCAGGATACCCCTCCTCACGTTACCACAAAATGACGGCATAATTGCAGAAAACTTCAATTTATCCCAACTGTGGTCCAAACAGATCCCACAGCCTCAGTGGGCAGGCATGGGCTTCTCTTCTTGGAGTAAATCCTCCAAAATGAGACTGTCTGCTCAAAAAGTAGATTCTGTGTCCGCCTCACCAGTGACACCAAGAAAACGTTCCAGCTTCACCTTTTCATGCTTTTTCCCTGGTACAGGATCAGCATCACATCTGTGATGGACAACATGCTCAACCACTGGGCTTCGAGCTGGAGCTGCGAGTCTACAATCACCTGGGATTACCCCACGTTCTGGCAGAGAAGACGACACCCTGCCGGGCCTAATGTAGGTCTGTCTACAGGGTCTCGGGTTACCGGCCTCTGCGCTCACTGGAAAACGTAATCCAACACAGAGACGGGGACAAAACCTGGCAACAGAAGAGCCTCAAAGTGTCTCTGACATCATCTCAGAGCAGGAGCTCAGTGAGAAATGAGAGGAACATTAACCTGAGAACCACAAATAAAAGCTTTGTGGTTCCTTTTAATCACATGACAGGACGTCACAAGACTTAAAAGGTAAAAAACCAGAGAAGAAAGGTTCCACAAGCTGGACACAAAAACGAATTATATGCTCTATTCATGAAAATGTAAACACATTTTTAATAATGGTTATACACTATGAAAAAAATGCATGTAAATGAGCTCCCTTACATCCTTGTTGGTAACACATCCTGTCCTCGTGAGTGGCAGTTTACAGTCAGCCTATATTTATATCTCCAAAACAAAACAGAGAAGAAAGGGTCTGGAAGGATCAGTGCTGGAAGAAGCACGATGACCAAGAGCTGTTCAAATAACTAAATAAATGGAAACTAAAACAGATTAAAAGGAATGATCTAGAAGAATGGACCGGGCTGTCAGGACACGGGCTACAAGTAGTTTTTGGCAAGCTGAGGCATTTAAATGGAAAAGATTCCCAGTAGAAATCACACAATGTGGAAAAGCCTTTTGGGAAAAGTCCTGGGAATGTGCCAGTTTGGTTGGTATAGACATGAGTAAACATACAGCTCCAAAACCAGCCCTGTGTCTGGATACATGAACACCTGTGGACCAGAAATCCAAAAAATGCAAACTGAAAGCAGAAGAACCAACCAGGAACCTCCAGGGATGAAAAATGAAGCCAAGAATTGAACCTCCTCTAATGGCCTCTGTAGGATCTCTCCAAAAACGAGTCAGTCCCCACAGGCAAGTTTACACAATAAATGTTTAGGCCTGCAACAAAGCATGATTGTAGTTCTCTGTGGAGAGCTTCCAGTTCATAACAACTACGAGAGGGGCGCTTTAAATTGTTTACATTTCATTTATGCTTAAAGTTGCATATAATTCAGAGTTAGGGGTGGATACCAGCTGAAGTAGCTGTTGCTGACTGTTATTGGAGAAGCTTCAGATCAGCTAATTCGATTCCACTCGACCTCTCGAATGGGCTTTTTAGTGCAATCAATCAGTTTTGGTAACTCAAACTGTTACTTCAAAGGTTTAAAGACTACTTGTTCTGGTTTTGCTTATTTCCTGCGACACACGTCATCTTCAACTCATTGATGCTCATTTTAAACATGGACAAAGTTTTAATTAATGACGCACTTTTCAGGCTAACCACTCTGTTTCACACGTTTTTTTCTACTCTTGGATGTGCATGATGTCACAGAGTGTAGATATCCTGAAAAGGTCACGTAAGGTAAGGAAGCCCCACCCATCTGCAGGTTAATGGGCTGCCAATCAAAAAGAGTTACAGAAACAGGTGAGATGCTGCACATAAAGAGGGATTATTTTGAACAGTGATTCATGCAAAGCAACTGTAGAGCAGAATATGTTGCCTTTGAGTTGAGGTATTGATACATGGCCTTCTGTCTGTTGCTATTTTATTTCAAGGCTAAAAAAATAAATGATGACACTCAGCACCACTCTACACTCACGGATGGATGTTTTCCCCAGCTGTATAAATGATTACATCACCAATCAACCTACATAAGAGGGCGGTTGTATTTCCTCCTCATTTTCATCCATATTTAAAGCCAGTAAACACATCAGGTTTAGTTTTCTTTCATCAGATATGTTACCCTATACTTCCAGTGGCGTATACAGAGGTAGAATTATGTTCTTCAGACCCTACAGCTCCATGAAAACATACACCTCAAGACCTCTTAAGCATGACGCTGCTGCTCCATCTACTACTTCCATCTTTTCTCCAGCCGTAAGTAAAAACAAACACACCTCCCACCAACGCAACTCTCACCTCTGGCATCGGCCCGTCCTTTAATCTACACCTAAACGGTCTGCAAGGCACGTAATCTACAAGATTAAAGAGTGCCCTCACCCCTGCTGATTAATTCCCTGCCCTTTGACAAGCAGATGAAAGCCATGTTCTCCCTCCCTCTCTCTCTACACACTGTCAATCAGGCGCCCGACAGCATCCTCCTCGCTGCGCCCTTGTTCGCCTCGCGTTTTTGGGGTCGCAGATGAGTGTGCGCGGGCCCGTCTGGCTGCTGAGACGCCGTCCTTGGAGATAAGAAAAATTAATAAAGTTGAGTCTGTGATGATAGAAGCTGGATTTAAATGAGCTGTGAGAGCGGCCTGAAGGAGAGCAGCGGGCGGCTGAGCGTGTTATTGTTAAAATTTTCAAGGGAAAGCAGGGCGATGTTATCAGACAGGAAACATAATCCTCTCACTGAAGGACTACAGACGAGGACGCAGGTATTTATATGAAGATATAAAGCTGATACAGATCCATCTTCATCAGCTCTGACACTGATCTGATGCACAAGCATGGTCCCCGGTACAATGTTAGGCAACGATAAGAAAAAGAAATATCGCGATAATATGTGTAAAACGCGCATGTGCACATGGCCGAAAAAGCATGGCGGTAACGGAGAATGAGAAGGGAGAAAGCGGATCGTTCAGTGAAACGGATGAACCAGAATTGGTTTGTAAAAATGGTGCCACTTCAGTGATGTGGAACTGGTTTGGTGTTTGTCCGTCAGATACCCATCAAAGCACTTTTTTTTGTAGAACATGCAAGCGAGCCGTCGTTATTACCGTATTTGTCGGACTAAGGTGCTCGTAAATCTGGGAGTAATCTGGGTCCTATACTCCGTCCCTTTCAGGTCCCAAAGTCAAACGAACACTGCAGCATCACTGAGAGTTAAAAGCTGTCTAAATTCTTTCATCTTTAATAAAACAATCAGCATTGCTGCTTTACCAGGTGTAACTATGAAGTTTAACATCCAGGCATCCATGAAAAAAAGAATTTATTACATTTAATGGAGTTAAAAGTTAGCAGGAAGTTAGCGGAAGTTAGCTCGCTAGTTTCGCTAGTTACCTAAGCATGATGTAGCATGTTCTGACTGAGATTTCTGAAAAAATTCAAATGTACAGCTCTGCTATCACTTCCAACATAAATGAAGACAGGAAACTAAACAGCAGTGACGTTTGTAGGGTTACTGAAGTTGGGCTAGCTGGTATATAATGATGTGCTACGTGATCGCTAGCGACACAGCTATGTTAGCATAACATAAACCGTGAAGCTGCAGGATTTAAGCTAACACTTTTCCACTCGATAAAAGTTAACGTGAAGGTTCCTGGTGGTCAGGGACAAATGCAATCCTATGGCAGGATGCTGTAAACGGACCAAACTTCAGTCAGGAGAACAACTGAGATAATCCATCCACAATACCAGGTTAGTGATTAATATACTGCAACAACATGGGAACAGAGCAGCTGTGATAGAATACAGCATTAACAAATCAATGGTACAGAAGTGGAAGAAGCAAGAAGAATGAGTTGAATAGTTTGATTTATCTGACTGCTTTGTTTCGCTTAATGTGCCTTAATACCCCGTGCACCTTATGGTCCGAAAAATACGTATTTCACTTTTTTATTTGCCACACTGCAGTTTAATGTTGCAAAGCACCTCTTTATAACTTTAGTGGATATTATACATGGTTATGCTCAGGATACGTCAGCCCATTTCTACTGGAAATGCCTTTTGGTTAAACTGTCAGCAAGGAATTTGCATTGGCACTGTTACATTTTTATATAGCTTTAGTGCACATAAAAAAAAAAAAAAACAGCTGCTTGTTTAAGTGAAAATAAATGGAATGGGTTTTTTTGCGCTTGTAAAGTTGTGGAGTTGTATTTTGTCTCGCAATCAGTTATATTGTGAGTTATATCGTTATCGCAAATTTTCAAATATATATCGTGATAAATATTTTTGGCCATATCGCCCTGCTATACCGTTTAGTGCTGTCGTTTACTGCTGCTTCTTCTTCTGTTACCATTTTTCAAAGAGATCAGAAGAGAATGGAGCAAATCAAAGACAGAAACTCTGCCAACTAGTGTTTTGGTGGTGAAATTGAACAACAAAGCAGACAGGAGCATAAATGCTGGTACGACGTAGGCTCTGCAAGTCCCACCTCTCCAACAACCCTCTAATGGATAAAGCAGTAAAGAAAATGAATAAGATGGGCTTGTAGAGTCAATTTCTCCCTTTTTAAGAACTCATCCATTTAAAGTTACTGACTTAGTTGACTTGATAGGTGGCCCGACACAAGCAGCTGCAGATTTCACCTCCACTAATTCACGACACTGAACCCGACTCTCTCTGCTACACTTATACTGTTGGAATTAGCTGATAAAAATCTGTCTGTGCTCCAGTTTTGGTGAGTGAAATTGCTGTATTCAAGTCTGTTAGTACCAATTAGCAGATATATGAATCTGTCCATTGCACCTGTTGGTGAAATATGCAAATCTGTGAATGCATGTTCAAGAATTAAAAGCAAACTGTTTGTATACGATGTGCCCAACATATTCAAATATGTCGTTTTTATTTCACCTGGAAAGAAAAAAGGACCCACTTTGTACATCCATCTCCAACAGGCTCACTGTCAGTCAGGAAGACGAAGGAAATATGGAAATCTGACACATCATGACTCCAATATTTACTTCACACCTAAAAAGTGTCTCATCAGATCTGCAGCTGTGAGCCTGTTTGTTACATTAACAGTTACACATTATTTATACATGAATGTCTGCTGCTCATACCCATAAATATCCTGATATTTATGCATTTTGCAAATGGCCCGAGTGTTTGCTTGCTTTGAAAACCCTTCCTGTGAATGGCTGGTGGGCTCATTGACTTGCATTACCACATCCTGCTTTTGAACCTTGAAGGACACATGCACAAAAACAGATGATGGCCCATAAATTTACAGCCTCCCTGTCGCTCTGGAGCTGTCCCAGCCAGACGGATATCTAAATTTATGCTGCTTAAAAATCTGTTTTTCCCCCTCAGTCTGTGGCTCGGAGTTGTGGCCGGGTTTCGGCGGTCTGTCAGCAGGATTATCTGACCGCCGGACACACAACTTCTCAAGGTCTCTTATTTATCAGCAGAAGGTGAGCTCGCTGCACCCGTTCCTTTGCAGAAATGCTGTTTATATTAAAGCACAGTCGGAGAGCTCAGATGTTCAGCTGTAAGACTTCTGCCTATTTTGTTAGTTCAACCTTAGTTTGTGAAACGCTGGGACCAAAACACTGATCAGATTATCAGATTTATTTTCCCTGCATGCACTGCTACCTTTCACATCATAAACGTGGCCACTGCGAAATGAAACTGTGGAGGCTAAACTTCTGTAATATGTGGATTTTTCTCCAATTCGTCTCTGGCTCGAGTAAGATAAGGACTACTCTTCATTCTATTCCCAACAATGGGCAGGATGAAAGAGTTAGGATGTGCTGTTATTTAGGAAGATATTTTATAATGAGTTTCTGACATGAACGATGGGGTGAAACACCTTAAACTTCTTAAAGCTTTCAGGAAAAAAAGAAAATACAGAGTGAGCTGTTAGGGTTACATGAGCCGGGGCATTTAGACCTCAGAGCGAAAGGACAACATTCATTTTGGGACATTATAAAAGGGAGTCGAGCAATACAGGTCGAGGGAGTTTGGACTCATAAGCAGAGTAATAAACTCTCCTGTGGTGCTCAATATTACTGCGACCTTTCCTCGATGTGCAGACGCAGGATGCCAGGAGGACTCATAAAACAGCCTGTTTAGTCCAGTTTGTTTCTCATTTAACGAGTCAGTCTGTTGGATTTAACTCGCTGTCTTTGCAAATATAATATATTTGTTCCATTTGGTGCGATCAGTGACATCAGATCTGATCTTTCAGCCAGAGTTTCGGAGGAAACGGACTTAACTGAGACCAAAAAAAACATGCTGCCAGTATCATCCAAACGATACCAAAGCTATCACAGACTAAGCTAAGCTAACTAGCATGCTATAGCTGTGACATTACTCCAAAAGGTTTGCTCCCACGCAGCCTGTGAGTTGTTTGGTTAAAATTATCTTCACATTCAAAACCAGTCAGGGAGTCGGCATCATCTCATATACTCATCTTTTTCTTTTAATCCTATTTTTGGACAATCTGTGAAAAGCTAAAAACTCACCCATCACAATGTAGACTACAAGGCCCTAATTATTTAATCTCTAAATGTTTATATCATTTAATCTAAAAATACGTTTAATTGATCCAACATGAACTAACCGAGACTTTCTTTGTTTGAATCAACAAATAATTTTTTTCCTCCACAAACTGTGATGAGGGTAAAGTTACGTTCAGGTGTCTGTACAACAACTTCATTATCTGGTCGTTTACACTTCTTTTTTTGAATCTTCAAATATTAATTTACATTACAGTTTATTTCAATCTCAACGTTGAAGCTATAATAACCTCTACTAATTTTAGTTTATTGCATTTGTTTATGAATTATGCAAATACCCTCTCTGCTAATTACTCCCCCCCCTCACCCCCTCACCCACAGTGTCTGTAAGATAATATAGAGCAAATACTTCTGCTTTGGAGAATTACGCTTACCTTTATACACTTTAACAATCACACAACATCTCAACCTCATCTAGAGTTGACAATTAAAAACGCTTCCCTCCGTGCTTCGTGTTGTATTAGTTAACACATCTTAAAGCACGTGCAGAATTCGTTGAGTCTTAATTTGCATAATAAATCTACAAGTTAAAGTTTTTCCCTGAAACCAAGGATATTCACCAACACTTCCCTTATTTATACAGTAGAGAGATTTGCGATGGTATCGCCTTGAGCGCTCTCACCTTCCCCGTGGCACTGCCTTATAAACATTTAACCAGCAGCCACAGGAACAGTCGGCGCCTTGTGATAAATTTGTTATGTTCGAAAGTGAATTATGATCCAACTACAGATAGTGGATTTGTTGCGGAGGCGGTGGAAGCTCAGTGTTTCTCATTTAAATATTTATGTAGAGGAGACAAAAGAAGGAAATGGAAACGGAGTCAGATGAAATCTGAGGGTTCACGTTTCCTAGATGGTGAAGAGGAAGGAGGCGTCACGGGGAACTTGAGCTCTCTGCAAACGCTGAGGCGGGAAGGTACAAGTCTTACAAAACGACAAATGGATTATTTTGCTTTAAGCACAGTGAATATTAACCCCTAAAACAGAACAGAGGGGACAAAAAATACTGCAGTTTTATTTAAAGCTACAGGTTTCAGGTTTAAATACTTTAAAGTGAGTATTACTTCATGAATGTCTGCGTGTTGGTGACTGAGGTCACAGTTGGGCCAGACCACGAAGGACTGTTTTATAATCCTTTATTAAAAGATAACGGCTTCTCAAGGTGTGTTGGAACAGATTCCTGATGATGTTAAATGTTAAAAAGCAGTAAAGGATGCACTAGAAAAACATCAAGCACTCTTTGACTGGTAAAGGTAGACTTTAGTGTGTCTGTGGGGTCAACAATACATCACTGACAGCCATGCTTCCCAAAGCATCTTCTACTTTTCCAGACTTAGGTCAAGGAAGCCAAGCAGGTAATCCAAATGTGCTTTGTTCCCAGCAAAATGTTGTTGTGGGTCCAGCTCAGAGTCTCCTCCCATCCAATCAGATGCCTGGATCATCTCAGCTGGATCCTTTCCCCGGGATCTTCTCCAGCCATGCCAAGCTCGTTTTCCATGGTGGACCGCATACAGCTCACTTTGATCTTAAAATGGGCTGGAACAGTAAATTCCTCTGTCAGCGTAAAGAAGTTTACCTACACATTCAACCCTCGAGTCTTTGGGTTTAAATTGTAAGAAATAAATGTGTAAGATTAGAGAGAACCTCTGCTTTTGATAATTATAGTATGAACAGCCATGTCTTTACCTCTTTCATCTATTACCTATCAGTAAGAAATGCTGTGAAATTTACGGAGTGTCTGGCAGTCTGGCCCCTGGGCCTTATGTTTGACACCCCTGCTCTACAACGAGCTCCCTCTGGATGTCCAAGCTCTTCATCGCATCTTTGAGGCCGTACCGTTTGAGAAAATGCGTTTTGGCACCTGTGACCCGTTTAAGACCTGAATTAGTTAAAAGGTTGAGTTCTTGAGAAAGCAAACCATTAAATTAGTCAAATAAAAACCACAAAACAGTAAGTGGCTGTTGAATGATAGAAAACCTGTTCAACATCTATTAAAAAAAAAAAAAAAAAAAAACCTTACAAATTTACATGAAGAATAAAACTTAAAGCTAATTAATGCCAGTTCTTGCAGACTTCTTGTCTTCTGAGCAGCAAATGACCGAATCGGAGCTTCATAACAATCTGCAGACGGGTTCTAAAAAGCAGGCTTCCAGCAGGAATAAAGGCTCTTAAATAAATCATCTTCTCTCCACGACACTCAAATGATCTACGTGACCTCCTGATCCGAGCCCAACAGACCACCATCAAGATGAGGGAACACAAAGCGACCTCTTGAAAATCCACAGGAAGTCCAAGATGGCGACTCAGCAGGGTCCAGCATTTCAACATTTTCAGCAAAGGCCAGCGGGGATCCTACTCAGCACCAGTGAGGTCGAGCTTATAATGCCGACCCAGAGAGCGCATCCGGCGACATTTGGGTTTTAAAAAACGCATTCAAGAAACAGAAGCTGCTGTCTCCCAGCCGCCCGCTCCATCAGTCTGACACAGAGGGGGTAGCTAAAGCCGAGCGGCTCGAAGAATGACTCCAACGGCTGAGCCGGGAGATCCATCAAAAACAGCAGGGAGGAGGATGATTGCTGAGCCGACCCATCCGTCTCTGAGCAAATTACAGCCACCGGCAGGGAGAAATCAGCCAGCATAGACAGGGAGAGGTGGATGCAGGGGGAAGAGTGAGGAAAAAGCGAGAGGAGGAGTGAAAGAGGGGAAGAAAGGAAGGAAAATGGGGGTAAAAAAGGGACAAAACAGAACAAAAGGTTTAAAAGGGCAAAAGACTTGAACGGGTGGCATCACGGGTGATGGTAGAGGGAGAAAAACAAGAAGGGAGAAAACACTGAAGAGGTTATGAGGAGGAGGAGAGGCTACAACCTGACAGATGAGCCCAATATAAAGACCTCCACCCTCCCATCCACCTCCCAGACAAGGAAGCTCTGGAGGACACTGAAGATGACGACATTAATCACAGATCTGACGTCCAGACCAAAACTTCACTTGTATGTATTTGCTAAATAATGAATCGCAGCTATCAGGACGTCTTTAAACCAGCCTTCATTTCAGGGGAGCAGCTAAGTGAAAGAGTGAGCTGCTAAAACTGAAGCTGGTGGGCATCCAAGAGGAGGAGTGGGGTGGTGAGAGTCAGCGCCAGCACACAATTACCTGTCTAAGCCTTTTATCGAGGGAGAGAGGCGCAGCGAGGGGATTTAACTCGACATTCCTTTTCATAAATCCTGAGAGCTCAGGATCCCTCAGTGGTTATTGGATTGAATCACTTTCTTAATGTCTCTCAGTTCAACTCTTGGCAAAGAATGTGTGTTATATTAAATACATTAGCCTGAATCAAAGAGCTGCTGGATGCCAAACTGCAGCCTTAGAGCTGGGGAAGCGGGGGGTGCAAACGAGCCGTTACTGTTGTTGCAGAAAGTGTTGGAAATACAACGTTCATTTGATACATTGTGTTTGAAAGTGTGATGGATTCCCTCCTCTTTCCCATCATCTTCTAACTGATGAAGAATCTGGTTCTTCCTGTTAATAAGGAGTTCTTCCTCACCACTGTCGCCCTGTGCTGCTCATAGCCGATCACCTGATTCCTAGTTTCTCTCTAATGTTGCAGAGTCTCTAAATTACATTATAAGGAATCTAGAGATGCTACCTGAATCTAAATGATGAGTAAGGTGAGGCCCAGGGGTCCTTTTGTAGAACCATCTATTACACACACTTCACAGATCGTAAATCGATGGAGCAAACATGGCAGGTGAGCTGATGCGGCCCTAAAAGAGCCAATCAGGTAAAAATCTGTGCTTTTGACGTTTCTGTGCTCCAGCACAGTATAGTTCACAGGTATTTTGTCTGTAGGTCGGCTTTCCATGAATAACACATGAATAACATAATTTGCCTTAAAATAAAATAATTTCTCTCAGCCTCTCCCTCACCGAGTCGTGCAGCTTTTTCTTCTCTTAGCGGTGACAGCTGGTGGTCTCAGCTGCACGGCCCGACCCTTCTGTTCAGATAGAAACTAATAAAGTAAACGCTAAGTTTGTCATCAGCTGCCAAGTGTTTTTGTTTCACTTTGACATTATTTTTCACATTAACTACTTTTGTTTGTTTTAAATTGACGATTGTTTACGTTCACTGCATTTTTTTAAATTTTATTGTTGCATATACGTTTATTTTTTATTTTAACTCTTAATGTAACACCTGCCAATAAAAAACAACATGGGATTATTGTTGTTCTTTGCACACAGAAGAATAATTAATAAAAACTTCATCACATCATCATTTCACTCAGACACGCCTGCAGACACACACTTACACACACACACCTTGAAGCACAAACACACAAAATGTGATGCATGAAATCCACAGCAGAGACGTAGGAGAGACGCACTGTAATAGTTCGATATCCAGAGGCAGCATTACAACTGCTGTGTGCTGCACACGAGTCACAAACCACGAATACACACCGGGAACACGTCCTGCTGCATGACTGCTGCTCTTTTACAGCTCTGTGTCACGTGCACGTAGGTGTAGATGATACATGGCAGGTGTGCACGTGTGTGTTTGTGCCACAGCACATGAAAATAAATAAATCGGGGCACATTTAATCACTTCCTGGTCAGAGCTCCACGGCAGGAACAATTTAATGCAAATGTGAATACAACTCGTTCAGCAGTCCTGCTAACAAACACAGTTTTTAAAAAAGTAAAAACAGGTCTGGCACTCTTCACGGAGCCATTATGTGTCAGTGTAGAGCCTCAGCTAGGAGCATTCCCTCTCTCCCTGTCATATCTCCACCGGCTGTGGTGAGATGAGAGCCGTCAGTCTGATAAAGAAGCTGCTGTGAAGTGTTTGCAGTGGAAGCTGAGGGGGGATTCACAGGATCTCTCACTTAACTCGTGCTCCAGAAGAAAGCCGACAGGCGTGACTGACAGAGACTACAGCTGCAGATACTTCAGGGCAGTCGCAAAGTTTATCACGCTTGGCTACAGCTACACTTATGGACTGAAGACAGGCCTTTGATTATTACGTTTCACTGTTGTAGTGAAAGCTCTGTTTGGTTTTCATGGTAACTTGCAGCAAACAAAGCTGACAGTGTTTACGGTTGTTTAATAGTGTGAAAAAAAAGAGGTAATGAACTGATCCAGTTGCTGGATTAGATAAAATGTCACAGCTTCTGATCTTTTCTCAACTAAACCTCAGCAACAGTTGACAGAAAACAACATTCAGATGATCTGTATTTTCATTATAAACTAATTCTGTGACCTCAGCGGCAATAAAATCACATCTATTCCCATCTAGTCGTAGTTCAGGACCACCTCAGTCAACACGGCTGACCCCGCTGCTTCACATCACAGTCAAATGTTTATCTTCCCGCTTCCATCCGCCAGGCCTTCAGCTTTATGTCAGCTCACAATGGGAGTTCAATTGGACTGATGGAGGCGCTGCCCCCACGCTGTGATCTTCAAAAACCCCCATCAAACCCAAAAAAAGGAAAAGAGATCAAAACTGTGCTTCCCTTTTTCCAGAGGTGCTGTGAAACAGGTTTTTCTGCCTCCTCGTTTTGCATCCTAAACAATGAAATCTGACCAATAAAATCGCTTCTTACAACCAATGAGCAAAAACTTTACAGTAACAGCAGGAAAACCGAGATGAGGTCGAGTACGGGAAGCGCGGGAAAAATTCAATCCTAAAGCTTTTATCAGCTCATTTCTCCTTCAGATCAAATTTCAAAATATTATTTTCTATTCTTCACAAAGCAGATATGTTGGGACGGCCAGGCTGTGAAATGTTGTCAATAAAAACCTCTTAAACCACATTCAAAATGATAAAAAAAGAGCAAACAAGCTGTTCACCGAAACAAACACATTTACTATCCAGCTCAGCTGCTGAAATATCGAAGGCTGAAGGGCACGAAAGCAGTTAAAATCAGCCTCTGGTCCAGCAGGATATGAAGGTTTGAAGTGGAGCAATTTTGTGCTGCTTCCTCTCTTGACAGACAGTCTCAGTTTCTCTATGAGTCAGCAAATGGACTGCCACAGGAAGCGATATGCAGCACTCACGGGCATATGGCGCTGTTTACGCAACACCACTTGAGTTTACTTGTGCTGAAAAAACACATCTGCTAGGCGCAGCGACGCAACGGCAACTCAAACACGGCTCAGCGTGGAGGAAAAGTGAACCAAGAAGAGCATTTGGTTGAGTTTGCCTGAGGTCAGAAAGTTGTTGTTTTTGGATGCATCATGTCAAAGTAAATAAGAATATGGTTACACAAGAACGAGTGTATAGAGCGACATGTAAAGTGGCCATTAAAGGAACTACAGTTCTCAAAAAGGGAGACTCCCATGTTAAAATGTGCAGCAGTAGGTGTGGCTGAGGGTGAACTGCAAGTAAAAAGCTTCAGTTTTTGTTAATAGGACGAGGACACACCCATTAAAATGACAGAAGTTACAGATTCCAATAGATCCCAGTCAAGCGCCATCAAACCTGCTTCCTGCCACAGGATGGCAGTAAACAGGCACTGGGAGGTGTTTTATGGTACAGAATGCTGTTTGAGGTAAAGAAGGACTGTAGCACTGCGTGCCTCGCTTGACCTCACAGAACAGCCATATTACATCATGGCACTGGGATGATACTTATGGACCTGATCTCGACCGTCTCTGCGGTGATGCAGCTGTTGTGAAAGTCATGAGACATCAACTCTCCCCCTTCCTATAGGAGACACTACAGGACATTAGACAGGCAGCTCGCATCATGATGTGCGTCATGTGACTGCAGCTGCAGGACTGATGGCTGTGCAGTAGACTGAATGCAGTGGAGGCCAACATCAGGAAGCACATCATTAAGGGATCACAATAAATCAGTGAAAACACAAAGGAGATGCTTCATCTACAGCCCAAACCTTTAATACCATTAAATGCTTAAAGATTTTCATATTTCCAAGCAGACAAAGACATCCTGCGTTTGGTGTACAGCAGAATACCAGCGTTGAAATCACTGCACTTTCACCATGTTGGAAAAATATATGAGCTAACAGACTATCCCAAAGGATAGCCAAGTAAGCTAGTGGAATATTGAAAGTTTGTTTTGCTAAAAGGCCAATCAGAGGTTCCCTGGTATCTTTTGGCTTTTAGGTCACCAAACACTGCAAAATAGAAGATTTGGGTCATTTTTTCCAACGAGCCAAACCCAAGCTTTCTGAAACCAAAGCAAGTTTGAAGTTGAGTCAATATTTCTATGTAGCATCAATGAAAATATTCAACTTAAACCTGTTTATTTTTGCTGTGGGTTCATAACTAGAGACTAGAAAGGTGAATAACACGATCCTAAACATTGGCAGCATGTGGGTAATTAAGCATTATTCTCAGTCTTGAGTACATCTCTAAATAAGTGTAAAGTCTTTCACTGTAGAACACGACTATACGCGTCCTTCAATGCTCCACAAATGGATGAGCAGCCTAGAAGGATTTCTACATTTACACCTTGGAGCTAAGGCAGAAATACCACGATTTACTGCATCTGTGCAGATTTTAGTTGGGATTTACAAATGCGAGTCTCTCACAGAGATCGAAACAAAGATGTTACAGAGACGATCAATAGAAAAACATCCACGAGGCTCCTGATGAGATGTAGTGGAAACTATGCCTCGGCTTTGGATGAATGACTACAGACAGACCCGAACTGTTCAGCAGCAGCTCGTCCAAGCAGTGTGTTCATTTGGCTGCAGCCACACTTGGAATTTTTGCTGCCACAAATAAAAACTGTCACCAGCGTACGTACTCGCGCAACCCGAATATAGACGCTCGACCGTTCTGACATGTTGCTACTGTGGCTGTAATCGCTTGTGGCCAGTCTGTCAGCCAGCGCTGGAGAGCTGTGACTCGATGAAATGTTCTGGTATGCAAATGATTTAACATGATGATGATGCGCATTATATTTTTGCAGATCTAACTCAGTGATATTTTTACTGAATGCAGAATATCTGCTGCTTTAGGGTCAGCGAGGTCCACGTGAAGCGAAGCTCTGCAGGCAGAAACCTTATAAAAGACATCCTGCTTCTTTAAAGGCAGAACGAATCCAATTAAGCGGGACTGCCTCTGAATGAATCTATCAGCAGCCCCATCTTCTCGATCGGCCAGAGACTGAATTACACTGATCACATTAGGAGTTCAGCCACTGCCATTTCAATTAATCCCGCAGCAAAGACCGAGATTCCAAGAACGCAGTATTCTGGAAAACACAGCGGTTTCCACTGACCTCAGCTTCATTAGCAAATCTGAAAACATCGAGGCTCGGGCTATAACGCTTTGCTCTGGGCAGGCAGCGTGAAACTGAGCGGCGAACAGGAGTGCGGATCAGATAAATGAAAGGCACGTGGTCCCAACATGCCACCTTTTCCATGTCAAACCTCTGCGATCTTCAGTGGGTGAAATTACAGATTCCTTATTGCACACAGTCAACCGTCATCCATCCACTTTATTCTGGAAAATCGTGTTATGTGGAGCTATTATTTATTATCTGTAACATGCTGCTTAACAAAGGTTCTAATTACATAAAAACTGTGAATCATTCATAATAAAGTTGGAGCAGGTTTCCAGGTAAAACAGTAAACCTGCTGCTGGGAAACAACGGGGGTGTTGGCAGGTATGATGACTGAAATGCTAAAGCCAGAAAATGTTGACTGAACAATGATTAAGTCATTTCAAGCAAACACCCAGCTTGAAGCTCACAGTCGCACTCGGATTACGCTGCTTTTTATTAAGTTTCACCTAAAAAGTAGCCAAGAACAGAGAACCAAGCACATTTGTAGAGGAGCCTCTGATTGTGATGATTTATAGAATTAATACAGAACTATATAATCATAATATTTTACATAACTGTGAACTAGTTTTATAAGAATCTTTTCGAGTGGAGCTCAGACTGTGACCTTCCTCAGAGATGAAAAGCTACAAATCCAAGTCGACTGTGGGTGAAATATCTGCAAAGTTAAATGTCAGCAAAATGTCTAAAAATGTTAATGCAGAATAAGAGCAGAGAGAAAACTGCCAAAGGAATAAAAGAGAGGGACATTTTGAAGGTAGTTAGTTGTGACTGAAATTCAGGTTTTGATTTCCTGGTTTAGCGGTTTCCAACCCGGCACGCCGCTCAGATCAAGAGGATCTGACAGGAGAAAGATTTAAAACCACAATATGAAAGAAGACTTGATGCGACGCATGAAAGTCCTCACATCTGACTTCTGATGTCTGATCTGACTGAAATTTGATGCAACACATCAAAGTTTATTTATGCTTCTGTCACAAAGCATCTCAGATGTCATATCTTACATTATAATGAAGTCTAAGATCAGGACTCAGTCAAATACAGTTTGTAACCAGACTTTCAAAGGCAGGGATTACGCTCTCTGCTGATGTGGACTCGGAGCTTAACTTTCATTTGTCTGTGGCTTTTACATCAGTTTTACTTCTGTAATAGCTCACGTGTGTTCCTCACACTCCAGACATGCCACACATCTATTACAGGATCATTTTCAACAATCATCATGTTATTCAGACTGCATCGGGGTACGACTTACTGGAAAACTCAAACAACATTTCTAAACTCCTCCCCATCCAGCATGAAAGCATCTGATCTGCACTGACAGGAAACATGTTTCTTTTAATGGAAAAGAAGAAAACAGAAAATAGACAACAGAACATAAAAACCGAATGCAAAATTCACACAATGCAAAAATTACATTTAAACTAATCACAGGCAAACACTTCGCAGTAACAAATAAGTGAGATACAACAACTAAAAGGCTTAACTGAAGTGACACCTGAGGTGTGCCGACAGGCGGGCCGTGAGTCTCGAGTAGATCTGGTCTAATCTCCAAGACCTTTTGGAAAAAGCAGATTTTCAACAAATTGCTCCTGGGCGGCTGGAAGATGTTGGTCTTTCAGGATATTTTTAAAACGCTCAGTAAGCACAAGCTGACAAATCACTTATCAAACCAGTTATGACCATAAGGCTCGTAAATCGTGGACTGGTTTTAGATACGAGCACAAGCACAGCAATAAAAGACCCAAAGAAAATAAAAGACAAAGCGCCTCCATTGTTTCCAGGCTTGTATCTGAACGTATGTGAAGAGCACCTGTGGCATCAGCCATCAGAGCCGTGCAGAGCTCCTGTAACAAATGACTTCAGTCTCTCACACGTGCTGTTTGGATGAGCGCTGCAACCTATAATCTGGCACAATCATGCATTCAGAGAGTGTATCCTGATATATCCTTGCCTGCTACAAGCAATGACCTGCATTACACTCTCTCTGAAAGCCACTACTATAACCAATATCACAGCCTGCAGCAGGGAAATCGAAGTGCTGCCTGCCATCAACTCCTCACTCGCTGAGAAAACCGTTTGACTCCAAGCTTGGCTCTAAAAGGAAAGCTTTAACCATCAGACTGCTGTTGGAGCTACATTTAGTTAGCAGACATGCACATCAGTGAGAGCCCTCATAAAGACGTGCAGGGTGTACCGCAGGCAGGGACTTAATTGAGCGTGAAAGGCAGCGGATGACCTCTGGTGCTTCAGCGCTGCCGCCAATCAAACATCTGCCAGCCTGAAGCGGAAGGACGACCGCCCGCTACCCAAACACGCACACGCAGTCCTTCATGCTCAGCTTCATCTGGGAACACAGGCCGAAGCAGCTTCAGATACAAGTGGATTAACTTCGTGAACTCTGTGTTGGTTAACGAGTAAATGTGAGGCAGCTGATCGAGTCGGCCATGTTTGAGAGATCTCGTTTACAAATGGATGCCATCAGCCCAGAAAGACTTCCTGTGACCAATCAAATTGTTGTTTTAGCTTTAAAAAAAAAATTTAAAAAAGCTGTTTTTATTTGGTTCTTGTCCTTTTTTTAAACCATTGATGAGCTAACCAAGCAACTGTTAAGTACTAACGTGTGCAACAAACACAACAGCAGTCTTATATTGTAAAGACCCTGCAGCGTTAATCAGACGAGCCAATGAGCTGCAAAACAGGAGAGCTCTGAAGAGGAAAAGTAGAAAACTTTCATGCTAAAATCTTTTTGCATGAAACAGTTTTTGCCATTTATGCCTCCAAACTTTGAACAGCCAACATCACAACACGAGGGAAGGAAACACTACGGCTAATTGAGCCACACGATTTGAATCCAAATCAGGATTCTGGCTTCATACAATTTAATGAACACGACCTCATACTGCACCACGCAGCTCCAAGTTTCCTGGAAATAGTCGGGATGAGTAACAGTGTGTTAAGAGACAGATACACAACTGACACCAGACGATGAGAACAAAAATTCAAACATCTGGCACAGCAGAACGTGACGAGCTTGTTCCCAGAAGAACGTCGTCATCTGTTCTTTGCAAGTACTTCAGATTTAGCATAAGTGATGAATACCTGTAGAGCTGTGTCTATGACACAAAGCAACGTAACTGACTTAATGAGCTGCCAGCAAACACAGCACAAACTGCAGTATTATTAATGCGTGACGACAAAGTAAAACAGGTCAGTGGCTGCGAACATGAATCGCCCAACGTCAGCTCAGACGTCCATGAAAGCGAGCGTGCGCTCTGTCCATCTCACCTGAATCTCCAGCCAGTCGTGTTCCCCTTGGCAAAAGGTGAGAGTGCAATAAACACAGTGAGCACCGAAGGCTTCAGGTAAACGTGATGTCGGCCAGATGTTGACTTCATTTCCTGTTGTTTTTTATGCTCTTCTCAGCGGTGCACTGAATTTAGGTGAATGAGGAACAGTTTTATTTTGATGCAAAGATTTGCACTATACATAAAACTCAAAGCATAATCCTGATAAATAACCTGATAAATATCATTGTGGTCATAACTGCACCCGTAACAGATAACTCCCCGGAAATGTTCTAACAGCTGGAACCAAACTACAGCAGCTTATTCCCAGAACCTCATGTGGGATGCTGAGATTTCTCTCACTTCTCGCTTGTTTTGTGTCTCCTGCATAAAAGCAAAGTTGAGCCATTCAGCTCCAGCTCCAGCGAGCTCCTCCTCCATTTCTGAAAGTCGGCGACGTCGGACGAGCCGATGGGTTTTCGACATCCTGCGAGAAACCGTCACTCAGGTTTATTGCTGCTTTTTGGCTGCTGTGAAAATAATTTCCGAACTTTTGGGATTAATAAGGCACAACTTTTGTATTTCATGGTGTAACTCAGCTCTTCCCCTCTCTTTCTGGAGTTTTCTGTATGTTTGAGCATTTTAATATGTTCATACATCTAAGTAGCTCTTTGAATGCCACCCATACTCATTTATACATGACACAGCAATAAGAGAATCTAGCACTCACATTTGTACAGGCACAAATCCTACAGACACACACCCATGCATGCGTGCACGCACACACACCGTCTGCAGCTGCTGAGGCGACTGTGAGCTTCGATTCAAAAACAAAAGCAGTCAGAAAGCGTCAGGATCCCTCACAACATGAAATCTGTGCATTCGCCATCATTGGTCTCGAGGCACGTCAGTCAAGGAGCACCGGCAGCTGATTGGACGACCGAGACGAGCAGATCGATGGCCGCTGCCACGCAGGCTTCATCCCCGAGACCTGGACTCTGTCAGCCTCTCTCACTGTGCCAATGTCTCTCACACACAGACACCCTCACACACAGGAGAGGCATTGCTTATTAAAAAGAAGCTCCCTACCCGACTCGTTGTTCTCTGAATCCATCTTGTTGGAGGCGACGCAGAGGACGGCCTGCCAGGTGGACCTCGACTCCACAGTCTCTCTCTCTCCCTCTCCTTTTTTTGTTTCCAGCCTCGCTCGCTCGCTCCCTCTCTCCTCCCCCCTCCTCACATGCTGACACTCACCACTGACCTTGTAGTGCTCGTTTCCCCTCGCCGCCGGCAGCGGCAGAGCAGCAGCAGCTCAGCTAAACGCCGCAGGTGAAGCTGCAACGCTGCAGAGTGGCTCCAAAAAACCACGTCGGTATCATTCCCCCACCGACGGCTGAGGGGAAAGGATGCTAAAACACACACGCAGATGCAAACACACTCTGGAGAGCTGACATAATGAGCGTGTGTGTTCTGGCTTTGTGCGTGTGCGGGGTCGACGGTGTTTTAATCATCCTGATTGGAGAGTAATTACGCAGATTTGTTGAGAGACTGCTGCTGAAGGAATTTGGCGTTTTTAAAAATGTGTGTGAGCATGTGCATTTACATCTGTGTGAGTGTGTGTGGGCCTCTGCGATTGTGTAACTCGGGACTAATTTTAGTTGAAGACCTTGAACACGAGGACGTTTCTCAGAAGTAAAGAACATTTCAGAAAGCTGGTGCGATTCAAAGAGAGACGACATTCAGAGCCAGGTTTTCTCTTTCACGATGATCTGCTCTTTGAACAGATCCTCACTGTTACCCTCCCGCTGTGACCGGCCCCACGGCGCTCAAGGACGACGTCTAAATGTGGACATTTGGCTGCAACCTCAGCTCCGAATGTTGAGCACAAACATGAATCGATGCTGGTTCAGGCGGTGCTGCAACCGCAGGCACGGGAGCGTTAAAAAGATGACAAGAGGACGGTTTCTCTAACAGATATTGATCCTAAACACACCTCAACATTCACAACAAGAGGCACAAACTGAAGGTGTCATCACAGCTAGCAGGAATCAAATGCAAAAAGTCGAAACCTCGTGCAGGACAAATGTGGGAAACTGCCCCAAACAAGAACTCAGAGACTCTCGGCTCCCCAGAAAACCTCGACGAGTTCTCACACCTGCCAGAGAGCCATCACCAAGAGCGCTGTCACACAGGCCTAGAGACTGGCTGCCAACCACCTGGCAAATACCTGGAAACCACTTGGCAACCAGCGGTCGCTAGGAAAATTGAACCCTATAAAATCCTTGACCAGCTTTGACGCCTGCCAAACAGCTGCCAGTTACTCGGGGTTAAAAATAACAACAGTCGTTATCTGGTTTTAGAAACATGCTTAATAAGTTTGCTGATGTGGCACAAAATGAGGTTTTAAAAAAATGTTTTCATCTATGCTAGTGAGCAAACTTATGGATTTATTCAGTCTGTTTTTAAAAGAGTTCACGTTTCAGTCCAAACAGAAGCTCAGCCAAGTTGCACTTTCAATTTCAGAGGGTTAGTGTAGACATGGTCTCGGGTTCAAGGTTAGATAGCGGAGAAACGCTTGATGTCGGGTCCTCGCGAGTGTGGAGCAGCTCGGTGCGTAACGGCCACAGATGGCTGCTGCAGATACCGTCATACCTCACACAGTCAGGCGGCTCAGGCTCTAATTTTAGAGTCAGACTGAGCTGAAAACACTCCAGACAGGCACAAATCACAGCAGCGCTCGGTCTGTTAAAATTACCTAAAACTTTTATCGCAGGGCTCCGTTTCCTGAACCGCAGCGTAGTTCAAAAGATGCAATATCAGGACTAAATGGAGGGGACAGGACCAGATTTTATTCTGTTAGAGCAGCAAAAAACAACCAAAACAAGAATAACTGGTCAATTATTGAATGAACAGGGAAGGACACAGCTTCCACTTCCACTCTTATATAAACATACAGGCTGCAAAATTAAACCTGACAGAAACTGTTAAAAATAATCTCCAAATAAACACTTTTCCATTAAGTCGCCTTTATTTTGCTCAGACATTTGCCAGAAAACACTCAAAGCTTCAGTTACTGTTTCCTGCTGCTGCTACTTTTTGAAATATTTACATATTATATTTGCTACATTTTATTAATCTTGTGTAGATTTTGTTTTTCGTTTTTGTATTTACTACTTGTGAGAGACAAACAAAACTTTATTGTTCCTGAATTTACTGAGATGATTCTAATTAGGGCTGCCACAAACGATTATTTTGATAGTCGACTAGTCAGATCATCATCCACTGAACGTAAAAACGTACAGCTTATTGCACCAGCAGCATCTGCTCTTATATAACTATCATTAGCTTACAGCTTTAAGTGTTTAAGGTATGTGCTAAATAACAATAAAGACAAGATGATAGTTTGTTAAATTTTAATGAAATTTGCAGATTGTTTCGGTGAAGTTTAATAAACTCCTTGCTATCTAAAATATAACAGGACACCGGAGTAAATTCTGGAGCATCTCACACTTCTGATAATCAGCTGTCTGCTTGACGTTTATTCAGCTGTGTAAAAACTATAACTTTAATCTCAGCCAAACCGATTTACTCAGGAACAAATAAAATACTGAAAAAAAAAGCCAAACAATAACATTTTTAAGTTATCTAAGTGACTTATGTATGTTTAACCTGAGTAGCGAAAGACGGCGGTGGGTTTGAAAACGATTTGCCGGGAGTCCGGTGTTCTCACGGCTCTAGTGAGCCTTGCCCCCGGCTCGCTATCGAGCTAGTGGGTAACAGACGTCTCCGAAAACGTCGGAGCGCTTTTGAAAATATGCGGTGTCCTGATAAACTGAGCCGATATTTGAGGTTTACACAGCTACATTCTCGCCTGAAACTGTTAAACGTTTATTTTGTGACCCAGAAAGAATAATAAGAGTAACATTAAAACTAACTAGCTGCCGCCATTGTTGGAAACTGAGCTGGGCCGCGCTATGAATTCTGGGATAGGTTGGGCCACGAAGTATACAACCGACCCATCCTTCAAATCTGGGGAAACGAAGGGCGTATTTGTCGGACTCTACGAATTTGGACAGTATTCGTCGTGTCGGTGTAACATAATCGGCCTACAAACGCGGGCACAGGAGGATGCGGTTCCAGAATTTGGACACAGCTAAGATACCGGACACAGCTTCTTCTTCGAGGATTAACGGCAGCTGGCATCCTTGTACATGCAGTGCTGCCATCTTCCGTTTCAGTCCGTTATTACACTCTTAAATCCTGCTACTTATTCCTGCGTCTTTTGGGATCTTACAAAGCTTAAAACGACGTGTCGACTATTAAATTAGTCGTCGACGATTTTGATAGTCGACGTAATCGTGGCAGCCCTAGTTCTGATGGTGTTTTATTAGCTTCTAGTTGTTTCTTAAATTAGCTTTTTATCAAACAGCTTCAAACCTAAAATAATAAAAATATGAACAGAATCTGAATACACACCAGCTGGGACGTGTATGTAATGTATCTCAGAGAAGATGGAGTTGATAACGAAGCTCAGCTGCACAAAACCATTTTGAACCACAAGGTGCATCCAGTATATTCCATGTGAGTCGTGCACTCTTATTAAAGCTACTGTTAACTCAACAATTACATTAAATTCATGTTAATATGACACCTAGCCGAGAGAAACAGACTTGGTCTGAGGTCAACGTCTGTCAGCTATCTGCGATGAACAAAGACCAGAAGCTAAAAATTAGCAACGTTTGGACAGTTGGTGAATTTACGCCAGTTGACACAACGTGCTCCCTTGTGACTACAGAGCTAAGGTTAGGCTAATATAAACATGCCAGCACAGGGAGGATGGAGCATGATGGTTAAACAGTTTTCAGTAAAAGTTCAAGCTCCGGGTCTCGAGCAGAGGTAAACACCATCAGGTGGCAGGAAGGCCACGCTGAAAATGGACCAAACGTCTGCGACGAGCCATCCACAGCACGAGCTTCGTTATCAACACATCGCTGATAGTTTTGGATAACGAAAAAGTCGTGAACGTGAGCTGAGCCGGCTCGAGAGCCATTCTTGGCTGACACGTTCAAACACCGTGAGCCCACAAAGCTCATTCGTACAGATGTGCATGGATCAAAGTCTCCCAGTTGTTGTGAGGTCCGTTTCTGCTTGACCTACAGCGCTAACCAGAAATGATAACAAAATGCTGACGACTGACCAGACCCCAATGACAAATCACATCACACAAAGTGAACAACTCTCTGAACTGTTACTAACATTCAACACATACATGATTTATTTAGTAGATTAACCTTTTTCTGACGTCTGTTTGGTATAAGATTAAGAATAGAGGTGTACAGAGGTATGAGTTCAGATAGCAGAGCACACGATCAAGGCTCATGTTTACATACATTAGTCAGCAGATCACATGATGATGTATGATGTTGCCCGTGTCTGTCAGTCACTCTGTTGTTCTCCAGTAAGATAACTCGTTGTTAGTTTACATATGAACCCGCAGCTACTGGAAGCTTTTAAGGTGGAAATATTTCCTACATATTATTTCATTTGAGTGTTAAGTGCTGTCATGAATTTGAGTCATTTGTCCTTACTGACTCGTACGTATGTCATGAAGATGTGAATATTACAATAAGGGGGTGGAACGGCAGCAGTATACCTATGAATACAAATCGATTGATTTATGAACTCCTTAAAGTCAAAATTCACAACTAATGTTTGTAATATTTAACCTCATCTACGACTCACTTGTATTGAAATGTTTCAAAACAATCAACTAAACGTGATTTCTTCCTGTTTAAATCGGCGTAACAGTAAATTAGATGCTGGGTTCATCACTAGTTTGAGCAGCCAGAGGGTTTTTTAGCCCCGCCCATGACCTTTTCCTACACCTGACCAAGTGAAGCCAAACATCAAACATCCAAGCAGGTCACTGCGTGGTGTTTGTAGACAGTGCTCATTTATGCCAAGCTTTAGTCACTTTGCTTATTCTAAAATAAGCAAAGTTTAGCTGTGTTTTTTTCCTCCTGCTCATTGTGTTCTGACATTCTTTCCACAGACTTCACAAACAGCCTCTCGCATCCAAAAAAGGACAGACTGCAGAGCCAGAGGGACCTCACAGCGAGCGTCTGGACCGCTACCGCGCGAGTCGCGTGTGCTCTGAAAACAAAACACCGAGAGAGGAACACGAGAGCGCCACGATGGACGGGTTGTGGTCTTTAGATACGACACTGTGTACCTTTCTAAACAACAATCTAACTGCAAAAAAAAAAATCTCTTTTAAAAACATGACGCTGAACTGAAAGGCAAGGTCTGGCAGCAAACAGCCATAAGGGAGCGATGTGGGAACTACAAGATTAAGCTGTGCCGTGAAGAAAACACTCTTCCTGTTTTCACAGCAAAGGTTAAAGGTTGGACTGACAGCAGCCTGAAATTCAGCTGGTCCATGTCAAACATGCGGAGTTTAAATGTCAGCAGCCTCCTGATATGATGAGGTTCCCCCTCAGCTACAAAACCAAATACATTTTTATTCCACTAATAAATGTTAGAATATTTCCATCAAGCGACTGTACAGATGTGATCTGCTGATGATCCACAGGCTGCTTCCACACACCTGGCTGGAGAAATGAACGCTAGATGAATCAATCAGCTACGCAGCATAACCCGACCCAACCCTGTGTTTGCGAGGAAGGCGTGACGAGTTTTTGATTTGTCAGCTAGAATGACCGTCGTCTTTGTCCCCTGATCTCCAAGACTTGGAAGAACAATTTAATAAAAACTAAATCTACTTATGATTAGAATTGAGATTAAAGTCGTGATCGATGGCGACCTCAGAGGGTTAACATTATGTGGAAGCTGCACAGTCATTTTATAGCATCTGCAGTGAAAACTGGAAGCTTTGCCCCCCGTTTGGCTGTTTTACATGCTGCTGTTGTCCTGACAGAGGACTGCGGCTCAACATCTCTGTACCGACACCTGTGATACTGACAGCGACGCGTGCAAACACCCGACTACAAAACAGACCAGAAGAAAGGTGCAAAATCCATCCGAAAGTGCTGAAAAGCAGAGAGCTGGGCGTCAAACAACAAGCACAGAAAGATAAAAGCTTCCCCGTCTGCAAAGACGCAACCGGTGGGGGAAACAGAGCGAGGCGCATCTCCTTTGAAGTTATATTTAGGCCAAAATCCTCCTTTGCAGAACAAACCGTCTTCCACTGTGAATACAAATCACAGCCAACAACTGAGGGAGGAACCGTCCTAAGAGCACAGGAACCGACAGCTCACGTACAATTAGCCAGCGGAGCATCAAAACAGCACGGGCCCGCTGGGTTTCTTTCACTGCGACTCCTCCTGCATCCTAAATACTCCCGTGTTCCACCGAGGACGCAAACGGGCGACCAGCTTCTCATCCGACACAACTTTGAAGATGTGAGCGGACGGAGGGCCCTCGCCGCAGGTGGTCCTGATCTATTTAGACGCTTTTACAACGGCGTAAGCACCGACAACGCAAATAAAAGTGCAACGCAAATGGAAATAAACCTTTAAATGTTTTTTTTTTAATGGCAACCCTGCACACGCTAGCTGTGGCAGAAAAGAGGATTAAGTTATAGCACATCTATCATGTTAACCTTTATTCTGACACAGCTTGTAAAGTCTTCTGAACACTGCCTGATTTCTACTGATGATCTCTGAATGCGTCCTGCACTCTTCTCCGTTTCTTTCTTGGTCAAATGTTTCTCGATTCATTTTTTTTCTTTAGGGGATGAAAATCAATTAGCAGCCTGCTAATTTTAGATTGTGTAATCATCACCGTACGCTGGTGTCTCATCTTCTGAAGGTTACATTATTGCTGTTGTTTATGATTGTTTTCATGATCAATTAATCTGCCAGATATTTTTCTCGATTAACTGATGATGATGATCTGCAAAAGATCAGAAAATGGCAACAAATCCCAACAGTCTCCTAAAGGCCGAAGTCGTCGATCATCTCAGGCTGATCGTAAGTATGTTTCATTAAGCCAGGCCGCACATCGAGAAGTCTGAACCATCGGATCGATCAAGGAATCAAGACTGGGCCCGCTACAGGTACAAGCAGCTCAACAGGAAGGGAGAACCTGACCTTGTTTTTTCTTCAAATTAAAGAAAGAAACGTTGATCCCACCTGTAAATAACACAGGTGCTCCAACATTTCTTCTTATTTCTGATGTTTTTAAAGGTGTTCCAGTTCAGATTCCCTTTATAGCAGCTCTGATTTACAGCAGATTTGGTGATTCTTTTCATTCATGTTCAGAACAAAGCACCGAGCTTTTAGTAACCTTTATTTCTTTTTGCTGTCAGCTGCACCAGATCTCAAGAACTTCTATCACTCTCATTGAAGCAGTTCTCAAAATAAAGCTCCTCCAGCTTACTGCACGTGATGTTTTGTACATGATTTCCATTCATCCTGTGCCTCTTATGCCGAGTAATACTGCGGTTGTGTCCATTTGCAAAAGCGTTTACCTATGAATAACCCAAACTCGGCGCTGAACGTGGACGATGCTGCGCGGCCGTTGAATTCTGGCTGTTTGATAAATCGACCGTAACAGGGAAGCGAGTGACAGCGTTCACCAGGAATGGAAGAAACACATTTAAAAAGGTAAATATCACAAAAAAACATCTGAAAATCACAGACGATGGCTGCAGTGGACACTTTTAACAATCTGTTTCATTCAGCTCTTCGTATGGTAGAATTTCAGGGGTTTCTGTGATTAGTCAATCTCCACTAATAACCCATGTGTAACTGTTTAAGATGGTTCACTTATCGACACTGGGCCAAAACAATTGGAAACTAAGACCTAAGACAGACCCAAAACTCCTGACTTCTTAAGACAAGCTGGTGCTGTTTGCTCAAAGCCTGCTGGTACAATCGATTTATAGCCAGTAGATGAAGACAGTTTTAAGGCAGGGTTGGTAAATGTGGCATCAGCAGACCTCCTGCAGCACTGGGACCAACCAGGCACTCTGCCAACATCCAAAGAAGTGACGACAGCATTATGAAAAACATTAGGCTTCTGGGGAGCGAGCAGAGGTGCTTCATCACAGAGCCGAAAGGCCACACGTAACTGTTTAAAGCATCGTTTAGTGGCTACAAGAAGACGGGCATCAGGATCTGAGTGGTAGACTGAAGCGTCCTCTTCAGATCACCCTGAATGTAAATGTCTCTGCATAATAACAGGAGAATAAAAAATGTTTCCCATCAGGAATATTTCCATTTATCTCCACTTATCTCCCCGTGCGCTTATCTGACTGTTCGTTCAGACTTAAAGAGCAGCAGCAGCACAGGGAGAGGCGACAGCAGCGACGGCGGGTTTGTCCTACATAATGACTTAATTGAGGTGGTTAACACTTTGAGGATAATAAGAGCCTCTAGACCACAACACACCCAGGAGTGAGAGCTCTGGAAATGGAGCAGCGCTCAGAAAAATCTGTGTCGACTATAAATGCCAACAGAACTGAAAATGAGCCAAATCAACACAGTTTTATCCACTTCCTGTCTCCCAGTGGCTCAGACGCACACGCCTGATTCAACTTTGACTGGGTAGGCTTGAAGCCAACCCTCCTTTAAGCTAGCTGTCTTCTGATTGGCTGTCCCTTGCAAACCGTGGGAATGAGATGACCATATTAGCGTCATTCCCTCGCAATGCTCCGATACTGAGTGTTTAAAGCAATCTGAAGCCTTGTACCTACACTGATGTCATAACTTGAAACTTGAGCCATGTTTGACATGGAATTAAGGAAACGTGACACCGATGCTGATTGGACGAGACTTTGGTTGGATGTACATGAGCATGGAGGGATCGTCGTTGAGACAACAGCGAGTTTGTAACGTCTGCTCCAGAATTCATGTGAAAAATAAGAAAAAAGTGACATCACCGCAGCTGCAGCCTGTTAGCATCTCCCTGTGAACCGACTGTTTAGCGAGCGGGGGAGGGGAGCAGCACATTCCTTCGCCCAATTAGCAGCCAAACAGAGGCGAGAATGAGCTGCGAGCGTGAAAAACTAAGGACCAATCACTGACGCCCACCGTCTGTCTGGGAGCTCGTTTTAGAATAAAGTTATTTTAAACTTGGCCGTTAAATCGTTTTAAAATAAAGTGAAACAGTCACAAAGCGCTGTTTGTTGCCGACACCAACAGCACGCATGACTGAGACTCTTCAGTGGGATGCGTAACCATAGCAACCGAGAAACCTGAGCTCTGTAAAAACTGAGAACATTTTCATTTTTATTATCACAAACTGATCTGATTAACCCTCAGAGGTTTAGTCTCGTTTTGTCTCATCTTTATCGAGTAGTTTCCAAGTAAATGTAAATCCCTACTTTTATTCCCAGCGTAGGCCTTTACTTCAATCTGGAGTCATTTATTAAGGAAGTGTAAATCACAATATTATTATTATTAATAATAAAATATTATAATAATTAGTTCAGTGCTCTGAAGTGCTGCGTGTGTCCAAACAATGTTTTCACCCTTTAAAAGTGGAAAACTTTTAATGTTAAGTTAAACAAACATAAGGAGGGACGTTTGGGTCCAGCAAACACATGCATACATACATACATGCATGCATGCATACATGTATACACGCACCCCTGCGCGGCTCCTTCAGCCCATCGGGGATCGATGTTGAAAGCGTCACATTAACACTAATGCAATCAGCAGTTTACCACCAGGACTAATTATAGAGCAGACTCGAGGCCTGCAGGGATGCAGAGTCCTTGAAGCTGCAGATGCTGTCTGCAGCAAAACCGCCAGCATCCACACACATCAGCAGCCTGAAATACCACCTCCGTCTCCTCCTCCTCCACCACCAGCACCAGCTACTGCTCCAAAGCATAATGAGTCCGTCTGGGGGGAGATTGTTTCTTGGCCCGCAGACTCGTTTCTCATCCTACTTGTCTCAGCAGCCAAGTGGGTTTTTAGGAGAGAAACGATCTGCAGTAAACAGCAGCTGGTTACCTGCCAGAGCTGCTGCTCGAGGAGGAGAAAAGGCGAGGGCGCCCAAAGTCCAACTTTCCCAAAATAGAAACAGTCAAGACTCCGCACACACACACACAGAGTCTGAAATCACGTATCGCTGATTCAAGATTAAAGGGGTTAAAGTGAGGACAGAGAGTAAGAAGGACAAGAAAAAAACCACTGCAGCAGATCACAGAAACCTCGATGTGTTTTTAATAAAAAGACTGATTTATTTTATTTGACTTCATCTTTAATGTAGCAGATAAAAGATGAGAGTTACAGAGAGCGAAAGAAGAAAAAAGCAAAACAAAAATGCTGAATTTTAAGATGATAAACTCCAATGTCGAGAGGTGTGACTCACTCCACCTACAGCCGGCAGAAAACAAAAATCCTGTCAAATCCCTGAGAATCAAACTTTAGGACTTCCTCTGTGATGAATGAGACGGGTTTTCAAACTCAGAAACAAGTTTTCACAGCAGAAAACTTAAATCCATCTTCTGCTGCTTCTCTGCATCTGGGCAGCAGTCCAAGCAGAGAGACCCAGACTCTGCTCTCTCTGGCCAACTCCTCCAGCTCTTCTGGGGGGGCACAGAGGTTTTTCCAGTCCAGCTGGGAGACATAATCACTCCAGCATGTCGTGGGTGCCCCGGGCGACATCCTGAACCACCTCACCCAGCTCCTATCAACGTGGAGAAGCAGCAGCTCTACTCTGAGTCCTTTAAAGTGATGGAGCTCCTCACTCTGTCTCTAAGGAAGAGCCCAGACATCCTTCAGAGAAACTCATTTCTGCAGCTCGTATCCATGAGCTCTTTCTTTCTATCACTATGCACAGCTCGCGACCACAGGTGAGGGCAGGAATCACTTCATCAACAGCCCTCTCTATACCACCACAGACCACCCCGACCTGTCTGTCACCGTCTGCACGAGGAAAAGAAATCCCTGAAACTATCAGAAGTTCACGTGTGACTTCTGCTGCGTTCTAGTAGACGTCATCAATCCATGAAATCCAGAAGCACCAGAGCTTCTTTCCAAATGCTCAAACAAACAAACAAACAGCACTTGGACGGGTTTCATCTGGCACCGGTATCTTACACTGGAAGACGTCTCACGCATCCAGTGTGCTATATGAGAGCTGTTTTTATGTTTACACATGTTTTATTATTTACTTGAATACACCACAAAAGTTCAATGACAATAAATCCTTTGTGATGCCGACAGCAGCTGCGTCATTTCCACAAATCAAACTTTGTGGGCTGGATGCAGAAAATACCGTGAGGGGGGAAACAACAGGAAAAAAGCATCTGGATTCATTTCTGTTAAAGGGACCCAGTCGTCAAATTACCTCTGAGACTGCCTGACTGATGCTTCCTCTCTGCAACACACTTCCACAAAAACCCATAATATTCCAGGAATCTAATGAAGTGGACATCAGGGATTCAGCTGCGTGTGCATGTAGGTGAATGTTTAGGTCTGTCGATTGAAAATTAAGATCAATTCCTCCTTAATAAATGATTATGTTGAAACCAAGCTGACATTACAACTGCACCAGTAGTTACACAGCTGCTGCAGAGAGCAGTGATTTACATACAGGAGGAAATACATTCGTGTAATAAAGTCTTCAGTCATGGTGGTCTGAACTTACAGACACTGACAATGAAGTTTGATCAGTGTTCAGCCAGCTTAGGAGTGATAGGCTGGCTTCAGGCTACAAACAAGTCTGATCTTCAGAAATAAAGTGCAGCTTATTCACCTGGATGATCAAATAATGTTTGCAGCAGAGCAGGAGGAACAGCTCAGAGAAGCTAACTCGTGCCATCTCCTACAATTTATTCCTGTTTACAGCCCTGCTCTCATCATCGGCTGCTTTTCATCACATCAGAGGGTTAAACTCCACCTGGCCTCACAGGTCTGACCGCACCTTACACGCACTGGCAGCAGGAGTGACTCACAACAGCATTCAGAGGAAAAGCTTTAGATCAGAAATGATACTCAGCTATGAGTTTATATCAGCGTTATCACAGTTACTGCACGGCTCGAGGAAACGCTTGATAGATTTAGCCCACATCTCATCCTTATTTCTTTCACGGCACAGAAGCAGTTACACCCAACCGACAGGCGATGGTGAAAAGAGAAGGACGCAGTCTCCATTTTTAGATTTAAAAACGACTTGGATATTTTATTTCTGGGGCTTATCCTCCACCGAGCACCTTGTTTTGGTGTTTTTCTTGCTTTTCTTGCACCACATAAAAGTTTTTTCTGTATTGAAAGGCATTTTTATGTTTATTCGACAAAAGCAGACAATGGATGTACAAGTTACCACCCAAGTTTTCCAGTGGACACTCCCTACTGACGAGGACAATGATTCACTCTGAACCATGTGATGACATATCAGGCCCTTCCTTGTTAGATGTTGTCAGTAATGTTTTTCTGGAGTCGTAACTTCCAAACATTCTCTTGTCAAAACTTTTTTCTTCCTCGAGACCAATCTTGCTGAGCTGAGCAGATCTCGGCTGGAACTGAACTAAACAGCAAGTGAGTTTGACCTTTTAGGGATGGACAAAAGAGCTGCACTGTCGTAATATTCTCCATATTCACTGAAACTTAAATCATAACTGGGTTTTTTTTTTTTTTTTTCTAAACAGTTAAATGAATTAGGGCCTTTGTATGTCAAAAGTAACAATCTGCAGCTTCTCAAATTAAAAAAAAAAACAAAACAGATTATTTTGCTTCTAAACTGATTTGAAGATATGTGTTACACTCTATAGGTGAAACGTGTAACAATCTGGACTAAAAAAAAAGATTCTCTACTTTGAGAAGCATTTTAAGGATGAAGATCATCAATTAATCGATTGATCCGTCATTTGCGGGGACTACAGGTGACACCTTAAAAATCCCACAGTGAAACAGTGACCATGAACACACCACCGCACTTTTTTTAAGACAGCCATTTACCGTTGTAACAATTAGCCCAACACTTAAACGCAACACTGACACACCGGACTGTAGGGATAGCTGTCAAACATGTCAGCACACACACTCACACTCATTGACACACACCGACATGCAGCTTACCGGCTGGCATTTCGGTACCGATGTACCGCAGTCCCCGTGTGTGTGTGTGTGTGTGTGATCGTCTGCCGAGCACCGACGGATCCGGGCTCAGTTAGTTAGCCTCCATGTAGCTCCTTCCCCGGCTGCTTTCTCTTTACCTGTAACGGCAGAAATCACCTGACTGTGGCTTCATAAGACACCTTCAACAGAGAGGCCGGGAGGCTCGTTAATGGGCTAAACAGGAACAGCGGTGTAAACACGGACCGTCCGGGAGGAATTAGCCCGGGAGAGGCTAATGTCTGCGGTCCAAACGGCTGCGGAGGGTTTACGGAGCGGAGACAGGCGGGAGGGGGACGTTAGGGGGAGAGAGTTGAGACGGTAACCGGTGGACATACCTGTGAGGAACCAGCAGCAGGAGGGCTCGTCAACTCCTACACATTACTACAGTGCTTCCTGCTTTACGGTGACAGATAAACACGGAAGTGTGTGTGTAGGAGCCAAAAACCGCCCCCGCTCTACATATGCTGCCTGCTCACCGGGACGGTGCTAATTATAGCCGCCTACGGGACCCCGGAGCTCACCGCAGAGGGTCAGCGATGCGTTTTTAGCCATGATGGAGTTCAGTCATGTTACCATGAGCTCATTATGAGATACATCACCTCAGCGCATGCTGGGTTTAAGTATGAGGGTCCAAAACGAACACACACACTGACTGAATATTTACATGATTATTTACATTTCAGCCTTTTAAAAAAAAAAAAACTATGAGAAAGCACATGGGGACAGTGGGAAAGAAAAACTCCCTTTCAACACAAAGAAACCTCCAGCAGAACCAGGCTTAGGGAGGGCAGGCATCTGCTGTGATCAGTTGGAGGTGGGGGAGAATACACACTGTGAAAGAGAGCCAGAGATGAATAACTAATGACTGAATGCAGAGAGGTGAATTAACACAAAGAGCCGAGTCAAGATGTAAAATAGTCACAAAAACTAATTTTGTGGTTATTTTACTATTTTACTCATCACATTTGGAAACCACTATGAGCATTTTGGCTGCTGTCATACTTTATGGAGATATAAGTGTTTGACCCTATTTAGATAAATGGGCCGAGTGTTTATCAGCTAAATTATAAACCATACAGGTCTGCACACACTCACACTGCTAGGTTATCCACTTACTGCTAAGTAACAGACTATTATACTAGAATGGCTCTCATCAAATTTGAAGCACAGACTGCAGCACACAGACATGGTTGAAATGTCCTGTGCAGGTGAAGCCCAGCACACAGGTAGAAGCAACAGCTTTCTGTTTCTAACCTGTCAATCAAAGTGGCCACGCCCCTAACTTTAAGCCTTACCATTACTGTCAGTAGAGACCTAAAGTGGTTTTTGTTTGTTTACTTTTGTAGCAGGTTGTAAACATGTTTATTTCTGCTGTAAAGTTGGGAATCCATGAGGACTAGGTTGGAGGCAGCCCCTAGTGGACATCAGAGGAAGTGCAGTGTTTGTCATGTCCATGCTGGCTTCATTTTACAGCTCTGATGGTTTTGCTATCAGTGCATATCTACTCTTATGAATGCTGTCTGGATGTGTCACTCTTGTTCCTACTATACGTTCCCAGCTAATATTTCAATGATGAACGTTTTTTTCCTGATGTTTTCATTAAAAATAGATTTGAAGTGACAGCTGTGTGAGTGTCATCAGCTCATCTGCTGGAAGTTCTTTTAAAACGTAATCTCTATGATGCAGCTCAGCTAATTGATGATGATGAAGACACTAAGCAGACTGCATCATATAGTTTATGATAATAAAAGTGGTGGCTGTAACAGCTGAGGCAGATTCGCTAATAATTCCAGTCCCATATTAAGCTGAAAATCTTTCACTTTCACCTCTATAAGTGTGTAAAAGAACGCCTTTCTAACAGCAGAGACTATAGCTGACCAGATTCATCCCAGAAAACAAAGCCATTGGACGTCTGGCATTTGGTGGGAGGGGTCTATGTTTCAGTTTTTCCTTTAATTTGTCACATGTTAGCAAGATAAGAGAATAAATAATGATCTGCAGATGGTAATTATCTGAACTCTGCTAAAAAAAAAAAAGAACGCACAACCCTTCAGAGCTGATGTGTAAATGTGTGTGAAAGTGTGCCGGTTGTGCTTTTTAAGCTCTTAAGGACATTTGCTGCACTGTCCAATAGACTTAAGGGTGATTAAGAGCTTTGGCCCCACAGATGGCACGCCGAGCGTCTGTTAAAGTCAACTGCAGCCGGCAGCACTCTCCCTCCGCCTGACGCAAAATACACGAAAACACATTTTTTCTGTGTGTGCGTAATTACTCTAATGCAGGAGATGCCTGCGTGTCACATCTGGACAGAGTGACAGAGGTGGGTCAGCTTATAAATAAAGCTGGGGGGGGGGCGTGTTGTGATCACCGAGCAAACATCAACAGATTTATCCGTTAGTCAGCAACGTTTCGCTGTCAGCACAGAAACACAGACGGTTATTTAACCAGGAAGAAGTTTCACTCAGCCTGTTTACATGTGTGTGAAGAGGGCGGGGCTTCACACACAGAGAGCTCTGTCTAATTTTTAAACCAATGGGATGTCAGATAGGGAGTAAAATAAACATCCATCTATTGCTTTTTTCAATGTAAACCTTTTAGACCCGAGTTTAAAATGTTAAAGCCACACACACCTGATCTGCTGACAGGTGAGTCCCTGCGGGAAGGTCAATCTTTGCATACCTGCCGACATTCCCGTCTCTCACATCCTGTGAATTAATCTGTTTGTTCATGAACAAGTTGTAGTGAAACACATCAAAACCAATAGAGGTGGTGATACCAAAGCCACTGTTATGTGCACCTTTGAAAAAAATCAGGAAGTTATTAACTGACCCAGATCGACTGATCAGGGTCTCCTGATGTTCCCGCTTTGATTTTAAATCCAGAGACGCTGATGTGTGTGTGTGTGTGTGTGTGTGTGTGTGTGTGTGTGTGTGTGTGTGTGTGTGTGTGTGTGTGTGTGTGTGTGTGTGTGTATATGCAGGAATCAATGTAAGGCTGTGAGTTTGTATGTGTGGACTCTTAAATGTGCCCACATTTTCCACTCGATATAACACCACCGGGCACAATCTTACCAAAATGTGTCTGTGGAAACGTAAGTGTTGATTAAATATATTGATTGCAAACTGTTTGTGCCATTAAACATTTCAGCCATGAATGCTTGTTAATTATAACATTTCTAACACACCAAGCCAGTTTGCTGCCACTGAGCCGCTGAAAACAGCCGATTTTAAAAGCCAGGAAGCAGCTGGGAAAACACTTATCGTCACCCCCCTTTGAAAAGTACGTGGTGATTATTTTGTGCTATCAGAAACAAATCCTACTTTAATATATTAGCTGCTGTGTGACTGAGAAATGAACACATCCTGCATCGTATGGAGTCAGTCCACTCATCTGCGATTCTGCTGAGGCGCTGAGACCATAAGTGGCCTGTTCACCGCTGTCTCATCTTCTTCCTGCTCAGGAGGCGGCGGCGGCGTGCAGCACAATATTGACAAGTGTAATCAGCGAGCCGGTGAGGTCAATGAAACGTTAAAACAGTCACAGTTTTCTCATTACCTCCAAGATGGCTGCTGATTGTCGGGCTGCTCTGGGATGTTTTTGTGCTTCGAGTCAGAACCGGTTTAGTTTTTGACGAGCGGCTGCGGTGAACAGATGAGACTCCTGATTGGCTCTTTCTGCTGCTCTCTGAAACAACTTCTGGGTAAAATTAAAGTTCATGTCAGCACCAACAGGACAGAAACAGACAGGAGCAGCATCTGAAGATGGGTCATTTTTAAAGAGAGGTTTTGGAGGAAGACTGTGGCTGAATCTGGAGATGGTAACTTAGGATCAGCTTTCAGTAGCAGGGTTATCGCAGAGGTCACCTGGTGGTCACTGAGTCACTCACAGAGGGAGAGAATAACTGCAGTCAGCCTGAGCCAGTGTGTGCTGATGAGTGCAACCTGTCTGCAACACGTCTCCTTGCATAATGCTGCTGCATTTGTTATGATGTTAATTATTCAATTCAATTCAGTTTTATTTATATAGCAACAGTCACCTCAAGGTGCTTTGTGTTGTAAGGTAGACCCCACAATACTACACACAGAGAAAAACCCAACAAATATTGGGTCGGTGTATCTGGATCTGCCTTGGAGTGGTTCTCATGTTTGTCTGAACGATGCGTTTCTGTGGCGGTTTCCAAGTACAGGTCATCTGCCACTTCCCTTTCCCACGGTGTGTCACCGGGTTCTTTATTGGGCCCCTTACTGTTTCTAATATATCTACTTCCTCTTCAGCATATTTTGAGCCCCGTTGAAGACATTTGCTATTGCTGCTATGCAGATGGCCTTCAGTTATACATTTACTGAAACTGAAGTCCTTGTGTGTGCTCCTGGCAGATTTGTATCTACGATGATGAAAGCTCTTGGTCCTCTTTCGACATTTGTTAAATAATCTATCAGGAACCTTGGGCTAACTTGCAACTCTGCTTTCACTTTGGATGAAGAAAGTTTGAAATCCCTGTCAGTGTAAAAGTTAAACACATTTTGGGCCATTTATATGAGATTACAGGAGATCTTATGCTTTGGTGAGTAGCATGAAATGTGTAATGTTTTACAAACCTGCCTCCTACAAGCCTGAAAATGTGATGAAAGTTCACTCGAGTGAAAGAAAATTGAACGCGCCCTTCCTTCTTCTTTAAAGGAGATATTCGACTCTATGGGCAGCAGTTCACTCTTATTAAAACACATCAATAACTGGAGACAAAACTCGGAGACAAAACATTAACTTTAATGTTAAACTGTTATTTTAAAGCACGCATACATAAGACTTTAACTTTCTACACATGCAAAAATAGCAATTTAATGTCCACGTCTCACAGGTGCCTAAACAATACCAGGAGCTGCTTCTGTTCTTTGAAGTTTACGCTGCATATTTCTGTTACAGGGTAAGACGTGATCCGTCATGAAGAAGAACAATAACATTTCTGTCAAAACATTTGGACAACGCTGCGTGATCTCAGACTGTTCCTGGAAACCATTCTCGGAGGTTTTCTTAGTTGTTTACAAGAAAAAATGAAAGAAAGGCCAAACAAACCTGAGCATTCATCGTGAAACATTATTCAGCCCATAACGAGCTGCACAATAGGCAGTAATCACAGCAATTTGAGGCAGGAAATTATAGATTGAGGGCACTGGAGAAACTTTTTTCCTTTAAACTGTTTTCATTTTAAAAGTCAAATGATGAGTCGTGTGTCATCAGTTTGAGTGAACAGACCCAAATTTTTATCTCCTGCCAGGCTTTCCCTGAGTTAGGGCTTCGATAACTCCCCACAGCGCACACGGACACATGGATGGTCTTTGTTCTTCCTCTGTCGTTGGCACGGTCTCACCTTCAGGCTCTGAAACATCCCTGTAGCTTTGAAAGGCTTGCCTATCTCCGGACTTGACTTGGAAAACCAGTGGATCAACTCTGTGAATGATTGACGTGATTTCATCGTTTTAGGCAGTGCAGCTGCTCGTACATAAAGCAGACAGTGGGTGTGAAGAGCAGAGGAGGGCCGGGCAGGTTAAAAGAGAGCGCAGCATCTCTCAGGATATTTGATGACAGACTGCGAGGCAGATTACACTCATCTATTATCTCCGTATGAATGACTCTGCAAATTGTTTCCTGCCTGCTGAGTTTATTTTGCATGACTAATAAGCAAAACATTTACACTACCACTGCAACAAATTAGTCGTTTCATTACTAATATGGTTCATGAGATGTCTGTAAATAGTAACTGGATCCCAAAGTGAAGATGTGAGATGTTCTCGTCAATCGTTTAAGAAGCTCAAAGACCAAATCTGCCAGTTTCGTCCTACTTCTGCCTGATAGATCGCTGAAACAGGGAAATAATGAAAATTGTTGCTGTTTTTAATGTTTAACTGCATACGAGAATCCCCAAATCTTCATTATCTCTAAAAATCAACAGTTAAATGTTAAACATGAAGCAATTTTCATATATTAAATGGTAATAATGCGCCAGCATGAACAGATTGTACCTCAGCTAAAAAGAGTTTTTTGATCGTCTCCTTGCTGCCTAAATCTTCCTCTTCAGAGGCAGCGCTCACGCTGAAGCCGTTAGAGTGTCATCCAGTCTGAGACAGAAGGCAAGATTTCCAGCTCAGGGGATATATTACATGTAAGATTCATAACCCTGACGGCATAAACAGACCCTGTTTATGGACTTTCAGACGATCAAACCAGGAAAGCGAGGAAAAGGAAAAGAAACAGGTTTGTGCTCATTTCATCTGAGTCACCAGCTAAACCATCAGGACTCGTCTTTGTTGTGTAACAGAGACAGGGCCGATTGTGCCTCAGCCACAAAAAGCTTTACATTCAGTTGTCACGATTTAGTAAATGAAAATGTAAAAATAAAATGAATTCAGTCGTTACATGTAAGATTTAAATTTCCAGTTCCTAGAGTTGACCTTTGAAAGTTTTCTCACCTTCCTCTCCTTCATACGTCTGAAGCCTCATACATGTGTGTTGATAAACTCTTTTGCATTTAGTGTTATTATGAGAAACCTTATAATTGCCTAATTTTGTTTATTTGTTCTGTTACAAAAGCAGGCATTCTTACTTTTGTTTAATGTTTTAATCAAACTTCATTTTAATTCAACACAAAAACAAAACACTGTAAACAAAACCACAGAACAGAAACAGACCCAAACTCAGCAGCCGAGCAGTCTGTCCTCAGTGCAGGCTGAAAACCAAACAGCTTGGATGGGCTGATGCGGTTTCTCCTCTTAGTATCTGCTTCTTCTTTAAACTGCAGCCAGATGCTGCTTTGTCTATTGTGTCAGTCATATTTATGTGTTTTTGCGACGCACTCGCACTCTCCTCCTCACCGCTGTCTACCATCTCACTCACTGACTGAGGGGTAGTGACGTGTGGAGCCATCCTAAAATATCCATACTTCCGATACCAGCGTTTCATGTTGTAGGATCACTTCCCATAAGAATATACATACATATATATATATATATGTAACCAGCCACAAGCCACAAAACCTGGAGCTGACAGGAGCCTTAAAGGTCTGCAGATTTCAGCATGGAGCATTTAAATGCAGACTAAAGATCTGTATTCTGCCAGCTTTGAATCATTCGTCGGCGAGTTTCATTTTGAAAAGCCGAGGTGCTGAAACGAAATCAGAAGTTTAAACTGTAAAAACATAATGACAACGAACAAAGCCCGCTGCGCTCGTGCGCTCTCAGGCTGTCGATTCATTTCCGTCAGATGCGAAAGGTGTCGCAGCACCTGTGTGTCAGCTGTGGGCCCTGTTCTTCATCAGGAGGCTGAGAATAGCAGCACTCGGATGAAACTGGGAACCGAGGTTTGGAGGAATGAAAACAGCGAGGCAGTGCGAGTGCACCTGTAAGTGTGAGATCACAGTTTGAGCAGGAAGGAAAGTTTCTGACACACGATAACAGCTGCTGAGCCCGAGGTGGAAAACACACTCAAAGTCTGACTGACAGGAGGGCAAATAATCATCTGAACCTGTTCATGTTCCTCATTATATCATATTTTATCACTGTTCTGGTAACTTTGTGTGGTAGTCATGGGTAAAGGCCTCTTATTGGATCATCGCCACCATCATGTCACTGATTAGTTTTGGACTCAACATTTTGAAGCCTCAGACGGTCATTTTTGGAGACATGAATGACCACATTTGGAGGAGATGGTGGAGCTCCGTGTTTGGTTCCATGTCTTTCTGCATCTTGTACTCATCCTTTGGTGTCCCTTTGCTTCTCCGAGCCTCTTTGTGTTAGTTTTGCTTCTTTTCACACACATGAGTTACACTTCTGGAAGAAATCTTCATGTTTATTCGCTCTAAAAGGGCTCCGAGCTCTCGTTGAGCCTTTGAATCCTTGAAAACTTTGGCAGGTCAATGTGACGAGTTGCGTTACAGCTGATGAGCCGGGGGTTCAGGAGTCCCACAGCACAGAGGGAGAAATAAGCCCACTCCAATGTGGCTGTGAGTCGAGGAAACTCTGAAAACAATGAGTCATCCTCCACAGAGGGGGAGACGGCATGTCTGGAAGAGTGAGGGGATGAGGAGATGAGCAGGCAGTGGCAGGTGGAGGAACAATGGGTGTTTGATTTCCTGCAGGGATGCGCACATACGCCCAAACTGGATTTTAATTACTTCGTATTCTCTCACTCATTGTTTGAGCTTCTGTGTACTCCAGTATCCCAGTTCAAACCAACCAAGCTCAGCAATTTTCTCAGAGATTAGTTTCACTCATAGCTACTAATTTTTCTTTTATTGTTCTTGCCTTGTTTTATATGTAAAAATATGCTAACATGAGCTTAGAGAGGGGCCAGCAAACATCTGAGAGGATGTTTGCTGGCATGTATATCATATTTAACTTGAGTAGCGAAAGACTGCGGGGTGTGTTTGCTGTTCGGCCGGGCTCTAGTGATCCTTGACCTCTCAGTCTGCTATCGAGCTGGCGACAGGATGCAGCCAGGGAAAATGTGTATTCCCTGGTTGGTTGGCATTGTAGGCAGGTAGCTTTTGCTCGATGACATGCATAAGAAACCTCGCAGCCATTGTTTTGGTTGCCAGCAGGTTGAAGAATACACGTTCTTCCCCAGCGATAGATCGTTACTGGGGGGGTCATGGACTGGTCTGAAGGCCTGTGCGACTTTCCCAGGGATTTCCAGAAACCGCTCACAACCAGTTGGGGAATATTGATTTTTCCGTGTGGATCGCTCTCTAAGCCTTTGTGACCGAGTCCTTATTCACTTGATCATACATCATCACCGCGGTTGTCCGATGTCCAAAATAGCAGACGACATCGTTTGTGGTCACATCTGCAAAAACTCCGTACATCTGGACTTCTTTTCCCCCTGCTGGCCACTAGAAAGACTGCAGGTTTAAGACTGCTTGGTTTTAAATATAATCTATGTTAATTTATGAGGAAATGAGCACTCTGAGTAACTTTACTCTTAGCTGGTTCCACATCATAGTCTTCTTTCTTTTTCTGCTTTGGATTCTTAGGTTTAAATGATTTGGTTGTTTCACCATGAAAAGTTTCAAATAAATTGAAACTTGCACATAAAATCCCAGTTTAAATTCCAGATGCCTGATATTGTAAGTGTATTGAGTCCCCTCACTGTTTCCCTGGGAGGAGAATGAGACAGGCAAACAAAGACGAGGACACGACAGACTGCAGAACCAGGCTCTGGGTGTAGAAATCCCATTCGTTTTATTTAGTAACAGGTGACCTGCAGCTTCCACGGGTTAGATCACAAATAAAGAAAAGAATGAAAAACAAAAAGCATCTAAACATCAGGCTGACTAAATCTTACTGGGATCTTAAAACTGTGCAGCGTGAACATGAAGTGAAAACCAAACACTACACAGCCGAGTGCACCAACAGCCTGCAGCAGAGCTTCATTAACCAAATATTTTTTTCACATTTCCAACGGCTGTTTGTCATTTTGAATGATTCAAAGGTTTATGGTGAATCTGCCATAAAATTCACACACAACACTGTTAACACTGAGCTGTCTTTATAACATTAAACATACATGGCTGAATCCTGCATCAATGTCTTGGAGCATCTGCAGGGTCAGAGAGGCAGAAGGAGGCCACTCTGCAGGATCAGAAACTCTCACTTTTAGTGACTCTGATCTCTCCTGACCAACGAACCACGGCTGAATACTGGCCGATTGTTGAGTCGTTGACCAAGGGAGCTTATTCAGTATTATTCTGGTTTTGGTGTCTAAGTTAGTCCTGTTGGTCCTGTTCGTGTTTTGGTCTCGTCTCAGTGTTCTTGTTGTCTGCATGTTGCCGCTGTGTGTTTCCTGTGAAGTCTATCTTGTCTTCCTGTTTGTCTAAGTGGTCTGTCTCCCCAGTTCCTGTGTGCTCTCTGTCGACCCTCTGTTTATGTTGTAAGGTCGTCTTCACTTTCCAATCTAGTTTTGAGGTCTTCTGTTGTCTTGCCTCCCTGCTGTTCCATGCCCCACGTAAAGTCTTGTCTCTGTTTATTCCCAGTCGTGTCTCTGTCGCTCCTGCTGTTACCTGTATCTACTCCAGGCCCTGGTGTCCCGCAGGTTTTAAATGTGTCCTTGATCCAACACAGCTGATTTAAAGGCTAAATGACCTCCTCAACATGTCTTGTAGTTCTCCAGAGGCCTGGTAATGAACTAATCATTTGATTCAGGTGTGTTGACCCAGGGTGAGATCTAAAACCTGCAGGACACCGGCCCTCGGGGCCTGGGGTTGACCAAGCCTGATCTAGTCAGTCTGTGGTCGTGTCCAAATTCATGGGCTGCATCCTCCTGAGGACCCGGCCTTCGCGGTCTACGTGGGCCGGGTCCTCAGAAGATCGGGTAGGCCGGAAGTAAACGGCCGTGAAATTGGATGGTCTAGCCTTCTGATTAGCGTCACCGCTGTCTCGGTGGAGTTTAATAAACTCAGCCGTCTGCTCCTTGCTGTCTAAAATATAACAGGACACTGGAGTAAACTCTCGGCCATCTCACACTTCTGTTTAATCAGTTTTCTGTTTGACGTTTAGTCAGCTGTGTAAAAACCAAGGAGGAACCCACCCGGGGGATTAATAAAGTCTTATTTTATCTAATCTAATAACTTTAATCTCAGCCAAACCGATTTACTCACGAACAAACAAAACACTGAAAAAAGCCCAACAATAACATTTTTAGGTTGTCTAAGTGACTTATATATTACGTTTGTCACGGCCGGGCGGGTTACACACAGTAATTCGGCGTGCCCGTGTGGCGTGCTGGCTAGACCCAAGCGCGGCGAAGGCTAGCGGTGGGTTTGGAGCAGGCACGCAGTTATTCTAGTAACGATCAGTGCACGAAGCGTGGCTTCGGAACGGTCGTTACCGACAGAGAGCGAGCGGAGCCGGGAAGAGAAAAAGGATTGAAGGGATAATCACTCACGGTTGCTGAATCAGGCGGAGACTGACGTCGGCAGAGTTTCGGAGCTCCTGACACGAAGAGAATGATGTCTGAGTGGCGAACAGGTGGGTGGCGTCTCTCTTTTAACCCCGGCCTCGTGATCAGCTGATCACAGCTGATCACCGGCTGACAACGTTTAACCCGAGCAGCGAAAGTCCGCGGTGATCTGAAAATGATGTGCCGGGAGTTGTGCCATTCTCGGCCGCATCAGTAACCCTCGAGCTCCCGGCTAGCTATCGAGCTGGTGGGTAGCAGACGTCTCCGAAAACGTCGAAGCACTTTAGCAAAGATGCGATATCTTGATAAACCGAGCAGATATTTGATGTTTACACAGCTACTTTCTCGCCTGAAAATATGTTAAAAGTTTATTTTGTGACCCAGAAAGATTAATAAGAGTAATTTTAAAACTTAGTAGCGGCCGCCATTAGCCGGAAACTGGAGCTTGGCTGGGCCGCGCTATGAATTCTGGGATATGGTGGGCCACGAAGGACACACCCGACCCATCCTTCAAATTCGGAAAAAGGAGCACGCATTTGTCGGCTGCATTCGGAGGGGTCTACGAATTTGGACAGCCTTCGGCGCGTCGCTGTGACGTAATCGGTCTACAAATGCGGCCTCAGGAGAATGCAGCCCATGAATTTGGACACGACATGTGTCTCAGTGTGTTCCTGTACTTCCTGTGCGTCGCGTTCTGTTTTGCTTCTCCAACGTCTCGTTTGTCTGATTAGTTGCCAGCCATGTTTCCCAGGTGTTTCCTCTTTGCCCTGTTTCCCTTTTGTATTTAGTGTCTGCGTCTCCCTCTGCTCGGCGTCACGTTCTCCCTCATCCCTGGCTGTGTGTTCGCTTTGAGAGTGTAGTTTCTAGTATCTCCCAGTTTAGTTTTGTGTTTTTCCTTCCAGCAATGAAGCTGAGCTTTGAGTTAAGTCTGCCTGTTGAGTCTGCATTCTGGGTCCTTCATCCCTGCCTGCTTCACGCAGTCCATGACACTGACAGTTTCAGGGTCGGAGAAGGCAGCTGAGGGATGAAATAAAATCTAATATGAAAGTTGTCTGTCCAATAAAAGACCTACAAGCGAAGTCTAGACACACGTACGGCGACGCTTCAGTGCTTCTGCTGTAACGATCAAACACGATATTATAATACTGAATTAGAGAAGTTACAAAATAAATATAAACAAATGTGCATTTTAATTTTTGGGGACTATTTCCTGTTTTCTCATGAAAGCGAGTGCAGGAAACTCAGGGTCGTGTTTATCTTGCCCTGAGAAAAGCCCTCTCTTTATGGTATCAGTGACTGAAATTGATTTGACCGATTGATCTCTATTAAATGTGTCTACCACTAAAAAATGATTCAAATGAATTTTCACAGCTCCGCCCTTTAATGCAACCTCTAGTCTGCAGATAACATCACTTAGAGGTTTAGATTCTGCATGAACGTTGGATGAACCGCTGCTGTGTACATCCTCCCTCTGCAATAACACAGCAGAGCCACCATACTGGAGCACGAAACAAAGCTGAATGATAGCACAAGAGCTGCGATGTTAAATGAAGATAAAAAGAAACTCTTCCTTTCTTGGAATGATGACTACTTGACTTTTAGGAGGATTACTCCTACGTTTGTATTTGATGTGGTGACTCAGACATGCTCTGAGAGAAACTTCAGAAAGGAAATCGTTTGGCTGCAGCGCGTTATTTCAGCTAGATTGATAAACAAAAACACAGAAAATGTGCTGAACCACTAACAGACCAGCATACAGTAACCACATTTCCCACCTTAGAGGGCAGAGTTGAGCTGCTGTCCTGCTGCTGTGTTCCCTGCTTCCTCTCTCGGTGCACTCAGACGCGGCACACAGAGGTCTCTGCTGATGGGATCGGACTGAAAGTAGGACGTGACGGGCAGGTTTCACCGGAGACAAAAGAAGGAACAGGTACACTGCAAAAGAAAAGAGGCACGCGTGTGCACGAGAGCGTCGGTGCACCACAAAGCACAAACAATGGCGGCTTCAGAAACCTGCTTTCATGGCTACAGCAGTCACGTCTGTAGGATCTCATATAAAAACACCCTGAATCTGTTCGTGCTCCGGTTTGACGTTCAATAAGTCAGTAAGCCAAAAGTACAAGCATTAAGCTTCTGTGGACTAGCTTAGCGTGCACACATTCTTTTTACTATGACCAAACCTGCAGTGAGACTATAATGAGGCTCTGAGGTGGCTCATTAATGAGACTAACAGACACTCAGAGCAAAGAGCACAAAGACCTTTCTGAACATTTTATATCAGACAGGTTGTTTCCTTTGCGAGCATGAAATATTGCAATCTGCATATTACAACTCAGCCCTGAGGTTGTTCGTATTTGTAGAGAATTACAAAAAACGTCCTTTTAATTCCTACAGTAAAGATGTGATTTGCAAACAACCAGAAAAACTGCTCGAGTTTTACAGAAAAGTCACTGATTGAACATCTCCAGGAAGATTTCCTGATTTGCTAAAAGCAAAGACCGCAGAGTTCTTTCATTAGTGATCAATGAGTCTTTCAAAATCAGCAGTTCATCATGTTTGTTCATGGAAAACTACAGTTCTGTTTGATTAGAGTGACCCAAACTAAAAAGTACAAACAGCACGCCTTGATCAACCTCCTGTGGGGCAAATATGCCATCATTTCGCCAAACAACCAGCAGTCTGTGGCCGCAAATGTTAACGGTTCAGCTGGTGTCACAGTTCAGGGAAACTTCCTGGGTGAAGCCTTTGGCTGATAGCACGTGAACCTTGTGGTAAACCTGTGAATTCCAGCACAGTGAAGTTGCCTGGAGGAGTCTGGATGTGGAACATCGCGTTAAACGACAGATATACAGCAAAAGTCTGGCACAGCAGAACGTGACGAGCTCGTCTCTCAAAGTGGATTTTCTGCCGTTTAGAAATACTTCAGATGCAGTGCAAGTGATGATAACCAGGAAGAAATCAGATGCAAAGAGTGCTCTAAAGTTTTGTCTTTACTGCAAAGCAACAGAACGAACTTATTCAAAGCAAAACCTGCAGTGTAATGAAGGCAGAGGAACACAGTGCAGTGTTTGCTATCCTTACCGCCCAGTATCAGTTTGCACGTCCATAAAGGTGAACCATTACAGCGCGCCTGCGTATCCGTCCCGCTCACAAAGACTCGGTGATTCCATTACATGTGACCAAAGACAAGAGGTGAGTAATGAAGACGGTCAGCTTACTGGACAAAAGAGGTTTCCTCCCCTCGTGAATTTATTTTTCCAATGTGCAATACCTGCGCTGTGTGCAAAACGTCCCACATGAGTTACCAGTTTTATTTACATCCGTCATGCAGGCACAAAGAGGGAAAGACTATTTAGCTTCCAGGAGATGTGCTGTGACAGGCTGGAAACCTGTCCAGGGTGTACCCACCTCTCGCCCCGTGACAGCTGGGATCGGCTACAACCTGAACTGGATAAGCAGAAGAGGATGGATGGATGGATGATATGATAACATTTTTTATCAGTTGTCATCAGACATTCATCGGCTGTCGGTTTGTCCAGAAAATACCACACGAGTTGACATGTTGGGCTCATTTTCTGGCAAAATAAACTGAGTTAAAGAAGCGACAGTTTGAGGACGAGGTGTGCTATGATGGCAGCAGGAATCAGGTGGCGTCTTCTCACCTGTTCAAACAGATGGAGCGGATTCTGGAGGCTGACTAAAACCAGAAATCCGTGGGATGGTTGCCACCGCACGCCGGTGTCATAACGCGTCTCCCAGCCTCTCTCAGATCTGCTGACGTTATGAGAGCGAGGCAGGCGCCCTGACAGTCCGTCAATACCAAAGATTCTCCCCCAGCTGCTCTCTGCAGATTCCAGGACGGCCCCGTCTGCTCTCTTTGCAGGCCTCATGTGGATTTTTGTTGGGTTTTTTAAAGATACGTCAAAGATGGAAATAAAAAAAGAAAAATCGATGACTTTTTTTTCCGTTTCCCGTCGTATCTGCTGCAGCCGGCGCTAAAGGAGCCTTTTGATTTCCCATCCCTCAGCTAGTTGACATTTATTTCACAAACACTTGACATTTGGAAATGGGGTCTCTGTGCGAGCGCTGTGTGTGCACGCTTGTAACACACACACACACACACGGACATGCATGCACACACACACATGCACACACACACACGCATACAATCGAGCGCCATTAGTAGCCTTTGTACGGAGCAGCTGGATGGACCAGTGTCTCAGTCTGGACTGAAATCGACAGAAGTCTGAAGACTTCAGTCAATTTTAACCAGAGAGCGCGCACACACACACACACACACACACACGTCGGGTATTCATATCTTGTGGGGACATCTAATTGACATAAGGCTTTCCCAAGCCCCTTACCCTAACCATGAAAAATGAATGCCTAACCCTAACCCTTACCCTAAACCTAACCATCACCCAGTTGTAACCCTGTCACTAAAACCACATTTTGAGTCTCAAAAATGTCTTCAAACTTGTGGGGACCTGGATTTGGGTCCTCATAAGGGCTGTTGGTCCCCACAAGTATAGTAAATTTCCAATTTTTGGTCCCCACAAAGATATCAATACACACTCTCTCTCTGACACACACACACACACACACACACACACACACACACACACACACACACACACACACACACACACACACACATCAGCGTCTCTGGATTTATTTATTCTTTATTTGAGTTTCACTTTAAAATACTTTAAAACATTGACGGTTGAAATACTACAACACTCAAACAAACTACATTCAGATGTTTGTCATTTCCCAAAAAGACATTATCAGGGACTGTAACATCTAGTTCTTTTATTGAATCTTAATTGCTGATAAATGTTCCTCATTAATTAAAATGGTACAGATTATTGATGTAAAGGGAAATAGAAATGGACAGTTGTCCATGTCCTGGGACGGTTTCTGGATCCACTGCTTCTTCCATGTTTTATCAAATGAACATGTTCTAAACCGGGGGTCTCAAACTCCAGTCCTTGAGGGCCGGTGTCCTGAAACTTTTCCATGTCTCCCTGTTGCAACACACCTAAATAAAATTAGTAAGCCATTAGCAAGAGTATAGAACTTGACTGCATGCTGAAGTGGCAACGCCTAACCCTACTCAAGTAAATTAAGTGTTTGGAAAAATCTGCTTCTAAAAATACTTTTATTGCACCATGTTCATTCAGTCATGAGCTGCTGCAACATGAAACATCAAATGGCTGAACTGCCACCTCAGCATGCAGTCCAGTGCTATAGAGTCATACCGAGGTCCTTCAGACACCTCTGAGCTCCAACTCCACGTTCTTATCAGAAAAACAATCGCCATCTCTCATCATGGACATATTTAACTGGTTTCAGTGGGAAACTCTAATATCCATTTGTTAAACAGGATTTTACCTCTGTTAGCTAAGCTAACAGACTGTGTCTCATTCCAAACTGACTCTGAAGTTCCTCGAGGATGGAAACTTGTATGAGCCAAGAAAGAACTTTGACCTTTAATACTTATAAATTCACCAAAAATTCGTGAACAGAAGCTTAGAATATTACTCTGGACATTACAGTTCCTCTGGTATGAAATACACTTTTGATTATTGCTCTTGGGCGGCCTGCTTCATACTTTTACATGTAGTTTTACGGCATCACTCTGAGACAGGGCGTTCTTAGTCTAATTCCTTATTATCAGGATGTCCCAGTAGCTCTTTGAAAAGCCTCTGATGTGAAATCTGAGACAGGAACAAGAGACCGAGATCATACGTCTCCTATATTAGCTTGTCTACCTTGGCTCCATGTTATTGGCTCACCTGAAGCACTTAATTAAGTTTCAGGTAAAACGGCAGCTGCTCTTGCAGGAAAGCCATTACGGTGTTTGGAGCGGTTTATGGTCTGAGCTCCTGAAAGCTCGGGAAGTTTCAAATTGCATTTGCACAAATAAATCCGATGTTTGTAAGCTGATAGCAGAGACTAGCAGAGGCACCGCGCATAGAAAGAGTGCATGCTGAGAAGGAGCTTACAGTAATGTGGAAATATGCTGAGGTCTTTGTTTTTCCTGTTGTCTACCTGGGCTGGTCATTTTAAGGTAATGACTTCACCTCCTTCCTAGCTTCTTTGTAGAATTTCACTCCTCACTTCATCCCAGTTTGAAACTCTGCTTCAAGAGTCAACATTCATGGGCTTTATCGTTTCTTCGTGTTATGTTCTTTACGAGCTCGTTCCAAACTTAAAGGTAGCTTTTGTAATTATACTTTACAAACTAATGAAAATGTTCTCCACCAGGGGGCAGCGTTTCCTCCATTGGTTTGCGCTTCATCTTTCCTTATTTCTTTAGTCTTTTTATTTCCTAGAGTCTTTGCCATAATAAAAATGGACAGTGGACAGTGCTACCCCACAGCTTCCTATTAAATACACCTGTGGTATAAATTTAAAACTCTTACATCGCTTCGTTCTTGAGTTATCACTTTCAGACATCAGACACTGAAAATTTAATGTCAAAATGTTCTGTTTTTATATAGACATTAGCACAAAAATGGTCCAAGCAACATTAGAAGAACAAATGAGCAACATTTTGATGGTTTTATGCCACAGTATTAAAAAAAATCTGTCTTTTTACATTCTGTAGTTTGAAGCCTCATCATTAGTGTTTTGGTTACCACAATGCTTCAGAACCACAGTTGACTATATTTAGAAAAATGGACAGAGAGCTAGTTATTAGCTGACACACTTCATCCATTTGAATAACACCTCAAAAGCACAAACACTGCCAAAGAACAAGTTTAGTGACTCCACATAATTACAAAGAATAACATTAGCCATGTGCTCAGGCTTAAAAGAAAGTTATTAAAAGAAACAAAAATGACCTCCATAATGTTACGAGGGGTGAAACTTCCCATACAGATCTAAACTGCTTGTTGGAGCAGGCTGTAGACATGTTTATTGCTGATGTAAAGTTGTACTTTTTAACATGCGAGTTTATGGGGATTGACTCACTTTTGGGCCCAGCCTCAAGTGGTCGTTAGAGGAACTGCAGTTTTGAGATTCGAGCTCTTGGTGGGTGCTACTTCCACATTATCAGACACAAACACTGCGTAGTCTGAACCTGGCATGAGCTACAGTTTCTTGAGTTTTCAGAGTTTCTCCTTTACTGCATTTTCAAAGGAAACACACTCTCCTCCTCTGCAGTCATCTCTGGGATGAGTGCCTATATTTCTATTTTCAGCATCACTGATATTATCTGTTTGACAGAGAGGGAAAAACCCATTATCCCCTGTGGTATAGCAGCTTGATTACATAATCACTTTGATATCGTAAACGCATTACAGTGAGAATATAACCCTCAGGGCAAAACAAACCAGCATTTCACCCCTGCTTGAGCTTCAGTTTCCTTCCTCCAGTCAGCGCCTCACACTACCAGTGCAGGCCACCAATGTCCGACCACTACAAGCTTCGTGTTTCTCTTCTTTGAGTTTCTGATGTTTCTTCTGAGGCATGGCTGCACAAAGTCACTGAATACTCTGATGGAGGAGAAAGCAGGTGTTGACCAGAGAAAAAAGGAATCCTGAATTATGGCGAGGAGCCGGAGGGATAAAAACGTACGGGTATTCATGTTTGTTTATGACACTCCGGAGTAGAGAACATATGCGGAGTTGTTGCTCTTTGTCTTGTCTTTTAATTGGTATTTCTTTAGTCCCACCCTACAAAAGAGCAAATCTTTTTTATAACCCACATCCTTTACAATCACTGTAGAGCCAGAAGGCACCATATGTCATGTTTCTTTTATGGTCCCTGTGGTATAGCAGTGCTGCCCACAGCCACTCTGGTGTCCCTTCGACACAAGCCAGTTTTACTGTGTGAATACTGATGGACAGGCCTACAGTCTGCTGGTTATTTAGACCCTAGTCACACAGGCCTAGAGACCGGTCAGTACTGGTAACTACCAGTTCCAAGGGAAAAAGATGTAACCCTGACTGGTGGCTTACTGTTGCTAGGTGAAATTGGTCAAAAAAGTTAAATGATACTGCACTAAAAACGTCCTTGTGACTGCTTTATAGTGATGTGCGGATCGATCCTGAAATATCGATTCCTCCGATACCAGTCATTTATGTTCTAGAATCGATTCTCACATTAAAATATCGATATTTTAGTAATTTAGGGTAAATTTGTAGTTTATCATTAACAGGAACACAGTGGGAAGAAACTATAACATTCGGATTGTCTGCATTCGAAGGAACTACTTCCTCTTCTGCCTTTCATAGTCATGTGCGAAATACGGCTGTATAAATGTGTCGCAGCCCCTGGCTGAGCTTAATTGGAGTCATGTGCGGATGTATTTTACCTCCACAAACAGCTGAGACGTGGTTTGCAATACATGTGGCAAGAAAGTGAGGTGTTGTGGCAACATCACTAACCTTGTCAAACACCTCAGAATAAATCATATCACAGAATATGATGAGCGTATGTTGAGGCGAACTGAAGAGGAGGAGAGGACAGGGACAGATGCTGCTAGGGCGAGACAGACGTCTCTCACGGAGTCCTTTAGTGCTGCAGGCAGGCAACGTGTTCAAATAGCGCACAGCTTCAGTTTTTTTTTTTATTTCTATATGATGAACTTCGCATTATTAAGCGATAAGAACAAGTAATCTGATGTCCTGTAATCATTATGATGCTATAATTTGAGATACAATAAATAAAATAAGTTTCTCTACAAAGTATGGGTATCGGATCAGTATCGTCGATACCACCCTGAATTTTACTTGGTATCGGATCGGAAAGGAAATCAGTGGTATCGCACATCACTACTGCTTTATTCCTTAGAAGATTGTTGTTGTCGGTCATAGTCTGCATGGAAGACAGTGACTTGTCCTTAAACACTTACCAGTTACTCAGTAAGTAGTTGTGAATCGGAAACATGCAGCAAAAATGGAAACTGTTCGAAAACAAAGTAAAAGTGTGGGTTTTTTAAAACATGTTGGATTCAGCAGTAAGAAACAACTTTAACTTTGAGGGTGAATGTGCTTCGTTTCCAGTATGTGTTTTTTAAGTTTCACTGCTGCTCGCGGTTAATTAGCAAGTGTTGGCAGACAAATTGGGATATTACATAAGCAACCAAGGCGACCTGCTAACAGCCAAACCTGTCATGGCTACTGAACGGACCCACGCGCAGACAGTTCTTTCAAGGAAACAAAAAGGGGATTTATTTACAATAGGGATCACCTTAGTGCAAAATATATGTACAGTGAGTTGGGAGGGGGTCCAGGGCTCCAGGGAGAGAAGGGGGGGGGGATCCACACTCACGCTTCCTCTTCCACTCAGTCACCGCCACCGCTCCTCCGCACACACGCACTCCTCTTCAGCCGCACTCGCTCCAACACTCCACACACTGCCCCACTTGGACAGGTCCGGTGATTCGGTCCAGAATCTACAGACAGAAGGTCAAGGTTAGTTCCACAACATAAAACACGTGTAAGCGATTCTTCTTTGAATATGCCGCGAGCACGAACTCAGGTGGTTCGACGTTCCAGCAGTGAGCTGCTCTGTGCCACTGCCTTAAATAGCAGCTGGGGAAATCAGCCAGATCAGCCGCAGGTGGACACCATCCACAGGGGTGCGTGGGCCAAGAGTGAGAGCCCGTAATGAGCTCCACCTAGGCAGAGAGGAGGAGGAGAGACAAAAAACTAAAACTAACAACAACAAAACCTGTAGCCAGCGTGGGCCAACCAGAGAGACACGGGGACCGTGACAAAACCAATCAAAGCCGTGTAACTCAATCACTTTTACCCCGCAACCACTCGCCAACTAGTTGGTGAAAACACATTTTTCTGGTGTCTACTAAGACAGCGGTCCCCAACCGTTATTGCGCCACAGACCGATTTAATGTCAGACAATATTTTCACAGACTGGCCTTTAAGGTGTCACGAATAAATAAACCCCGACTTACAAGTACCCCGTTACACGAAAAATTCAAGTTACGAAGGCACTGAACGGCAATATTTCTGCCCATGTTACGCAAAATGCCCGTGTTACGAAATCTGCTGGCTCTGATTGGCTCAGCCCAGAATGCCTACAATGCCCACAATGCCTTCTGAATCATGTGACAACCCCTTGGCTTTCGTACTTGCGCTTCGCTGTTCCACTTAAACGACATATTGTTGTTGCTGTTAGCAATTAGCCTATAGCCTATCGTTCACTCAAAAGGCGCGATGGGTGCTTCGACTTATGAAAATTTTCGACTTACGAAAGACCCTCGGGAACGAATAAGTCGGGGTTCCACTGTACAACAAAATAAAACGATATGACCAAAACAAAAACTGTGGTATTTTGTAAATATAATAATAAACGCGAATTCACTGTGTAATTGTGTAACTTTATTAGCAGCGTCCTCCTTAAATGCACCAACAACATTGAGAGTAACATCCTCCTCTCTGCCCCTTAATGCCCTCTGGTCGCTGTGGTAACGTGTAAATATTTCTTTCAAAATAAGACACACAACTACAACACGGGAAAAGACCCAGGAAAAGCGAGTTAACAGTAAAACCCTGAAAACCATAAATTTCACACCCGAGCCTCAACTCTGTCGGCCGGTTACCAAAGGACCAGTATCGGTCCGTGGCCCGGGGGTTGAGGACTGCTGCACTAAGAGGTCTGCAGCCGGTCTCTAGGCCTGTGTGTTAAAGCTTTAAATAACAATGTTATTGCTGATGTGGACTGATGTTTCCCACATATCCACCCTCTCACTCACAGATGACCTCACACCTTTCATCATCCTCTTTTGCACATTCCTCTTGTCAAGGTTTAATTTTTCTTCTTCTACAGTTGTTGCACCTGCGCCACAGCTGGCGCTCAGATGCCAGATCAACGCCAAACACCGAGCGCTCCTCAGCCTGTGGGCGTCCGCTCTCCATCGGCTGTTTGCATCAGTCTTCATCCAACACTTCTCCTTAGCTGGCTGGCAACATCACCCGTCTCCTCCCCAAGACACACACATATACACACAGCATCAGCACCACACTTCTCCACAGTAGTTGAGCTGCCGCGCACCATCTGCTCCCTTCAGGAGAGGGTGATTGATGCACCGTCCATATAAAAGCTACGGGGATGACTCATCGACTCCCCGCCACGATACTTGGTGCAGTGAGGAGGTATGTGTGTGTTTCTCCTTCTGTTTCATATCTCACATCACTTATCCTCCACCTCGCCAGAGCTTTAAAGTTTGCACTGTCTCAAGTTATTAACCAGCAATCGATGCTTTTTTGATCAGTTGTGCAGCTCGTGGAGTGATTCGGAGAAGTTTTACACTCTCAGGGTGAACTGACACTGACGGTTTTACAGCGCACTCACTCGACCAGCTGCTCCACAACGAAGTCCAAGAGAATAAAATGTGAACTTTTACTGCCCTGATATAACATTTCTAATTAGCTCGTTAGCTGGTTTCATTCAAAACCTGATGAGCCAGGTTAAAAGAAACATATTTAAATCTAATTAATCTTTCAGTATGAGCTTTACTTACCCATCAGCTGATAACAGCTTGCCATATTCCCCAATATTGTCTTTGAAGGACTTTATTTCACCAGAAAGTTCGCAACAGTGGACATGCTGAGCCCGTGCCTGGTGTTGAACTTGTAGAGCTCAGATTTTTTTCGTTTTGATAAATGGTGCTTTCCATGTGAGCAACAGTATAAATGTCTTTCAGAATAGACTGTGTTTGTCTTGTGCTTGACCAACATACCATAAGCAGTATTTGTTGTATAACCTGGTCCAATAACATGGTTTCATGGTCAGTGGTGTGAAAAGGGTTAGGGTAGGAACAAGGAGCCGGCCAACAGGAAGAAAAGCAAGAAGGGTTTTTTGGAAGAGTAAACTGCAGCCGATTCCTCCCAGCTTGTCTTCTCTTTATTGTTTTCCGGTCTTTAAGTCTGATGCCATTAGCTGTTTCTGGGTCCAAACTCTGCTTCAGGTCCCAAAGTCAAACGATCACTGCGGTATCACTGAGAGTTACAAACTGTCTAAATTCGGTAATAAAATGATCAGTATGGCTGCTCTACCAGGTGCAATGAAGTTTAACATCCAGGCATTCATGAAAACAGGATTTATGAAGCTTGACGGAGTTCATACCCATATGGAAAAGATATATATAAATCTTATAAAGTTTTTATCTGTCTTGTATGAAACTTGTATGAAAAGCATACAAGAGTGAAAACACATATAAGATCCCTTGAAAAATTATATAATGAAACTTGTATGTTTTGTATACTTACTAAAAAAAAATATGAAAGTAATGAGAAAGTGGCCACTTTCATGAGTAAATCATGTAAGCCTTATGATTTATATATGATTTACTCATGAAAGTGGCCACTTTCAAGAGTAAATCATATATGTTTTTACTATTTCTTTTCCATATGGGTAGTTAGCAGGAAGTTTGCTTGCTAGTTTCTATCCAAACATAATATAGCATGTTCTGACTGAGGGATTTCTGAAAAATTAAAACGTACAGCTCTGCTATCACTTCCGATATAAATGAAGACAGAAAACTAAACAGCAGTGACTTTTGTAGGGTTACTGAAGTTTGGCTAGCTGGTATATAATGATGTGCTACGTGGCTAGCTACACAGCTATGGTTAGCATAACATAAACACAGTGAAGCCGGAGGATGAACCCTAACTTTTCTCCACTCGATAAAAGTTAACGTCACGAGAACAACTGAGATAATCCATCCACAATACGAGGTTAGTCATTAATATACTGCTGCATGGGCTGGGCTGTAGTTACATCGTAAGGTTTTAAAAACCGAGCTTTAAAACGAACAGTGGTAATAAAAACCAAGAGAGGTCGACAGTGATCACTGACTATTTTTAGGGGCTTGTTCAGATTAAACAGAAGAAGATACAAAGCATTAAAACATGTTAAAAACACACCAGCCTTATTAAACAGTGTTTGTAAAGCCTCCATTAAAACCATATTTCAAAGTCGTTTTGTCTGATAGATTTATTGTGACTCTGGCTGTATTACAATGTAGTACAAATGAGTGTATGAAGTAGCAAAGAAGCAAATGGATGTAAATGGCTAACAGCAGGCTGAGTCTGACTGCTCTGAAGTAGATAAAGATGAACACACGGCCATTAAAGTTTCCACAGTTTACAGTTTTCCCCAGAGCTCCGACCTTTATGCACACGATCAACGCTAATAATTGTGTTAGTCCCACTGAGTGCTGCTCGTGGGGACATCAGCAGCACGTGTTAGTCTGGTTATTTGTAGATTATACTGAGAGAATTCTCATTTCTTGCTATGACTTTGATTTTCTGAAGTTTTACAACAGTGTATCAAATCTTTGTCTTTCATTGACGAGTAGAAATGCACGTTCAACTTTATTCCCCAATTTTAAACAGGGCACATAATTGTCCTTTGGACCTTAGAGTATATCAAACTGGCATCTATGCTTCATTTTTATTTTTTACTCTCAGAACGTTAAACACCATCACCTACACAGCAGGCATTTTTCCTCACCCTCTTGTCCTTAATAGGTTCAACTTTATTGATAGAGTTGTTTTTCTGTCTCACTTATCAACGTGCTTAAAGCTCACTTACAGCACTTTAGATACTGTAACACTGTTCAGTCCTTTTCCTGCTGCTGCTTTGTCTGCAGCAGCTGTGTTGCTTTCAGCCTCTTCATATTTTTCTAATATCATAGTTTTAATTTCCTTTTTAAAATCCGCTTCTTTGCTTCCAGTAGACTTATCCATGTCTGTGATTCATCGGATGCTGCCAACGTCACCCATTTATTGCTGTTGTTGGTGCCTCTAAGGATCAAAACATCATGTAATGATGTGTTTGGCTTATTGGGGTTATATGGGCTACACCTGTGCCCAAACACACCTCCAAGTTTTGAAGACCTACTTGAAAACCAATGAAGACTACGGCATGCTGCCTGACGTTTACGAAAAACTAGGTTGGAAATTAGTAGTAGCTACAAACTGTGCAGTAAGTCAGATTTATGGTCTGTATCGGAACTATGTACAAGTGCTTTGTCCCTCTCAATTAAAAACATGAAAAATTTGATTAATTTGGACACGAAAGAAGCCTGAGAAAGACAAATATTGCAGAAATTAGAAGATGCACTTCAGCAATTATGCTGGGATGACATAGATAACATGACAAATCCCGGGCAGATGTTATATGTGATAAACATATACGTATTAAATTTTAATCTCTGCTTGTTTTTGAGGTTTGGATTTCCAAACATTTGGCCTAATTTTTGTCTCCATTATAAGAAAACAAAACATGACAAACACTGGAAAGAAACTGCAGATTGTGAAAGCAAACATTCACACTTTATTTCTCCACCTTGGAAATTAGTAGAACCTTCTTTGTTTCCTAGATGTATTTTCCTATCTGAATGCGGCGGTCCCAGTAGCCTCACATTGTTTTGTCGCCTTTGAATGCTGAGCTGTGATCAAATTCCTCATTGAGATGCAGATGGAGGGCCAACCTGCCTCAGCCCCAGCTCGTGGCTTTGGAGGCAGCCGCCAGGATTGTTTGTTCTCCCCTCCGTGATTTCAGCTCATCATCTGGAGCAGAGACTAACAGGATCTCCTCCTCTTTTCACACACAGCTGCACAGCCACTTCACCTCTTTGCAACCTTATTGTGCCACATGAACCAGTGTTAAAGCACGCTCAGTGGAAATACACAATGACACTGTGCTGGTACAGAACGCCTCTGATACAAATCGCACTCATGAGGGCAGACGATCACAATACACATACAGAAAGTTAACACATTTCACATTTCAAAGCATTTAAAATAAAAGCATTCAGAACTGCTCCAACGCTATTGTGCAGGCTTAATACTCAATCTGTGCAACACTTCATTGTGGAAATATTTTGCTAAAGTGGGGCCAACTACAATCACCAAACTCTGTTTAATGACAAATACAAGTTAAAAAACAGAACCAGCACAAATGGTTGAGCTCACCGTTTGAAATCGCATTAACACTCACAGAGTGAAGAGCATCTAACACCCGTGGACTGATTTCTCCGTGAAGGACTGGGGACAAATGGGTGTGATGTTTTAGCGCTAGCTTAGAAACTGGAATCCACTAATGATGATAAATGACTGGCTGTGTATACACTGAGCAAAAACATCTAATAGCTTACAAATGAAGTCCACTAATCACCTTCCTCAATAACCGTAAAACCCAAGGGGCCAAATGGGAGGGTGTGATCTTGTCAGCAGGATAAAGAGGGAACAAAGGGGGCATTTGGTTCATGGAGGGGCTTTTGTACCCTGAGCTAGCTTTGCTCTACTTCGTGTTAAAGCTTGCTTGCCTTGTAATGGATTGCTAGCTGTTTAAATTACTGTCCTGAATGGATAAAGTCAGTTAACTTTAAAATTAAAGCAAAGTTACAGCTAGCTCGCCAATCTTAGCTTATTTGCGACCTAACGTCATAGCTAACAAAACACTGCTATCACATGTGTAGATTAGTTAGCTTCCCAGCTAACATGATATCCACTTAGAGATTACAAAGGGTGACCAACCGTCCTCTTTTCCCTGGACATGTCCTTTTTTCACGTTCTGTCCGGGGCGCCCAAGGGGTTTTTCGAGATTGATAAAAATGTCCGGGTTTTCCTATATTCCGACAGAGGACCCATGTGTGTGACGTCAGTCATCCCCAAGCTGCTGCTTTGTGAGCGCTTGTTCTGCGCTCACAGACAGGACAGACAGCGCACAGCAACGCGCCTAATGATATTTAAAAGGTCCCAAAGCACAAGTCCATCTTTTCAGACAAACTGCAAAAGAAATTTCCCTCGTACCGACCATAGCTGTACTGGCCATTTTTTGTTTTTACGGGCCGATGTTTTTCTTTGCTGTTGTTGTTTTTGTAACGGTATAAACAATGAAAGCTGGTGGATTGGCCAGATGCTGGCCGATGTATAAAAATAACTTGGTGGTGGCTATGGCGGAGCTGCCACAGAGGTCAGCAGGTTTATGAGGGAAAGGGGAGGCAGGAGGAGGAGAGACCCGAGGGGGCCGCTGGTCCGAGTGTCAGGTGAAATGAACTTCAGGTAAGAAGTTATGACCTGCAGTCTATCTGGGTCAGATATAAACCAAGTTCAGGTGGAGTTTATTTTCCTTGTGCTGACGTTTTACAGTCAGTTACAATAACTCGTACGGCGTACTAGTTAGCATGAGTTTCTATACAGCTGGGTGGGTGCTATGATGTTACTGATAGTGAACTTTATTTATAAGAGTTAGTTAGTAGAGTTGCCAACCGTCCCGTAAAAAACGTAATCGTCTCGTATTCAGAGAAAATATTACGCGTTTCGTATTGAGCTGAAAAGGAGCACAGTTTGTCTCGTACTTCAGCTAGAATGGAAAAAGACACAAAGGTGGAGTTATTCTGTCTTTACGCTGCACAGCTGCCTCTTCTTCTCTCATTCTCTCCCCTCTCTCGCCTGTTTCTACTTCAATCATGAAACTGATCAATGATCAGCTGATCGGCTTTTCTCTCTTGTTTGTTTAACGCCCACTTTGCACCAGAAAGAGGAAACCAGCAGATGTCACACTAAACAACAGCAGCACGTTTAAGCTTGATCAGCTGTTGTTAGAATTTATCAAATATTACTTTCTAGTATCAGCTGATGTTTGCTGGAGCCACAGCTGTAAACCTGCTGGTCATGATATCGGTTTGGACATGAACATGAAGATGAAACCAGGAGATGTCCTTACTGAATCATCAGAGCTGAACAGGTGATGGAGAAACAGGTTTACCTTTTAGGTGACATGAATGAGTTGAAGGGACGTTATGAACTGTTTCTGAGAGACAAATAACACCAGGATCCTTTTTTTTATGTAGCTGACAGCTGGTAAGTGTGCAGGGGCGGGTCTAGCAAAGTTTTGCCAGGGGCCAGGTAGGGCATTAATGGGGAATATTACAACCAAAGTTTTCATCTGATGTAAAATTATATATATACCAACAAGACAGTGTACATCACTGTCACAACAGCGTTTGTTTTCATTCAAAGGCTTTATGGTTTTTCCTATAATACCTGGTGGGGCAGTCTCTAGTCAAAATGCCCGGGCCGATTTTATGTTTCTTTAAGGAAGTTCTTCATGACTGAGCCAAGTGTCCTCTTTTTTGGAAATCAAAATATGGTCACCCTAAATTACAAAACACTGAATTGATTTTAGCTTAAGATAAATAATGGTTCAAAAAAGGCGTTTAGTGAAAGGTTAGTTTCTACAGTGCTAGCATGTAGCATGTAGCACTGTTCATCATGTCCATGCTTTGTTCATATACAGGGATACTGCAACATAGACTTGCTATGAGCTACGACCTGAAACGACTTCATGTGCTCCTGTGGGAGCAAATCAGTCTGATATGAATAGTGTTTTAACAAAAATATGTTTATTAATTTATTTTTTGTAGGTGTATCCAAAGCCTGACAGACATGATTCCTCTGTTATGTAAAAAATAAAATGTAACAGTTAACCACAGTGTTGCACTTGGTTTATTACCATTAATAAAATCTATGTACTTTTATATTAACATTAAACCCTCCCACAGATGATTTGCAGCAGTTGCTTAAACAACTTTGCAAATGAGCTATTACTAAGTGAATGCACTGGAGTACACAGATTACAGAACTTTGCTCAGGGAAAAAAAAGAGTCATTACCTGAACAATGATGAGCAAACAACAGAAGACACGACATGTCTGAACATTCATTTTAAATAATAAACAAAAATGAAAAAAGCTCACTCTTTTTGAGAATAACACATTGATATGGAAAAAGCAAGACGGTGCAACAGAAACAGAATTTTCTAAAGAGTCCGCAGTAGTGAAAGGAAAGCTATTTCCCCCATTCCTTTACCCAGAAATGTACATAAAACCGAGCTAACCAAATTAAAATGTCTCTGAAGTCAGTGTACAATAAATATCTAGCAAGTCTAATATAAGCCTCTGGGAAATTTATACAAACATGTGTAATATTAATCTCTGCCCTGCTCCTGACATATTGACCCTTTCCTCAACTGGGAGGCAGATTTAGATCTTTTAAAGTGTTCCTATAAAATACACACTTCTGATTCAGCTCATTCTCTGCCTTATCTCTGCTGATGCATCTCTTTTTATTTGCATCGAGGGCGATTTAATTAAAGGATTCACCAAGTGTGAAGCAAATAAACTGCCACAATGCCCTGACTGACACTGTATGACAGCAGATAGCTTTAGGACTTGGGGGGGTGACATTAACATGCATGGCTGAAATAACTGGACAGTGAATTAACCTTTGCGAGTACATTGTTCAGCACAGCGTAAAATGATGATCGCAAACGAAGGAACGCAGCAGAGGAATACTAAATCCACTGTGTGAAGAAAGTTAGCTTTGAATTTGCAGGGCTTATGTGCTGAAGCGAAACGGTAATCACTTTGGAATAAATGAATAGAGCGCAGCGAGTCGTCAGCGGCAGAAAGACTGTCGTACATTGGTCTTTTATCGCTTGGTGAGTTTTGAAATTACTTTTTGTCTAAAATCCGAGAATGATAGAAAAGTTCATTCACAATCTGAATTTTGGCTTTGTGATTAAAGTTATTATGTTGGACTATTTAACACTTTGCAGTTCTTGGTTCAGTTTGTACAATAACAGTAAATCGGATGAAAACTTTCTTTACAAATTATTCCACAAATAGATGATAGATTAATTTAAAATTAAAAATTTAATTTTGGGGTTGTTTCAGATTTTATGCTTCAAGAAAAAAAAATCATATTGTCGTTTTCTGTGTTTTGTGTTTGACAGTGATTAACAAATTCATTAGACCACCTGTCATAAAACCAAGGAAACACAAATATTTTAGAAATCAATGTCAAAAGCTTGTTTAAAACTAAAAAATACACTTTTTATTATTCAAATAACAAACTGAATTGATGTTTTTATACCCAGATTTGAGCCGCCACACTGGACTTTCCTGAGAAGTCAGAAAGTAGTCAAGCTTAACATCTAACATGCTTAACATTCAACTGCTTAAACTAATTTAACTGTAAATAACTGTAAAACATTTATTGAAAACAGGACATTTGATCATACATCTATCTATCTATCTATCTATCTATCTATCTATATATATATATATATATATATATATAAAAAACACCCAGCACGCCCCTGCGGGCGGTTTATCCTTCAAGCTCGGGTCCTCTACCAGAGGCCTGGGAGCTTGAGGGTCCTGCGCAGTATCTTAGCTGTTCCCAGGACTGCGCTCTTCTGGACAGAGATCTCCGATGTTATTCCCGGGATCTGCTGGAGCCACTCGCCTAGCTTGGGAGTCACCGCACCTAGTGCTCCGATTACCACGGGGACCACCGTTACCTTCACCCTCCACATCCTCTCGAGCTCTTCTCTGAGCCCTTGGTATTTCTCCAGCTTCTCGTGTTCCTTCTTCCTGATATTGCTGTCATTCGGAACCGCTACATCGATCACTACGGCCATCTTCTTCTGTTTGTCTACCACCACTATGTCCGGTTGGTTAGCCACCACCATTTTGTCCGTCTGTATCTGGAAGTCCCACAGGATCTTAGCTCGGTCATTCTCCACCACCCTTGGGGGCATCTCCCATTTTGACCTTGGGACTTCCAGGTTATACTCGGCACAGATGTTCCTGTACACTATGCCGGCCACTTGGTTATGGCGTTCCATGTATGCCTTGCCTGCTAGCATCTTGCACCCTGCTGGTATGTGCTGGATTGTCTCTGGGGCATCTTTACACAGCCTGCATCTGGGGTCTTGCCTGGTGTGATAGACCCCAGCCTCTATGGATCTTGTGCTCAGAGCTTGTTCTTGTGCTGCCATGATTAGTGCCTCTGTGCTGTCTTTCAGTCCAGCTTTGTCCAGCCACTGGTAGGATTTCTGGATATCAGCCACCTCCTCTATCTGCCGGTGGTACATACCGTGCAGGGGCCTGTCCTTCCATGATGGTTCCTCGTCTCCCTCCTCTTTCTTGGGTTTCTGCTGCCTGAGGTATTCACTGAGCACTCAGTCAGTTGGGGCCATCTTCCCAATGTATTCTTGGATGTTCCTTGTCTCATCCTGGACTGTGGTGCTGACACTCACCAGTCCCCGGCCCCCCTCCTTCCGCTTAGCGTACAGCCTCAGGGTGCTGGACTTGGGGTGAAACCCTCCATGCATGGTAAGGAGCTTTCTTGTCTTTATGTCAGTGGCTTCTATCTCCTCCTTTGGCCAGCCCATTACCCCAGCAGGGTACCTGATCACGGGCAGGGCGTACGTGTTGATGGCCCGGATCTTGTTCTTACCATTCAGCTGACTCCTCAGGACTTGCCTGACCCTCTGCAGGTACTTGGTGGTTGCAGCCTTTCTAGCGGCCTCTTCATGGTTCCCATTTGCCTGCGGGATCCCCAGGTACTTGTAACTGTCCTCTATGTCTGCAATGTTGCCTTCTGGTAGTTCAATTCCCTCAGTTCTGACTACCTTCCCTCTCTTTGATACCATCCGACTACACTTCTCCAGTCCGAACGACATTCCAATGTCATTGCTGTATAGCCTGGTAGTGTGGATCAGTGAATCGATGTCTCGTTCACTCTTGGCATACAGCTTGATGTCATCCATGTACAGGAGGTGGCTGACAACTGCTCCGTTCCGTAGTCGGTATCCGTAGCCAGTCTTGTTAATGATCTCACTGAGGGGGTTCAGGCCTATGCAGAACAGCAGTGGGGACAGAGCATCTCCTTGGTAGATCCCGCACTTGATGGTGACTTGTGCTATGGGCTTGGAGTTGGCCTCTAGTGTTGTACGCCACATCCCCATTGAGTTCCTGATGAAGGCTCTTAGGGTCCCATTGATCTTGTACAATTCTAGGCATTCCAGTATCCAGCTGTGGGGCATTGAGTCATAGGCCTTCTTGTAATCAATCCAGGCAGTGCACAGGTTGGTCAGTCTGGTCTTGCAGTCTCGGCTGATTGTTCTGTCTACCAGTAGCTGGTGTTTTGCGCCTCTGGTATTCTTGCCAATTCCTTTCTGTGTCCCGCTCATGTATTGACCCATGTGCCTGTTCATCTTAGCCGATATGATGCCTGACAGGAGCTTCCATGTAGTACTGAGGCAGGTTATTGGTCGGTAGTTGGAGGGGACCGGTCCCTTCTTGGGGTCCTTGGGGATCAGGACCGTCCAGCCTTCAGTTAGCCATTCCGGGTGTCTCTCGTTAACTAGCAGCTGGTTCATTTGTGCTGCCAGACGCTTGTGGAGTGCAGTCAGCTTCTTCAGCCAGTAGGCGTGAACCATGTCGGGCCCTGGTGCTGTCCAACTCTTCATACTGGAGACCCTTTCTTGGATATCTGCCACTGTGATGGTTACTGGACCCTGTTCAGGGAGGTCGCTGTGGTCTGCCCTCAGATCCTCTAGCCACTGAGCATTGCCGTTATGGGTTGCATCCTTCTCCCATATGCTCTTCCAGTATTGCTCCGTCTCCAGCCTTGGTGGTGCTGTTCTCTTATTGTTCCCCTGCCACTGAGAGTACACCTTTGCTGGTTCTGTGGAGAACAGCTGGTTTATTCTCCTGCCTTCTATCTCTCTGGTGTACCTCCTCAAGCGGCTGGCCAAGGCTGTGAGTCTTTGCTTGGCAGTTTCCAAGGCCTCAGGTATGGACAGCTTGCTGTATTTCTTAGGCACCTTATTTGTCGCACCTTGCTGCAACTCCGTTAGTTGGCTAACCTCCCTCCGTGCTACTTTGATCTTGCCCTCTAGCCTCCTTCTCCATGGAGGGTACTGCCCCTTGTCGCTGTTCAACTTGTAGCCAAGCATCTCACTGATCACTGCTGCCGTATTGTAGATCAGCTTGTTAGTGTCGGTAATCGTGGTTGTAGGTATTGCCCGTAGTGCTGCATTAACATCATCTAGCAGACCTTCTGAGGGTACTTCACGTAATCTTGGTAACCGGCTACGGGGGATCCAGGTTTCAAGCTTGGCCATGATCCTATTTTTCAGGTCAGTTCCTCTCACACTCAACGATCCTTCTCCTATCGCACTTGGGGCTATGTACCCAATCTCGGGTGGGGGTGATGATATCGCCCCCCTGACCTGGCGTCCTGACTCCTCCTTGCCGTAGCATTTGTGTTGTACCTCGTCAATCTCTAGCTGTGAGAGCAGTCCCTTCTTTCGAATGTTGGAACACTGAGCTACTAGTTGTTTCGCCGTCATTGTGGATGTTGGGTATCGAAGAATCCATAGGTCCCTCATCCTATTCATGTAGCCCCTTCCGCCGGGGTTACTTGCGTAGTAGCATTCCAACAACGCCCTGTTTTCGTCTCTTGCCCACCGATGCCTTCTTGTTCCAGTAGCCCACTTTTCATCAGGGTGCCCTGGTTCCTCAACACCTGACGCGGACCTTGTTGATCCGGGCGACGTCCGAGCCGGCATGCCTTCATATTTATCTGTCTCGCTCATGTCTGCGGTAGGCTTGCTTAGCTGTATACAATGCCAGCCACTTGGTTAAAGCGTTCCATGTACGCCCTTTCCACTTGGGTTACTTGTGTAGAAACATTCCAACAGGGCCACCGATGCCGTTTTGTTCCAGTAGCCCCTCATAAGGGTGCCCTGGTTCCTCAACACTTTACGCTGACTCCTGTTCCAAAGGTGTGTAGTCTTACCAATTAATTTTGAAGCCTTGATGTTGGTGTTTTGGCAGCCTTCATTTTGGGTTTTTGGAGGCACATAAGTGAGCATATTTATTTGTTACAAAACACAGACATGAAACTGTGAACTAGCACGGCAAAGGATCCTGGCTGGACACAAAAACAGTCAAATAATGAAGCAATCAAGCACAACTGTTTGCTATCATAAGTGCACACACAATTTCTCAAAATTACATCTGAAAGATGTAGATTACTGAACGATATTTGATGCATAAACTGCAAATAATGCAGTATTTTTCCCCATGTCCTGGGGGTGCGAGCTGACCAGTCAGCCAGCAAAATTTGTCCACTGAGTGATACTGAAGATTTTCTGTCTTTAGCCTGTGGCAAGAACTCAGTGTGGACGTGACTGATTGATGATCAGAAGTCTAATCATTTATGAATGTGCTACAAGTGACCTGTTTATCCTATTTTCTATGTCATTGTCACAAAATCCCAATATTCAGAATAATTTATTAATCTTAGAGGAAATGATGTGGTTATATATCATATAGATTAAATAAGTGAAAATATACCTGTTTCACGGTCATGGTTTACTGGGACACATGATGAAACTGAGGCGTCATTGGTTCCACCTTTCCCTGCTGTGATTTCTCAACAGGAGTTGCTGTGAAAAACGTCTGGTTAGTTGATTGTACATCAGCTAAATGAACTTTCCCCCCCGTCAGTCTTACACATCTGCTGAAACACAGTTTGTAATTAAAACTGTCTTTCACTGAGAACCTTCACAGACAGTTTGTAATTAACCGTCCATCACAGCTTTTATTCGTTTTGTCAGCCACCCTGGCATCATGCGGCGTGCTGTGGTTGTGGACGTAGGCAGACCTTTCCAAATACATGTTGTAGTGTTTTCAAAGACACTGCGCCATCTCAGGAGACATGTCATCGGTCTCACCGTTTGATAATTAAATCAAGAAGCCACGAGCCAGTGAGCAAGGTGGAGTGAGTCAGGTTTTCACAATAATCAAATCTTCTAAATCTCTCGTTTCAGAGGGTCCTTGAACACATCAGCATTGTTGTCCTCTACAAAGGGCCCCATCATGTTGCCCTACACTCAAATCATGACTACAAATCCTGATATCACTACAGCATTTCAACAAGCTCTGTATATGACTCATGTTAGTTTTGAAGGGCGGTCTTGTCGCTCACTAACAGATGTCCCGGGCACGAAGACTGAAGTGTTTAACCTTTCTGAAACGGACTGCCTCCAAGCGCCCGTTTTCATTTTAGAGTGGCAATTGTATCGCTGTACGTTTAAATAAACTCATCATCAGTGGATATACAGTACAGCGATAAATGGTTATTCGTGAATTAACCCAACCATCCACAAACCCTTGCTGGTAATCACAGCTCTGACCAACTCGGTAGATTATGATGAAGCAGGATTTTCTTCTATTTGTAGATTTTTCTTGGTCATTGTCCACTGAAAGCCTTCTTTTAGCATATCGCAATAGCACCCCTCTATTTACTGTATTTTTTGGACCATAAGGTGCACCGGATTATAAGGCGCATTAAGCCAAACCTAACAGTCAGATTAGTCGAACTTTATTAAACTCATTCACAATAACTCTCAATATTGTTAAGTTGTAACACATTAAAAATTGAACAATAAACATTCTGCTTCCACAAATCCATCAAATTCCTTTATCTTCAGTGTCTGAGTTCAACAGTTGGGCGAATTCGGCCTCAAGCATGCCCGGATCCCTCTCATCATTATGCGAATCAGTCTTGTTGGTCTGGAAAGCTCGGACGACACTTGAGACCGATACCTTAGCTCAAGCATCCACGATCCATTGGCAGATAGGGGCGTAACTCGCTCGCCGTTGTCTCCCTGTCTTGGTCGCAGCTCGCAATTTGACTTTGAACGACCTGTTGACACCAATATCTAGTGGTTGGAGTTTTTGGTTAATCCACCCGGAATGATGGCAAGCTCCGAAATAGTTTGCTTCATTTGGGTTTTGACAGTATCGGTGAGATGGGCGCGCATGGAGTCGTATCAATAGGGACGGAGATTTGTGGAAAAAGCCGGTCTCTTGACATAAATTCCCTCAGCCACTCGCTCATCTTCTCCTCGTCCATCCAGCCCTTTGAGTTAGCCTTGACAATGATGCCGGCCGGAAACTTTTCTTTTGGCAAAGTCTTCCTCTTGAAAATGACCATGGGTGGTAGTTTCTGGCCATTAGCTTGGCAACCCAGAACTGTAGTGAAGGATGACTTCTCGTTCCCTGTGGTGCATATAGATACCGTACTGGTCCGTTGCTCCTGATGTTTCTAAATGAGAAAAAGAAGAAACCGAGATTCACAGATTAATACGGATTGAATCTGTGTTTCAGGGTGGAGCAGTTTGAGCTTTTGTTGGCAGAGTTGGGAACACATTTAAGATGGCTTTGAAAAATCTTCAGAGATTTACCTGAAAAAATGCTAGCTATGTGTCTGAGGTAAACTAATATCATTATCATTACATTATTTGTATATTCAGTACTGGTTTTGAGTTACAGTCCACTTTTTGCTAAATGCAGTCATCTGACTGGTTTATTATCATCATGAAAAAAAAGCCACAAATTCACCCAGTGAAATTACACGTTCAACGAGTCAGAAGATATTTTTAATTGACATGAAAATATGCATATACTTTACACGTCTGGAGTATAAAAACCTTCAGTTTGAATAAAAGACAGTTTGATGTCATTAAAGCCTTCAGTCCTGTGTTAGCTACTGGTTCTGGTCAAAAACGTTACCTGAACCGAGACCAAATCATCAAACAAATAAAGGAAAATATGTATTTATTAGTTCTGATTACTTTTTGAAAATGGAAACATTACAATTGACTATCGTGCGCGGCACCTGGAGTACCTTCAAAGTCCATCAGGGGGTAGCTGCTTGTAAGAGTTAACACAAACCAGAAAAGTGAAAAACTTCACTACAGCGTCACTCTGTAAACAAACAGTCCTTCAAAATGTAGACTGGCTTTGGGGATAATAACTGTTTACTGTTGGTCAAACTGGGAAATTTAAAAAGGTACAAGAAAACATTGTGTTTTAGGAAGCTGCAGGAAGGTCATGCTGTTGTCTTCTCCCTGACTAATGTAAAGTTAGCGTGGACCATGGAGCCACAGTATGCTAGTGTGAAATAAACCAGTAATCCTTTAAACCCTGACCGCTCGGTTCGATCGCGCATGTGTTCCTTTGACTATATTTTTCATGCCCTATGTGCACTGTTAGATGTTGATAATACTGCTAATCTGTCTGTGGCACTGCTGGAGCCACAACACAGAGAAAATAACCCACAAAGAGGAGCAGATTGTTTCAATGCCTCTATTTACAATGATGAAAACACACACAAACACACACAGACTCACACCCTCCCCCCAGGTCAACCCCGCTGGATCAGTATTATTACATCTGGTCCAATGCTGAGCAAATCCCGTCCATATTTTTTTTCAAGTTAGCAAGAGAAAGGATGAGAAAGACGATTAGGGAGTATAAGCCACAGTGTGTGTTTATATGCGTGTGTGTGTTTATATGCGTGTGTGTGTGTGTGTGTGTGTGTGTGTGTGTGTGTGTGTGTGTGTGTGTGTAATGGCACGAAGGCTGAAAGCATGTTAGTTGAACCATGGCAGGCGGCCAGCAGCAGCAGCTTGTCCTGCTCTGTTGTAGACTGAAAACAGGAAGGAAAACATTGCATTTGACGACACAGACCCATGAGTTAGGGTGTAATTTCCCAACATTTATTGTGTAATTCTTATGAAGTGCGTGTTTTATAGTGATCACAGTGGGAAAAAAATGCTTCTATGACAATGTAAATCAGTGGCATTTCCTCTAATGGGCACTTGAGTGACTCTAACAGTGAGTCAGTCCCCGTAGTCTCCCATGTTAAAATGTCCAACTGAACAGCAGAAATAAACACGATTACAGCTGCTACAAAAACCAGCTTTGCGCCCTTTGATTAACCCTCCTGCCATCCTTTAAAAAACTCACACCCATCACCCTAGGGACCATTCTCAGCCACGCCATAAAAAGACCATATATCCATATTTTATTCCACTTTAAATTAGCCAACCTTGTAAAACTACTTCTCCCTGAAATATTCATGTAAAGTTTTAATTATATTTTCGTTGTTTTAACCCTTCAAATCCCAGTGTTATTACATGAGCGCCCTGTGTTATAAGCCCCAAAAACCAAAAAACGAAACTAAATATTTCCACAAAAAACCAGTTGAAGTAATATGTGATTGTCATTATAAGTAGGCCTTTAGATGGACCAAAGATTGGCACCAACATACATTTTGACCTGCCATTATTTTTTTTGCATTTTTTTTGCAATTTAAAAATTAAAACTTCAAGGCCCTGAGTCTTCATTGACATCCAAGAAAAGAAGAAAAAATAAAATCATATGATGATAATTTGGGGTTGAAAAATAGCGTTTATAATGGAAGTCAATGGGCAGAAAATGGTCCCCAGGGTGATGGGTGTGGGGATTTCTGCTGCTCAGCCATTTTAGGCTGATTTAAGGAATTCACACTGGAATATTAACATTGACAGGTAAAAACTATCCTGTGGCAAGTTTGGTTATATTCCACTGAACACAGTGGAAATGGCAGCCATTTAACACATAGCAGTGGCACAAAAAGGTCCCAAGAAGGCAGGAAGGTTAATTTGCCCCCGTTCTTTGGATGTTGGCTGTCTTTTGTTCTGTTGTCTGTCAAAATGATCCCACCGTTTCAATAACATTGAGATCCGGACTCTGGGGAGGCCAATCCACGACTGATTGTGTTGCCCTGTGTTTTACTACAGTGTGTTTGGGATCACGGTAACACTGAAAAATGAAGCTGTTGCCAGTCAGATGCTTTCCAAATATTAGTGACGTGCAAATTAGAATCTGATGTTACTTTTCTGCATTTGTAATTCCATCTATCTCCAACACCACTGATTTAAATGCAGCCACAAACAATGACAGAGCCTCCACCGTGCTTTCCATAAAGCTGTAGACACACTCCTGATGCTCTCTGCACATAATAACAACAATCTGAACCAAAGTCTCAAATTTCGATTTATAATTCTATAAGACCTGTTACCACAGATTTTGAGGAAGTGTAATTTGGCATACTTCAGCCCTTTTCCCGTTTCCTTTCCTTAATATTGTCTTCTTGAGACAGTTGGAGGAATTTCCAGCCGGAGTCGATGCGTTCCCTGTGTCTCCTCTCATGTGTGGAGTTTCTGGTGTTTCACCTGTGTTGCATCCACGGCTAAACAGCAGTAGGGTTCTTTAGACCAGCGCTGTCCTCCGCTCTGTGCTAGTTCGTCAGCTACCTCTTGGTGGTAACTAGACTTTCCTTGTGTCTTGCCTCCACGGTTTATTCTTAATGTGTAATCTTGTTCCTGGTCGCGACTTCCAGGATCCATCCACTGCCACAGTTTCTGTCAAGTGCTGGTCCTACCTGCAACGCTCATCAGTAACTATCTGGAAAACAGAACTACTCACCTCACCTGCCCTCCTGTCCACCATGCACCTCGGGGACTTTGGAATTTCGAAGCAGAGCGCCGTTAACCTCTTTGCTCGTTCCTTCCCTAGACACTCCTTCAGCTACCCTACTTGAAGCTCCCATTCTTCACCTGCAAATAAGCAAACATCCAGCAAGAAATACTCACCTGTAGTTTCATTCTTCTGTCACTCAGTAACCGCTGTTTCCTCTGTTTCACAGCTGCTAATCAGAGGTCCCATTCTGCTCCCTACTGGTATCTTCATAGGTATATAATCAAACCTCGTCTCTTGTGTGTAAATAAAGTCTAAGTCAGTTCTTGAGTCTGCTTCTGGGTTCGCATCTTGTACAGACCTTTGGTTTGTGACACACCGTTCCACTGAGAGCATTTCTGTCAGGGTTCTGGGTGGCTGCTCTGGATGTTTCACCATTACTGCACACAGCAAAGGCTTCAGTTTGCACTTCACTCCAGATCAGGTTCAACCAAAAACATCTGAAGGGAAAGTTAAATACAGTGTCACGGCAGGGTGTGCCGGTGTTTTTGGAAACAGGACCCAAAAGCAGATGCTGACAGAGGAGTTGCAGGTTTTAACCAAAAATAAGCCTTTAATTTTGGCCGAAAAACTGCAGTACTATGAAACTATGAAAAAAACCATGAAAAACTATGACAACTATGAAAGACTATGACTGCAGTGGAGAGAATAACAGGTGACCTGAGAAAAAACACAGAAAACAGGACTTAAATACACAGGAGGTGATCAGGGGAAGTGAGAACACATGGGGAAACAGCTGACTGATCAACAAAATAAAACTAAAATACACTAACCAGTCCATGACATAAAGCATCTGTCCCGGTACAGTGCAATGATTACTCTCTTCAGCCACAAAGGCAGAGCATGTGGGATCTAGCTAGCCCAGCAGCCGAAGATGAGCAGCCTATGGAATGCAGTCCTACAGTGGATCATGACTTTTGTCCCAGAACCTTCTGGCCTTGACCTGGTAGCAGCCAAAAACAGAAAAGAGGTGGAGGAACTCAAAATTTAATTCACTTTCAGATTACAAAGATTGGTTGGATGCGCTGATTCTACCCAACATTTGCAAGTTACTTCCTGACGCTTTGAGGACTAATTGAGCCATCTGTCCACAAAATGGTTCGCACATCAAGAGCCAAAGTCTGAAACACACATGAGGCAGTCACTGCAACCCACTGATGAGCTCTGGCTCTTCTAAATGTACCTGGCTGCTAGTCTTAAGGAGACAGACTGTACAGCCACTGTAAGTCGCATTATTTCTTCATGGACCAACAACTTTTACACTCTCTTGGGTTCAGTGCGAATTTGGATTGATGCTGAGGACATTAAAGCTCACCTCCCTGATTATTTCAAAGACTTTCCTGATACTCAGGTGATTGCAGATTGCACTGAGCTAAAGTATCAAACCCCATCCTCCCCTGTTCTCCAAAGTGAGATGTTCTCCAGATACAAATCTCAGTGAACTTTGTTTCTTCACTCTATGAGGGGTCAGTAAGTGATGAAGAACTCTTTAGGAGATGAGGGTTGGCTGACCCAGAAGACATGGCCATAATGGTTGCCAAGGGATTCCTCATCTCTGACTGTGTAAAGTTCAAGGTTTACTGTCTGCCTTATCTCAGCAAAAGAAGCCAGATGCCAGCACACAGCTTCCTCCAGACACAGAAAATCACACGTCTGAGAGTGCATGTGGAGCATGAAATTCGAAGGGTTAAGTAAAAAAAGCCGTTTGACGAATACAGATTTCCCTTGATTCCACAAAGTAGACAAAACAGAGACATTTTGAACACAACCAAAAGAAAGCTGCAAGTTTCTAAAAATGTTTTTTTCTTTTTCTGAATGGTTTCTAAGATGTAAAACAATGATTTTATTGCAACAAACTGTTGTTTTGTATGTATTTCATGAATAAATATGAAAGCTAACAATCAAAAAAGTAAAAAGAAAAACCTTGTTAGCAGAGGTGTGGACTCGAGTCACATGACTTGGACTCGAGTCCAAGTCATGTGACTCGAGTCATTAATTTTATGACTTTAGACTTGACTTGAAAAAATGTTCTAAGACTTGTGACTTGACTTGGACTTTTACACCAATGACCTGGGACTTGAATTGGACTTGAACCGGTTTACTTGAAAAGACTTGATATTTTACCCCAAATATAAAATTTAACATGCATATTATATAGAGATTGAAAATGTGACGTCATTCACGGGTAGAACCGCAAAGGATTCTGGGAACTCGTGGCAAGCGGTACTAGCGCAGCGATAAAAAGAAACACAAAAATGTCAAGAAGCTGTTGTATTATTAACTGCAATAGCCGGTCGCATGACAGCCACGGGAAGCCGACGAGTAAAGAGATCGGTTGTTATCGGATTACGTCGTTGAAGAGAAATTGTTCGAGCCGTGTTTCCGAAGTAACAAAGAGGCGACTGGATTGCAGCCATTCAAAGACAAAATATAACGTCCCAGAACACTCCAGCTCACAGGTTAGTCTGCTCCAAGCATTTACACGAAGGTCAGTCTGCTGTTGTAGTTAATACGTCATTTTTCTTAACATAATTAGTGATATAGGTTACAAGCAAGTCTGGCGCTGAACAGAAATTGTCGCGCTATGCTCCTTTGTTTATTGTGCATAAATAGTGAATTGTCCTGACACAATATTGCGTTTCGCTTCTGTTATTATGGTACATTGACAAAAACATATACTTTTATTCACAGGATAAAACAGGTTTTTTGTATCACTAATTGCCCAGTACGATTACAGCATACAATATTATTGTCACTGCTACATTTCTGTGATGCTACCAGAAATTATTTCCACTGTTAATTAATTACCGTTGAGCTCAAAGGTTATATTAATAAACGGTTAACAAATGTGTATTTATGACGACGATTTGTGAGACTGGTAAACTTATGATACGTACGATGGTCTTTCGTTCTACACGGTGCATTTCAAGGTCCTGCACCCATCCGTCGGTAAACTGTACCTGGGCTTGTTGCAGTGACCGGAAGTTACTAAACTTCATGAGTGTGTGCACTCACTCCAAGAACCGTATGATTATAAATATGCATATAAATATGCTACGATGAGATAGCTGACTTCATCTAACTAGCAAATGTTTTCCAGGCTACGTTGGTGATGCAGTTTTTTTTAAATGTGTATGATATTTTTGTCATGCGATTTTAAAGCTGGTCCTACAACCGCATCCAAGAATAACATGCAGCTTATCTCAGAACTGTCGGTGAAAATTATTCTTGGAGCTAGGTTTAATTGAGCTGCATTTTAAAGAGGTGCAATTTCACAATTTGTGTATATTTTCTAAGTTCACTATTTTGTATGTGTTGAGAAAAACACAGATTTAAAAATTACATGGTCTAATATTTACATTTAGCATAACTGCAACATGCTTTTTTTCGGGGTTTTTTTAAAGACTCGAAAGGACTTGAAATTCAAAATTTCAGACTTGTGACTTTACTTGGACTTTTACACCAGTGACTTGAGACTCGACTCTGACTTGCCTGACATTACTTGAGACATTACTTGAGACTTGAGGATAAAGACTTGAGACTTACTTGAGACTTGCAAAACAATGACTTGGTCCCACCTCTGCTTGTTAGTGCAAAAACACATTTTTATGCCTTTTATCTTTGGCATTTCTTGTACATTCAGCTAAAGAAATGGAAACAAATGACGCATATGCTTTATAAGTCAGTTATATGAAAACAGTAGTAGTGGTTCATCCGTTGAGTTAGGTATCTTATTTATGCTTAAATTCCTAAACACTGCTCTGAAAATGTTCAGGTGCAAGAACTGGACTGAAAAGGAGCGAAAAAGCAGCCCAAGAGATCTTGGAGAACCACCGCTTTTAAAAACACGATGAAGGCTGGCTCGAGACTTCTGCACAGACTTGCTGATTCCATCCACTCACGTGTGTGATCCTGGACTTAAATAATAATTGACTGTGCCTCTTTTTGTCCCACATTTATTTGTGATTTTGTCCCCTCAGCTCTCTCCTTCTTCCACTTTCTCCGTCTCTCAACGCTCCACATTTGTGAGTTCGAGGTTGTGTTTAGCCTCGTCCTTGTGTGGTCTAAATAAAAACCACAGGTGATCAGAGATTCTCTGAGGAAGATCAGCGGCTCTGTGGAGCTTCATTTAACCCAAGATTGTGTGAGGGCACTCACTGTGTGTCTGTGTGTGTGTATAGGTTAGACCTGAAAGCATTTGCTGTCCATCAGTACCACCTACAACATGTTTTCCATTATTCAGGTTATGTTCATGATGCATACATGCAAACAGCTTCTCAGCATTTTATTAGTTAGACTAAACTAAACAGTTTAATAAACAGTTTTGGGATGTAGATTTCTTAAAGAAGGATGTAAGTCTGGAGGCTGCAGTTACTCTTGCTGTCTTGAGGCTTCAGGTAAAGCCAGCAGTTATCTGGGCCAGTTTTGCCATCCGGTCATTGTTTACAAATGCAGATCACGAGGGGAAAAAAAGAATAAGCTAAAAATATCTTCAGCCAGCCACTGATGTTTAAATACTTGCAACAAAACCAATTCCCTGTCCTCTGCCTACAGATTCTGCATCTGTAACTTAACGTTGGTTGAATGAGACTAAGCTTCTCCAAATCTAAGGCCACGGTTCTCTGAAGAAAAACGATGGAGAGCATCTAACGGGTTAGAGAACAGTTGTTCCTAAATACGTGGAAGTTTTAAGTATGTTGGGTTCTTGTTTATGACTGAAAGCAGGATGTGATTGGCAGATCGGCAGATTGTTTGCAGCATCAGCAGTAATGAGGACATTGCACTTTTTTGTTGAAGACAGGATGCCTCCCATTGGAGGAGTTTTGGGCATGTCCAATTGGGAGCAGAATTTGCAGGCCCAGAATTTTACAGGAGGGATTATATATCTCATCATACTTGGTGGCAATTGGGAAATATTGCTAGAGGGAAAAAAACAAAAAGGCTGATGGGGGCGTTTTTACCTCACAGATTACTGTGATTTTAATTACCAATATAAATAAGAATGACATTCACTATTTTTTTTCTGTTTTCCCCATTGTGTTGCTTATCTGCACCTTCAGCTATTAACTCTCTAAATGTCCACAATAAGCAGAAAATGTGAAAAGAAAGGAGGTGAAGGAAATCAGAAATCCAGTGAATAAGGACATGCTGACGGCTGTTTAATCAACAACTGCACTGAAGCTGCTGACAAGAAGAAAATGAGAGTTTGCAGAAAGAACATAAATACACGGTGAACTTTTCAACACTGACATGGACGTAAACATAATGTCAGGTAACAACAGTACAGTGGTGATAAATACATATATTTTTGGGACATATTGGTCACAGCATACTGGTTTTCTAGTACAGGTCAGGCTGTGACACTGCACACCTCAGTGACAATTAAAATATGATAAATTAAAATATGCTACGTGCACGGTATTTAGAACTGGAGGTGGGTTCAAGCTGCAGTGCCCGACCTGTGGCACACTCTGCCCACACCTGATGAGGTTTAATGACTCTAAACACTTTTATAAAGGACCTAAAAACTTATTTACTTGGGCAGTTCACCAACAATTATTACTGGCCTAGACTGTGATACATATTGAGCCATACGTGAAACGTAAATATAGCCTGAGTAAGCCTGAAAATTTTAAGTATTTCTGTGGCAAAGGTGGTAGATTTTTTTTAAATGATTGATTTACTTTGGCTGCTGTTAATTTCCCACTCCTTGGATTGTAAACTAACTGTTAGGAGGCAGCTAAAAACACGTCTTTACTCGAAGCAGCAAAAACGTGTTTCGTGTTCGTTCTGCTTTTGTGCAATTTTGTCCTGTAATAATTGTACTGCTCCTAACCATGTTTCAAACAGTGGCTCTTAAGAACACATTACATTTTACAATAAACAGTATGTAATTAACATTATGAACTGCCACAGAGTAAATTAAACAGTATAAAAAATAAATGGGTTTTGCAATTGATTTGGAGGCAAATGGCGCCTTTGTGGCTAAGGAGTTGGACAGTGATTTGATTTCCTCAAGCCCTTACTTTTAAGTGTTATTGGACAGGTTACTGAACCCTAAATTGCTCACAATTGCATTGCATTCATTGACACGAGTGTGAGCAACAGAGAGGCCAGTGCGAGTTAAGGTGCTGCAAGAATGCATGTGCCAATGGTTAATGTGGCTTTTAGCATAAAAGCCTTTTAAATGGTCAGTTAGACTAGAAAAGTGCTACATCGATACAGGTCCATTTACCAGAGGTAACTCTAAAAATAAAAACGGGTTCCTGTTTGTTGGCTTGACTCCACAATTACACGAAACCACAACCTTTCCCTTTAAAAAAGAACGCTGCCAATAAAATAAACGTATAGGTGTGTGTTTGTGTTTGTGAATGAGGGATTGCCGTCCGGCTGCAGAGATAAGATGGCGAGGTTATAGGTTGTGTCCTGCTTTCATATCAGCCAATGATCGAGGGAGCGCATCCGACTCAATTATTCATTAGTAAACTCTTTTGTCTCCAGTTAGCAGATCAATAGCTTCTATAATCAGCTTCCCAATGAAGAAAAGTAGCACAGTGCTCACCCGGAACATGACATATGTCTCGTGTGGGGGAATAAAGAAGCAAACAAACATCAGGAACTATCGGCTGTTAGGCAATCAGATGTCAGTTTGAGCATCTGCACAGACCCATAAAAACTTAGTGTGCTGGGAAAATTTAAAGCTGCCTCTTTTTAAAAAAAAATCTTGTGTGTTCCCACATTTTGACATTTAGCAGCTGATTGTGCCCAAAGCTTCCCTAAAGTCCTCAGCCCAGACAAGCCAGTTAATAGTTTTTCCTTGTAGGGTCAACATTTCCTCAGGCACAGGGATTTTAATCCCATATATTCCATTCCAGATAGCTCTTCACCCATCCCTCCCTCCCGCTCTCTGTCTCCACTATTTTCCAGTAGATTTGCTAAAGTCTGCTCTCTATAAGCTGATGATCCGTTTGCTTAATAAAACTCTGGAGAATGATACTTGGGCTGTAGTTAAGCTTCTTACCCGGGATCCCTGTTTGCAAGCGTGACCTTAGAAATGGAGAATATGTCACTGCTGTTCATAGTTTGGAAGGAAAATGTGTTCACAGTAAGATTTACAGCAAGTTGTCTTGTTCAGTTTTAAAAAATGGCAGCAAGGCGAGTGGACGACATTTAACAGCTTCCTCTTCGCGTTGTGTTGTGTATTTATTGGGTAATGATCTTCATTCTTTTTTTATTCATTTAGGAACAAATCTATATATTTTTTATACAATAACTTTACATTGATGAAGAAATTCTATAAGGCTTGAAAAGGCTGGTTCAAAATTACAGCCAGAAGACGAGCCTGGTCTTAGAATGTAGGTGAAAGGGAGACGTAGCTGTGGCAGAGGTGTGGTCTCTGGCCTGCTGCAGAGGACAGGTGGCACAGTGAGCTCGCAAGGGGGACACGGAGGCGTGTTTGAAACACAGGCGTGCTGGAGCGGGGTAAATGACACTGCTATCTTCTTCGGTTTTTTCCAGTGATGGTGAAGCAGGAGGACGTGTGTGGCAGCAACCTTGGAGTGACTGTTTCCAGCGTGCAGAGCACCGAAACAACAGTATCTGCTGCCCATAGACAATCAAAGTTATCCGAGCAAACTGGCAACTGTGTGTGTGCGTGGGGTCCGTGCCACACTAGCATATAGCTGTTCATCTCCCACATAGTGAAATGAGGTTTAAAGTCGTGGGGGCAGCAGCCTAAGCAGAGAAGCCCAAACCTCCCTCTCCCTGGCCACCTCCTCCAGCTTGTCTGGGGGAACATCAAGGTGTTCCCAGGACCACACGAGAGATATAATTTCTCCAGTGAGAGATAGAGTGAGATGTTCAGCCATCTGGGAGGGGTTCAGAGTAGAGCTGCTGCTCCTCCACATCGAAAGGAGTGAGGTGGTTCGGGCATCTGACAAGGAGGCTTCCTGGATGAGGTGTTCGGGGCATGTCCCAGGACACGCTCGGCTGGCCTGGGAATAAATAAATAAATAAAATAAAACTATCTGTAACATGTCAGCATTCCTTTCATCTCTCTGTACTTCCATGTTGCCTGATGACACTGAGTAGATGATAACAGCTGCCACCGTGAGAAGGGACAATGTTTCGGATAGATTATCATGATGTTTAAGCTCGGTCACTATGATGATCTGCTTTTCTGTTACCTGGCTGGACGGTACCACAAAGTCTCTCTGCAGCATGACAGGGGCATGCATCTGCTGCAGGTCAAAGCTCGGAGTGAAACAAACTCACGATAAGACGTATAAAAAAGTGTTAGTGTTAAACAGAAACAGGAGGTTGAAGAAGTTTATCATCTACTTTCTATGGTCTGTAGTCACCATGGTGGCTGCGAAATGCTCCCAGCAGGATGTGGAGTCTGTGAGGGATTTTAATGTCTCTGCAGACAAAGCTGAATTCAGGCTCGTTTTCTAGAAGAAAAGCTAAAAGACAATTCATACTGATAATGTGATTGCATGGGAAATCGCAAAACTTAGCTTCAAATACATATCGATCAGCTCCATAATGGATCCTCCAAGAAGCAGCTCAAGTGACACATGACACGGACCACAAAATTTCAGGGTTATCTCATACATGTCCTGATGTTTTTCATTTTAAAAACCAGCTAGTCCTTCACTGGGTCCAGAAGATCTCAAGCACACTAATAAACAGTCAGCACTCTGAGCATCTGGGCTTGTATGGCCGATATCTGGTCCTCTGGGTAGAAGATCCTCGTATGTTCAGAATTGCTCCATGTGGAATGGAGTGGTGTTCCTGCAGGTTGCAGAATGGGGCCTGCATGGATCTGGCCTGAACCACTGCATCCAGCAGGTCGTCAGATGGATCTGCAAAGTTTGAGGAACGGGTCAGCATTGTGGGCTGTACTTCAGCTCTTCCCAGCAGCACGATCTTCCTGAAAATTCATTTTTTCATGGGAGATTGTGTTTGATCTGCAAAAATGTTCAGGAGCATAGCTAGTATCAAAGTTACACCCAAACCAAGTTTGTGAGAGGATCCTGAATCGGTCCATTTTTATAACTTCTGGGGTTCGTCTTCTTGCTGTCAGCGATGTATAATGTAATGGAAATGGTTCAATAAAGCACAGACAGGACAGTTTGTGTTGTGCTATAGTGCTCATATTTACTCCTGATGAGTACATTTCTGATGAAAGTGTCTTGTTCTGTTAAACATAACCTGAAGAATTTAAAAGGCCGACAGGATTTCTTCTTTGCTGGTTCCGGTGTGATATTCACTGACGTAACCTCACTAGAAATGTGGAAATATGTGGAAATTCGAAGTCTTCTCAGAGAAATGTTTTAAAACATATAAGACTGAATTCAGAAAGTAGTCTCTGTCCTGTTCTCTGCAGCGCAGTCACAGTCCGTCCTCTGTAGAGAAAGAACAAATGGAATATTTTAAAAAAGTAAAGTCACTTCACTAGACTAGAATGTAAATGTCACCGAGAATTAAAATGAGTCAACATGAAGCTCGTACACTTTCTGTTAAACATTAAAATCCTGAAAGAGGCCATTCTCACACTTCTTTGTTTTTCTGGTTTGGCTGAGACTGAAAATGTGGTGACAGCAGCAGAACATCTGGTGAGGAAGAAAGTATAAATGTTATTTTCAACTGTGTAATCATTTTAACAACAAATACATCCTCGATAATGAGCATAAATAATGACTCAGAGAATTTGCATCACAAAAATGATGCATTCATACATTTACACGCCAGGTTATCTCTGCAGCCGTGTGAAAAACGGGGCACAGCCTTATGTAACTGGGAGCCAGATGACTCTAACTTGGTCCTCAATGAGGATCGACCATGGTTCAGGGGGTTGGGAAGCTCATCTTGTAACCGGAAGGTTGCCGGTTCGATCCCCTGCTCTGTCTTGGTCATTGTGTCCTTGACACAAGACACTTCACTTACCGCCTACTGGTGTTGGCCAGAGGGGCTGATGGTGTGATATGGCAGCCTCGCTTCTGTCAGTCTGCCCCAGTAGCTTGTGAATGTGAGAGTGAATGAATAGTGGAATTGTAAAGCGCTTTGTGGGCCTTGAAAAGCGCTATATAAATGCAATCCATTATTACTGAGGAATGAACAAGAAGCAAATTCACCCTCAAACCATGCAATGATCTTGAAGAGCTTCAAGATTTTACAGGACTCAGTTATTATGTCATGTGTTAAAGATCAAGCCGGAACAATTAGAAGAAGGCTGAACAAATGGGAAGGGTTTGGAAGGGTTGCCACGAGAAAGCCTCTGCTTTTAAAAGAGCATGGTGGCATTGGTTAGATATGCAAAGTTGCAATTGAACAAACCACAAGACGTCTGGAGCAATGTCCTTAAGACAGATGAAAAAACTGACATCCCAGTGTGCTTCAGACCCAGCAACACACTCAGACAAAAACTGGTTCACCTGAAAGACAAAACTCCAAAACACAAACTTAACAATGTGGTGTATGCTGTACATTGCAGCGAGGAATGCTCAGACCTCCACATTGGAGAGACCAAACAGCCACTTCACAAGCGCATGGCACAACATAGAAGAGCCACCTCCACAGGACAAGACTCAGCAGTCCATCTGCATCTAAAGGTCAAAGGTCACTCTTTCGAGGATGCCAATGTTCACATTTTGGACAGAGAGGACAGATGGTTTGAAAGAGGAGTGAAAGAAGCCATCTATGTCCACTGTGAGCGACCATCTTTGAACAGAGGCGGGGTTTACGACACCAACTCTCTGCCATCTATAATCCAGTTTTGAGATCCCTTCCCAGACGCCTTAACGCCCACTCACATCCTGGGCCATCTGACCTCAGGAATTCGCATGATAAGGTGGGGCCAGGTTTCACAATGAACACACCCGAAACTCTGGCTGATTGGGACCCACACCCAGTTTCACACCTTGGCTCATGTGATTAGGTAGAGGATCATCAGGGGGTCCTTTTGTCCCTCTTTGGGGGGAAACTCCCACTGGGTTTAAATCTGGGACTCTCCACCATTTGACCTTAGAACTGAAGAAGCTTCTCGGATGAGAGGTAAAACGTCTTCAAGCAACTTAAAGAAGTCCAGACGCTTTTCCAGAAGCTCCTTAGACTACCATGTCTTGATAAACTGAGCAGATATTTGAAGTTTACACAGCTACATTCTTTGAAAATATCTTATAAATGTATTTTGTGACCCAGAAAAAGTAATAAGAGTAATTTTAAAACTGTAATTTTAAAACTTCCAACAACTGCCATTGTTGGAAACTGGATGTGGCTGGGCCGCGCTATGAATTCTGCGATATGGTGGGCCACGAAGGATACACCCAACCCATTCTTCAAATCTGGGGAAAAGTAGGACGCAATTGTCGGCCACATTTGGAGGAGTCTACAAATTTGGACAGCCTTCATTACGTCGCTGTGACGTAATTGGCCTACAAATGCGGCCTCAGGAGGATGCAGCCTATGAATTTGGACATCCCCGATAACAGCACAAACACCTCATACAGTCCCTCACTGTCAGCGCAAGGCGTAGTTGAAGTGAGCCTTGCAATAGGACAGAGAGCCCGAGAACAGCACAAATCTACAATAGAACCAGTTTGCAAACTTAAATGAAAACTTTTTTTTCAAAGGGCAATCTGAAGAGTTTCCATAGAGTTTCATCTTTTAGGCCAAAATTCAGATTTGCAAGTAGAACAAAGACGTTCTCCTCCAGAGCAACATTGAAAAGCATGGCTCACATAGAAATCTGAGCGATCAATGTTAAGTGATAAGTGTTGTATCAACATTAAAATACTAACAAAAGGTTCTGTTTGATTGATGGTGTGTTTACAGTCAAACAGGTGACCACACTGAGGTGGAAAACCCAATGATTAATAGTTGACTGAGGAATTAAAGCTATTATCACCTGGATTGTTCCGCTGCACTCGTCTCATAGTCATTGATTTATAGTTGAGCGGGATGGTAGATGACATTACTGCACGCCAGAGATCCATCCATTACTTAGCTGGGGGGTCTGAAGCCTATGTCAGCTGTCATAGGGGTCGCCAATCTATCACAGTGCAAGCATTCACTTATTTCTAATATTTAAATTGTGAAAGATGTAAATTTTAACTAGCTATATTTTATCGCGTATCATTCGAGGGTGCAAAAGTGATAGATCAACGTCAGCATTCAGTTTTCGTTTTGAATCAAAGTTGCGTCTCAGAAACAGAGGAGCGGCAGCCTCGTCTGTGAACCATCCAGACATTTTACACTTTCATGCCTCTTTTTATTTGAACACAGGATCCAATTTGAATGGCAGCGTGATGTTCCGGTCTCCAGTTCAAACTGAGCCGCACCTTAATTCACCTGACAAAAGACAACAAAGAACGAGTTCCCCCCGGGTCTCTTTATCTTTCTTACTTTTAATTGGGCCACTCCAAAGAGGGATGTCTTGCCAATGAAACACTGTGTCATTTTAATTTTCTCTCATTAGCTTTTAAATTGCTTGGCGGTCCTCCGACAGGAGACCAGTCATTTTTTAAGATGGAAATGAAAGAGAGGCTCGCGGTAAAGGGAAAAAAGAAGCAATCTGCAGAGCTGCTGCACGCCTGCTGCTATCCTCGTTGTATATAGAGGACGTGTGATCGTTGACCTCTTAGATAGGCGATGATGTAGCAGGGAAAGATGATAGTCAAGACTGGATAGATGAAAATGGCAAATTATCAATTTCTTTCCTCCTCAGTGGGGTTTTAGTGTGTGAATTACAGTCGATATGCAGGATTTATCTACGGAAATCAAGAATGGGTCACCTACAAAATACAGTACAGCTCTTTAATGCTAATAAATGATTAATATAATATGAATTATGTTTCTCATCAAGCTCATGGTATTTAAAGGCTGGATGGTGCTGATGTTCTCTGTCAGATCATTTAGGGTAATAAAGTAGAAATCCCAGTTTGTTACCTGCCAGTTTTCCATCAGCCTCCTAGTTGTTCCGCTGACCTGTTCACCTGGATTCCTGCTATCCTGAGGAGTTTCCCAGTCATCGCCATCCACTCTTACATTAACCGGTCAGCCAGTCTCAATACTTACAAAGTAAGGGAATTACCTGTAATCTACCTGCCTGCTCACCCTCCATCACCACTCACCCATTTTCTCAGATTTCTCTCTGCCAGCCTTGTACACCTTCAGAGCATCTGTTCAAGAAATAAACAAATGAAGCCGTTAAACTGATCACAAATATTACAAGCTGGACTCACCTTTGCCCCTCTTAACCCCCTCTCTCCTCGCTGACAGGTCCCAATGCTTCCTGTCCTTCACTGAACACAGTAAAGCTGCTGTCGCCTCGTTGAGTATGAGCCCCGAGTCCAAATTGTACCGAAACAATAATAATTCCACCTGTTTGTTTTGGTTCATGGACACAAATCGATCTTTTTCTTTTTTCTTTTTTTTTTTTACAAAAAAACTTCATTAGAACAAGTCGTACGTTTCATGTTTCATGGCTGAACGTTGTTCTCTCTGAGGATGTTTTTCATTGAAAACACGAGGCTGAATAATTGTCAGTGGTTTTATCTGAATCCAAAGCATCTATTTCTAAATCCGACCGAGTAGTTTCCTTGTTTAAAGGTAACAACACAACACGAACGCTCTTTCATCCTTTACAGCTGGAAAAACTGACAGCAAACGTCTCCGCAGGACAGTCGGGCTCTCCCAAGCCCAGGAAGGTGTCAATTCTGTTACGGGACCAGTTGATCAAATCCATAATTTTTTAGGTTTTAGAGAACAAGACTGAGAAACTCTTTGAGGGTTAGAGTTAGATGAGATTATACAAAAGACATGAGAAGCCAAGCAGGAAAGATAAGTGAGAGGGAGAGGGGGAGGGAGAAAAGTGCGACCGCCTCCGTCAAGAGCCAAGAAAGAAGAAAAAAAATTCAACAATCCTTGTAATTATATTATGGATCTAATGTGTGGATATTTCCTTCCTTACGAATAAGAGAACAAAGAGCTCTCAGCATAACAAAGGCCTCAGACTGTCCAGTTTGAATGCAGAGTGAGTAAATGTCTCCTTTCGAGGTTTATTCACTACAACTGACTGAGAATGTGTTATCGTCTCCTCCTAGCTTACAATTTCAGTCAAGCAATGGGACATGTTGAAGAAAAATGCAAAGAGCACGCACCTTTCAGACTCTCAGGCTGTTTCGTTGAGGCGATTTTTATAACCCGACACTCTGCACGCACTCTTTGCTGTTCACTTCACACCGAACAGCCATTATCAGCCTTTCAAAGCATCTAAAAGCTCTTTTCCTGCATTGACCTAGTTTCCGCTTCTCTTCCAGTTACTTGTGTCCTGCTGGTTTGATTGATGGGTCACGAGTCCAGTTGTTCAGGGTGTCAGCACTCTGCCAATTAAACCAAAGGGGAGAAGGCACAGAAGTGGAACAGGTAAGTCTATGATTAGATCCAGTTGGGAAGCTTTTACCCCGGTGAGGTGGCTTCGAAAGAACCTTGCGTGACAATTCGCAAACTCTGGTTTCAGACAAAAGCCCGGTGTGAGATGGAAGCGAAAGTGAGCATGTGAGTCAAAGGAGCTGCAGTTGTTCACCTGCGAGGCCTTTCTGAAAGCAGCTGCACTTTTCTTCACCACACTGCGAACGCACTAAGATCTTTACTCTGGGATGCAGCTAGCTGTTACTTACATTATCAGATCTCTCAATCACTGTTCCAGCTGCACCGTAAAGACACACAAGCACAGCCACAACAACGCACCGTACACCCGCATCTACTCCGATAACATTTAGACAAGTCGCCCAGGGACATGGACGGTCAGGAGGAGAAACGCTGGAGCAAGGAGGGGGAGAAGAAAAAGAGAAAGGCCTGTGGCACAGATGAAGATAATGACTACGAGATAGCTCCACAGCAGTCATCTCAAGGTGCATTATACTGAAAGGTAAAGACCCTCCAACAGCGGTGGGTAACATTGTTTCTGCAGAGGAACACACTGACCTGCACAGTAAGCGAAGGGCCACGCTCAATAACTGACTTTACTGCTTAGCATAAAGCTTGCTTTTTTTTTTAGGTTAACCCTAACCTCCACTAAGGAGTTGATGTGTTTGCATGTGTGTGTCTGTGAACAGGATAAACTGTTTGGCAGTCGTCCGCACAAAGGTCTACAATTTATTGGTCAAAAAGTGACAAAAATGTCCTTTAACCTTGAAAATGTGTTTCTTACTGAGGTGTGAATTGTCTAAGGATATAAAGATCACATTTGACCTCTGACCTCTCCTTCAAGGTCAATAGATTGATCTAAAGGTCAAATTGACAATGCTATATGAAGCTATTTTCAAAACTACTACTTACTGCTGTGGTTTGTATTGACAACATATAGGACACGGGGATTCTAACGATCACGTTACATTAAACCTCTGACCTCTTTTTCAAGGTCAAATAAGGTCAAACTGTCATAAAATGTCTTTCATCTTTAAAGCTGTGCTTAAACTCTACCGCCTTCATTTGTATTGATAATGACTCCGACAAATGGGGGTTCTAAATATCACATGACATTTGACCTCTGACCTCATTTTTATATTTTATATGCTTTTCCTTCGGTTTGACCCCTAAGCGTATTGTATCTTTAGAGAAGCTATTACTCTTTCAATGGTTTTAATGCATAAAGCCATAATGATAACATGTTAAGGTGGACAGAACGGACTCAGGCGCAGACTCAGGCTCCTTGGAAAAAGAGTTTGACAGTTTATTTAGAAAACCAAAGTGCCGAATATATACAAGGTGAGGGGCAAAGCGTCCAGGGCTCCAGGGGGGTATGTGGGACATCCACACGCTTGCCTCACTCTTCGTGCTCACACTCTCACTCCTCTTCTGCCACTCACGCCTTTTCACACTCTACGCAGACAAACAGGCACTCCAGGAGGGTTCGGGGACAGGTCCAGGAAATCTATGTACAAGGAGACACAGGTCAGGAACACCAGCTAGCGAAGCTCGAGAACAAACACTAGGAAGTATCCGGGGACACGAACTCCAGTAGCTCAACGATCCAGCGACGAGAAGCTCAGAGCCGCCACCTTAAGTAGCGTCAGGAACTGTGTCAGTGAGCAGCAGCAGGTGGTAATCAGGCCAGGTGTGTGGGCCAAAGGCGGGAGCCCATAATGAGCTCCGCCCAGCCAGACAGGAGAGTGAGAACAAAAACAACATGTGGCCTGGAGTGAGCCAGCCGGAGAGACACAGGGCCATGACATAACATCTTTAACCTTTGACAGAGTCAGTGGGCCATTTTCTTTATAATTTGATTTGGACTTGAACCCCAAACTTTAGTTCATTCTGAAGTTTCAGCTGCAGTCTCTGAACTGCCTTCACTCTGCTCCTCTGATTTAAAAATATCCTCAAAATCCTCAAAAATCTGCACCTGCAAAATGAAATTCCTCCCAATCCAAAGCATGATGAAAAACGGGGACACGAGAGGTTGTCTGGTCATTGTTTGGTCCAAGGTTGGAGCAGCTGCAATCACACCGCAACTTCTCCAGGAATAAATCCCGAGCACAAAAATATCATTTCTCCTCTCTGCTCTGTTCTGTTCTCTGCACTTGCCAGAAGACGGTACGGCGAGGAAGGAATAACGACTGTTGGATCAAACCCAACTCCTCTGGATCAGTGCCAAACATGAGGCTTAAGGAAAAGAAACCTCCAATGGACAATCAGCGTTAACAGTGCCTGTGAAAAACATCCTGAAGCTGTACATAAAAGCCTAACAAAAAATTAAACAGGAAATACAAGGCATGAGAAAAATAGAATGACCTCAATAATGTTTAATAATCAAACTAATGAGGAGCAAATGAATGTTGGCAGGTTTATATTTCTGCTGTCAGAAGCAGGGGAGACGACCACATGGAATAAAAGACGGTAAGAAGCGGCGAAACACTAAGTGAAGACGGCTGTTTGATGTTTTCTTCCAGATATCAGATTAGAGGAATATCACTGAATTGATTAGCTGATGTTCATGGCTGGTCAGGTGCTGAAAAACCCCGATGGATCCTTTTCTTGTTCCTCATCGACCAAAGAGCCAAAGAAAGATGATAAGAGCCTCTTTGGGTGAAAGTCAATATTGTGTAGGTTCATTTACCTCGCTGTCTCTTAACCTGGAGGTCGCAAGCTCAGTCTCTGTCTGTCAGTGTGAGTAACATGGCAACAGCACAAGTACATTTTTAGAGTGAAATACCCCCCCACCCCGTGTTCATGTGTGTTCCTGCAGCTTCGCCATTTTCCTGCTGTCGTTTCCAGAGATCCGAGCGCTCTGCGTGAGTCTGTCCGCATACATTTTCTTCTGGTTGGAGTCAAACTGTGCTGGAGCCAGCGAGCAGGTGGCTGATTGTCAGCCAGATGAAGGCGACAGGCTGCATGGCAATAAAGAGGGAAGAAAGGCTTCTGGAGGAAATAATTAAGGACTCGGCGTGTTCATAAAAAAGCAAATATTAGTGTTGAAATCCTGAGGTTTCCGTCCTCTGCAAATCCCCCCCAATGACAGGCTCTCTGACACACATATGAATTTTTTTATTTTATTTTTTTAATCCTTGAAAGGTTAAATTGCAGCTATTCAATTCAGAAATTATCCATAGCTACTGGGACACGCCCACCTGCTGGGCAAAATCTGTGCAGCCATCCTTCGACTTTAACTTAGTCAAAATGCCGGATAGCTTCTTTGCTATCAGATGCACTAATCAGTGTTTATTTACAGCTGCCAGAAGGCCGTATGGTACCAACACGTGAGCACAACTCTTCTAACCCTGCCTTAGAGACCAAATCGCACCAATCCCTCCTTCTCCACATTGACTTTCATGACGGCTCATTTAAACTGTACCTGGTCAACTGCTACTGTTATAACACAAACAAAGAAGAACTTTTTTGGCCTACGGATTTAAATAAAGCTAAATCACAAGTCTCTTAAATTCATAGTTTCCCCTCATCTCATCTCAATTGATAGCTGATACAGGTAGTCTTGGCTTGAGACAGGTGAAAAAACCCAACTTTTTATCCTGCAGTACTACCGACTATCCTTTTACTTTTTGCTGTCATGATGGAGTATTGTTTTCACCCGCCAGGTAGTGAGTCAGTCATGTGACTGAAAATCGGCCCATTGGCCGGGGAAGCACCAAGGTGTTCCCAGGACCACCCTAGAGATATAATCTCTCCAGTGTGTCCTGGGTCTGCCCCGGGCCTCCTCCCGGTGGGACATGCCCAGAACACTGCATCCAGGAGGCATCCTTGTCAGATGCCCGAATCACCTCAACTGGCTCCTTTCGATATGGAGGAGCAGCGGCTGTACTTTGAGCCTCCAAATCTGAGGCCATGGTCCTCACCCAGAAAAGGGTGGCGCGCCCACTCCAGGTCAGGGACGAGTTCCTGTCCCAAGTGAAGGAGTTTAAATGTTTCTTTTTCTGTCCTTCATTTTAAATTTTTTTCTTAATCCTGGCGTGTCGAACTCGAGTGCTCGAGGGCCGGTGTCCTGAAACTTTTAAATGAGTCCCTGCTGCAACACACCTGAATAAAATTAGGTCATGAGCAAGACTTGACTACTTGGTGAAGTGGCAACCCCTAACCTTGCTCAAGTAAATTTAAATAAATTTAAGTTTTGGGAAAAATGTACTTCCTAAAGTACTTTTATTGCACCGTGTTCATTCACTCATAAGCTTCAGTAACATGAATCAAATGGCTGAATTGCCACCTCAGCATGCAGTCAGTTCTATAGAGTGTTGCTAATGACCTACTAATTTTATCCAGGTGTGTTGCAGCAGAGACACATGGAAAAGTTTCAGGACACCGACCCTGGAGGACTGGAGTTTGACACCCGTGACCTAATCAATCTTTTTTCCACTTATTATTGTCCCGAGTGTCCCTAATCCACCGTCGCAGCACAGCACTAGAGAAGACCTTTAACTGTGTTGTGTACTGAGTCCTGCATATGTAGACTCATACCTGTTCTCCTGGAGGAAAAAGCAAAAAACAGAAAACTAATTTAGCACACGGTGGCTGTTCTGGTTGCAATAACTTTTGCAGTCACTAACGATGTGTTCGAGCACACTGAGGGTAAAGCACGTAGGTCATATCTGTTCATTACAGAGGAAAGCTTTAGCAAAGTTTTATCCTGGCTACTCTACGCCTGTATCCACCAGGCCCGAGTATTAAATCTGGATTAAAGAAACACATGCTATCTGCACAGTGACATTAAAATCGTGTACATGCTGCAGAACGAGATTAATGTTGGGCCTGATAAATGATTTCTGTCTCCCTGCAGTAAATCTGCGTTGTGCTCGGTCTGTTCGTTGATGTGCATCGGCCACGTCACCCCGATGCTGTGGAGATTTACGGCGTGCGTGTTTGTTTTGGGCCTCGGTGTCACGTCGCGGTGTCCAATCCGTCACTCGCCCGACAGTCGTTACAGGGCAGGAGGTAGCACTGCTGCACGTGACGCCAGCTGTTTTAATTATGTGAGCCAATAAATCTGATCTCCAGGAAATGTCAGCAAAGATATGGCTGCCTGTAAAGTGTTTGGCTTCAGCTGCAAAGGTTCAACGAAGTCAGAGACTATCAGGGAACATGAGAAGGGTGTAACTGTCTGTTAAAGGGGACCCATTATGATTTATTTTCTGTCATAAACACACCCTGTTGCAACAGTTCACGCTCATGTTAAATATGTGACATAACAAGGCCAGTGGATGTTTTTTTTCTGCTTTTCTGCATGATGTCAGAGCTGGTCATCTCATGCACTCACTGCTTCACTGAGTGAATGGGTTAAAGAGAAGAAGAAGAAGAATCCTTTAATTGTCCCAGATGGGGAAATTTGGGTGTAACAGTAGTAAGAAAGACACATATACAAACAAACAGGACACAGAACAGAAACAATTTTTACATATTTACATCAAGGACAATGGTTACCAAAAACAGAGTATCCATCCATCCATCCATTTTCATCCGCTTTGTCCGGGGCCGGGTCGCGGGGGCAGCAGCCTCCTGGGTGAGGTGTTCCAGGCATGTCCCACCGGGAGGAGGCCCCGGGGCAGACCCAGGACACGCTGGAGAAAAACAGAGTACTGTACCGTTATTAAATTAAATAAAATTAAATACAGATAAGAGGCAAACCCTAGTTATAGTGTGAATCGGTTGATAAAATAGTGCCAAGTTACAGCGTTGTTATAAACATCCATGTTTGTTGGGAGCAGTTCTGGTAGTACAGTCTGACAGCTGCAGGGAGGAAGGACCTGCGGAAACGCTCCTTCGTGCATCGAGGATGCAGCAGTCTGGCACTGAAGCAGCTCTGCAGCAACACTTACATGCATGGGGTGGGAGACTCTGTCCATCAGAGATGTTATTTTGGCCGGAGTCCTTCTGTCTCCCACCACCTGCACTGGGTCCAGGGTGCCTCCCAGAACAGAGCTGGCCTTCCTGATGAGTTTATCCAACCTCTTCCTCTCAGCTGCCGATAAACTGCTGCTCCAACAAACCACACTGTAAAAAATGACAGATGCCACCACAGAGTCATGGAAGGTCTTTAAAAGTGCTCCCTGGACTCCAAATGACCTCAGCCGCCTCAGCAGGTAGAGTCTGCTCTGACCCTTCCTGTACAGAGCATCAGTGTTGTGGCTCCAGTCCAGTTTATTCCACTATCTCAATGTCCACTCCCTGGATGTTCACCGGTGTCAGTGTGGTGGGTCTGCGTCTCCGGAAGTCCACCACCAACTCCTTGGTTTTCCCGGCATTGATCAGCAGGTGGTTCTGCTGACACCAGTCCACAGAGTCCAGAGTCCAGAGTCCACCGTCTGTACTCTGAGTCGTCCTCACCTGTGATGAGGCCGACTATGGCAGAGTCGTCAGAGAACTTTTATAGGTGGCAGCGTGGGGAGTTGATGGAGAAGTCTGCAGTGTAGAGGGTGAAGAGGAACGGTGCCAGCACAGTTCCCTGTGGGGCCCCTGTACTGCAGACCAGCGTGTCAGAGACACAGCCCTGCGTCCTCACATACTGTGGGCGTTCTGTGAGGTAGTCCAGTATCCACTGGGACATGTGGTGGTCCACTCCCGATAGCTCCAGCTTGTCTCTCAGAAGTCGTGGCTGGATGGTGTTGAAAGCACTGGAGAAATCAAAGAACATGATCCTCACAGTGCTTCCAGGCTTCTCCAGGTGAGTCAGGGCTCGGTGCAGGAGGTAGATGATGGCGTCCTCCACCCCGATGCCAGGCTGGTAAGCAAACTGCAGTGGATCCAATGAAGACCTCACCAGGGGACGCAGATGGTTTAGAACCAACCTCTCGAGGGTCTTCATCAGATGAGATGTCAGGGCAACCGGCCTGTAGCTGCTGAGGTCCTTGGGATGGGAGGTCTTTGGTACCGTTATCACACAGGAGATCTTCCACAGCTGTGGTACTTTCTTTTTGCAGCTGGGGGGATGATGCTGGGGGAGGGGTGGGTGTTTGATCAAACCTATTAAAATATTTATTTAGGTCATTCACCCACCCCAAGTCTCCTGCAGCCTGGGGGGTTGGTTTTTGTCCTGAGATTGTCTTCAGGCTGTTCCAAACCCCTCTGATGTTGTCCTGTTGCAGCTGCTCTTCCACCTTCCTGCTGTAGTTTTCCTTCCCCTGCCTTATCTTCCATTTCAGCTTCTTCTGAACAACTCTCCGCTCCTGTTTGTCTCCAGATCTAAAGACTCTCTTCTCCTTGAGGAGAGCCTTTATTTCAGGATTTATTTATGGATTGTTGTTAGAAAAACACCGTACCTTTATGATGGGTACAGTGTTGTCCACACAGAAGTTCATGTAATCCGTAATGCAGTCTGTGATGCTGTTGAGGTCATCCTCCAGGGGGCTGCAGAGGTTGTCCCACACAGTAGAACGGAAACAGTCCCTCAGGGCCTCTTCAGTCTCTGCCGACCATTTCCTTACTGTCCGTTTCACAACTGGTTCTCTGTGTACCAGAGGTTTATACACAGGCTGGAGATGAACCAGATTGTGATCTGAGCCCCCCAGGGGAGGAAGAGGTGATGAGCTGTATGCCTCCTTGGTGTTGGCATACAATAAGTCCAATGTTTTATTGTCTCTGGTGTGGCAGGTAACATACTGGGTGAAGGTGGGGAGAGTGGAGGACAGGGAAATGTGATTAAAGTCCCCAGAGATCAGGAAAAGGGCCTGAGGGTGCTGTGTTTGGAGTCTGCTGGTTACAGTGTGCAGGACCTCACAGGCTGCTGCAGCGTTAGCAGAGGGCGGGACATACACAGCTATCATAATCATGTGTTAAACTCTCGCGGTAGATAGTACGGTCTCATGCTAACCGCTAGCAGCTCAATGTCCTTACAGCATAGCGTCTCCTTGATAGATAAATGCCCAGAGTTACACCATCTATCGTTCACAAACACAGCGAGACCCCCTCCTCTCTTCTGACCACTCTCCGCTGTTCTGTCGGCCCGGATCAGGTGGAAACCGTCTATGTTTATGTGTGAGTCCGGAGTTAGCGTGGTTAGCCACGACTCTGTGAAGCACATCAGGCTGCACTCCCTGTAGCTCCTCTGATGTCGGGTTAGAGCCGCCAGTTCATCCACTTTTTTGGGGAGCGATCTCACGTTCCCCATAATAACAGATGGAATCGCTGGCCGGTACCTCCTAACCTTACTGCGACGCCCAATCTCGGCCCGAGTGCCATGTCTCTTCCTCCTCACCTCGTTGCGGATGTTGGCTCGCTCGGCGGTAGGCAGAACAGCGGAGGCCCTGAGGGCTAACAGCTGATCCTTGCTGTAAACAATGGGCGGTCGGACCTCCGAGCGCTCCCCAGACACAGATGCCGTAAAAATATGTGATAAATAACACAATTGTCCATAAAATTCTGAGCTCCATTGTGGAGTAGTACAGTCCACAATAAAAAAAAAACAAGAACAAGAAACACAATAACAACAAAGAAAGAGAAAAACGACTCGGTCAGGTCGGAGCTGCTGATACTGGCTGCCAGCTCGGAGCGGCGCCGGAAGTGATGTAAATGCAGAGAGAAATTTCCCACGGGCACATTATTATCTTGGACACACAGAAGCTCCACCCACCTGCTATTTGAATCTTTGCTTCATGAGGGTCAGCCAATCATAAAAAAGCTGGTTTAAAGAGAGTCGAGGGAGCCAATGGGAGTTTCAGATTAAGCCAGACGTTTCGGGTTCCCAGTTGGAATTTTAGTCTGGAATACTGGGTTTTCCAAGCTGGAAACTCGGAGGAGCCCCACCAACTCTGAGATAACAATTCAAGATGGCAGCAGTAATCTGTCCATCATTGTTGTGTATCTGTGACTTGCTAAATAAGTGCAGACCACTGATCAGGCTCTATCCATGAATGTGCTGCAATTGTGCTGTGTCGCTAGTGATGCATGAATGGCTCCACTATTAACACCGTTATTCACACTTTTCCGAATTTACTACTGGAACGCACTAACTCATTCTAACGTCCGAGCGAGAACAGATTTCCTGTTTTATTGTGATAGTCTTGCGTTCCGTGTTGAGTGTGTCTTCTGTTTCGTTGTGCCTAATTCGTCCCAGCTGTGGTCCCCGTGTTTCTTTTCCCTCGTCACCCTCATGTGTATGTATGTGTTTAGCTGTTATTCAGTCTTTGTCAGGTCGTCTGTTACGTTCACGCCGTGTTTCCAGTTCTTCATGTTTCCATGATGATAGTTTCCAGGGTTCGCGCGTTTAGTTTAGTCTTTAGTTTCCCAGTTTAGTCTTAGTTATTTCTCTTCCTGACTTTTGTTTTGTATTTCGGTTATCGGCCTCCAATAAATGTCTCACCTTCTGTTCCACCTCACTCATGCCTCAGTGTCTGCATTTGGGTTCTCCTACTCTCACCACACGAGCTGGGTTGCAGATCCTGACATCTGAGGCACGACAGAATCTTCAGTCACCATAACCAGCTGCTTCTTATACACACATTGAAGCTTTTGTCGTGGTTTAATGTTGATTCAATATATAACTTGGAAAGAGGTGAGAACACATAAGAAAATCTTAACTAGATCATTTCTTTTAGAGCAACAGTATATGACAAAAATACTTCCCCACAGCACGAGGCAGTCCTTAGTGACGGTGTGGAGAAGGGGCTCTTTTTAACAGGACGAGATCAAAGTTTAAGGAGGGGTAGTCGTCTTCCATGACTGAACGAGGGGAGGACGGAAAGAGAAGAGAGAAAAGACGAGCACAGAGAAAGGAACTGAACAAACCACAAACTACTGGAGAGAGCAAAGGAAATGTTAATATGGAGCTAGAAATGAGCAGAGTGCACAAAACTGAAAATATAAAGTCAAGTTGAAAGCGCCAACGATCACTCTAGTTTGAGTCTTTTGCAAGGTGACAGCTACACCTGTCACGATACCTGTTTAAACAGGTTATTGCCACAGAGAGAATAAAAGTTTATTCAAGGATCACTGCTTTCTAATTAAGGAAGTTTGACATTTAACATCGGCTTTACGCTTACTTGGCAGGAAACAGTAAGACAAGAGATCAATAGCAGTATTTTTAAAGGTAATTCCATTAAAGATGCTGCAAAAGTAAAATTCCAGACAGAGGTGAAGCTATAGCTGCCAATCAAAGCTATCTAACTTTTATAAAAGGAGAAACTGACCATAGAAAACTGTTTTTTTCTACTAAAACATTAAAAAAAAACAACCCTCCAATATGGGACTGCTGTTTCAGCATTGGGCTTCCAAAACTTGCTACCTCACTGTCTGGTACCACATTTTATGTACTATGGTTGGGATTATGCTTATGTTAAAGCCATATCCCTTTGTTTTCTAATTGCTTCCTCTTAATTGCTGTAATTCCTACTTCCTGTCTTTGTTAGAGTCCCTGCATCGCCCCGCCGTCATCAGTATCGCCTGTGTTTAATTGGCGACACCTGTTTCCAGTTAATCACTTACCTCAGTGCATTTCCAGTTGCCCCCCAGTGACCTTTATATCTTATGGTTTTCTTGTGCATGTCTCCTGCTCCCTGCCAAACTCCCCTCCTTCCTTGCTGCACATCCTGACCTCCTGCATGATTTATTCTCCGCTTAATTTTCATTTTTTATTGTGAACTTCTGCTCCTGTGCAGGTTGCTGACGGCTGGCTCCCTGTCAGTTTGGCCCTGACCTGATTTCAGGCCTGTGAAGACCACTGGAGCAAACTGAAGCTCCTCATAACCTTGTGCTGCTGCAATTCTGTTAAAAGCCTCCAAATCCTTCCATCATTAGCAAAGCTCTGAGCTCTTCTCTGATTGTTTTTGTGGCCACAAATGGAAGAGATTTATTCCATAACATATTGTACTTCTATTTTGGGAAGAATGTTCCTCAGGTTTAATTTGGAAATTGTGGAGGGACCAGGCTGGAAGGCTGTTTAATTTCCCCACCCAATGACATATTTAATATTTTTACATGAGCCTAAAAAGGCAGTAATCTCTTAATTCATTTGAGCACATTAAGCATGTGCTAATTTTGATTTACTAGCATGAAAAACAGCAATGTCTAAAGCTTGCTGGCAGCAGCTCCATCAGTCCTAACATGCAGGAGGTATTGTCTCAGAGTTTGGTGTTTGAGGTGGATTTACTGGGCTTGTTTGGTGAAAACAGCTGCTGCTTGCTGCTATTGCAAACAACGACACTGAAACCTGCCAGAAATGAGCTGCAAAACCAAAACTGGAAGCTAAAATAACCCAAAACACACGGAAGAACAGACTCTGAGCCTTTTGTCATTAAAACTGCTATCTTCATAAACCAACATGTTTCCCTTTAATGCTTAAACTTTGAAGTTTACACTCTATTTGCACCCATCCTGGGGTGTCACATAAGGGTGTTTTGTCAGATGCAAGCAAAAGGTGTCCTGTGACTTTATGTGATGTCCCCGTTTTAGACATCTATAAATTGTGCTGGACAAGCTGGACATTTATCAGGAGATTTGGACTTTGTGTTTTTTGCCTGCCTTTAACTCTTTATTTTCACTTTCACTCGTGAGGTTTCCAGAATAAAAACAACTTGATTAGCTTTAAGAAAAGTGAGGTGAGGAGTAACAGCTTGTTACGTGTCCCCCAAGTATACTTAGAAACGTGCAACTGAAACACACTGATGACTAAAGCGACGTGTGTTCGTCATTGGAAAGAGGTCATTTCTCCGCTACTTTGAGCTGCTTTGCCAATGTTCCACCTCTCTCTGTGCATCCATAGCTCCCACATGCATTGCATAAAACCATCTGCATGTACACCTTGTTCCACTAAATCACTTCTCATCAGTATGTCTCAGTTCCTCAACACACATTGCTAATCCGGGTCATGAGTGAGCTGGTATGCTTCAGGGGGCTAACACAGGGACACTTACTGGATCTATCGTTCCAAAGGTGGCAGTGGTGCCACTACACTGTCCAGCTACTCGCACCACAAATCATCTCCAAGATACCCAATGCAATTGCTGTTGTTAGATCATAAGTTTGCTTTCCACTGTGGTTCCAAACAACTAACCAGGCTACAGGTTGGATCTTCAGAATCCAAAAGTAAATCTGTACAACGTCCATCTTTTATATAGTCTGTTCACAACTCGTGATGCAGCCTTCCAGTGTTGAAGTATGACAAATGTTCGCCCATCATCTCCTGCCTCGATTTGTTCCCCCGGTTCAAATCACAGACAAACAGGATCCCACAGCTGTTTATGTTTTTGAACCCATTTTGCACAGAGAGGCATTTTTTGAAAAATGTATTGACAGCAATGTTGAATATTATTACACAGGAAAGAAACAACTACAGTAAAATAATCACACTGTGACGCCTCTGCCTTTGTAAATGGAGGGACAGTAACTGCGTGTAAAACCTGCAGACAGTCAGATTAACAGTATTTCATCTCTATCTGCCATTCTGCAATTCATCTCATGTAAACAATAACGTGGCCACAGCGTGACGTGAAAAGAGGCACATTGCGCAACAAACTTTGTATTCCTCGTCCACACGTAAACGCAAAAAAGGAGTTTTAAAAATCTCAGTTTCTGGTGATTCGAAACGCCGTTTATGTGTGGAAGAAAGGTCCAAACGCACAGAAACCGCTGTGTTTTCAAAAATACTCGTGTAGGTGTGGATGCAGCGTAAAAGAATTTGGAGATTATTTTATTACTACCTGTAATTTATTGCAGTTTACTTGTATTTGCTTATTTGTTTACTAAATGTTTGAGGTGTGAAAGAAACCGCAGTGGAGTTTGAAAACAAACTATGTGTTTGTGCGTGGGGACGGGCATTTGGTCCCCATAAGTGACTGCTGGTCCCCACAATTAGCATGCCAATTTTCTGTCCTCACAAAGAAGCCTAAACATGTACACACACACACTTCATAAAAATGCATAAACGCTCTGCTCTGGACGTTATGCTGCACTGGTCAGGATGGTGGGGAAAATGACTGACAGGTGTCACCAGCTCGGGAGTCCAGTTCAAACCTCCAAACAGCGGCTCTGAATTATGTGTTGCAGGCACAAAGTGAATAACGGCTGTTTAAAGCCTGAGTGCTCCAGACAAACACCGCACCGTGCCTTCCTGCTCTGACGTGAGCTTCCAGTCTAAGAGAACACGATGGGACACTTTCCCTTTTACAGCATCAGTTTTGTGCTTTTGATTCAAACACCTTCTGCTGCTGATTACAGGTTGCATTGTGAATGCTGCGAAACAGCCTCAGCTCCCTCTGCGTTTCACAGCTGTGCTCATCTCTGCGTTTCACAGATAACTGTCTGCCTGAATGATGTATGTGTCTCTTATTTCTCATTATTTTTATGTGTGCAGATTACAGAAAGCTGCAGCTCAGACTCGGTCATCGTAGGAAAATTTATGAAGGTCATCTATTTTGTCCCATTAATTTCGGCACATTCAGCTTCCTCCCCAAACTCTTCGAGATGTCTCACTTTGTTCGCTGCGATTCAATTCAGCTGTGTGGGAGGGCCAGAGGGAGGATTTTCTAAGCCCACCCCACTCCCACTGTGACAGACTTTTTCATTTTGCTGATTCAGAGCCACTCGTATCCATGGGAGACATCAGACTGTGCCGCCATCGCCGCCTCATTAAGAGTGCTGGTGGGTTTGATCAAAGGAGAAAGTATACTTATCCTGCAGATCCATTCAGCTTTTCCCTGAGATTTAACCTCAGGAGACTTGTACAGTCACTGCAGGCTGAACGCCAACACGCTGCGCCCGTGCACGGCAGCCCATTACGCCACGCCGCAGCAGGAAAGCAGACGTACATGCTGTGAATGTCCCACTTCACCTTTGTGTTAATGAATACCTTTTCTAAGTAGTCTCATTCAGGTGGGCATTCATGTGAATTTTCCCAGTCACTGTAAGATACAGATGACTCTGCCTCACAGCAGACCATCAGACATCCTGTCACGGTTGGGCTGTTACAGCAGCAGAGGCCATGCTTGACTCAAACTTACACTTGACTGTAGCTGCCTCACACACTGACTTTACTGCCAGCAGTTTAATTTAGCTGACTTTATTGGCTGAAAACACAAAGTCTAAAATTGAACACGTGGAGCAAAAACTGGCAGCAAAACAGGAAAACACAAGGAACTAAACAGGGAACTAACCAGGGAACTAAGCAGGGAACAGACATGTACACAATCTGAATGACTGGTGATGAGACACAGGAGGGGACACCAACCAGAGGGAAAAAATTGTCTCTGAAGGATAGCTAATACAATCAAAAGACAAACTCAATATTAAACACGAGTCAGGAGCAAAAGTTTTGGCAAGTTGGCAAGTTTTTCAGTGCTTCAGGTTTAAACTTTTAATATAAAAAAATGAAGAGGATTCATTTTAAAGTATCATAAATATAATTCTAGCATTTAAAATGAACCAAGTCATTTGAAAATCTGTTGGAAATTGAGTTACAATTTCTATAGTTTCTCCTCACACACACACACGTAGGAGGTCTAATGTGGCATCTGTATTGACGTCTATACCTCCACTGCAGTGAGGCTGTCCATAGTTGGCCATTAAACTGACACTGGGAGCAGTTTTTAGATCTTCTTCGTGTCCATATTATTATTATCTTGTCACTAAAGTGACCCTGAAACCGATGACTGATGGATCAACAGGAGCTATCTCACTAACATTAGCCAATTATCTTAACAGTGAAGGATTTCTTTTCTTCCATCTGTCACGTGGCAGCATTATTAACCCATTTTACCCTGGCAGCAGTTTAAGGGAGGGATTCTCCAGATGGTACTAATATATACATGTACGTGTGTGTGTGTCCAGTGCTGGCTGGTTTGCCTTCCAGGTATTCAGTGAAATGACTGACAGTTTCGCCGACATTTTTGACAGCCTGGTTTGCGTCTCTATGAATAGATTCCTCCTTCTAACTGTACACTTAGTGATTTTGTTTACTGGAGTTAGGGGCGTGGCCTCAGTTTAGCTAACTGGAGTCACTGAACTGAACATTTCCACTGAGTTTGTGCAGTTCAGAGCGTGTTTTTTAATGGAATTATGTGACCGATAGATGTGTTCCGGCTCGATCGTTTTACTACATTTTAGTGAGTGAAACTAATATTTTATTAGTCTTTACAGGGCGTCTGTAGTCATGTGCTTGACCCAGATAGTCATCGTCATGTTATGTTCCAGTACATAGCAGTGTGCTGGACTGCATTTTGAAACTTGCATCCATACAGCTGCAGTGCAAAGGAAAGATCTGCTAGTTAGTGACAGACTAATAAAATATGCAGCATAAAGGTAGTGGATGGTCTGTACCACCTAAGTCCTGATGTTTCCCATATACTCTTATTAAAAAGGCACCAACAGCGAGGTGGAGCTCAGTGACTCAAATTTGGGGCGTTTACGCCAGAAACCATCATTTATTTACAGCACATGTTCCTCTGACAGTAAATGTATTTTTATGGACAGTTTGGTTGGAGCAGATCTGCACAGCAACAGTGAAATATTAAAAAAATATAAAATGTGTAGTTTTGCCTCCTCTGTGCTCGGTCTCTTAAAAACAGCTGCAGTGACTTTTTCTCAGCTGCTGAACTCATGAACAATCAGTGACTCTGGAGAGTTGCTTCAGTGAATTACCATTCATCATATGCATGCCAATCAAGAATCTTGTTCCTCTCAACACATTAATTTCACCACTTTAATAACAAGGTCACTGGCAACATCCGTGACGGAGAGCTTTGTACAACCTCTGAGAGCGGCTGATTCCCTCTGAGTGTGACGGTTAAATGAAGAGAATGGGCCGGGATTGTTCTCCGACATTGGCGTGTTGTAGCTGGATGCACCTCATCAACATTTCATTTATACATTAGACACGGAGGATATAGTCCTCGTAAGTTACGGGAGCCATTCTTGGAACCCAAGTTGCATATATGAGATGAGCGTTGTGTAAAGGAATCGTTTGGGCATCTCTAATTTTAAGAACTGACATATGAAACAGCCTCCAGGTCACAGGAGGACAAGCGCTCGACCTACGCCGGCCACCGGCGTCATCGGCCCATGTTTGCTCTCCATTATTGACGGCGTATCAATCATTCGCCCCAGCCTCCAGGCCTCCCCTGGGTGTCTTCGCAGCCCAGTGGTGAGTGTCAAATGCTCCTGTAATGAGTTGTTATTGTGCACGATGATGTATATGAGCATCCCTCATGAGCTCGGGTCACTGCAAGAAGAATGTATCATTGATTGCACGATCAATGGCTCATAGGAGGAGCCGAGGGGGTCGTTGTTGGGTGTTGAGTCAAGCGTCAAAGCTCCTTAATGCCTTCACAGCCTCTGGGGTGCACGCAGTTAGGACCCCCCCTGGGAAAAAACAGCATGAATCACAAAGTTTTGTGCTTTTCAAAGTTAAATGAAGTAAGAATGAACCTTGGCAGACATTACATCTCGCAAACACTTTTTTTAGCTAGCTGAGAGTCAGTGTGGCCATTAGAGGAACCATTAGTGTGTGTGTGTGTGTGTGTGTGTGTGTGTGTGTGTGTGTGTGTGTGTGTGTGTGTGTGTGTGTGTGGGGCACATCTGCACTGGTTTCACTGTTAAATTCTAAAGGTTTCCAGGTCGGAGAGACAAGGCTGCTGCAGATGAAGCTGCCAGGCTGCAGGTAAAGTGTAAGTTTATGGCAGTGGTTCTTAACCTGGGTTCGATCGAACCCTAGGGGTTCGGTGAGTCAGTCTCAGGGGTTCGGCAGAGCCTCCGCCGTGACATGCATGGCTCATTTTGTGCACCAGTAAAAAACATACCTATGTCTTGAATTTGAAAAAAATCACATTTTATTTTTCACTAAAGAGGCTTTCAGTGAATGCGCATATGAAACTGGTGGGGTTCGGTTCCTCCAACAAGGTTAAGGACCACTGGTTTATGGACATGCAGGTCTTCTGCGCATATAGAGGAAGGTGTTGCTCAAATGGGAGCAATCAAAGAGGGGAAATAGTGAGAATGTCTTTAGTTAGTTAGGATAGCCAGTAAATTGGACAAAGGACTGTTTAAAGATGGTCTGCAAGATGCAGTTCCTCTAAAGTCCACTTGAGGCTCCAAAAGTGAGCCAATCCCCATAGACTCCCATGTTAAAATGACCAGGTTTAAAGCAGATTTATACCTGGTCTGTCTCTCAGTGGATATATTCCTTATGCCATTAGTTTGCCCTAGGTCATGGTTTCCTTCCACATATGGCCTTGCATACAAAGAACTTGCAGCAACAGAAACATAATATTCCAGAAACACGCTTTGCCGATCCAATCAGCTGTTCATTCAATTCAATTCAATTTTATTTATATAGCGCCAAATCACAACAAAAGTCGCCTCAAGGCGCTTCATAGGTACAGAGAGAAGCCCAACAATCATATGACCCCCTATGAGCAAGCACTTTGGCGACAGTGGGAAGGAAAAACTCCCTTTCAACAGGAAGAAACTGCCAGCAGAACCAGGCTCAGGGAGGGGTGGGGCCATCTGCTGCGACCAGTTGGGGTGAGAGAAGGAAGACAGGATAAAGACATGCTGTGGAAGAGAGACAGAGGTTAATAACAGATATGATTCAATGCAGAGAGGTCTGTTAATACATAGTGAGTGAGAAAGGTGACTGGAAAGGAAAAACTCAATGCATCATGGGAATCCCCCGGCAGCCTACGTCTATAGCAGCATAACTAAGGGAGGATTCAGGGTCACCTGGTCCAGCCCTAACTATATGCTTTAGCAAAAAGGAAAGTTTGAAGCCTAATCTTGAAAGTAGAGATAGTGTCTGTCTCCCGAATCCAAACTGGAAGCTGGTTCCACAGAAGAGGGGCCTGAAAACTGAAGGCTCTGCCTCCCATTCTACTTTTAAAAACTCTAGGAACAACAAGTAGGCCTGCAGAGCGAGAGCAAAGTGCTCTAATAGGGTGATATGGTACTACAAGGTCATTAAGATAAGATGGGGCCTGATTATTTAAGACCTTGTATGTGAGGAGCAGGATTTTGAATTCAATTCTGGATTTAACAGGAAGCCAATGAAGGGAAGCCAAAACAGGAGAAATCTGCACTCTCTTTCTAGTCCCTGTCAGGACTCTTGCTGCAGCATTTTGGATTAACTGAAGAATTTTCAGCGAGTTTTTAGGACTTCCTGATAATAATGAACAGGTCAGAAGTCCTGACGCTTGAACAACTACTCTTTCAAGGATTTTTGATATGAAAGGAAGGTTGGAGATTGGCCTATAATTAGCTAAGACTGCTGGGTCTAGAGATGCTTTTTGAGTAAAGGTTTAACTACAGCCAGCTTGAAGGCCTGTGGTACATAGCTGATTATTAGAGATAGGTTGATCATATTTAAGATCGAAGAATTAATTAATGGCAGGACTTCTTTGAGCAGTTTTGTAGGAATGGGGTCTAAAAGACACGTTGATGGCTTCGAGGAAGTAATTCAGTGTGTGAATGGGTGGATGACTGGATATGTAAAGCGCTTTGGGGTCCTTAGGGACTAGTAAAGCGCTATATAAATACAGGCCATTTACCATTTACCAATTATTGAAGTTAACTCAGAAAGATCAATTGGAGAAAAAGAGTCTAACTTAACATCAGTGGTACTAAGAGTAGCTGTAGATAATATTACATCTGTGGGATGATTATTGGTATTTTTTTCTCTAATGATAAAAATTTTATTTGTGAAGAAGTTCATGAAGTCATTACTAGTTAACGTTAAAGGGATGGTTGGCTCAAAAGAGCTCTGACTTTTTGTCAGCCTGGCTACAGAGCTGACGAGAAACCTGGGGTTGTTCTTATTTTCTTCAATCAGTGATGAATAGTAAGATGTTCTGGCTCTGTGGAGGGCTTTCTTATAAAGCAGCAAACTATTTCTCCAGGCTAAATGATGATCCTCTAAATTTGTGACACGCCATTTCCTCTCTAGCTTACGAGTCATCTGCTTTAGGCTACGTGTTTGAGAATTATACCACGGAGTCAGGTACTTCTGATTAGAGACCTTAGTTTTCACTGGAGCTACAGTATCCAGAGTCGTACGTAGTGAGGAGGTGAAATTATTAACAAGATAATCGACCTCTGTTGGAGCAGCGTTCAGATAGCTGCTCTGCTCTGTGTTGGTACAGGGCATTGAAGATGATAACAGTGGGTGGATTATATTCTTAAACTTAGTTACAGCGCTTTCAGAAAGACATCTACTGTGATAAAGTCTACTCTCCACCGCTGTGTAATCAATTATTGTAAATCATAACACTTCCTATGTTGGAATAGACATCAGCGCGAACTATCGCATGTCCACCATTACCTGCCAGAAACCGGAAGTGATGTCATTTTGGCGGAAAATTTAGTTTTTTACCTTTAGAGCCTTATAAGCCTGTACTGGTGTTTTTCATTTTCAACTTTATGCTTTTCTGAATAGTTTCTGGGATGCTTAGAACCCAAAAGGCACTGCTGGAAATAGTTTATTTTGACGCATATGCTCTTTTTTTGCAAATTTGCATTATAATATTTATTTTCGTTTTTCCTGCAGTATATAATAATTGGTGTATCTCAAAAATAAAACTATGAAGACGCTCAAAATAAATTTCCTGTGGTGGGAAACTATTTTGTGCAACTTTTATGTATTTACAGTTTTGAGGGATAAACCTCTTAAATTTCTCTAACTAGAAATATATGTAAAAAAAAAAAAAAATCAAATACGATTTTCATTTTTTTTGTAGTTTATTGCACTTTTTTGCAATTTATGTAGCTACTTTGCACTTAATGCATACATATTATTAAAATTTGGGCTATGGTGGTTGTATTGATGTATAGCAACTTGAAATGCTCCCAAAAATGGCACTACAGCATGTGAAAATATAAAGATAAGCTCTGGCAGACTTGGTTCTATGGTAGGTCTTAAAGGGTTAATACAGCATGTTAGCATGCTGGGTAAGCTAGCTGTTTGCTGCTAGTATTTCACTGATTATCTGGCACATTACATTTCATACACCCTTAAGAAGATCAAATAAAAGGATCAAACTTACTGCATGTACATTAATTTTTGTCAATGTTTACTATATATAGTAATAGTGATAATGTTTTTTTACATGCTGAAAGCTAAACCTGTTGGACCTGGTCACCCAAAATTAGCACAAAGTAATATATGCATACATATGTATCTATAAGTAAACAGTGAAAGGATAAAAGAAAGTTGAAGTTTGTTCGTATAGCCGCATGCATTCGCCTTTTGATAGTCTTGTATGTTTTTTCACTGATGGTGTTATTTGCTGATGCTGTTCTGTCTGGTGTAAATGGTGTAAATAAAACAGTCTGGTGATGAGGCTAAAGTGCAAACTTTCATATTCATGCTTAAGGTTTCAGACATTTTCATTTATCTAAATTATTTTAAGTCTAAATAATTAACTTTAGCAGAGGGGAAAATATTTAACAGGATGCAGAAATGAGACATTTTTTTCTGGATAGAAATTTTGACCCAGTTTATGGGCCAAACATGGCATGAGTGGACTTAAAATAGCTGCAGTGCGACTAAAAAAACGATACTGTCTGATTTTTCAGTCTCTTCTTCCCAGAGCAGGTTTTTCTTCCAGCCTTTGCTTCCATAAAAGTCAGTGGATTTTGGGTTGTGTTCTCGTGCCATCCCTCCTTAGTGTGGCTGCTGACCCGTGGCCCGTGTCAGTAAACACATCATCCTCAAACAGCCGTGCTGTCACCTTGCTCAGGTCACCCAGAATATTAGTAGGCTTCACTGGACTCTCATGCCACTGGTTCAATGACAAACGCCTGACAGAAAATAACACTAAGATGGGTGAATATGGAGTAAAAAACTGTGAAGATGGTTTGTTTACTTCTGATTCCAACAACAACAAAAACAAACAACAACAAAGTAAATTTGGATATATCCATCACGAAGACTGTTGTGAAGAAAAGAAAGTTGAACAAGCCTGAGATGTAAAAAAGAAAATGATTAATAAAGTAACAGACAGTCAAAGGAGCTTGCAAAGAAAAGTGTCTGGACTTCTTTAAGTTGGGTGAAATTTCACCCGAAAGACAAAACTCCTAAACACAAACTTAACAATGTGGTGTTTGCTGTACAGTGCAGCGAGGAATGCCCAGACCTCTACACTGGAGAGACCAAACAGCCACTTCACAAGCGCATGGCACAACATAGAAGAGCCACCTCCACAGGACAAGACTCAGCAGTCCATCTGCATCTAAAGGTCAAAGGTCACTCTTTCGAGGACACCAACGTTCACATTTTGGACAGAGAGGACAGATGGTTTGAAAGACGAGTGAAAGAAGCATCTATGTCCACTGTGAGCGACCATCTTTGAACAGAGGCGGGGTTTACGACACCAACTCTCTGCCATCTATAATCCAGTTTTGAGATCCCTTCCCAGACGCCTTAACGCCCACTCACATCCTGGGCCATCTGACCTCAGGAAATCACATGATAAGGTGGGGCCAGGTTTCACAATGAGCTCACCTGAAACCCTGGCTGACTGTGACCCACACCCAGTTTCACACCTGGGCTCATGTGATTAGGTAGAGGATAATCAGGGGGTCCTTTTGTCCCTCTGTGGGGGGAAACTCCCACTAGGTTTAAATCTGGGACTCCCCACCATTTGACCTTAGAACTGAAGAAGCTTCTCGGATGAGAGGTGAAACGTCTTCAAGCAACTTAAAGAAGTCCAGACACTTTTCTTTGCAAGCTCCTTTGACTACGATGACCTGGATGACTGAGAACCTTCACAGACAAAGTAACCGACAATGCAGCAAAAACTGATCATGTTATGTAACATTACAAAGAACACTGGCACTCACTAATATCTGCATTCTGCAGGAAAAAATGGCAGAGCTTGTACAAAAAAAAAAATCACCATCAGGTTTAGGACGCATGCAAGCTAACCTCCAGGTGAAGCGGAGAAAGCACAAAGTTAGATAGCAAGGCGAGTAAAAGACATTCAAGAGAATTTTACAGCTCAAGAAATGAAAACAATAGTCTCAGAGAAAGAAGCAAAAAAGGCACGCTTTTCAAAAGTGTTTCCACGGGTGTCACGATGGTGAAAAGAAAAAAAGGCTGGGCTGTACAATAAAGCCGTATCCTCCGAGACCTGTCCAGACACATCCAGCAACGCTTCAGCAGCGCAGATGTGCACTCTGTTACAGCGTGTGTGTGGACGTGGACGTGGTTGTAGCAGATGGGGTCAACAGCCATGTTTTTTTTTTTTTTAAAGCCATGTCAACTGTCATCTAAAATAATAAATTTAGTATTTAAGCACAGACAGAACCCAGTGTTTCGATTTAATAACTTACTCCAAATGCATTCCTGCTGTGCTGCTGTCGTGGGTACATCCGGTACATCAGACTAAAGGACAAGATCAGAGAGGCTAAGGACAATTACAGGAGGAAGCTGGAGTGGAAACTCCAGCAGAACAGCATGAGAGAGGTGTGGAGGGGCATGAAGACCATCACTGGATTCAGGCCAACCAACAGCAGGGGAGCTGAGGGAGGTGAGAATAGAGCCGACGAGTTTAATCTGTTTTTCAATAGATTCGACACCACAGTGTCTGCTCCCACCCCCACAACCTCACCTGCAGTCAGCCTGGAATCCAGAGCCACACCACTGTGCCAGCCTCTCTCTTCACATGTTGCCTCCTGTGAGATTCCTGACACCCCTCCCCCACCCATCACCTTCACTCAATACCAGGTTGAGATGCAAATGAGGAGACTTCACTCAGGCAAGTCTGCTGGACCAGACGGAGTGAGTCCCCTTGTCCTCAAGACCTGTGCCCCCCAGCTGTGTGGAGTCTTTCATAAACTGTTTATGCTGAGTCTGAGTCTGCAGAGGGTCCCGGTGATGTGGAAGACATCATGCCTCGTCCCTGTACCAAAGACGCCACGTCCCAGTGGCCCCCAGGATTACAGGCCCGTGGCACTGACCTCCCACATCATGAAGACCCTGGAAAGGCTCATCCTGGACCAGCTGCGACCCATAGTAAGACCACATCTGGATCCCCTTCAGTTCGCTTATCAGCCTCGTCTCGGAACAGAGGACGCCATCATCTACCTGCTCAATCGTGTCTACACCCATCTGGACCAGCCGGCGAGCACTGTGAGGGTCATGTTTTTTGACTTTTCCAGTGCTTTCAACACCATCAGGCCGACCCTCCTGGGTGATAAGTTAGCAGCGATGCAGGTGGATGCTTCTCTGGTGTCCTGGATTGTTGATTACCTGACAGGAAGACCACAATATGTACGTCTCCCACAGTGTGTGTCTGACAAGGTGATCAGCAACACAGGGGCACCACAGGGGACTGTCCTCTCCCCCTTCCTCTTCACCCTCTACACCACAGACTTCAGCCACTGCACAGAGACCTGCCATCTTCAGAAGTTTTCTGATGACTCTGCGGTGGTTGGATGCATCAGCAGGGATGATGAGACAGAGTACCGGGCTGTGGTCGACTCCTTTGTCACGTGGTGTGAGCAGAATCATCTGCAGCTCAACGTGGCAAAGACCAAGGAACTGATCGTGGACTTCAGGAAGACCAGGAAACACTTGACCCCTGTTTCAATCCAGGGGGTCAGTGTTGACATTGTGGAGGACTATAAATACCTTGGAGTTCACATTGACAATAAACTGGACTGGGCTAAAAACACCACAGCACTTTACAGGAAGGGCCAGAGTCGTCTCTATTTTTTGAGGCGACTGAGGTCCTTCAACATCTGCCAGAAAATGCTGAGGATTTTCTATGAGTCTGTTGTGGCCAGTGCGATCCTCTATGCTGTTGCATGCTGGGGGAGCAGGCTGAGGGTCGCAGATGCCAACAGACTTAATAAACTGATCCGTAAGGCCAGCAATGTTGTGGGGATGGAGCTGGACTCCCTCAAGGTGGTGTCGGAGAGGCGGATGCTGTCCAAGATAAAGACAATGTTGGATAACACCTCCCACCCACTCCATGACATGTTGGTCAGTCACAGGAGCTCGTTCAGTGAGAGACTGAGATTACCGAAAAGCACCACTGAACGACACAGGAAATCATTCCTGCCTGTGGCCATCTCCCTGTACAACGCATCCACTTAACACACTGTTTGCTGCTACAGCTACACATGTTTCTTTTCCAGCTATTTATTTATGAGTGACTTATGTATGTATGTATGTATGTATGTATGTATGTATGTATGTATGTATGTATGTATGTATGTATGTATATATATGTATATATTGTACTATTCTTAGTTAGCGTATTGTCTGTCTTGTCTTAATGTTGGTTTAAAATGGAGCACTGTAACAAAAAATAATTTCCCCCAGGGATCAATAAAGTATTCTGATTCTGATTCTGATTCTGATTCCAAGACAATCTGACGATTCACATATTACCTGAACATTGATCATATTTAAACTGCATATTTTAAATGGAGTAAGTAGACGAAATTCTGATGCACACATAGGGTCGCCCTATTGCTCCAATAGCCTGTTCATTATAATGTAATTTTCTTCAGGCATTAGCCTGATAATTCCATTTAACTCTGGGAATTAGAAGCCACAGAAATCTCGGACCGATCCGCTCCTTCCCTCAGAAATGTCTCTGTAGCCAAGAAAGTGATGGTTCATAAAACTTGGACCTGAGGTTGTACGGGCTGAGCGGTGTGCGTGTGTTGTCTTATTTCTATTCCAAGGAACTGATTCAACAAAAGACTATAGGCTAAAACTCAGTAAAATAATTTCCACCTTTCCAATATTTCCGACCTGAAGGTGCAGGGAAAAAACCCTCTTGTCCACCGGGAGGAACCCCAACATACAGGCAGCAATCCGAGGGGATACTAGGATACCCACCCCAACCTGCCGCCTCTCACCAAGGGCAACTCCGGACTGAGACAAAGTCCAGCCCCTCTCCAGGAGACTGGTGCCAGAGTCCAAGCCGTGCGTTGACTTGAGCCCGACTATATCTAGCCGGTACCTTTTAACCTCACGCACTAACTCATGCTCCTTCTCCTTTTGATAGTCAGGGACTGGTCCGCCAGGGCTTTCATTCCTGGCCCCTACCCACAAACATTGCACCCAACCCCTACGGCACCTCCTGCGGGTGATGGGCCTACGGGATGATGGGCCCATGTCCCTTTTTTTCGGGCTGTGCCCAGTTGGGCCCCGGGACTAAGGCCTGGCCATCACACGCTCGCCCTTAGGCATCCTCCCCGGGCCTGGCTCCAGCGCGGGGTCCTGGGCAGGTGAACTGTTCCCTCAGTATTGGACTCATCTCCTGAATCGGTCTTTGTCTGATCTTTGTCAAACTGGTCACCCAGGACCAGTTTGCCATGGGTAACCCTACCAGGGGGCAAAAGCCCCCCCAACAACATAGCCCCTCCACCCCCATAAGGTAGCGATTAGGAGGGGATATCGTTTTCCGTTACAGCTTTTTTTAATGAATGTAGTTAGCCACATGGTCACGATGAAGGTGTTCATCAGCTTGGTCCACCCATAATTCTCAGTTTAGCTGCAGACACTTAAATAAACAGTGGAGTTTGCAACATTTCACTAATCACACTGATATTTATTTCAGTCTTTATGAAAGCAGCAGAGCGAGAGTGAGCCGGGGAAAGCATTTATGGCTCTGTAAGAATGTCAGAGATTTAGGTGCTTTGCAGTAACACTGAAAGATTTCTGCTATACTAAAAATAAATTAGCTGGCAGGTGAGACGGAAAGCTGATAAAAGATACAAACTGTGTTAGAGACTCATAAGTATCACAGCTCTATCATTAAAGTCTGGGAGGGTCTGATGGATTACAGCCATTATTCCATGAAATTAATGTTCAGACGTGTGTAAAGCAGCTTTCATTCTTTCAGCTGCAGCCCAGGTTTAAGAATAAATATATAGGCTCAGTCTACGACATGTTTAATAAGGCCAACAAGTACAAATAGGCACCATCTTTTACCATCATACACTAATGCTTACAGAGGAATAAGAAGCTAATATAGATATAGAAACTTCAGTCTCTCTTAGATGCGCTTTTCCTCTCCACTCTGAGGTCTGAATGGTCAGTGTTATGGTCTCTAAATTTATGGCTCAAAGGAGCCTAACATGAGATGCTCACATTCAAGCTTTTTACAATGGAAACACAATTATTTACAAAGGACAAACAAGCAAAAAGGGATGGCTATAAAAAAAGAGGAAGGAGGCTGTGGACACAATGGCCCTCAGATCCAGCTTAAACAAGTTCAGGTAAAGAAGACAAATGGAAACAGAAACGGGAACGGCCGACTCCACCTATATTTAATAATAATTAAAAACAAAAAAAAGTAAAACTGGTACTGATGGAGGAGAGGAAGAAGGCGAGACGGACCAAGATGCTCCGCTTTCTCTGTGTTTATGCTCAGAGACGAGCATGAGGGTGACAATAAAAACACGATGATGATGATGATGACTGGACCAACATACTGAGGTAACGGGATCAGGTGCAATAGTCAGCAGGTGGTCATTTCATGCCTTGTGATCTTGTATTGTGTACAACACGCTCCAGGGCAGCACATCACTGAAAACCAGTTAAACCTTGAAGTTACTTCGCTAATCCCTGAATCCTGCTCCGAGCTCCAGGCCTCAGGGAACACCAGCTCATGATGCAGCACCACTGAGCCCAGTTTGGTGGATGCTTGGTAAACGCTGGCTCTTCTGACGTCATACATGTAATGCTAATAACTCTGCTGGCAGCAAATCAGCTGTGAGAGACAGTCAGCGAACGTGAATTTAAAGTTCGGAGACATTTATGAACCAATAATTAGTGGGAACATTTAGACAGGAAGGCCTTCTAGGAAGAGGAATGAAAGAACTGACCTTCAGCTAAAAACATCTCCGGTCTTTGTGTGGAAATTAGCAGATGAATGGTTTTTGTGTCCTGTCTTTGCTCTTCCTGCAATTGATCACAAGCAGATGTTTCAGTTTTATCAGATATATTGCTCATCTTTTTCCCCACCTTTCACTTATTCCTTTTTCCTTTCTTCTTGGAATTGTTTGTGTCTTTCCAGCCATCACCCCTCCTCCTCCTCCTCCTCATCTCTTTACAACTTTTAGTCATGAAGCTGCAGAGGAAATTGATATTTACAGCAAAAGAAGAGCTCTTTAAAGAAAACGTCTTTGCTGTGATTTAAAATATTTTCCACCTAACATGATAGTATCAGTGATGTAAAGCATCAGAAATGTCCCTAAAGTGGGTCGACATATTTTCTTTTAACCTTCTTATGGTGATATATGTGGGAAGTTGCATCACTCGAGTTACTGCCTTTTATTTATGTTTATGTGTAAGAATCAGGAACTGGGCGGATGGTTAGCGAATGCATTCATGCACACTGACTTGTCGATGGATGCATGTTAAACCCGAGCCAGCAGAGCAGCGAGAGGCTGACTCATCCCTGCAGGCCGTTGTTTGCATGTAAAGTTCACCATTAATCCACAAGATACAATTTTATACATTATGTACATTAGAGACTAAAAGAAATTACAGTTTAATGTGGTTTCCTCTAATTAAATACTGAACACTAAACTTACAGTGGTGCACTCGTATCAGGACAGGAAGTGTTTGCTCTTCCTCAGTTCAGTGTGTCTTGTGTAAAGTGTGATGCAAAGAGAACACAAATGCAAAACTCTGAAGCAAATAAGTAGTTTTAGCTGCAGTCCAGCAAGAAACAATTCAGGGTCGGTAAACTGGGACAACAGGAAAGCTCAGGGTGAAAAGATCGATGCAGCCCAGTTGAAAGCAGAGTGAAAATCACTCGACTGACAGGACAGACGTCGACTTCCTGTCTGCCATCTTGTTGTTTTCTCAGTGACGCTAACCCGTCACACTTTGAGCCACAGACTACTTTTGCTTGCTTTCCCTGTTTTTTTTGTGCATAGTTATTGTGCAGGTATAATAAATGCATATAAAAATGCATTTAAGTGTATTCAGTAAACATTGCATAACTGAGTGCTCAACTTTATCCAGCCTCGTTTGAGCCCATATGGCATAATTCAATCTTTTATTTATTATGTTTGCTTTTATTTTGACGTGGATGCCAAATTCCTGTCAAATACCTGGAGTAATTCAAAAACTGTAATGATTTTAAACACAGTATGTGCGAATAGACACGCATGAGCATGACAATGAAGGCGAGGAGGGGGTGGTGAGGATGAGGAGTTTATTCTGGGTAGGAAGGTGGTTGAGGTAGGGTGGGGGCATGTTTCCATCAGGTCTTGAAAAATAACTGGGCTGTGAAACAGAATTAAAGGATCAGTGCAGCTAATGCATCAATCACAATAAATGACTTTCGCACACAGTTCAGGTTATTCGCGGTTTCTCATTTCGCCTCCTGCTGTGACCATCTGAACGCTTCATTTCTGCAGGAGGCGTGGGGGTCACTTTAACATTAACCACACTGGTCAGTGATTTAATGAGCGCAGTGTGGAGTTTAACTTCAGGTGAATTTAAAGAGCGCTGACAAATTTGACAACAGGAAGTCCATTACATGGGTTGTTGACTTGGCACGTAGTTTCATTTGAGTAGCATTGAAACGATGTGGAACTACAGAAGATCAAGAAAAGGCAAAGGATTCTCATCCAGAGGCCTCGCATACACCACACATATATATCACACACATCTGACAGAGCACAGTCTTTGGATGTTGCAGACTCTGAGGTTGGAGAAGTCTCTACAAAGAAAATCATACACATAATGCTTAATATATTATATTTAGTATCAGCTTGATAAGTTTGAAATTTACCAACTGGTCACACTATGACAGCATTGTTGTATGGATGAAAAATAACCAGGCCACACAGAAAGGCCACAGTTTTTATAGAATAACTTAAATACCATGTTACCCTCATGTAAACTCTAAAACAAACAAACATCAACTGACAACACCACTAATTGTGGCAAGTACGGTGAGCTACATTTAGCTGCTCCCTTACCACAGCGGGTAGTTGCATACATTTAATTTAACAGTGTTTATGTCAGATGAACTTCCTGAGAAAATATCAAAACTGTGGAAGCGGGAAAAACAAACAGAGAAGACGAGAACAGGTTTGCAATATGAGTCAGAGGGAACAAAGACAGACTGAAGCTTTAAATAAATTCAGAGGTTAATCAGGGAAAATGGAAACATAAGCGTAACTGGACACAGCTGAAACTAATTAAGACAATGGGTTAAGCATCGGTCTCTATCACATCCAGCTCGTCACAACATAATACACTTTCCTACTGACAGTTTTTGATAAAGCAGAATGAGCCAAATCCCTGCAGCTGCAGTCTGTGTGTTATCAGGACAGAGGACACAGCCAGGAGTTTAGACGGTCTACTGACCCTCCTCGCTTTACCTCCACAAACCTGCAATATCACTTCTAGCATTCATTCACATTCTGCACAGTCCTGCAATAAAAGAGATATCTGTGCATCATTTTTACGATCGTGCACTAGAGACTAAACATTTTCTCTCCCCCAGAATTTTTTCTTTAGTTGTCTAAAGAAAAAAAACGATGAAGAAAAGTAAGGCAGACAGTTCATCCTTGGAAACATCACTCTGTCTTTTATTCTTGTATATGCTGAATGTATTTAGTGACCCAGTTTCTATTATAAGTTGATTTTCTTTCGTGTGCTTGCTCTCTCTTCCTCTTCTACGTGCTCGTATCTTATGTTTAGTCCTGTCTCCATTACTTCCCTCTTTGTGACTGATGATTGTCCTTCACCTGTCCCTGATCGATCTCACCTGTCCTCTGTTCTGTTCTAATCAGTTCCTCTGTTCTGTCTTCCTCTTTGTCAGACAGTCTGTTATCCATCCTCATGTGCCTGCTTTGTTTTCCTGTTGTGCCTTTGTTAGATTTTGAGGTTAGGTTAGGTTTTGGCAGTTTTGTTCATACTTTTGTTGGTCAGAACAGAAGTTTTCTGGTGCCAGATTTCCTGTCAGAGGCTTCACCGTTGGACTGTCAGTTTTCATTCATTATGTCAGACTTCCACGGCTGTCAGACTGTTGTGGACTACAGTCGTTTCAGTTCTTGATCCATATTCAGCCTGATGTCCTGTGGCATAAAAAGCTGTGTCCAAACATGAAGCAACGTCGCACCGCTGTGAATCCAGAATCCGGAAATACTCTTAACAGCCAGCAAATAAGTTTTATACTTTGTGTTTCACCAGGATCCCTGTGATATAAATTTCGACATTGGACAGTGAGTGTGAGGATCAACACTATAATCCACATTAAAAACCCCAGGCAGCGGACTTTAAGCAGACTTCAAAGAAGTACAACAAGAACGACTACTCCACCGTTGTGTCTCGACAACACAGTACAATCCAGGCTTAAGGAGCTCTTACACAACGAAAGCTGAAATCAAGTTACAGTGACGCTTTTTTACAACTTACCAGGAAGTTCTCGCATTTCACATATTACTGTGCCAATTGCCAACAAGAGTCACCTCAAGGCACTTTACATTGTGTGAGTAGAATAAACCAAAGATTAGAATAGAATGTGCTTAGATAATAGGGGGATCAGAAGAACAGGAAATGATTTGTGAGTGTGTTTGGTTAGGATGACGCGGTCAACCCCTGTTTTTATTCTCAAAGCATTTCATGTGACGTTAAAGCTTTCAAGAATGAGATTAAGTTGCTGATCCCTGACCTGTGACGTGCCAAATAAGTTGGTTTCTCACTGTATAGTGTGAGGAATTTATTGACAGGTGGGGGTCTACCTATCATAAAATGAGGAGTAAGAGCTGCCTTGGCCACATAAACAGGAAGCCACAGCTACTAGCCTGGGGGAGGACAGCCCCCCCCCCCCCTCGACTGAACAATAGAATTAGTGCATGTAGTGGGATCTCCCAATGCACATTGGTAATAAAGCTTTGATGAAAAATCCTCCAGCCTCATCTGACTCTTCTTCTCCAGCTGATATCAGAAGGATCGGTGAGGTCAAGAATGGTAAATGGTAAATGGCCTGTATTTATATAGCGCTTTACTAGTCCCTAAGGACCCCAAAGCGCTTTACATATCCAGTCATCCACCCATTCACACACACATTCGCACACTGGTGATGGCAAGCTACATTGTAACCACAGCCACCCTGGGGCGCACTGACAGAGGCGAGGCTGCCGGACACTGGCGCCACCGGGCCCTCTGACCACCACCAGTAGGCAACAGGTGAAGTGTCTTGCCCAAGGACACAACGACCGAGACTGTCCGAGCCGGGGCTCGAACCGGCAACCTTCTGATTACAAGACGAACTCCCAACTCTTGAGCCACGATCGCTCAAGAAGTAAACCTCAACAATCGTAAAGTAAATAAAACAAACAAAATTCAAGAGAAAACTTCCAGCAATCTGTGAGCAGCACCTTCTGATGCTGGGAATAAAAAGCCTGCTTTTAACAGGACGAGACCTCCAGCAGACCCAGGCGGGGGTGGAGCAGCTGTCTTCAGTGAGTGGTTGGGAGATTTGGGGAAATACAGAATTGCAATCATATCAGTTTGATTGGAAGACACAACAAAAGCCGCCTGTGAATACCAATGAAAATCTTTTATTAGTCTGCATTCATTTATATACATCGAGTGTGTATAAATACGAGTTTGGGCTGCGAGGAAATCTGGTCTGAGCCGCGAAACATTTTTCCTAATCTGCTGTTGTCCATACAGCAAATGAAATCGGGGCTGAAGCAGCGAGGCAGAAACATCACATTTTAATTCATTAAACTGATGATTAAAGCTGTGTTAGGACACAGTCGGCTGCTCCATATTAGTTCCCAGAAATCCTGTGAAGGGACTTCAGTCAGCCGCCCGTGATTACACGCAGGCCAAAGCAGAGCACACTTTGCATGTTTGCGACACGCCCTGGTGCCGATCGGACGTCCGCTTTGTTTTATTTTTCCAGTCTGTGGTTTACTGTGAAGTGAGGCGGTGATTAGTATTATACAGTGACAGCTGGTGGAGAAACCTGCCCGGCTCCAGAGACAATATTTACAGGTGTGACCTTGAACTGTGTGTTCAGATTTATTCGGTGCTGCATAACGAAACACAACTCGGGTCCACAGCAAGTCCATGTAGAGCGATGACTGCTCACACTGACTGCTGCATGATGAGAACCAGTAGGTAATAGATGAGGACGATGCAGTGTGGCTGAAAATATATTTTTTCTCTGAATCTGTTAAAAGCATTTCTGTGTTGTTTACTCATAAAATATAACTATACTTTAAGCAATTATGTACAATTCTGGCTGGAAGAAGTTAGTGAAACCTTAGATTTGAAAGGGAAGTTTGCAGAACCGGTAAGAAGGGCACAGATTTTTTTTTCTCCAAAGCTTTGATATCTGAAGTTCGCTTGTAGTTGGTGGCATAAAGGCAAATAGTCAGTACAGCGAGCCTACGTGTCAGGTTATGAGGTGTAGAGAGGACCCAAACGCAAGACACAAGGACAGAAGAATGAAATAAAATTTCACTGTAGCTGAAAAAACAGGAACACTGGAATAATCAGAGCTGTAAGTGAAGGAGAACAACCAGAGGCTTTGAACAAGAACACATGACAGATCAAGATGGTGTAATTAACAAGAGATGACAATGAGAGTAGAGGGATAAACTACAACTAAAGTTCAACACAGTCAACAAAACCTGAAACTGCAATCAGAGGTAACTGGAAACATGGCGGTGGTCATCAACTTTCTGTTAACCCGCCTCTCGTTTGACTCATGCAGGGAGCTTGTTCCAGTTAAGAGGAACAAGTGGTTATTATGGAGCACCATGAAGAATATTAACAAACGTCTTAGCAGAAAATGCAACACTGCAAACAAAGCGAGAAGTGTTAGGTTGGCAAAAAAAGAATGCATAAATGTAACTGGTGTGTTCCTGCATTGTATCTGACAATGAAAGATGAAAAGAAAGACCTCCAAGTAAATAACTGGCCCGCTCAAGCTCCTATAACCAAATATAAAGCAAGACTGATCTGTTCAAGCAAGCATTAACAGCACCTATACACATACATGGCACACACATATTCACAGCATGTAGTAAAGACAGGCGTAATGATGACAACACAATCAGAAACATCAGGGTGGATAAAGGTACAATTAGTGTTGGAAAAGAAATGACACCGACCTCTCCCGCAGGGGAATTGTAGAAAAAAAAGGAGAGGCCAAAGGGGTACCCCAAATTTATAGGGTTGCACCAAAGAAGAAGAAGAAAAGGATGAAGAGGGGCTCTAACTGATAATGAAGATAACTACAGGCTCGGAGGTCCTAAAAGTCACGTATACCAGGAACAGTTTGGGGTTTAGAACACATTTTGTGTGATTATAATAATATGTAATTTACGACCCAGTTACATATTTCACATCTACCTCTTTCATTTGCAGTTGAAGGAGATACTCTGGTTTTGCCTGAGCTGCCATCACACACACCTCACCCCCAGAGATCAGCAGTCATAGCAAAGTAGCATATTCATAACCATAGCACAGCATAGTTAGCTCATTTATTTCACAGGGTGAGGACAACGTGCAGCATTCTCCTGACCTGTGGCCTCCACCTCTAGACCTCCTGGGAATGTCTCCAGCATTAAAGGTCCCATTGGGCAGCATCCAGAAATGGAACCACCAGGACTCTTCCTAAAGGTGGCCGTCTGGCCAATCTGAGTGATCAGGGTAGAAGGGCCTCAGTCATGGAGGTGACCAAGACCCTGATGATCGCTGCGGGGATGTTTCTTGACATCAGGAACCATGAGACTAGTCAGGGTCAGGGGAAAGATGAATGCAGCAGTGGACCTCAGACTGCAGTGAAGGTTCATCCAACAGGACCAAAGGAGTGGTTTCTGGACCGGTCTGTGCACAGAGCTCAAACTTGAACCTGGTTGAACATCTCTGGATCTGAAAATGGCTGCGCACTGACGCACCCCATCCAACCTGAGGGAGCTTGAAGGGTTCTTCAAAGAACAGGTGTGCCAAAGGCAGTGAATACTTTTGTTCAGGTTATATTTTTGTTTGTATTCCAAAGAATCTTTTTTCACTTTGTCATCGTGTGTAATCTGAACATTGTTCTGACTCGTGTCTGTGTAAATCCTGTGAATAGCTGCTTTTGGCCTGGTGGAACTATTTATAATTCTAACAGCTGTTAGAGGAAATTACCCCTTGTCTCCTGTCCATACTGGAGATACTGAGTGTGGCTGCGACTCCTTGAACTTCTTCTGGGACTATTTTTTAGTTCCTAGGATGTTTTTTACAACACGTGAAACTTTTGTCATCATGTTACACGAGGAGTGTGCAACGTGTGCCAGAAAGCATGAATGACACACAAACGTACTCTTAGTTTGTTGGAATCTGCCCACATTCATGAAACATGTTTTAGAGGAAACCACAGCAAAAACACAGAGCACTATTTTCAGATTAAACGAGGTGTCGCCAGCCGTGACTGTGACGACCTGCTGCTGATGGTAAATACAGGTGTGTGTTTTTAAGGCCAAAGACCAGTGAGTTGCAGAGCTCTGTAACGCTCCGCATTTACTCCCAATCATATTTTCCTAATGCAGAGATCAGAGTTCAGAATGCAGAGAGGCAAAACCAGTGTTGTCCTCACAGTTTGCTTCACAGGCATCAGGCCGCTGACTGTGAGTGTCTCAGCTGCTCTGGCACGCTGCTCCTTGTGCAGCCGAAGCCGTTAATTATGGCAGCCGGTTCACAGTTTCGATAGCAGTGCTTTGGCGCTCTGCGACATCCCAACTGTCAGTTTAATCATAGAGCGCGGGGTCGACGACGCCGACCGCGCCGGGCTGTCTCTGCCTCGCCTCATCCCACACTGCAAAAAATGCCACAATCCCAGTTTCTCAACCTCTGTGACTCATGATGTGTCACAGACATGGAACCCACAGCGTGGGCTGGAGTGAGTGTCGAAGTGAATTGCAGGTCAACAAGGTGTAAAGTTCAGCATCAGGTTAATACCAAAGAAAGTACACGACTTCTTTATTGCTTTATTGTTTGGATTCATGAGGAAGATAAATGTGTAACATTGGAGAAGGAAACTCAGCCAGATGTGGACTGCAGCTGTAAATCAGAGGGTTGGTGGGGTTCTGCATACATTCGGTCATTACATCAATGCAAAATCTCCATCTTGCCAAATCATTTGTGTCTGTATCAAGTCCTAAAATCAGTCTTTGTCTGTTTTATGTGTTTGTAATTCAAGTTCTCAGTGTTTGTATTTTAACACATGCGATAATGAGACCATTTTATTTGTTGTTTTTAATGAAAGAATGTTTTAAGACCTGAACGAGACTCTTCTTGCAGTGTGCAGGATTCCTCCACTTCATCGCTTCATCTGGTGGTTTATGTTTCGTGGTTTCCAAAAACAAACACACAGTACAGTACAGCGCCGTCAGCGTGACTTGGTTCAAGCAGAGTGCACTCTGAAGTAGTTTGCTCCCAAAGCAAAGCATCAGATCACATCCATACCAGCTCTAGTGCTGATGAACCTGGTACATGTCCATCCATCCATCTTTTCCCGCTTGTCCAGGGCCAAATCTACTTGGTCTATCCAAACAAACCGGTAGAGTTCATGCACTGAAAACTGTTTAGGGTGAGATGGGAGAGGTACTCAGTTGGGTTTAGGCTTTAGAATCTGAACCTCATTCTTGGCGGCAGAAAATTTGACAAAACTCGAAGTGAGGGAGTGAGAACAACCTGAGACTGCACTCCTGTGTGAATTATGGCGGTAACACTCCTGCAGCCGCCCTTATGTGTAGTTTTATTGCTGTTTCTAAGTGATAACTCTTAGAAACAGCAACCATGGCGATAACAGCTGACTGACCCTATCAGTTATACCTTGGGATTAATTATTTTAATTGGTTTTTAGCTTAAAGGGAAGTTTCATTTATAGATACAGCCATTGTACTTAGTAAGAATGACACAGTAAACAAAAACACATACCTGACCAGTCGAGATGAATATCTTTGATGGTGCAGATTTCAGCTTTCAGCATTAGAGCAGACAGTACAGGTGTTTGGATGAGTTTATTTCTGAACAGCTGACTGTACGGTATGTTGTTAAGCATTTTCCTCGCCTGCAGCTGCCACTCGAGGTCGATGTGAGTAAAGATACTAAAACGAGCTCAGAACATCGAGTGAAATCACACAGCAGCTTTTCATTTGCACTAAATCCTGTTTGCTTTTGTAAAAGGCTGTTGGTGTTCAAAGAAGGTTTGCTGTTCCCGGAGGCTTTTACACTGAAGCTTTCCCCCCTCCACACACACACACACACACGCCCAGCGACACATCAGAAGTGCTGCCTGAATTTTGGAAGGCTCATTAATGGTCCATTTCTGTGTGTGTTGATTTGATGTGTGTCACCCGCCACCGTGAAGTGGCAGCAAATACGACATCCTGTCCTGGAAAGGGGCGAAAATAGCTGCTCATTAACTCGCTCTCAGTCTCTCTCTCTCACACACACACACACACACACACACACACACACACACACACACAGAGCTGGATAAAACTACGTAGACACACATTTTATTTGATCTCAAACACTTGAGGCTACAGACTTGTGCTCACACACATGTACGAAGGGTTACGTTACCATGACTGTATAAACTTTATAATAAATAACTGTAAATAACCAAGATTATTGAAAATATGTGAAAACGTGTTTTAAATATATTATAAAATAAAATCGATGTGATTAGCTTTGCCTGTTCTGCAGTTATTGTGAGCTAGAGCACTTTTTCTAAAAGGCTACATGGAAAAACCAAAATGCATTTTTCAGATAATATTTTGTACTGAACACAACTGTTTTTTTCCATTTGCAATATTTGGAGTCTGTGCATGGCTCAATAGAGCAAACTCTCTACCCTCCTCTGTCCATATGTGGAAAGCTACAGTAGAGGCCGAGAAAGCAGCAGAAAGCCACATGAACTCTAGCTCTGCTCCAGCACAGGACTCTGAATCGACTGTTTGGCTCCACTTCTGTTTTTTGCCATAACTACATTTAATGGGAAGAGGGGAGAATTATTCCAGAATTATTAGCATATTTAGTCAAGAAAGTCTGACCCGAGTTTTCATATTAATCATCTGCAGGTTAGAGTTTTGCAGGATGACAGCAGGCAGGAGGACAACAGGCTCAAGCTTCAGAGTTTGAAAAGTGAGGTTACTGGGGAACCACCAGCAGGGGGCGACTTCTCTGCTTGAAGATGAATCTTTGAGTTTGGCTTCCACTGGCAATAACAAGTCTTATTGAATAGAACATAGTGCTTATTTTTACAAATCTGCTCACAATGGAGGATAACTCTATGATTCAGGTGGGTCTGCATTGTGATTGGCTGAGTCTTTGTGCCCATCAGTTTGTCGGCCAGAGCCAGAACAGAAAAAAGGGCTAACGCTCCGAACTTCAGGTGCAACCTCGCTAACCATCAGGTGAGGCTACGCTAGCTATGTCCATGTTCTATACTTAATCTATTTGGAAGACAGTCAGGTTGGAGGGTTGGATGCAGAGCAGGCAGGCACAAAGGTCTGGAGCTTCCATATAGTAATTCAGCCAAGCAGTGCACATCCCCCCCCCCCCCCCCCCCCCCACACACACACACACACAAAACATTGTACATTAACATAAAACTGTTGTCAGAACCATACTGAATTTCGCCAGAGAAACACACACACACATATGAAGAGAGAGAGTATGCATAGTATACAAACAGCTACCAAACAGCCATCATAATTCGTCATACAATGAGAACAGGACAAATCAACAATTGACAACGACTAATTAGTATTAAAATCTGTAACATAATGTATTGTTTGGAGTTTAGTCTGTTACTGTTACTATTTTTTACCATTTCTTCTTGGAGCAACTGTAACCCACATAATTTCCTTAGGGATTAATAAAGTATTCTGATTGTTTCAGGATGACCTGCTTACCTGTATCTTTTGCTTGTTTCTCCTCCTCTTCTGTTCTATTTTTTCTAACCCAGGATTCAAATCATGAATACATGATGGGCTTGGATTTACAACATTATGAATGAAATGCGCTCTATTTGGAAGCAGCAGGGCCCACCGCCCCTTTCGACGGGTTGTGTGTGAGACTTTAAATCATCAAACTCTAAATTATAAATGTTAAATTGTAATTGATCCCTTTACCCCAAGTGTATATTTATTTTCTTACTCTTCTTATAATTATTGTTTGTTTACTTGCACTGCTGTAACTGGAGCCTCGTCGTCTCGTCTCTCTACTGGACTGTATGTAGCGGAGATGACAATAAAGTTTACTTTGACTTCACCAGCGAGCAGGCGCACTGAGGGCTCTCGCGCTCACTTTGAACGTACAGGGAGTGCAGAATTATTAGGCAAATGAGTATTTTGTCCACATCATCCTCTTCATGCATGTTGTCTTACTCCAAGCTGTATAGGCTCGAAAGCCTACTACCAATTAAGCATACTAGGTGATGTGCATCTCTGTAATGAGAAGGGGTGTGGTCTAATGACATCAACACCATATATCAGGTGTGCATAATTATTAGGCAACGTCCTTTCCTTTGGCAAAATGGGTCAAAAGAAGGACTTGACAGGCTCAGAAAAGTCAAAAATAGTGAGATATCTTGCAGAGGGATGCAGCAGTCTCAAAATTGCAAAGCTTCTGAAGCGTGATCATCGAACAATCAAGCGTTTCATTCAAAATAGTCAACAGGGTCGCAAGAAGTGTGTGGAAAAACCAAGGCACAAAATAACTGCCCATGAACTGAGAAAAGTCAAGCGTGCAGCTGCCAAGATGCCACTTGCCACCAGTTTGGCCATATTTCAGAGCTGCAACATCACTGGAGTGCCCAAAAGCACAAGGTGTGCAATACTCAGAGACATGGCCAAGGTAAGAAAGGCTGAAAGACGACCACCACTGAACAAGACACACAAGCTGAAACGTCAAGACTGGGCCAAGAAATATCTCAAGACTGGTTTTTCTAAGGTTTTATGGACTGATGAAATGAGAGTGAGTCTTGATGGGCCAGATGGATGGGCCCGTGGCTGGATTGGTAAAGGCAGAGAGCTCCAGTCCGACTCAGACGCCAGCAAGGTGGAGGTGGAGTACTGGTTTGGGCTGGTATCATCAAAGATGAGCTTGTGGGGCCTTTTCGGGTTGAGGATGGAGTCAAGCTCAACTCCCAGTCCTACTGCCAGTTTCTGGAAGACACCTTCTTCAAGCAGTGGTACAGGAAGAAGTCTGCATCCTTCAAGAAAAACATGATTTTCATGCAGGACAATGCTCCATCACACGCGTCCAAGTACTCCACAGCGTGGCTGGCAAGAAAGGGTATAAAAGAAGAAAAACTAATGACATGGCCTCCTTGTTCACCTGATCTGAACCCCATTGAGAACCTGTGGTCCATCATCAAATGTGAGATTTACAAGGAGGGAAAACAGTACACCTCTCTGAACAGTGTCTGGGAGGCTGTGGTTGCTGCTGCACGCAATGTTGATGGTGAACAGATCAGAACACTGACAGAATCCATGGATGGCAGGCTTTTGAGTGTCCTTGCAAAGAAAGGTGGCTATATTGGTCACTGATTTGTTTTTGTTTTGTTTTTGAATGTCAGAAATGTATATTTGTGAATGTGGAGATGTTATATTGGTGTCACTGGTAAAAATAAATAATTGAAATGGGTATATATTTGTTTTTTAAGTTGCCTAATAATTATGCACAGTAATAGTCACCTGCACACACAGATATCCCCCTAAAATAGCTAAAACTAAAAACAAACTAAAAACTAGTGTTGGGGAGTAATGGAATACATGTACCGCCGTTACGTATTTAAAATACAAAATATGAGTAACTGTATTCTGTTACAGTTACCATTTAAAAAAGGTGGTATTTAGAATACAGTTACTTTGTTGAAATAAATGGATTACACGGCGGTATTTTCCTGTTTCATATTGTGGTGGGTCAGGACTGTTTGGGTTTTGTTTGACATGTTCTGTTGTTCCAGGTGGCAGCGTTACGGTTGCCATGGTTACAGGGCGACGCTCTCTCTCTCTGCGACTGTGTGTTTCCTGGGTGAGAGAGCGTCTTTTTGTTGTTTTTGTGCTAAGCTAATAGGCAGAATGCTACAGGCATAGCCCTAAAGAATGTAGCATCATGGGCAGTGTAGTCCGTGCTGCTGGGAGAATGGACTGCCATACCCGTTATGTGTCTGTGAGCGAGGGAGGGAGGGAGAGAAAGGAAAAGTACGAGCTGTCATCGAGCAGAAACGGGAGCTGGAAGCATGTAAATATAATAATAACCACTGCAGCCAAGAAGAGTGTCTGACGAGTCCAGCTGTAAGTAAGCTATTAAGACTGTACGCTTTGTTCATGTTTTCAATAAGTTCCGTTGGAGCAGCCTTTCAACGCCTCTCTCTGTCTCTTGCTAGCAAAGTTGACCCAGACAACAAAGTAAAGCTATTTTTCAGCTACAAGCCGACACGAACCCGACGTATTAGTCAGAGGTCGCTTTACTACGGTTCGGCGCCGCGGACCTTCAGTAACAGTAATAAGTCACAGCAATAGTACATCCATGTAGTTGTAAACAGCATGATAATATATTAAGTAATCCAAAGTATTCAGAATACGTTACTCTCATTGAGTAACGTAACGGAATACGTTACAGAATACATTTTGGGGCATGTATTCTGTAATGGAATACATTTTAAAAGTAACCTTCCCAACACTGTCTGTGTCTAATTAGTCTAGTTATGTCTAATTATTGTTTAAAGGAAATAAAATAAAATGTTTGTTTTTTTTAAATTCATCATATCATTGTACATCTTCCCTCTGTGTGACCAAACCATCTATATGTACTGCTTCAAAGTATGCGTGTCTATGTTGTAGATCAGTAGATCATTAAAATAATAATAATAAGCAGTGCAGTGAGTCACTAATGAGCGCGCAAACAGTCAGCAAAGCTTCAATATTCAGTCAGGAATAAGCCCTGCACAGTCGATAATTAAGCTCTAACAATGTCTCTGCCAGTTAGTTCATTAGTTGCTAATCATTATTTACAACATAATTCAGGATTAGGAATTATGAGGGGAAGTACCTGGGAATGAAAACACTCCAGTTCTTTCTAGTTGTTCTTGCCAGTGCTAAAAATAGATTTTCATTCATGGCGGGAATAAAACGTCTCCCTCCACTAAACATTTTAAACAACATCTCCAGTAAAACCGAAGAAAAATGAAAAGCTGTCCAAAGCTGTTCTAAAGACCTGCCTGCATCCTGATCATCTGCATCAGAATGTCTTACAGAGGTGAAATCTGAAACATCTTATTTCAACTTGCTAAACTGCAGACCTGCAGTGAGACGTCGTGTGCCGGGCATCATCAGCGGAGCAGCCGCGCTCACGTCTCATTTTCAGATATTTTCAGATATTTACTGACTCTCTCAAAGGCCAACAGCCTGCTGTGCCTTAAAGTAAATGAATTTGAAATATGAGGTAACAGCAGCACGCCTGACTGAATGATGCTCTCTGATGTTTAAACAGTATTATGTTTGATTGCATCCTGTGTGTACGCAAGAAAAACACAGGAGACTAAAGAGATTTAAATAATCCTGGAAATGCATCAGTCAAATCTAAGGTTTAACCTTAGATTTAGAGATAACCCTAAAGTTATATCTCCTAGATATTTGATAAGGGGGAGAGAAAAATGAACGATAGATGCATGTTTCCGTATGCTTCATTTCCTGCTATGATGCAGAGTTTCTCGCTCTATAATGTGATGTGCAGACAGACGCTGAACTGTTTTCTTCCAGTGATTCTGCTGCCGTGCGCCTGATCTAAACGCAGTACAGGATGTGCTCTCTTTTTACCGCTCTGCCACGCACAGTCGAAATCGGAGTTAATCAAAAACAGCTTTTTGCTTTTCACGGTTCAATGAGAAACCAGGAAATAAACATTTCAGCCAGGTGCATAGATGGGTTCTTTTTTTTCTCACCGAAACCTGTTTCACAAGGCCGAGCATGTCTGATCTGAGACGTTCCCGTCCAAAAAGAAGAAAAAAGACACTTTCATGTCTCGTTTTTTCAAGAAATAAACTGCAACAGGAAGAAGTGATTTCTTCCTCGGCTCAAACAGTAACCATCGTCTGAACGATCAAATGAGGATGTTTGAGATATCCAATCAAAGGAAACAAAAGAAGAATCAATCTGAGAAGAGAAACAAATTAAGACAAATTGCTCTACAGCTGTGCTTCAGTGTGAAGAGATGATGTAAACGATCCCAATGGCTGTGGCAGACATCACAATCACAATTACCAATTTCCATCTCAGCTTCTCGAACATCAGCACCGCGACTGTCTTCAGTTCAAGGTGGCAATCAGCGTAAAAACAGTGTTTGATTATCGATCGGCCCTTTCTGATTGGCCAACACGACTGAACACAAAGCCGAGCAATGACGACGACGAGCCCAGCGCAGCAGATTACAAGGAATGAGAAGCGAGGGAGGAGGATGAAGGAAAAAAAGCCATCTCTGGATGACTCATCCCCTCAGGCGGCCTTTCAGATGTGATGCCAGCAAACTTGGTTATTTGAAGCAGGCTCAAACCGCTGCGCCGCCCTCAAATATGATCACTTCCAGAGCCGGCCGAGGCCTCCGTGACTCTGTGACATCCGGACATCTCAGCGAGTTCTCCTCTCCGGTTCACAGGATTAAACGTGTTTATCGCCTGGAACATGTGAGGGTGATTTCTGTGTGTTTTCACGGCTTATAAACTTGTTTCGAGACTTCCTTTACTATTAGGTAATGCATTTTTTTTTTCAGACTAGTGCAAGGATTACTGGGGACATTATTTCATGCAGCTCAGGCTTCCAAAGTTGCATCCTGGTGATCAAAGACACGGCAGAGGTTTGGTGATGATGTAAAATGAGGGAATGTTTGTGGGGGAATTGATTTTTCTTTTCATCTCTGTAGAAAGTATCTGTTTGGTGTGCAAGCTTCTCTAGTTCTTCACAGAGGGATTTCAGCAATAAAGAGCTGCTCTAGTCGAAGAACGTGTCCAAACAAGTTTGTCTTTTCTTTTTATACCTTACAGCTGACTGTGTTTAGTTCTAAATGATGAGGCCCCATCATATCTGAGAGACCTTACAGAGTTCCCAGAGTCTTAAATGTCAGGTCCCAGTTAGGGAACCGGGTACCAGTTAGGGTTCACGGGACAGACATGGTCTCCAGAGTTTAGACTAGACTTCAACGTTTCCTTTATAGTTAGTACTAGTACTCATATTCATGTTTTAACTCGACACATATACACAGTGGAGGCGAATAGAGTAAAACTTTTATCAATATTTCAATATTGATTTCATTTCTCAAGACGATTCACGGTTCAATACATAATGCAGTGAGTCAGACTGTGTTTACAGGAATCACCTGCTGTCAAACATTTTGTACCTGATGGGTCGGTCACAAGCAGATATTCCAGCCTCTGGTTGCCAAGGTAATTCTTTAATGTACTCTATTAAGCACTCACTAATATCCAGTCAGTGTATCCAATCGTTTTCATTGGTACTCATTTCAGTGATTGAACCTGATGCCACTGACTCTTTCTGGTGTCTGGTTTCTGCTTTGCTCCCAGTCACTTCCTGTGTGGTCACTGGTGTCTGTTCCTGGAGGAGTGGTCTGCTCAGGTGTTCATGGTGTTCTTCTCTTTCTTGTTCCTGTTTTATTTCCTGATTCATTGATTTTATGCTTTATCTGCTCCTCACCAGGTCTGTGAGGTGCGCTGGCTGTCAGGATGAGTTTGATCTGAGGCTTTCTGAATCCGGTTGTTCAGTGATGACGCGACGAATCCTACTTCCGGGTCTAAAGTAGTCTGCGTTTAATATGGCTTTTGTGTTGTTAACATGTTTAATGTTATGTATTTTCTTCTATTTGATCTCAAAAAGCTCCTAAAACAGTCAGTGATCCCTGTTGACCTCCCTCGGCTTTTATTACCACTAATCGTTTATTTAAGCTCAGTCTTTAAAACCTTAGGATGTAGCTACAGCCCAGCCCATGCAGCAGTATATGAATGACTAACCTGGTATTATGGATGGATTATCTCAGTTGTTCTCCTGGCTGAAGTTTGGTCCTTTTACAGCATCCTGCCATGCGATTACATTTGTTTCTGACCACCGAGAACACTCACGTTAACTTTTATCGAGTGGAAAAAAAGTTAGCTTGTTTATATTATGCTAGCATAGCTGTGTCGCTAGCGGTCACGTAGCACATCATTATATATATAATGATGTGCTACGTGACCGCTAGCGACACAGCTAACAACAACGACACAGTAACCCTACAAACGTCACTGCTGTTTAGTTTTCTGTCTTCATTTATGCTGGAAGTGATAACAGAGCTGTACGTTTGAATTTGTTTCCAAAACCCCGCAGTCAGGACATGCTATATTGTATTTAGATAGAAGCTAGCGAGCTAACTCCCTGCTAACTTCTAACTCCGTTAAATGTCATAAATTCCGTTTTCATGGATGCCTGGATGTTAAACTCAATTGTTACACCTGGTAGAGCAGAACGCTGATCATTTTATTAAAGATGAAAGACTTTAGACAGTTTTTCAACTCTCAGTAATGCCACAGTGATCGTTTGATATATGGACCTGCAGCGGAGTTTAGGCCCAGACACGGCTAGTGACGTCAGACTTAACGACCGGATAGAGGTTCTGATGGAGGAAGACAGAGTGTGCTTAAGTGGAATGTGATTGAAATTAATGTATCATGTATGTATTTATAGGCTTAATGCCACTCTGTCAGCTTGGCCTTGGACTGATGTGACTGTGCGAGGTTTTGAAAGAGAGAATTAGTATTTTTTTTTCTGATTTTTCATATTGTCACAAACTGCGACTGCAACACTGAATGAATTATTCATAACAGAGTGGCTTCACGTCTCCAGAGAGTGCATCAAAGTCAACTTTTCCTGTATGTTCATTCATCTGTGAGCCAAGATGTTTATTAAAAGCTTTCCTGAAATTTGATTTGGTTTGTCCACTTTACTTAAATCTAATTGCACTTTGGCTGCAGTTGATGTGGAAAACTTTGACTCAGCAGGAGTCAGTGTAATCAGCCAATCACGGCACAGCTCTACAAGGTCCTGCGCTTCAAAATCATTTGGTAAAAACTCTTTAAACACACCAGCGGCAGGGCAGAATTAGCCCAGCACATGGTCTCAGGGAAAAATCAAATAGGAGTGTTTTAGTCACGACCATACCTGCATAAAAACTCACGCCAATGCATGTTGACTGATTTTAGCTCTGAGCTGCCTGAGCTGTAGAGAAACTTAAAAAAGAGCGATGCAAACCAAAAATGGAGAATATCCACCTTCAGAATAAAAGTTGTGCTTTAGTGCTATAACCAACTGTTTCAGCAGACAGAACCTTTACTTTGAAGGCAGCCACCCTCTGTTTTCCAACTATGTCTCACTTTTTCAAGTTTTACTACGACTTGCCAAGTAATTCGAAGTGTTTGCAGACATGTTTGCCCCAAATGTGCGAATTGATGGCGATCTGCAGAAAACTGCTCACGACCAAAACAGCTGCAAGGCGATTTTTTAGTGTGACCAGTTTAACACGAGCAGCAGAACTTACAACTGCTCGGCGAGTTCAGATTTTTCTTCAGCGAGGAGTGGTTTCTGGATGGATGCTAACTGGTCTCTAGGCCTGTGTGACTGAAGCCTTAGCAAGCTGCATCCATAAACCTGTAGGTGAAGTGCTAAGATAAAGGTGTGCTACCCAGGAGGCAGAGTGTTTCATTGGCTGTTTTAGGTTTATGTATCAGTCTATCATTTTGTGATAAATCATCTATCACTAACATGAGTTCACACTCTTTTTAACCCGAGTCAGTGTAATCTCCAGATCACACACACACACTCAGTAATAGCACAATGCTGAGCTACATGTAAGTCTCACTTCTTCCTTGGTCAAGGTCGTAGTGGATGGTTTACTGCTTAACAATAGAGCATCTGTTATTTTCCATAATAGGATTTTATTAACGAAGGGTGTTTTAAGCCCTTGTGGAAGGAGATTGCAGGCAGCGCGTTGCACAGCTGCTGTCTGTATTATACTGAAAGCATCAAATTCATTGGGAGAGAAGTGCTGAGAAGTTTTGGAGGTTGTCGTCATCCATGAGACTGTTCCCACTCCTTTCTCCTCATGATCCTGGAATTGGTGAAGACTCCCTATTTTCAAACTGTGTATAATCAGCTCAACTTTTAAATGCCACCAATTTATGTCACTGGACCAGGATGCACTCTAAATATTTAATTAATTTCACCTTTTTAGGTCATAATATAAGAACGATAACGACACAAATCTTGAGCCAACTCCAGTTTCTTTATATTTTGTGTCCACTGAGCCAGACTTTTAATTTTTAAAGTGAGCTTGAGCAACAGTTCTTCAGGCTTTCTGAAGGTCTTTCAGGGTTTTTGTTGGACACTGGCTGCTTTTTAAATCATGGTTCACCTCAACACACTGACATAACTGGACAGGAAACTGGCAGGTTTATAGAGGAAACTCTATAGCCGGTTACCAAGATTACGTGAAGTACCCTCAGAAGGTCTGCTAGATGATGTTAATGCAGCACTACGGGCAATACCTACAACCACGATTACCGACACTAACAAGCTGATCTACAATACGGCAGCAGTGATCAGTGAGATGCTTGGCTACAAGTTGAACAGCCACAAGGGGCAGTACCCTCCATGGAGAAGGAGGCTAGAGGGCAAGATCAAAGTAGCACGGAGGGAGGTTAGCCAACTAACGGAGTTGCAGAAAGGTGCGACGAATAAGGTGCCTAAGAAATACAGCAAGCTGTCCATACCTGAGGCCTTGGAAACTGCCAAGCAAAGACTCACAGCCTTGGCCAGCCGCTTGAGGAGGTACACCAGAGAGATAGAAGGCAGGAGAATAAACCAGCTGTTCTCCACAGAACCAGCAAAGGTGTACTCTCAGTGGCAAGGGAACAATAAGAGAACAGCACCACCAAGGCTGGAGACGGAGCAATACTGGAAGAGCATATGGGAGAAGGATGCAACCCATAACGGCAATGCTCAGTGGCTAGTGGATCTGAGGGCAGACCACAGCGACCTCCCTGAACAGGGTCCAGTAACCATCACAGTGGCAGATATCCAAGAAAGGGTCTCCAGTATGAAGAGTTGGACAGCACCAGGGCCCGACATGGTTCACGCCTACTGGCTGAAGAAGCTGACTGCACTCCACGAGCGTCTGGCAGCACAAATGAACCAGCTGCTAGTTAACGAGAGACACCCGGAATGGCTAACTGAAGGCCGGACGGTCCTGATCCCCAAGGACCCCAAGAAGGGACCGGTCCCCTCCAACTACCGACCAATAACCTGCCTCAGTACTACATGGAAGCTCCTGTCAGGCATCATATCGGCTAAGATGAACAGGCACATGGGTCAATACATGAGCGGGACACAGAAAGGAATTGGCAAGAATACCAGAGGCGCAAAACACCAGCTACTGGTAGACAGAACAATCAGCCGAGACTGCAAGACCAGACTGACCAACCTGTGCACTGCCTGGATTGATTACAAGAAGGCCTATGACTCAATGCCCCACAGCTGGATACTGGAATGCCTAGAATTGTACAAGATCAATGGGACCCTAAGAGCCTTCATCAGGAACTCAATGGGGATGTGGCGTACAACACTAGAGGCCAACTCCAAGCCCATAGCACAAGTTACCATCAAGTGCGGGATCTACCAAGGAGATGCTCTGTCCCCACTGCTGTTCTGCATAGGCCTGAACCCCCTCAGTGAGATCATTAACAAGACTGGCTACGGATACCGACTACGGAACGGAGCAGTTGTCAGCCACCTCCTGTACATGGATGACATCAAGCTGTATGCCAAGAGTGAACGAGACATCGATTCACTGATCCACACTACCAGGCTATACAGCAATGACATTGGAATGTCGTTCGGACTGGAGAAGTGTAGTCGGATGGTAACAAAGAGAGGGAAGGTAGTCAGAACTGAGGGGATTGAACTACCAGAAGGCAACATTGCAGACATAGAGGACAGTTACAAGTACCTGGGGATCCCGCAGGCAAATGGGAACCATGAAGAGGCCGCTAGAAAGGCTGCAACCACCAAGTACCTGCAGAGGGTCAGGCAAGTCCTGAGGAGTCAGCTGAATGGTAAGAACAAGATCCGGGCCATCAACACATACGCCCTGCCCGTGATCAGGTACCCTGCTGGGGTAATAGGCTGGCCAAAGGAGGAGATAGAAGCCACTGACATAAAGACAAGAAAGCTCCTTACCATGCATGGAGGGTTTCACCCCAAGTCCAGCACCCTGAGGCTGTACGCTAAGCGGAAGGAAGGGGGCCGGGGACTGGTGAGTGTCAGCACCACAGTCCAGGATGAGACAACGAACATCCAAGAATACATTGGGAAGATGGCCCCAACTGACCGAGTGCTCAGTGAATACCTCAGGCAGCAGAAACCCAAGAAAGAGGAGGGAGACGAGGAACCATCATGGAAGGACAGGCCCCTGCACGGTATGTACCACCGGCAGATAGAGGAGGTGGCTGATATCCAGAAATCCTACCAGTGGCTGGACAAAGCTGGACTGAAAGACAGCACAGAGGCACTAATCATGGCAGCACAAGAACAAGCTCTGAGTACAAGATCCATAGAGGCTGGGGTCTATCACACCAGGCAAGACCCCAGGTGCAGGCTGTGTAAAGATGCCCCAGAGACAATCCAGCACATAACAGCAGGGTGCAAGATGCTAGCAGGCAAGGCATACATGGAACGCCATAACCAAGTGGCCGGCATAGTGTACAGGAACATCTGTGCCGAGTATAACCTGGAAGTCCCGAGGTCAAAATGGGAGATGCCCCCAAGGGTGGTGGAGAATGACCGAGCTAAGATCCTGTGGGACTTCCAGATACAGACGGACAAAATGGTGGTGGCTAACCAACCGGACATAGTGGTGGTAGACAAACAGAAGAAGACGGCCGTAGTGATCGATGTAGCGGTTCCGAATGACAGCAATATCAGGAAGAAGGAACACGAGAAGCTGGAGAAATACCAAGGGCTCAGAGAAGAGCTCGAGAGGATGTGGAGGGTGAAGGTAACGGTGGTCCCCGTGGTAATCGGAGCACTAGGTGCGGTGACTCCCAAGCTAGGCGAGTGGCTCCAGCAGATCCCGGGAATAACATCGGAGATCTCTGTCCAGAAGAGCGCAGTCCTGGGAACAGCTAAGATACTGCGCAGGACCCTCAAGCTCCCAGGCCTCTGGTAGAGGACCCGAGCTTGAAGGATAAACCGCCCGCAGGGGCGTGCTGGGTGTTTTTTTATATATATACACATATAGTATATACACTGGGTGAATGTGCATTAGTAGCAGCAAGCAGGTGAATTCTGTACATTAATATGAATAGATATCTGACTATTTTACAGGATAGACAATATAAACATATTTAAAATTAAAGGAATTGAAATGTACATTGTGCCTTGGTTTAGTGTCTGGTTTAGTGGCATTGTAAAGCGCTTTGGTTGCCTTGAAAAGCACTATATAAATCCTATCCATTATTATTATTCTCTACTTTCTTTATATTATGAAGTCAAGACAATACAATAATACAAAGAGCCTTGAAGCAACTGCTGTTGTGATTATCACTATATAAATAAAATTTAAATTGACATGAACAAAATTTTTGACAGTAAGGGCCCATTCATTATATATTTGGTTCAGTTCAGGATTTTACATATACATCATTCAAATAACTGCAAAAATAGTCTTTTACTGGTACTCAAATACATGCCTGGCAGTTCATCCGTCTGTCCATCCATCCATCCATCCATCCATCATCCGCCCGTCTGTCCATCCATCTGTTCGTCCATCCATCCATCATTCATCCATCCATCCATCATCCGTCCGTCCGTCCGTCCATCCATCCATCCATCCATTCATCCATCATCCGCCCGTCTGTCCATCCATTCATCATCCGCCCGTCTGTCCATCCATTCATCATCCGTCCGTCTGTCCGTCCATCTGTTCGTCCATCCATCCATCCATCCATCCATCCATCCATCCATCCATCCATCATCCGTCTATCCATCCATCCATCATCCATCCGTCCGTCTGTCCGTTCATCCATCCATCCATCCATCCATCCATCCATCCATCCATCCATCCATCCATCCATCCATCCTCTTAACCACTTGTCCAGTCCGAATTGTGATGGATTGCTTGAAGGCTTTGCAGGCGCAGTCCAAATTTAAACTTAATCAGAACAAAATGAAATAAACAAAATATTATTTATCAAGGAAAAAAGTAAAAATGTCTAAAAAGATTTTTTTTAAAACAGCCATATATCACAGAGGCATGTCGAACTCTCTCTCTCTGGCTCTGAGAGCATTGCTCATCCCACTGACTAAACCGAATCTACAGTTACTCACTCACATCCCAACTTTCTGGTACAAAACTTTTAAAAAGTTCAAAAAGGGTGTGGGGGGGCCACAGCCCCGTCCTCCAGGGCGTGAAGCAGGTGTGGAGGAGATCAAAACTCCAGACATCCAGAGGCCCCCAGAACACAAGAGACCAAGGAAGACCAACAGAGGGGCAGCCGCGCCACTGTCCCGGAAAGAGCTGAGGAGAGTCCCAGATGAGGGCTCACTCAGCAGCCGCGGAGCAGAAGCCAGGGGGAGTTGCAGTGACGCGCCCGTGAGCTCCGCCGGCAGCCAGCTGCGCCTGAGTGACCGAGCCCCAGGCCGAGAGGCCGGGGGCACCCCACCTCCGAAGTGGCCCGAGCGAGCCCCAGGCTCCAGGCCCCGATAAGCGGCCGCCAAGGAGTGAGCCGGTGTGTACCTGGACGCCCATCCCCGGACACAAAGAACCACCAACGCACCGATGTCTGAGGGGGTCCGCCACTGGCAGGGGAAGTGGTGGTAGGGGGAGATAGGCCTCCAAACCTTGGAGGGCCTGAGATGTCCCCAGAGATTATTACATGAAGGAACCTTTTAAAAAAACAAAAAACAAGCGCGTCCATGCTCACAGGTGTACACACGGGTGATCACACCCACAAACTACACCCTTTTTGGCTCCTACCTCAAAGCACACTGTGTTCTGTTGATCTTATGTGCTGCACAATAATGTTTAACATTTAGTATTTACTGTCATATTCCCATATATCATTGTGATGTTGTTTATTCTATTACTCTTGTTCTCTTCTGCTTGCTTTCTTTTTTCTTTCTCAGCAGGTGACCCAGGTGATTGATATATGCATTTTTTTCTTCTTTTTTTCTCTGCCCGTTCTGTTGGTTTTTGTCTTTTGCCCTTCTCCCCCGTCCCTCTTCTCAGCTGTTTCTCTTTCCCTCTTTCTTTCTCCCCTTCTTTCCCCCAGTCAAGTCTGTCCCGTATTCAGTAAGTGAAAATAAAATAAACAATAAAAGGTGAATCAAATGGACCATTACGGCAAGGCTGGGATGGTCAGTTTGGTAAAGTAAATCCGTTGGGCATCTTTCTTTGCCTTTAGACAACAATTCTGATGGCAAAAGAGCCAAACGGGACAGGCCAAAAAAAAAAAAAAAAAAAAAAGTTCAAAAAGGGGCAGCCAAGCAGCTAAAATCCAACTTCAAAGAGTTGGAAACATTGAAACAACACAGCATCGAAACTGAGCAGAGCTTCCAGGTCAGAAAAGTGAAGCCAACCTCAAGTGGCTTCTTTTTAAAGGCCACCGGGGGGGCGATACATGTGGTCACAGAAAGAGTTTCAGTTTTACTGAAGTCTATGGGAAAACAACCCTTTGCTCTGACCTCTTTAAGTAGTTCCTTGTTGACTTTATGGACTCGGGCACTCATTTCAGGTCATACTGAATAAGCATTAAGTCCATACAGTTTACTTATTCTATGTGAAAGGCAGCAGAATTATCCAGGACATGCTCACTGCGTGTGCCGTTTCACTGTCAGATCTGCCCCACTTTCAAATCCCCGACACGCCAACGGTGTAAATCTTGAGGCTTCAGAGCGAGACTTCAGAAACCAGTGGATGATATCATGGAAACTACTCCACCTTTCATCCTGTCTGTGATGATATAAACATACAGATGACAAATAACTTTATTTGGGCATTTTACACAATCTTTTTGGACACAGGTTTGTAATATCTCATATCTAGTAGTTGTGAAACCTCATTTTTGCACTGGCTAAACAGCTGACTGTATCTAAACTGTCCACATGTGTGACTGTGACAGCGCTCCGTAACGTCAGCAGCTTGTAGTCCAACCCACCGACTCTATGATTAGCATGCTTGTTTCAGAGCTCTGGAAAGAGCTAACATCATTACAAAGATGAATTAAATTCAGGTTCCTTGCACTGCATCATTTCTGCTGATTGTCTGTCTGATCCAAACAGCTGAAGTCTGCCTGGATGTGACATCCGCAGCTGCTTACTACTTTCAACTTTTCCTACAAACCCAAGTTTCCCTGTGAGGATAACAAGGAGTCTTATCCCTGGATCATGTTTGGCCCAGATTCAAACTCCATCAGTGCTGCACAGAGACGAAAAACAAGACCTCTATTCTTTTTCTGCTTCCTTTAGTTCCATCCACTGATGAGCGGTAATCCAGTGGGGAATGAGGAGTCTCTGCCAGACTGAGTGTCCAGCCGTCTTATTATTATTTGGCTTAATAAAAGTCTGTTTTTTGGACAGTTTTTATCTTTTGCAGAGCTCCAGTTTTGAACCCTGTTGAGTCCACAGCAGTGATGGAGAGTGCAGAGAAGAGCATTTCTGTCTAATTATTAACCTTTGTTTAACTAGAAGGGCGACCGAGCTTTAGCACTCTGTTTCCACCTGCTCCCTTCTTCAGCGCTGCATTAACTGTTGGCAGATGGCCATCACAATCAGACATGAATTAGAGCGATTGAGCTGAAGAGGTTTGGAAAAGCAAGAAGTGACATTTACTGACAGGAAAATAAGTCTTAATAATGAATCATAAAGCAACAATGTGTCTGGATGTGAATTATTAGGATCTTTTGTGCAACTTATACCGACTACAGCACTTAGGACCCATATACTTAAATTTTAGACCATAAGCAGTGCCATGAATTTCACCTAAAGTTTCGAATTGTTTACCACAGAGATGGTAAACAATTAAAACTGCTACAGAGCCTTGTGCTGATGTTCTTCATTTTGTGCTGTGCAGGCAGAGTGCCAGCTTGACACGAGGCAAAAGCTACACATTTTCTAGTCTGACGCACACTGCAAACAGAACTGTAGCGCTGCACACCAGTCCTTCCAAAGCCAGTGCAGTGAAAATACTGTAAACCACCTTCTTTGAGGTGTCGGTCGTTTTAGACGACACAAACTACCTGATTAGTAACCCAACTCTGACTGACAGTCATTGGAGGGATGCAGGGGACTCTGGAAATAAATTAAAGACATGCACGTCTTCCAACGTCTTTAAGTTTTTAATCTTTGGACTTTTCCTATCAAAATGTAAATATTTGCACTCGTGTTCAGTCTCCGGGGTTATAATTATACAGCACTGTCAGAGAGGAGGAGGATGATTGGTCTTTACCTACAAGAACCAGGAATTTAGCAAATGATAGTATCATGTAGTCACCATCATGAAGGAGTGAGAGAAACTGAGTCAAGGTGAAAATCCTTCCTGCCAGCAATGTTGAAAACTGTGCACAAGTACATAAATACTATTAGTGGAATAACTTTTGAAGGCATTTTTGGGGCTTTAGGTGGTGACACTCACCCTGAACAGCTTCTGTCTCTGCAGCAATGGTTGGATGATAAGACAGGTACTGGAAAAATTAAATCCTGAGCATGACAAAGCCACCGATATGATCGAAGTGAGAGCCAGCACGCTGCAGCAGGTAAATAGTGACATCACCAACCTCTACATGAACCTGTTAAACAAACTGAAGAGGGGCAAGAGCATCTCAGCTAAGCCTGGTGAGACCAGTCTCTCCAGTCCCTTCATGATATGCAAGGTTAAGCCAACTGGTCTGAAGTTGTTAAGGCCAGAAGGCGCGTCTGTCTTCGGTCCCAGCAATAAACAGGACACAAAACAATGAGATGACATATTATAACCTCTGTCTATTCAGCGTATTCCTGCAAATCACCTACAGCCTGTTTATTAATAACACCAAGTAACATACAAGTAATGCTAGAATTTTCTCTATATACAGTTTTTATGAACACTTAAAATAGCTACAGAGACCAACGTGAGGTAGAACAGGTCATCTGTGAATCGAAGGTTCAGTGGTTCGATTCCTGGATGCTTAAATTTGTATCACATTGTTACATCAGGCATTTTTTGCAATTTTGTTTTTCTTTTTGGGGAGAAAAGAAATCACACTGATGACAAAGAAGTCGCAAAATCTCACTTGTCTTTAAAGGGTTAATGAGGCTTGTAGTAGGAAAGCACTGTGAGTGCTGAGAGTAGAAAAGTAGTTTTTTATGTAGCAGTCTGCTTATGTCCTTCATTTATATTCAAGTGGCACCAGGACTCACCACCTGGACACTTTAAAAATGTTCCCGGTGAAGGATTCGTTCGTCAGCGGTGTCGACAGACTGACAGAGGGAAAACTGAAACACGTCTTTATGTTCTGCCCCTCGTCGGTAAGTAACTCTTATTTTTCTACCCTGAAACTTGTTAAAACAGGTTCAGAACTTGTGGTGGAGAGGTCCTCTGAGACCTTGTCCTCTGTGGGTGAAATGGACCAGAAATCAGCCTGCCAGAGGAATTAATAAGGTTATTAGTCATGCTACTCAAACAGCAACACAGTTTGACCAAACACAAATAAATAATGTGGAATAAATCATAATGCGGGAAGGAAATTGTACACGCTGGCGTGCGGTTACTGCAGTGGTTTGACAAATGAGGTGGTAAATGACCTTCACAGCGGGCGGCTGGAGTCTGAAAAGAGAAAAGAGGAAATGTTTCTGCAGGTAAAGGGAAAATGTTCAGGCCCATAGAGGTGGGAGAGGCATTACAGCAGCAGGGTTAGAGGTTCAAATCCCTCTGACCGTCATACAGATGACTTATAAAACTTTGTACTATGTAGAGAAAAGGCCTGTGACGAATGGCAGTTAAATATTCAGCACAAATCATTTTTTTAATGAGGATGAGGTGGAGATAAACGCGTGCGATCAGCCAGAACTCTGAAATCCCGGCTTCTTCTGATGTCTTATAATAAAAGCTCATTTTTTATGTATGATTCATGCGCGGACTCAAACTTTCCTCAAGGCGAGGATCCAGGCTACAGAGCAAAGAAAACCTCCGTGCCAAACATCAAATATTTAGTGTCCTGCACATTAAAGTTTCTTAATATTGTCCCTGCTGAGTCAACACACACACACACACACACACACACACACACACACACACACACACACACACACACACACACACCATCTGTCCTTTCTTGCATTGTTTTTTTTTCTTTAAATGTGAGTATTTGTGTCTTGATTCATCATTTTTGCTTCATTTACAAACACCTGGATTTGAATATATTCTACTAATGTCTGAGTTTGGAAATCATCTCAGTCGTGCTATTGAAGCAGCATCAAGTATAACCTCAGATGGATACATGGATACACCAAAATGCTAATACTGAGGATCGACAGCGTGAAGTCCATGAAATGGGTGGAATTACGGTTTACATGCGGCCTGTGGTTCCTGCGTGTTGGCTTGATTGGTGCACGTAACGAGCTGGATGAATGCCTGACGTCCTGCAAAATGTGAAACATCACAATAACTTGAAACGTGAACCCACAGAGAACTCATTGCTCACCGTTTTCCCTGCTAGCCTCTTTCTATCCAAGTCCAAACACGGCTATCACAGTAATAATAATAATAATAAGAATACATTTTATTTAGAAGCGCCTTTCAAAGCACTCAAGGACACTTTACAGAGCAAATAAGAGAAGCATAAAAACAGGAAATGAACACAATGATAAAACAAAGTTTAAGAGCATGAAGCAGTTATACAGAGTAGCCTATATTGAACAGGTGGGTTTTGAGGGTGGACTTAAAAAGGGGGAAAGAAGTGATGTTTCTGAGGGGCAACTAAAAGCCCCGCCCCCATGGTAATAAGACGAAATGAAGGAACAGAAAGAAGAAGAGAAGAGGAGAATCTGAGGCACCGGGATAGGATGGAGATCTGTACCAAGTCAGAGAGATATGGTGGGGAGAGAGAATGAATAGCCTTAAATGTGTAGAGGAGTATTTTAAAATGAATGCAGAGTTGAACTGGGAGCCAGTGGAGGTGCTTCAGGATAGGGGTGATGTGGTGAGTAGAGTCCTAGTAATAATACAGGCAGCAGAGTTCTGGACACACTGAAGCTTGTTGAGGGGTTTTTGTGGCAGGCCAGATAAGAGTTATCTGATGCAGTACCCAGCATCATTATCTTTTTGCATTTTACATTTAAAAAACTTCACTGCAGTGAACACATTTTTTCTTATTCTTTTTAAGGAGGTCTTTTATATTCCAGCAGATATTTCTGGGATCCTGCTGCACACAAACACACAGACGCGCCCTGGCCGGGACACCGAGTGTCTTTCAGACTGATTGTAAATGGTGGCCATTAAACTCGGAGTAAAACATCATGTTGTCTGAATCCCAGCTAACAAGATGAGCATCAGGACCTGAACTGACAAAGGCGTCAGCAGATGTTTTACTCTTGTAATCTCCAATAAATAATTAATTAATTAATTAGTGGCTGAGTCATTCTCGTTGGATGTCTGTCATCTTAATGAGCTTAATTTAAATTCAGGACTTTCAGCTTAGTGACTCATCTGAGTAAAAAAAAAAAATCTCCACGGCTGATCTCAGAGCTGTTGTTCATTATTCATGGTCCGTGGAGCAGCTCGAGATGACATCATCACCACAGTCTGTTCAGCCAGACGCCGCCGCAGACTCACATGTCGGGTGATGTAGAAGCACGGTATGAGCTTTACCATCACGCTCTTGGTTTAAGGTCCTGCACCCTCCACTGTACCGTCCAGCATCGGCTTCTCCTTTGAAACATCTCTCCGTCTCTTTATATATTGTAATTTTGTGCATAAATAAATGAGCTGTGGGAGTTGATGTGCTTCACAGATCAGCGGATGAGTGTTGTTGCTTTTCAAAAGACTTCCTGTTGCACCACATCTGAAAGCTGGAGGTTAATTTGCAAATTCATATTTTCATTTCACTTTTGAAAACTTTAAATATTGATCAAAAACCTCCATCTACAAAACATAAGTGTCACGGACCCAGTTCCAGGGATTCGGGGTCCGTGAGCAGTGTGGACTACTATTGTAGTTATTATTATTATTATTATTATCATTATTGTGGTTGTTGTTATTATGGTTGTGTCTGCTGTTTTTCCGTGTTGGTGTACTGTCAGGTGTTTAGGGGTGTGTGCTTGTGTATGTGAGGGTGCGGTCGTGGCAGGCACTTTTAGGCCTGGTGGGTGTGGCCCTGCCAGCTGACCGGTCCCACCCAGGAATCCACACACACCTGGCGCCGATCAAGCCTCGTCAGAGGAGCTTGAAAACAGTGTGGCTGAGAGCTCCTCGACGCTGGATCGTTGAGTGACTTCCCGTCAGTCTTAAGTGTATTGTGCAAGGTTAGTGCAAGTCTACTGTTAGGTTTTGTACTCACGGCTGCCTTTGGTATGCGTGTTTCCTCAGGAGGAATTGTGGCGACCAGGAGGCAGCACACGGAGAGTACACAGGGAACGGAGACAGAGCACGGAGCACGGGATAAAGGAGAAGACACGGAACGGGAGTTGGGATCGCACGGGGGGATTTATTGTTGTTCGGATTGTCACCACTGTAAATAAACACTGTTGCACTGTAGAGTCCTGCATTTTGGGTCCTCCTTTCCCCACATCCCCACGGTCTGCCAGCGAGACCGTGACAGAACGATCCAGCCATTATGGGCCCAGCGGACTCAAGGACCGTCTCACAGGAGGAATTGCTCGCCCAGCTCTGGAAATACTGTCGGAGCATTATCCAGGCGGCAGATCCACATCAGAGACACTTACAGGTCGTATTTTTTGATTCCTTCTTATCATCAATCACCTCATCTGTGAGCTTTTTGGACATTAAGAGACTAATTTCGATTATAACCACGCTGAGGGAAAGTTCCTGTTTTGAGCTGTTTGGTTTGGGCTGTCCGGGCGAGGAGGATATGGCAACCTCCCTGGGAGCCCTTGCTGCCTATTTCTTTTTTTCATAGGCTGATAGCCTCCCCGCCGTCGCTTGCAGCTCGCTTGTTGGACCCTCCATTGCGGGGGAAACGTTTCACATGCCCTCTGCACCTCACCACATCTCCACTCACCTCTGCGGCACCTGCTGAGTCAGCAGACCAAGGACCGGCAGCTCAAAATCACACAGCTGCTCTCCTGTCCGGCCGGCTGGTGGAACCTCAGCCTGATACGCTGGCCCCGGCATCGTTAAAGAAGCGACGCTTGCGCCGCCGGCGTGCCTCACCGCAGTCAGACTCTAAAACTTTCCAACAGCCGGCTGTGGTGAGTCATATGGACAATTCATCTTCATTCACCTCATCTGTTTATTCACGGGACTGTGTGAAAGCTAACCTCGTAGCACAGCCAGCTGCCCAGCCTGTAGCCGTAGCACAGCCAGCTGCCCAGCCTGTAGCCGTAGCACAGCCAGCTGCCCAGCCTGTAGCCGTAGCACAGCCAGCTGCCCAGCCTGTAGCCGTAGCACAGCCAGCTGCCCAGCCTGTAGCCGTAGCACAGCCAGCTGCCCAGCCTGTAGCCGTAGCACAGCCAGCTGCCCAGCCTGTAGCCGTAGCACAGCCAGCTGCCCAGCCTGTAGCCGTAGCACAGCCAGTCCAGTCAGCCTCTCGTCTTCATCCTCAGTTGGAGGCTGATATGCCTGCTGGAACTACCCTGCCATTATGTCACCCGCCTGTTGTTTCTACATCGCTGTCCAGTCTACCACGAGTAGCTGCCGCACCATTATCACCTCCGCCCTTTGCAGCTACTTCTCCACCAGCGTCCCATCAGACTGCAGCGACCGCAGAACTCTCGACTTCACCATCCACATCACCCGCTCGACCGTCATCTTCGCCACCTGCAGCTTCCGCATCGCCATCTTCAACGACCATCTATACCCGCGTCGCAGCCGGAGGAGCGGCTCAGCGAGCGGGAGGAGCCCGCGTCGCCAGCTGTGGAGCTCAGCGAGCCGGAGCAGCTCAGCGAGCAGGAGCAGCTCAGCGAGCAGGAGCAGCTCAGCGAGCCGGAGGAGCTCAGCATGCCCGAGCAGGAGCTCAGCGAGCGGGAGGAGCTCAGCATGCCCGACCGTGACAATAAGCTTATCCTGAAGGGATTTGCATCATGCTAAGTTTTGCTTCTTTTCTTTCTTCTCCACCTGTTCATAACCAGCTCATCAGTCCTTGTGTAACGACACCTGTGAGCTCCTCAGTTATCAGACTGTGTTAAACTGTACTCGAGCAGTTTACCCACTTTCTCTGCTTTCCCGGGCTCTTCTTCTTCTTCTTCTTCTTCTTCTTCTTCTTCTTCTTCTTCTTCTTCTTCTTCTTCTTCTTCTTCTTCTTCTTCTTCTTCTTCTTCTTCTTCTTCTTCTTCTTCTTCTTCTTTGTATAGTAGGCTGTTAATATGTTTGTCTGCAATAAGTTGTACATTTTAACTTGGGCGTTAGAGGAACTGCATGCAGTTTTTAGCTTATTTTTCAGCCATCGATTCTGCTGCTCGGTTTGTCGCATTCCCAGTTTGTCTTTTTTTGTTTAAATATGGATGCAGCCTGTTTTTTCCTTTCCCTGCATCTTGTCTGGGCTCTGCGATCACCGGTTTATGACCTCTAGATTGGATGTTTGACTTAGCTCTGCCTCTTGCATAATTTTTCCTTAAAGAGCAAATCTTTTTATCTTTTCAACTTGGACTGTACAAATGTTAGGAGTGCTCACAGCGGGCTCATCCATCGCCTAAAAGCAAACATTAACCACCAGCTGTGTTTATACTAAGTGCTTCCTTAATTGGAAATATGTCTGCAGCCCTTTATGAATCATAGACAAAACGTTGGACCTCAAATTAAACAAAATACAACAAGAAAGAAAGAAAGATGTTCTGCTCAGGGCAGGTTGTAATGATGAGAATAAAAACTCCTGCAGAGCTAAAAACCTTCCCATGTCTCCCTCCATTATTCAAGGTAGGACCTATTTTCGCTCTGGAGCTATCCGCGGGGCTCGGCCGGTGCAGGAAGTGCAGCCTTGGCACATCATCAGCTGATGTCTCGGGGAAAGGACACATCCACCCTTGATGGGAGCGCATATGAACAGAGGCTGAGGCGTCCCTCACTTCCTGTCATCTCATCATTGAAACCTCAAATTATGGCCCCGTGCAATTGATGAGCTGTCACGCGTGACCCTGTGGAGCCGTCAGGGCGTCAACACCCTGAAATGAGCGGGTCTGGGCGAAATGGCAAACAGCTTAATTTCGAGGGAACGGTGACACTTTGACGGACGCGCGGTGATGTATGCACGCTCTAATGTGGCAGTGGGAAAGTAAATGAAGGGTTTTGCTTTAAATGGCCTAGACTCGCATCAGCACCTGATTTTCATGACAGCGCATTAACATAAAGCAATTAAACATGCTTTAGTTAATGGTTTTCAGGGATTTCGTTCAAAAGAAGCGAATTCATTACCTTTAAAAGAAGAAACACCGACAATTATCACGTCCAAAACTTCACAAATACAAAAGTAATCGTTCAATTGGGGGCACGCTGTTTGTATTTGGGCTCTCTTTGACAAGATCAGCGTGAAATGTGAAATTAGGAAGTCACATGGAGGCAGGTTTGACATTTGAAATGTCTGCAGTGTTTGTAAATGAGCACTGAATAATCAGTTACAGCCACACCAACACTTTGCATCCGATTTAAAAATGTTGCTCTGTGAACGAGGAGCTCTCGAAGCACGATCAGGCTGCAGTGTCAGGGTTCAGAGGTCACGCTCTGCAGCTACGTGCACACACTCTCTCCTTCTGATGGCGATCTCGCTTTGGCTCGCTCCTTCGGTGGATTAGCTGCTCCTAATTTTTGTGACTTTGTATTAATAAACTCATTTTCTGAAGAGCAAATTGAAAGTCGCCTTTTTGAGAAACAAACAAAACTGCATTCCAAAGCACATCTACAAAAACACGGACGGCGTCGCCGGTAAGAGCGCAGCCAGGATTTAATCAGACTTAATCCCTGAAATTTTATGAGTCAGCTGTTTACATGGAGCATTTTTATTATGTTTATGCTTTTACTGATGGTCCATATTCAAGCAGAGAATATAATAAAAAGACTCTACAAATAGCAAATATATGGTTCATTAACCCTCTGAGGTCCCATCACTGGTCTATACTAAACCCCGTTTGAGGTTTTCTTTTTGTCCCTTGGTTGTCAGGATTTCAGAGATCAATTTTCAAAAGACAAAAAACCATCACACTGATTTGTGACTCTGGGCTCTTTCCCCCCTTTTCTATGTTTCCCTACAGTTTCCCTCGGTCAGGGGCTGTTAGAGAATTTGGGGGACAAACTCGGAATATTCTACAACCAAAAATGAAAAACCAAAGTAAAACTAGAAAGTGGAGCTTTGATGGAATGCAAACTCTTGACTTGTGGGTGGAAGCCTTCTCATTTCTGGCACCCCACCTACCTCCCATTATGTTTGCATCTAGTCTCCTCTAAAATTCACTTCATGCTTGGCCGAAAAACTAAAACTGGCAAACAAAAGTGGAGAAAACGACCAAAAGATTTCAAAGGAGAGACCTCCACCAGCTAGCAAACAGCTTAGGATAGAGATGCATGTGCAAGCAGTAAGACACAGATGGAGGCGATGAGTGCGGAGCAAACAACCAGAATACAGGGAACTGGTTAAAGGCAGGAAGTAGAACCAGCCAAAACACACAAAACACTACCAAAATAAACAGGGAGTGGTTAAAGCATGGAGATGAACAAGGAAGGTGCAGCCATTAAAAAACATGGAAGAAAACCATCAAACAAATAAACGCACCACAAACTCCTGCTTGATAATATTAGTCATCTTTAATCTGGGGCTCATTCAAATCTGCTCTGATATGAAGTAAAACGTCCATAAAATAACTGGAGAATGAATCTAATCTGAGCCTGGGAGGCCCTCGCATGTTAATCACAAGCTTCAAATTAATTATGAAAGAACTCCCCAGAGATGTTTTGACAGTCATCCTCCACACATCGCTACTCATTGTCTTGCCAAGGGGACGCTTGTTAAAGTGAGATTAATTCAGATTAAGTCATAGCGTCGTGAAAATGCCCAAAAAGTAGTCAGAGTATTGGGGAGGGAAACGAGCACGCTGGAGACTCCGTGGTCTCCTGCTGTGTGTGAATATCTTGTCCCACTTTTCCTTATCCGAGAGAAGCAGGCTCGCCGCACCGCGATTAGATTGGGTGAAATTACTCCCCGCTAAACCTCCAGGAGCTGCATGGGGTCCTTATGAGGAGAAGCAAACCCTACACATGGCTCAGGGCAGGAGAAAAGTTGCCTCATTGCTATTCAGTCTATTTTTACCCTCCCCTCGCCCGCCTTGTCTCTACACTGGCTTCTTTTTTCCCAGGAAAGGAGAATTACTGAAATCCTTCCTCAAACAGAATCTCACCAAATGATATCGAGTGCCAGTGAGAGCCGGCCACTGTTCAACGTGTCCTTTATTTGTCCTCAGAAGTAGGCGTCAGAACTGATAGGGATTAAAACAAGACTAATAATGTAAATCTGCAGTTCCCACGTCTTCACGAAGACGAGCTGCAGCATATAAATGAAGCCGAACATCAGAGGAAACACTAAATACTGCGTCTCTGCTCGTTCACAATCTGAGCGAGTAAATTCTGTTTACTTAATAACTACAAGGAAAATGAATCACTGAATAATAAGCAGTGTCAAAATATGACGGAAATTTCATTTAAGCTAAAACTAAGCCACATCACCACACAATGACAGACCTGCACCTCTACAGGTTACAGTATAACCTTTTCGCTGTCATATTATGCGCACATTTGCATATACAGTGTTGACTGTAAATAAAAGATGGACGCAGCCACCACAATATCATCTACTGGTGTCTGAGCTCCTCGTTTTAAAGCCTACAAGATCCACAACCATCTGTTTCTTTTCATGCATTTTATTATTTTGTCAGAGATTATTACATTTTAACTACTGATTTTATCTACTGTTCCTTTCTTTTTTTTCCATTTTAAATCATGCTTTTTATTTGTTTTTGTTTTTAATGTCTCTGTAAAGCACTTTGAATCACCTTGCTGTTGAATTGTGCTATATAAATAAACTTGCCTTGATGATACCAATTTGTAGTTAGCTAAAGATAGCTAGCTTGGTTAGCAAACTGTAGAGGTACAAACACCTGCAAATACCTGCCAAGTGACAGGTAAGTGACAGAATAACAACATGCGGGAATTTCACTCACTAAAACTGATCCACAGACTTCTTCCACAGGGTTGTGGTATATTAACCACACAAGCAAGCCATGTATTTGTCAGATAATTGTACTGTAAATCCTCAAAGAACATTTCAAGCTTCATAAATGAAGCCAGGTTCAGTAGAGCTGAAGGAACTCTGACCATAGTTCAGGAGACACCATCAAGATCAAAAGTACTTTAGTGATCAGAAAGCGATGAGGAGTCACAGCTGAATGGTGAGTTTAATGGGATTTTAGGGCTCGTTGTGTTATTTCATAAGCTTTGTCAGTTTCACTCATGCAGACTCTGCTGATGAAGGTCATGTGGTATGACGGAGAGGTCTGCAAGTGGCAGTGATAGGAACTTAGTTAAAAAGGTTTATTATGATGCACAGACAGGAGTTTGATCATTGCAGACTGGAGTCTGGTTTCAGCAGAGGCTGGAGGCCAGGTGAGTCTGCCAGGTAACATGGGACGAGTTATGGACCTGAGGCAGAGCGCAGGAGAGGTAAATTACCAGACTAGAAGAGCCCATGTTTGTCATGGCTCCAGGTTCTTATTTGGTTCTAGCGTATTTTTGTGGCTGCTTTCCTTGTTTGTCTTTACTTCCTGTGTGTGTCCTTGCTCTTTTGTCAGTGCCTGGTTCACACCAGTGTGTAACTGTGTAATCACTCCCTGCTACGTAGTTTATTTTGTCTTTCCCTTTGTCGAGTTCCCTGTTTAGGCTTCCTTAAGTTTCTTGTACTCAAGTTTGTTTCATCCTGTGAAGTTCCTTGGACTTTGTGTATCCTGGTGTTTGCAAACGGGCACTGAAGATTCATTTTTTTATTTACGCCTGTCATTCCCTCCAGGTAATACACAACACCACGGTTCTTCAGGGGCCACGGCAGGGCGACCGTGGCTCAGGGGGTTGGGAATCGCATCTGTAACCGGAAGGTCGCTGGTTCGATCCCTCGGCTCTCTGTCCTGGTCGTTGTGTCCTTGGGCAAGACACTTTACCCTACTTGCCTACTGGTGTTGGCCAGAGGGGCCGATGGCGCGATATGGCAGCCTCGCTTCTGTCAGTCTGCCCCAGGGCAGCTGTGGCTACAACTGTAGCTGCCTCCACCAGTGTGTGAATGTGAGAGTGAGTGAATGAATAGTGGCATTGTAAAGCGCTTTGGGTGCCTAGAAAAGCGCTATATAAATCCTATCCATTATTATTATTATTATTATTATTCATTCAAAGATGGATTTGTGACTTAGCTTCTTTGCACATGCTTTCTTGACTGCCCTTTGCATCACTTTAAGGGGCCTGTGCACAACACAGAATGTAACTTAGTTCCTACCCCAAAAGGAACAACAATAAATAAAGGAAATAAATAAAATACATAAACACAATAAATTAAGAATATTGACATTTATGGCAGTTAAAACATCACTTGCCTCTGCACCACCATTTTCCTTGTCTTATGTTCGGGCAGGTATCTTGCCCAAGGATATTTGTCATCCATATAATATTCAGTTCCACTGCTACGCCGATGACACCCAGCTCTATCTCTCTACCAAACCTGACTCTACTCTTCCTCCACCCTCCCTCATCCTCTGTCTAGCTGAACTTAATTCTTGGTTCTCCTCCAACTTTCTTAAACTCAACAGCAATAAATCGGAACTTCTTCTGGTTGGCACTAAACGACTGCTATCCAGAATTAACAATTTCTCTCTCACCATCAATAACTCGCTGGTCCCTATCTCTCCCTCTGTGAAAAGCTTGGGTGTCATTCTCGATAGCACATTATCCTTTAACTCACATATCAATAATATTACACGTGCAGCATATTTCCAACTCCGTAACATTAATCGCCTCCGCCCCTTCCTCACACCTCACGCCACTGCCATTCTCATCCATAATCTTGTTATCTCTAGAATTGACTACTGCAACTCATTATTATTTGGCCTTACACAAAAATCTATCAACAAGCTCCAACGTGTCCAGAACTCTGCTGCCCGTATTATTACTAGGACTTCTTCTACCCACCACATCTCCCCAATCCTGAAGCAACTTCACTGGCTCCCGGTCAAATTTCGCATCCATTTTAAAATAATTCTGTATACATTCAAGGCTATTCATTCTCTCTCTCCACCGTACCTCTCTGACTTATTACAGATGAAGCTCCCATCCCGCTGCCTCAGATCTTCATCTTCTCTTTCTCTCTCTGTTCCCTCTGCTCGTCTGATCACAATGGGAGGGAGGGCCTTTAGCTGCTCTGCCCCTCGACTTTGGAATTTCCTACCCCTGGACCTCAGAAATATTAGTTCATTCTCTCTTTTTAAGTCCACCCTCAAAACTCATCTGTTTAAAATTGCCTATTCTTAAATTTCTGTATGTTTTTAACTTTTATCTTCTATTTTTATCATTGTGTATATTTCCAGTTTTTATCTGTTGTACAGTGTCCTTGGGTGCTTTGAAAGGCGCTATTTAAATAAAATGTATTATTATTATTATTATTATTATTATTATCCAGACTGGGGGAGCCAGGCATCAAACCACCAACCTTCCGATCAGTAGATGACCTGCTCTACCTCCTGAGCCAGATGAAAACAATCATGTTTTTGGGATTTCCTTACCTGGATGATTGAGCATGGATCAAGACAGCACGCTGTAATATTTGACAGATAGCTGCACTAAAAATGCCCAAGAAACTACAGTCAGTGGCTTCAGTTAGTGGAGGTGACGAAAGATACTCCTAACTCCTGAATCCAAATGAGTGAGTTTTAAACAGATTCTAGCCCCGTTTGGTTGTTATATAGGGTGAACTTAGTTACACGTGCTACAGTGTATTTTGTAGCCTGCTGTAAATATGGTTACTTTAGCTGTAACAATGGGTATTTTAACATGGGAGTCAGTGGGGATCGACTCACTTTGGGATCCAGCCTCATGTGGCCGTAAGAGGAACTGCAGTCCACTTCTGCACTGGCTTCGTTTTACAGCCCTGGAGGTTGAGGCTTGGACTAAAACGAGCCTCCTCCACTGCAGCAGTATGTAAATATGACAGAGGATAATAGGAAGCTACAGAGCAGCCCAGGGAAATCATAAACAGTGTGTAGGCTATGCTTAAGCGACACCGTTTAATCCCAAATTTGGGCAGCTGAGAAGAGAGAGAGTAAAAGGAGGGGGGCAGACAATGGAGGGGAGAGAAAGGAAAAAAGACAAAGGAGGAGAAGAGCGTGGGATGATAGGGACGGTTAAGACAAGGGGAGCGCACACACACGCGCGCGCGGAGGTGTGACGTCAAACTGGAGCGTAGCTGACACGCTCGCCCCCCGGTGCAACTCGCTGACCAGTCTCCCGCTCTCTGCAAATCAACTCCACGCGGGTGCTACTGCACGCCCTTTAAAAAAAAAAAAAAAAAAAACACCGTAGGAGGAGTAAGAGGAGGAGAAGGAGAAAGAGCCAAACCCGGGAGGTCTCACGCGGAGAGAGACGGCTCGCGGGAGGACGAGGAACTGGAGGAGGAGGAGGAAGGAGGCTTCGCTCTCTGTCAGCCTCGCGCGCACAGCACGCGGAGGCAGAAGGCATTATTTACTGGACGCTTCCCATGGAGACGCTCTCCGTCTCGCGCGCCGTCCTCTCAGAAAGAAGCGGGTAGGATTGTGACCGAGGGCGGCTCTCTCAGATCTCACAGCCAGGTGTTGCATCCCCCCCCCGTTTCGATGGGGAGGCCTGAGGAGGGTTGAGTGGCTCGCGCTCTCGACTTTAATCTGGAGACTCGCGCGCAACAACAAGTTGATATTTCTGAGTCGTCGCCGAGTTTCTAAGAGAACAAGATTTTTGGATGTTTTTTCGTGTTTTTTTGCTCCTCTCTGAGTTGCTGACCTCACCGCTGTTTGGATCTGTGTACTCGCGTGTGTGTGTGCATGTGTAGAAGACAGAAGACTGGAATTAATGTGAATATTCGTGCTGCAGGCGCAGATAGGACAGCCATGGCACGGTAAAGCGGACCGAGCTGTGCCAACGACGCACGAGCCATTTGGAAATCTGGTCTCTGTGCCGCGTGCACTCCTCGTGTCCCCGCCTCGTTTTTCCCGCTCCTGGATTGCCGCGGCACCCCGATGGTGCGGACGGTTGGTGGCTCGAGCTTGGACACGCCACCCGGTGATTGTTGTTGTTATTGTTGTTTTGAGACGCTTCTGACGATGCGCGCGGTTCATCTTGGAGATGTTTTTCCTTTCCAGTAGGATTTCTGTGCGGGTTTTTTTCGTTTTTGGAATCGTTCGCGCGACAATGACCTCCAACCCAAGAGAGAAGCACGCGCCCCCAGTTCAGTGCGCACGAGAGGACGTTGTCTCCCCCAAAATCGCCGAGCTCCTTAACGCGCGGGAAGGGTGGGTTACGAGCCTGTAATCAGTGCGGCGAAGACACACACAGACAAACGGGACCAGCGCGCGCGGTGGCAGCTGCCATGGAGCTGTCAGAGGTCCGATGCTCCAGCGCGAGCGAGGAGCTGTACACCATCAACAAGACCCCGAGCAGCAGCAACAACAGCAACAGCAGCGGCAGCGCGCGACCCAAACGGCTGCTGTGGCAGAACGCGGTGCGGCACATCACCGAGCAGCGCTTCATCCACGAGCAGGGCGGGGGAGGGGTGAAGGGCATCGGGCCGGACGAGCCCTACGACCCGAGCCAAGGGGCGCGGAAGCAGTCGGCAGGGCGGACGTCGGTGGGAGACCGGCACAACAACGGCGGGACCAAAGTGTTCCCGGAGCGCGCCAGCAGCGACCTGGGCTTCCTGCAGATCGACTGCGCGCCGAGCAACTCAGACTTCTTCCTGAACTGGGGCTACACGTATCGGGGCGTGATCTTCCCCACGCTGCGCAACTCCTTCAAGTCCCGCGACCTGGAGCGGCTGTACCAGCGCTACTTCCTGGGCCAAAGGCGCAAGTCGGTGGTGGTGATGAACATCCTGGACGTGGTGACCAAGCTCACCCTGCTGGTGCTGCACCTCACCCTGGCCTCCATCCCCATGGACCCCATCAAGGGGACGCTCCTGGGCTTCTTCACGGGCATCGAAGTTGTTATTTGTGCCTTAGTGGTGGTGCGAAAGGACACCACGTCGCACAGCTACCTGCAGTACAGCGGCGTGGTCACCTGGGTGGCAATGGCCACGCAGATCCTGGCGGCAGGGCTGGGCTACGGGCTGCTGGGCGACGGGGTGGGGTACGTTCTCTTCACTCTGTTCGCCACCTACAGCATGCTGCCGCTGCCGCTCACCTGGGCCATCCTGGCCGGCCTGTTCACTTCGGGGCTTCACATCCTGGTCCAGCTGCTCATCTCCAAGAATGTGCAGCTCTCCAGCAACCAGGTGAGCCTTCGACATACCCTGCTTTCACGTCTCCTCCATTCCTCTGCTCTGTCTTCTTTCGTTTGCCCGAAGCAGCTGCTTTATCTTCCTCTTTCTCCTCCCTGAAACTTTATCTTTTTACGGAGCGCTGATATTTACCGGAACTCTCAGCTGTGTGATGATGTTTCACTTTCCAAACCTACAGTCAGTTTATGTGCAGCTGGCACGTGTGTTTTCCCGTCTTTTAGAGCGCACAATTACAGTCGTAGACTCCACGACCAGGTGTGAATTTACCTGAGATGTTTTGTGTCGCCTGTGCTTCCCCGACTCTGGCTCAGGTGGTTTGATTTTTTCGTGTTTTAATAATGAAATGCGTCAGTTTGTGACAGCAGCCTGGTGTGACTGCCTCAGAGTGCTGCAGGTTTCAGCACCAGGAGCTGTCCAACACATACAGACACACACACAGACACACACACACACACAAAGGAGGGCCTGAAATGCAGCTGAGCTCCACATAGGTTTAGCGCCCCCTGCGGGTGAAAACAATAACTTTAATCTTTTTTGGTAAAAATGCATCAAATTCCAGGAGGTCTTTTAGAGTCAGATGCTTCATATGGAAGTGTGCAGGTGAACAGCCGAGAGGGTGATATTTCTAAATGTGCTTGCCTTTGATTGTCAGACTGTCTTATGGCACCATCATCATATATGTCTGAGTCCCTGAAAGCACCAAGAAATGAACACAGAGCTCTCAGAAAGCTTCAAATAACCGCAGCAGTCTGTCAACATCGACTGAAGAGCTGATCATCAGATGTGGAAGTAAACAACGCAAGCTAATGAAGCAGAACACGATTCTGAGCAGTTTTGTTGCTACTTAGTATCTGATTGATGGCGAGAGAGTGAGCGGCATGTTGCTGTAATCCATTAGTGGCCTGTCGTTGAACTTTCCCTCGAGGAGGGAGATGTTACAGCTCAACTATTTGATTTCTCAGCTCGTTTTGTGGAATCTTTGCTTTACACGGCTCTCGGTTTACAGACTGAAACTTAAATTCTATTTCAGTTCAGTTTGTGTTTGTGTTTATAAGGTAAAGACTCTACAATCTAAGACAGACAACACTAACAATATGAGCATCGACACTGGGGAGGAAGAACTCTGTTTTAGCTATTTGCTGTTACATGTAGGGGGTTGATGAAGAAACGACAAACAATAAACAGAACTATTAATCATAGGCAGGTAAAAATAGGTGCCTCTGTTCTGTCGGAGGTTCCTTCCTCTTAAAAGGGAATTATTTTTTCCCACTTTTTCCCAACTGCTTGCTCATAGGGGGCTGACTGATTGTTGGGATTTTCTTTCTAACTTTGCAGGGTCTTTATCTTACAATATAAAGTATCTTGAGGCGAATGTTGTTGAAAATATGTATGTAAAGTTGAACCAATTTAATTGAATTTAATTAAAAGTTTGGATCTTAAAAGTAGACAGGGTGTCTTCTGAACCCAAACAGGAAGCTGCTTCCGCAGGAGCGGAGCCTGCCTCCTGTTCTGCTTTTGGAAATTTCAAATCAGTTGCTTATTTGTTTGTTGTGACCTATACAGTCAAAAACCTTCAAATCTCAAAGCTGGGTCCATGTTGCTGCAGTAAAGGATCGTTCCAAAATGTCCAGGCTCCACATCCAGTTTGACTCCCAAATGAAATCAATCATAATTTTGGTGAAAAATGTACAGAAATCTGCCCATAACGTTTGGTAATCCTGCTAACAAACAGTCAGACAGATAATCTGAACCACTGAAGCTTCTTGAACCTCTTTGGCAGGATTAAATTGTTATTTTGAGATTTATGCAGGCAAAGGGATAACTTTCTTTTTTAAGTTTAGGGATTTTATGAATTGATGCAAAGCAGTCAGTGAGTGTGTCCTGGTACTGGCGACCAAGTGCTAACCCTGCAGTAATCCACAGTAATGTGCTGAAATGATATAATTGCAAGTTAAACCTTTCACTGCATGGTTTGCACACTAAAATATTTGACTCCCTTTTTTCTTTTATCTCGTTGAAAAGCTCAGGAGGTATCGAGAGTGTTTTCCATTAATCAGAAAGCCAATGATTTCATTCAGAAACTGGCCCTAACATCACTGGTGCCTCTCTACGATAATGTGGTGTATTTCTACTATAATAAATGCAGTGTGAAGAAGTGAATGTGGTTTGTATTGCAGCACTTTGTGTGTTCAGTAAAAAAAAGCTTTTAAATGCCGTCCATTTGTGCTTTGTTTTCTTCCTGTTTGCTGTCACGAGTGAAAGTTCAAGTCAGCGTTGTTATTCATCAGTTGAATTCTGACAACGTGGTTTGTTTGGTGCTAACAGAGTCTGAGGATTGTCGTGTGAGCGCTGAGATAAATTGTTGGGTTGGTCAGAGGTTTTCTTCCACATCCTGCAGACGTCCCTGAACTGTTGGTTTCGGTTTACAGACGACCTGCTCTGCTCGTTTCTAGGCCCATTTTGTCCATTCGTGGACGTCACCCTCCCGCTAGATCAACATTTCTGATTGGCTCCCATCATATTAGGGACATCCATTCAGTATGACATCATACCGAGGCAAGAGTAAAAAAAAAGTCTGAATCCTGAGCTGCTTTTTTGCTCACTTTGATTCAGTTTCCTCGTTATTTGAAACTTGGTTTAATATCCATCATTGGAACAGTTTATATATGACAGAAAACCAGGAAAAGCAGAACGCAGAGCTTAAAGTCTCTCGCTTTGGATTTGTAAATGGGAATCATTTTTATGGAGAACTGTCATAAAGTAAGAACGGCATAATTTACATACTTGTTGTTCTTAGAAACCTTTGTGTCAGTCCAGGAGTCATGTTGCTATACTGCAAATAATATGATTTTTGTTTTTATAGCATTGGTTTGACTAATCTGGCCATCATAATAACGCTTTATTTTAGGAATCAGCTGTTTAAAAGTCTGAAAGATGCATAGCTTTTGGAAATTTCATGCAATGTGTTATCAATGTGTTATATTGTTATCACAATAGGTTCCTTTGTAAAAAAAAATGTGTGTTTTCTCGAAGTGTGTAGTGAGGAGCAACAACAAACATCAAAGAAGCAAAAACAGAGATGCTGCAGATGGTTGTGTGTGCGCTGGTAGACGCTCTCACCTGAGGTGGATTATTCAGTGAGTTTAACTGCCTGTGATTATGAGTCTTCGGTCTGATGAAAACGTCACACAGCCTCTCAGATGTGTTTTCTTTTGACTTGACGTATTTCTTTTAAGATGAGTGTGAAATGCTCTCGAGTGCTGTGCACATCTCATTTCAGAATTAGCTCCTCACATCAGCAATTAGCTACGAAATATATTTTATAAATCAGCCGTCAGCTCTTTCATGTCTGGCAGATTTCCCAGAGTGACTTGTAATACTTGAAAGGAGCGTAGACGAACATGTGACGGGCAACTCGATGAAGAGCTCTTATACTTGGTCTTGAAATGCATTATTTTAGGGTTATGCAGAAACAAACACACAACATGAAGCCCAAAGCTACAGATCAAAGCGCATACACACAGCGTGTCTCTGGTCTGGAAGGATAATTCAGGTTAATTTATAATGTGTCCACTGTGGCTCTGTGCTCACTTTTCTGTCTTCACCTCTGTTGGAAAGATTTGGGGAAACATGGGACTCCCTGCAGCTCCCAGTAAAACTTGCTTAGACAGTTTATGGAGTCTGACTCAGAGATGAAAACTGAACATACCCCCTGCAGTAGGGCAGGGAGATTAATTGGATTTTAATTTTAATTAAGATTTTGGCTTCCGATAATGAAAACAAGATGATTAGGATAAAACAGTTTTTCCAGTAATTTTTTGCTAAAAATCACAATATTGTCTTGTTATAAGCCGCGGGGGGAGGGGGCTCTGAAAGCTTCACTCACAGTTTATTTCAGCTTGAGCTGTGATGCTGGAAAGAAAGTCATCAAATCTGTAGCCTGTAGGCTTATTGTTACCTTTTATGACTTCGGCTGAGGAGTCATATTTGTTACCCATCGGCTGAAAAAGGCTGCTGGGGTATTGTTGTTACTCTGCTGGTGAGCTGATGAGCGGGTGGCGTGGAAAGCCAAGTTTGTCAATGAGATAACTCGAGAATGAGGCGACATAGGAGCTTCAAATTGATATCCCAGGTTCAACTACTAAACATCTCGGACAAGTTTGAAACTAAGTGACCTCAACCTCAAGGTCAGAGGTCAAGTTTTCTGCTTTAACTCAAAGCTACCACAGAAAAGAGTAAAAACTCAGGTCAGAACATCAGCAATCAGCAGAAGTGCTGCTTCACTGACTGCAGCTGGATTCGTTACTATCGATGACTATCGTGCTGTTAGGCACATTCAGCTGTCAAGGACGTATCGTACACAAACTCTGCAGCTTCTTAAAGTTTTTCTGTGTTCAGCAGTCGAAGGGAAACCACTATATTTGAAATAAGGTGATGATTTGCACTTTAAAGTACAATGTGGCACAGTTTGTTAGCTCTCAGCTCAGCAGTTCTCAGTATTGGAAAGAGGATTAATGTTAAACTGTTTTTTATCTTCTTTGTCAGATTCGGGTATTTCAGGCTTTATAAGCATCATTACGTATTTTTGTTGTTGCTTGAGCTCTTTTTAATTTCACATTTTGTTCTCTTGTATAATAAAAACTGAGCTAAACAGTTAGTCGATCATTAAATTGGCTTTTTGTTGCCGATGGTGCGGACCTGCTTTTGTCCATCATTATGAATTCACTAACTGTGTATGTGTGGTTTGGACTCCTTAGCTTGGACAGGTATATATATATATATGTGTGTAATTTTCACAGTTTTAGATTTGACTTTAACTTAAATGCTTTGAATCTTTGGCATTTTATGGTGATGATACCATTCAGTGTTTGAATGCTTTAGAGCTCGTTGAATTATCTTTCTCGGGTAATTCTTCGGTGAGCTTCTTTGACCGTTTGTTAGCAGAATACATCTAAATTATAAACAGAGACTTGCATGTATATTTGATCATAGGTGAGGCTTTGCCCAACTTAGAAGGGATTATTGTTCGGATTTGACATAGATATGCATCCTGGAAAGAGTGACATTACCCCAGGAATTACTGGAAATACTGGTTTAGGTGAGGGAGCTACCTGCTTACATGTCACCCACTCGATAGTAGCAAATGCTCTGATGCACTGGAATATTAGCTTTACCATTCCCATACTGGTGCAATCTAGTATCTCACAGGCTTTGTGCTATAGAGCTGGCGGGTTAAAGACTAGCCAGACATCCACCCCTTTCGGTAATGTTTGGCAGATTTTGGGTGCATGTGTGAAAATGGTTTTAAAAACAAATGTAGTATAAATGTAGTCATAAATGACTGCAAATGCATTAGAGACACTGAAATAAAACAAGGTCATCTTTATTTGGTTTGTTCAAAGGCAACAGTAGGAGAATAACAGCCAGATGTTTAAAAAGTCCAGTCGCTGGATGCAGCGTATGGTCTGCATGCGTCTCTGGAATTCTACTGGAGGGATGAACCTACGGCTGGTCGATAGGGAAAAAACTCTTATTGCAATAATGTTTTTAGTATCAGTCGATATCGATAAATATAACCGTATAAATAAAATCACTATTTTTTTTCAGGCATAAGGTTTTTTTCTTTTACTCCTGAGATTTTATTCCAACCACACGATTGGTTCAGCACGGTGCTGTTCTCATTATCATTGGCCTTTTGTGTTGTCTGTCAAAACGTGGATGAAATGAGCTCCATTGACTTTATGTTGATCATGTTTTTTATCACTGTTGAAGGTTTCACCGTCCAGCTTTGCATGGGTCCACAGTCCCCTAAAGAAGGTGTTAGGATACAGGCTGGCACTCAGAACATGACTGTACTGATGTTGCAGTGACCGTAGTGGACCCAACCCACAGCGTAACAGAGCCTCACTGAAGGGTCAAAGATTTCGTTTTCTTAAATTTGTCACTTATAGTAGCTCACAGACTTTTTGGGAATTCTAAGTGCTGCAGCATTAAAGCTCTCTGAGCATGCTCAGTGAGATTCATGTGATCTCGTGTGAGGCCTTATCTTCCCACTGGTGTAAATGGCCTGGTACTTATTGCCAGGGATTGAACCACCAGCCGTCACAGGCTCGACCTCGTGAGCTGCTGAATGCTCGTGCCTCTGTGTGGCTGTGTAGCTGACTAAAGCTGTGCAGCTGGCTGTAGGCTGCACTGACTGGCTGTTGTTGTGTAGCTCAGGGTGCATTTCCCAGCTCCCCCACCCGGCGCGGTTCAGCTGTCGCTCTGCTCGCTGCCACCGAACCAGCGAGCTTTTTCTGTGTCGGAGGTCGATAGTTTTAAAGAGGCTGCTGTAAGCTGGATTCAGAGGCTGATGCTATGCTTTGCAGTAATTGATTACAGTTTAATGACTTTTCAATAAAACCTCTGATATTTCATAGACTCAGCAGGCCATGAAAGCTTTTCCATTCACTTCTGTCAATAGGTCATGGTTGCACTAATCACTTATCCCCCTTCAGTAACTCTGGAGCAATACTATAACATGTTTATCACATTATGTTTTTAGCTTGATCCACTGCTTATAAGAAAAACATTTCTTTGATTAACAAGCTTCTTGGGATTTCTAAGAAACCATGAGTTAGAGGTATATCAGACATACTGAGCGGTAGTAAGAAAAAACTGCACAGATTTAGCACTAGCTTTATTTTAGATTCAGCTGAGTGTTACACTAAGGCCAGTAAATTACAAGTGAATAGTCCCTGTGCTCTTATTTTGAAAGTTTAGTCTTTCATTTCCCTGTTAGAAGACTGGGTGGGTGCAGCGGTGCATGTCCTCATCATTCAGCTGCCATCATCGAGTCACTGAACTTATCATTTAAATGATTTTATAGGATCTTTTTGTATATATATGCAAACACATCGCTCCAGCTTTCACTCCCTAACCACCGAAACACAAAACAGAGCGACAGTGACTGTCAATCAGTTATTTAGTCAAAAGTTAATAAAAGATAATGTAGCAATTGTTTTGCCACAATTTATAATGAGAGTCAAATGTTTGATACTTTTTTACGTTTCTTTTATCATTAAGCTAAATTTGTTTGGGTTTCACAATATTTGAAGACATGTTGTCAGATTAGTGAATCAGGAGATCATTCAAAATGCAGACTCACGGGCAAGATGGTATCAACTAAAAACAACCTTTTTATTGAAGGCGAAGTTACCATGGTTACTTCACCTTCACTAAGTAGCAAAAACAAAGTCCAGGAATAAACATCATAGAGAGATGCTGGGAGCGGTGCGCACAGGAAACAGGAACTATGGGAAACAAGCGTTATCAAGACACACAAGGTGATTAGGGAGGTAAAAACACCAGGGAACACAGCTGGGACCAATCAGGGAAAGGAGACGGGAGAAAGTAAATACCATGTCCACGAGACAGAAGACTACCAAAATAAAATAGGAAGAACTCAGGAAGGGAACATCACTGACAGAAACGTAACTACACACAGGGAACAGAGAGGAGACAGGAAAGGAACATTGTAACAGAAACTGAAAGACAAGCACAAAGCAAACTAACAAACACAACAAACTGAAGAACATCAAAAAGACCTGCAGCACACATCATGAAGACTGCAAAAACATGGTGATGAAGAGGTTTTAATAAACCAAACCAAAACTCCTCAATACTCAAGAAAATAATCAAGAAGTTATTTTGTAGCTCTATAAAATAATTTTTGCGTAAAGTTGCAAGCTACAAAATGATGGTAATCTGGATCAAACTTGTTTTTGGTTTTATTTTACTGCCTCATTAAGTGTCTCAGTGATCAAGCCTGTGGCTAACAGGCGTTGTTTTTATCACATATTATCTCGCCAAAAGACAAATTAATTGTTTTCTTTACAGGACTTTAAATTGTTCAACCCTCAGATTTCTGCCTCAGTGTAATGAAAGTCTGAGTTACTGACATGCAGGAGTGTTTTTGAAGTTCAATAATGACTTTATTAATTAGCTTCCACTCATGCTGTGATAAGTCTTAGCTTGTGTCATTATTATAAGTGTTATCTCGCTGGAAAGTCAGCGGGCCGGATGGATTAGTTTAGCGTGGCGAGTTTGTATTAGTTGACCTCTGAGATCGGCGCCTAACATGTTTCGTCTTAACTCGGCTGCAGTGACGTGGTGGCGGTGCAGCTGGATGGACGCAGCAGCAGAGGGAGGATTAGGACGGCTCATACTGAACTCCTGGGGTTAGGAAGACTCGACACGCTGCGAAATTTAACATCCTGAACTCAAGTGGTGCTAATCTGCTCTTATTAATTATGTTTGCGCGAGGATGTTGTGAACAGAATATAAAATCCAGATCAACAATTATACAGAGAGAAGAGACAATAAGGGAATGAGATTGGATGAAGGAAGCTGAGGATTTATCACACTTGCCAGAAGCACAAAGTTAAATAGGTACAAAAACATTTCAGTGGCTTTTGAGGACATTTTGTGAGGTGGCTTGTGGTTATGAGAGCATCTCATCCTTACTGTAGGAAGTAGTCTGGTGGATGGATTTATGATACGTGCTGATTTATGTTAAAGACAAATGAGGACACAAAACTTTGCATATAATAAACTGAATTCTTTTAATGACCAGTAGGGGGCAAATCCTGCAAAAAATCATAATGTATAGAAATCTATGACCCCACCTGTAACTTGATCTCTGACTCGAGTAAACACTTTCCTGACATGTTTATGGTTTCAGTCGCTAGTTTCAAGTCCTTGTGAATAGAACATGATGCTAATTTTTCAAATGATTTTACTAGTTATTTATTACTAGTCTTTAGGGTGGGGCTACCGAGGGATTTAAAAGTCTCCAAAAGTCTCTTTGTCACTATTCACCACTGAATCTTTCTGTCAGACTCAAAACAACTTCCATCGATCCACCTCGGTCTCTTTAGAGTCTCGTTGGGCCCCTGTTGGCCCCACATCCTTTGTGTCCCTCCTGTCGAAGGCTGTGGTATTGACTGCTGCCTTTCCCTTAAAACCTTCACACCGTCATGCCCCATCTTCTCACTGTCTAAACAATATACTCATATCGACTCGTGGCTTTTTTTCCCCCCCGCTGAAAAGACTCCAAGCAGACCCAATTCTGGCTTTCCAATCATGGCTGTATTGACAGCTGCCTTTGTGCAGAGGTCATTTAGTCTTCTTTCTTGCTGTTAAATGAACAGGGGCATCAGTAAATAACAGATTAGCCTGTTCTGGCCAGTGAAGGAGCATGCATGTGAATGATAATGTGTGTGTTTGGGTGTCAGGGAAGAGTTTGCATGGAGCTAAGAGTGTTATAAAACTGTCAATAGCACTGTGTCTTATTTTCTCTGTTCACACACACACAGCGAGAGCTTCGTACCCGCCGATTAGCTGTTCTCCCGCTCGCTGCAGCTTCCTCTTTCAAGGTCAAAGTCAGCTTACCTAGAGCGCCGGCTGCACGGAGGAGATAGAGAAGTTTGGATTTCATACCGAGACAACGTGCATGCATTTTCTATCCCTGAGAGGAGAATTTTTTGTCTGTTTGAACACTCAAAAGGCTTTGAATGTTAACAACCCTTTTCAAAGACATTGGCTTCATCTCTCTCTGCTTTCATTTACATTTTTGATTTTGGGCGTTACGTAAGAAAGCGCTGATCAGGTTTTCTGTGACTGCATCTCGGTGCCACTGGCTGATCACGACCTCATCCGCCGATTTGAGCCAACCCATTTTCTACAACATAAAAACAAAGCGCCAAATAAAAGCTGTTTGGGAAAAAGTGTAATTTCTCACAGCTGCGTCTGCACGTGGAAATAAATCACAGGTTTTACCCCCACGCAGTCATTTTGTATATTACTGTGTGCGCTTGATTGAGGTGGTTATTCATCTGGTGCCAGCGGTGGCTCGTTGGAAGGTTTTGACAGCAGAAGCAGGATCGGCTCTGCCGTCTGTGTCCAGCCTGAAGTCATGAAGTGGTGTATGAATAACAAGCGAAGTCATCCTCAAATGTCCTTAAACAAAAATGTAAATCTTTGTATTTCCATTACAGAAGACCAGATTATATATATCAATACATATTTATATCAAGATATATAATGTTCATATATTAAAAAGGTACCAAAATGAGCAATATGGATTGCCTTAAAAATCGGGGTGGGTTTAAAATATAGATTTCGCTGATTCAAATCGATTTTAGCTTGAATAAAGTGATATCAAATCATTAAATCCTGAATTTTTAAATATAAATGTATTTTTCCAGAAATGCCACAATCTCAGGTAAAAGCTGACAGAAGTATTTCAACAACCACCAAACAGCTAAAAAAGCAAATGATTAAAGAGCAGGTAAACGGATCCTCACAAAGATGTAAACACAAAGCGTGGATCGTTCACCCGACGGCACGTGCACAGACACGCCGACAGCTCACAGATTCTGTTGCTGCAGGTTTCGTCACTCTCTGACCAAAATTCACTGAACCAGCAGCAAAAGACGATCGAAGCTACGCTTCACATTTGATAAACATCATCATAAATTCCCTCTTACTTCGGCTGTTTTGCTTCTACCATGATAAAAATATAGATATGTACTGATACTGAAATCGAATCAAATCGATTATAGAAATCCGTGACGAGACCCAGCCCTACTTCAAAGCTCCTTTGAAAAGATGTTTATAAAAAGTTATTCTTCCACTTGGAAAACATGGAAGATATTCTGTGGAGTCTTTTCATCCGTTACCTCCATCTTTGTTTTCCCAAAAACAGCCAGGAATGCCCCCTGGCAAGTTTCAGGAAGGTGATGGATATGTTAATGCAGATGTGTGAACTCATTTAATACATATTTAAATGTGTATTATGTGACAAGTTTTTTCACATTTTAAATGCTGTCTGAATTCTATTGTGCCTTAAAAAATTTGCCCATCCCCAACTTGTTGTTAATATACTTTAAGACAGACCTTCCCAAAGTGTGGGGCCCGCCCCCTAGGGGGGGGCGCAGAGCCATTGCAGGGGGGGCGCGGCATGAAAAGGGAAAAAAAAACAAAAAAACAAGGCTTGGACACTGCTAGCACGGGCGCTCACACAAACGCAAAGCAGGAGATGAAGCATCGCTGAATATGTTTCCAAACCAACTTCATTCTAAGCCAAAGACTAGAAAATATGGTGAAGCAAATCTTCACCTGCACAAGTGCTGAGGTAGGTCTCCCTGCAGAATTGGTTTTCCCTTCGTCGGGAGCAGCGCTGGGCTGTTTAAATCACGGACAAACAGGATCCCACATTCTTGATTTGTAGTTCACAAACACTTGTTGTAATGACTAACTACTCCTGACATTTTGGAGATGTGAGCTCTTTATACAGTAAAGTTACAGTGGGATACCAATAACATCAGGCTGATCCTGCCACGATTTGTTCAAATCACGGACAAACAGTATCCAACAGTTGTTTATGTTTTTGAACCCATTTTGCAGAGGGATTTTTTGAAAAATGTATTAATAGCAATGTTGAATATTATTACACAGGAAAAAAAAACAACTACATGTAAAATAATCACACCGTGACGCCTCTGCTTTTCTAAATGGAGGGACAGTAACTGCGTGTGTATATGTAAGCGTGTAAAACTGCAGACAGTCAGATTAACAGTATTTTGTCTCTATCTGCCATTCTGCAATTCATCTCATGTAAACAATAACGTGGCGGACAGCTGACATGAAAAAAGGCACATACCTTTGACGTTGCGTGACGAACTCTGTATTCCTCGTCCACACGTAAACGCAAAAACGGAGGTTTAAAAAAATCTTCGGTGATTCGAAACGCCGTTTACGTGTGGACGAAAGGTCCAAACGCACAGAAACAGCTGCGTTTTCAAAAATACCCGTGTAGGTGCGGACGCAGCGTAAAAGAGTTTGTAGTTTCTTTTCTTACTACCTGTAATTTATTGCAGATTACTTGTATTTGTGTTTACTGAATGTTTAGGTGTGAAATAAACCGCAGTGGAGTTTGAAAACAAAACATGGGTGTGTGTGGTTGGAGGATGTGTTTGTGTTTGTGTGGGGGGTGTTAGGTGGGGTGGGGGGGTGGGGGGGGGATTTTCTTGTAAAACATAGGGGGGCCTAGCAAAAAAAGTTTGGGAACCACTGCTTTAAGATGACTTCTTTTTTATGGATCTTGATGAAATATTTGAGTATGTGAGACTTCTGCGAGCCCCCAGATGCCTCAACACATCGCTGCTCCCAGTTTTAACATTTAGAAACACCCGATAATGTTATCTGAGGATCTGAGCTCATTAATGATGAACATCAACAAATGACTTGCTCCCTGACACAGACTATCCAGTATACACACCGTTTTCCCAGCTGCAGTACAAGATACGTGGCTCACAGTATAGTACATACAGTATAATCTTGCAGGATAACAGTACAGGAGAGTCTCATCACTGTTTCGACTGACGGTAGCTTGCACTGTATGCCAGCAACGCTGCGGTTCAGGGCCTCGTGTCATTAATAACAGTGATGTTATGCAGAGGCCCTTTACCCTCGTAGCTTTTAATACAGTAGATTCCCACAGGCTGAACTTCTGGGCAGAACCTTTGCTTCTCCGAACCCCCGAAGAGATTGACAGTGATGGGCAGCCATGTTGATCCAGACACAATTTCTGCTATGTGGAGTCATAGTGACCTCATAAGTGTTGCTGTCATCTGTAGCTTTCCTCTTTCTTTTGCTTTTGCAGACATTTCCTCCGTGTGCAGTCAGGCGTCTTCAGACTGACTCAGCTCGCTGAAAAATATTTTGGAGGGAGGAGGGGTGTGGGGCAGGCGGGCACAGAGGGACGAATCACTGACTCCAGCCTTCCCCCAGCCACCCCTCGCCTCCCTTTCACCCTCCTCGGTGGTTTCATGCGGTTGATCTCAGACAATCTTGTTGTTACCAGACACTGCACTCAGCCTCTCTTAATATTTGATGAAGGATCAGGGCCATCAGTTGCAGCTTTTTGAGCTTTTAATGGCACAGTTTTCTGGTGGCATTCTTGTGCAGTGACCTTCCAGGCGTTGCTTAAAAATGACTTGAGAAGCAAAAGCTTTTACAGTCTTTCTGTCTCATTGCTCTGTCTGCAATGCTCGCTGAACTCAAGGGTTTCCATCAACTTAGAAAGCAGCAAAAGTAATTACACATGTACTGTTCAAACAAGATGAGGGGACTATTTAAAGTAGGGAAGAGTGTAATTCTTGTAAAATAATTTAAGACGTCCTTAATTTGCATTTTTTGCATGTGGGTCAAGTGTAGGGATGGGTATCGTTTAGGTTTTATCCGATACCGGTGCCAAACCGGTACTTTTGAAATGGTGCCGGTGCTTAAACGGTGCTCAAACCGGTGCTTAAAGAATGGAGAACACAAAATTGGTCCAAAAACCTCATGTTCAGCTGGTTTTTTTGTAAAAAGATAACAATGTTAGCCTTTTCTGCAGCTATGGGGCATATATGGTATCACTCTTGGCTGGAAGCAGTGCTTAAACAATGGAAAAAACACAAACTTTGTCCTAAACCTCTCATGTTTAACTGTTTTCCACTTTTTCTTTGGTCATTTTAGCCTTTTTGTCCAGGGTGAAGGGAGTATCTGCCATCAAACAAGAAGACAGCCGCATGTAGCTATGATGATGTTTGCTAGTTCACCTTACATGCATTAATGTAATAACGTGGTTAGCCTACTCAACGTAAATTACACACGAACAACATTAAGCTACTCACGCAGAGAAGAACGGCTGCTGCTGCATCATCATCCTCATCATTTCTGCTACACTGGCAGGGCTAGGGGCCAGGACTCTCCTCTTCGGGTTTTTGGGGGATGTTGCTAACTCCGGGTCCGATAACAGGCACCACACCCGCAGTAGATGTGCTCGGTATGAGGTCTCGCAGCAAGCTATCAAATACGGCGCATTTCTCGGCTTTTAAAAAAAACGCTATGCGTCGCCAGGTGTTTCATCGGATTTGAGGTGTTACCTCCTTTGACAGTATCACAGTATCAGCTTAAAGCACTTAATCTGTAGCTCTGCTCTAACAGAACGTACGTACCTGGCCCCGCCTACTATCCTCGGAAACGTAAAATGATTGGCTAGAATCTAAAGTGTACCACAGCTCAGGAAAAAAAAGCACCGAAATAAAGCACCGAAATGTGCGCTGCTTTTCGGTCTGGTTACTACCGTTTATGTCAGAACGGTAATAACCAAATAAGTGATGACGTGATGAACCCTGCTGCAGGGTCCAAACTACTCTGTGTTTATTAAGGCTGTCGAGGTTTTAACATGTTTTAATGTTTTGTATCTTTGTTCTGTTTAATCAGAACAAGCCTCTAAATACAGTCAGTGATCGCTGTCTCTCTCGGTTTTTATCATTTTAAAGCTCAGTTTAAAACCTTACGATGTAACTACAGCCCAGCCCACGCAGCAGTATATTAATGACTAACCTCTTTGTGGATGGATCATCTCAGTTGTTCTCCTGACTGAAGTTCGATCCGTTTACAGCATCCTGCCATGCGATTGCATTGCAACCGTCAAGAAGCTGCTTCAAGTATGTGTCAGCAAAGCTTCTGTAAACACCCAGAGTTGGACCAGTAAAGGTCAGAGTTTCTGGGGTAACCCGTACCTCTTTATTTGACAGCAATGTGTGAACATAGTTTTGGAAATTTGCATCACAAGAACCGGTTTATACAGAGAGCAGCACAGCCTTGTAGTTGAGAGACTTTCTAAGAGGTTCAAGGCAGCAGACTAATACGAGCTATAACACATTGCTTTGTCTTTGCTCAGGTTTGTTTAAAGACAGGAAAAAATGAAGACCTTTATGTTTGCTCTGGCTCATTTCCTATAACAAACTTCACTAGGGGCAGTTTTGGCCTCGGCCACCGTTTGTCACCTTGTTGACTCCTCCGGTCTCGTCCTCAGTAAGACCAAATGAAATAGTTTGTCTGGAAGAATTACTGCCCCTGAGTCTTGGCTCGATACGAAGCGATAAAAAAAAAAGACACCTCGTAGCGACTCATTTCCTCCTTTCTCTGCTTTCTGCTCCGGGCTCTTAAACCTTTTTTTGTGAACTTTAAGTGCCAGAAGAGTGTCCTGACCTGATAAATCACACTAGCAGCACAGCCAGTTCTGAAAGTGCCGCCAGGGAACATGGGAGGTTTTCATTTTTACTCCATTTCACTGAAGTTTGTTCTTTTTCTAAACTTTCACTGAAATCTAAACTGAAACGTGCCAGTTTTGCTCCAGAGTGTTGCACACCGACCTTCAGAGTTACCTGCGAGTCATTTCTAATTTCTTGCCAAACGCTGAGTCAGCACTCACCCTATTCCTGCCTCCATTATCAGCCAGGCATTCATCTCAATGAAGGCTTCTCTTTGTGTTCCTGCGTCTGAACTGCTGACTGAACCTAATTACTGGTTATTATATCTTGGCTGGTAAATGTAAGGCAGCAATTCTAAAACATTAATTTTAAACTCAAAAAGGGGTTTTGGACACTAGTTGCAGAGTGTGAGCAGAATGTGCTTTTGTCAGTGTGTCCATGATGCTTTTCTGGTTCTGATCAAAGAGTTTTTCTGACCCCAAACCAGTAGTTTCAAAGTCAACAGAAGGCAGTTCACCTGCAGCTTGCAGAAAGATACAGAAAACTAAAAGCCCCAGTTTGATGCATGCAGTGCTTTACAGCTTCCAGTTTATAGACATGGGTGGAACAATTAGTCATTTTATTGCTTCATGCAAAAAAAGGAAAGAGGAGGCTGTTTGTTTGTGAGGGGCTCAGAGTAGACCTGCTGCTCCTCCACACTGAAAGGAGGCAGCTTTGTTTTGGTCACAACCAACCTGGAGGAGACCCCAGAGTGGACCAGGTCATGCTGCAGAGATGAAGTCTCTCCAACTAGGTCTGGAAAGCCTCGGTGTCTCTCCAGGAGGAGCCGAAGGAAGCAAGCTGCCCCTGTGGCAGGTAAGCAGGAGGACATGGATACAAAATATGATTCAACCTTTGCAATCTTGCCTCTGTACACCCCCCCCCCCCCCCCCCGGAAAGCAGGGGAAGACATGCAGCAGAGGGCTGCAGGTCAGACCAAACTGGCACCTCACATTTGATTTTACATAAAAATATGGCGCTGACTGTTTAAGACTTACAGTCATTTTTATAGATAGTGCACAATTTATAGGCCTGGGTGTAACTACTAAACATCTCGGATAGCTTTAAATCCCGGTGACGTCGACCTCAGAATCCAAGTGAGAGGTCAACTTCTCTGAAACTCTTGGTGAATCCATTTACTCATGAAAGAAAACGCGAAATCGCTAGTAGTCAGAGCAGGGTTCAGGATGTTTGATCCTCGTAATAAACAGGTAACACTGGTGCTACTGTCTGTGTTGTTTTTCCCAGTGTCCCTCCCACTCTGTGCGTGGACGTATTAATTAAGCGTAGCTGTGTCTCGGGGCTGGGTCAGGAGGTTAAAAGACGAGGCGTATCGATTATCTCTCACAAAGACACCAGCTGATGAATTTGATGGACGCCGTGGTGGGCAGTCTGACCCTGAAACCTCTCCTGTGCTGTTGCTGGAGGTTAAGGATGACACATTGTAGGGATGATCACTGCCGGGTCTCAGCGCAGAGACCCATCCATCCTCATCGAATCAGGAGATCCTCCCACACCTACATTCAGGTTTATGTAACAAACACACCTTTTCTCTTGGAGCAGTTCGTCTCTCTGGAGGAGTGACCTGAAACAACAAGAAAGAGCAATATTATGGTTAACGTTTTATTTACATGCCATCTGTATTTAGCTAACTTAACTGGATAATGTGTGTGAATCTTTGGCAAATGAGTGGAAGTGGGATGCCAGACTGCATTTGGAGGTGGCACCTATCGCTGACTCGTCCTGTTAACTACAACAAGCCCGATAAAAGCTACAGGCTGAAGCATTAACAGCAGCACTTGTTCTCTCAACATGGGATGGGCCACGATTGTTAAAAAGGCAGTTTGCTCTGCATGCAACGATCGGAGTTGGGTTTGCTGTCGCTGTGACGCTGACTCGGACAGCTCCACTGGGCGTCGGTGATTTATGTCTGCTCAGTCCGCTTCTGTTTTCTTCTTTGTTTCTTTCCTGGTTCCTAGCGAGCGAGCTAACGTAGCACGGAGGAAGCTAATAGCATAGAGTCAGCAGCTTTTCTTTACATGATAGCAGCAGTTCACCGCTTACCTGCAAACTGCGGTCATGCGAGGGGATGTTGCTGTCAGCTTCTCACTGTTTTATATTTTGTGGCACTGACACAAACAGAAGCTGTTCATCTGCTCGTCAGCTCCTCTCTGTGTGTGTGAGGAGCTGCAGACAGCTACTCACCTCAGTTATGTTGATTTATATTCTGAGATGTATTTCTATTTCAACATCAGGCTGAATGCACCGATATTTCGTTCTGATGTGCTGGTGTATGTCCCAAATCACAATAAAGTGGCTATTCTGCTTTTTTCTATCCTATTTTATTTTAAATTATAATTGTCAAACTTTATTCTTGTACAATTTGTCAGGCAGCAAACACACGCTGGCTGCACTTCGTGGCTCCAAAATGGATATTTGTTGGATCTAAATGCTATTAAAAGTTTTCTCAATCATAAATGTGTTTTTAAAATTCTGCAGATAAAAGCCAGATCCCTGCTCGTCGTGCCCATTAGTTCTCCAAAAAGCATATCTTTCTCCCCTTGAAGGCATCATCCTCAGCTGGCTGTATTTATTTCTCCTGCTGTTCCAAAGCTGGTGTGATATGCATCAACATTTGCCCTGTTTGAGTCTGAGAGCATATTGAGTGAGGTTTTAAGCTCAGAGCGAGGGCGATTTACAGCTTATTCTTCACATCGAGGATGATTTCAGCCAGGATTACCTCCCAGCGGTAATCTATTCATAGCACCGGAGTGGCAGCCAGCATCTCTCGCCGCTCTCCTCTGGGGTCAGCGTTTAACGAGATTAATGTTGGATTACTGTTATCTGTTTGAAATGTGAAAACGGAAGGTGTTCAGAAAGGTGACTCTAAACGACAGACGTGTCCAAAATGAGAGAAGAAGAAAGGAGAAAGAAATGTGATGATAACAGGATACATCGAAACTGATGTGATGCCCGAAAACTGTAGAAGGGAAACATCACAGTGAGACTGTGAGATGTTTGCTTTCCTTTAATTGGTTCTTAGTTGTACGGTGGCCACCAGGGACAAACTTTGCAGAACAAGCAGCTTTTAAATGTTTCTGGAAAAAGCTTGTTGCTGGTGTGGCTGCATCTTGTATTGATTCATCTGTCAAAGATGTTTTTTTCCCAGCATTTGGCCTTTAGCCTGACCCTGAATCTCTGCCTCCACCTCTTCCAGCAGCTCTGACTGACAAAATGTTAAAGTCAGCTCTTTTAAAAAGCTCTTCTGGCATTATCTTAGCATCAGCTGCCCTCCAGGAAAAAATGGAAACCGATCCTGGTGCATTTAAGTTTAACCTGATCATTGGAGGCTGACTTTCAGTGCAGTAATTTTACTTTTTATTCTGACGTAACACACACCAATGCCTTAGCAACATCCTGGTGGAGATAGCGAGACCGCCAGGGTCACCGTGGATGGTCTGCCCGCCCAGCAAGCGTAGAAGGCGACGGAGGGAAAGAAAGCAGAAGAGGGGATGCCGGTCGGGCTCAGACGCTAGGCTACGCAAACATCCACACCGGCCAGCACTTCCGAGCCTTTTCCTATCGAACGCCAGATCCATCACCCACAAACTTGACGAATTGGAGCTACAGATAGCCAACACAAGCTTTGCACGTAACTGCAGCATTATTCTTATTACGGAGACGTGGCTTCACCCGCTGATTCCCGACGCTGCAGTCGAGTTAGCAGGCCGCACGCTACACCGGCATGACAGAAACAGCAACTCAGGTAAAAGCAGAGGAGGGGGGCTATGTGTTTACGTGCATAACGAGTGGTGTTGTAACAGCAGGATCATTCACACACACTGTTCTCCTGATTTGGAGGTTCTGGCAGTCTCGTGCAGACCTTTTTACATCCCGAGGGAGTTTACAGTAGTTATTGTGATAGCTGTTTATATACCGCCGGATGCTAACGTTAGCACGGCTCTCAGCCTCTTGCTCAACACCATAAACAAACAACAGCTTGCCCACCCCGATGGGGTTTTTATTGTCGCCGGCGACTTTAACAAAGCGTGCCTAAAGACTGTGCTTCCTAAATTTGTCCAGTTCGTGGACTTTGCTACGAGAGGAGAACACACTTTGGACCATGTCTATTCAAACATCAGGCATGCTTTCAGAGCGACACCCCTCCCCCACCTGGCTGGATCTGACCACCTCTGCATGTCCCTCACCCCCACCTACACCCCCCTGCTGAGAAAAACAAAGCCCCAGACAAAGACAATAAAAACCTGGCCTGAAGGAGCCCTTTCTCAACTGCAGGACTGCTTCTCAACAACTGTATGGGATTTATTCTCCAGCCACAACCTCCAGGAGTACACGGACACTGTACTCTCGTACATCAGGAACTGTGTTGACAATGTCACCGTCAACAAAAGGGTCAGGGTGTTTCCAAATCAAAAACCCTGGATGAATAGCGAAGTGCAATCCCTCCTAAAAAGCCGCAACACTGCCTTCAAGTCAGGGGACAGGGCTGCGTATAGGGCGGCCAGGGCAGACCTGAGTAGAGGCATCAGGAAAGCTAAGGCTGCCTATAGGAGGAGGATTGAAGATCACTTTGCTGACAACGACCCCAGAAAAATGTGGCAGGGGATCAATCACATTACCAACTACAGAAGCAATAACCAGGCGACATCTAGGACTGATGCCTCACTGGCTGAGGATCTAAACCGTTTCTTCGCCCGCTTTGAGACGACCAAGCCCTCAGCTGCCACACCACTTCCACCCGCCCCCAGCACTGGCACACTAACACTTAGGGAGCACCAAGTGAGGTGTGTTCTAAGGTCAGTGAATCCCAGGAAGGCGGCAGGTCCTGATGGAATACATGGAAAGGTTCTCAGAGCATGTGCTGACGAACTGACCGGAGTCTTCACTAAAATCTTCAACCTTTCCTTGTCATCAAACACCGTCCCGCCCTGCCTCAAAACCTCCACCATCATCCCCATCGCCAAGAAGACAGCTGTGGCCAGCCCAAATGACTACAGGCCTGTTGCACTTACGCCTGTAGTGATGAAGTGCTTTGAGAGACTGGTCTGTCAGCACATCAGGGCCGGTCTGCCTCCCACTCTGGACCCCCACCAATTTGCCTACAGGAAAAATCGTTCCACCGAGGACGCTATCACCATAGCGCTCCACACTGCGCTGAGTCACCTGGAGCACCGAGGAAGCTATGTGAGAATGCTCTTTCTGGACTTCAGCTCAGCATTCAATCATATCATCCCGGAGATCCTGGTCCAGAAACTGTCTCACCTGGGACTCTCCACCCCCATCTGCCTCTGGATCAAGGACTTCCTGACAAATAGACCACAGTCTGTCAGACTCGGCCCCCACCGGTCCAGCACCATCACACTCAGCACCGGGTCTCCACAAGGATGTGTTTTGAGTCCCCTCCTGTTTACGCTCTACACATCCGACTGCTCCCCTACCCATCTCTCAAACACCATCATAAAGTTCGCGGATGACACCACAGTGGTTGGACTCATCTCAAGGGGGGATGAGTCGGACTACAGAGATGAGGTCAACAGACTGACTGAGTGGTGTTCAGTTAACAACCTCCAACTGAACACCACGAAAACTAAAGAACTTATCTTGGACTTCAGGAAGGGCAGAGCAGACCCGGCCCCACTTTACATTCACGGGAGCTGTGTGGAGAGGGTACACTCCATGAGGTTTCTGGGTGTGCAGATATCTGATGACCTCTCCTGGACTGCAAATACTACAGCGGTGGTTAAAAAGGCCCAGCAGCGTCTCCACTTTCTGAGAGTGCTCAGGAGGAACAACCTGGAGGAGTGGCTGCTGGTGACATTTTACAGAGCCACCATAGAGAGCATCCTAACGTACGGCATAACAACATGGTATGCAGGGTGCTCAGCTGCAGACAGGAAAGTACTGCAGAGGGTCATCAACACAGCCCAGAAGATCACTGGCTGCTCTCTGCCCAGCCTGGAGGTCACTGCAAACTCTTGGTACCTCAGCAGAGCTGGCAATATCATCAAGGACCACTCTCACCCCAGCAATCAACTGTTTGAACTATTACCGTCAGGCCGACGGTACAGGTCACATAAAACCAGGACAAACAGATTCAGGGATAGCTTCTTTCCCAGAGCTATCACCGTAGTAAATAAGCACAAAAACAATTGAACCTATTCCATACCGTCACTGTCATTATATTATGCTGCTATTCATACTGTCATTATATTAATGCTGCTATCCTGTATATATTGTACATACTATTGTTTGAGTACTTACGATTGTTTTTTTTGTACTTTTTATATTTTACATTTATATTTATTATTGAAACTTGCACCAAGGGAGTGGCACTCCAATTTCGTTGTACTCTGTACAATGACAATAAAGGCTATTCTATTCTATTCTATTCTATTCTAACTCGACATAGCAACTGCACTACCCACTGTTGTCACTATGTTTCACATTAACAGAGTGTGCAGGAGTTTTCCATGTTTTGTGGAGGCCCTGCTCTGGATTTGATCAAATTGAGATAGACTTGTTGGTCAGTCCCAGTTTTCTATTTTGTTATCTGGATAATTGTATAATTTTTCTTTTGCATGCTTTTGTCCATGTTAGGCTCTCTCTCCATCTCCCTACACTCATATTTTAAGTGCAAACACACAATAAACACAATTAAAGATGGATTTGACTGATTCATGTATTATTTGGTCGATGTAACTGAGTGGCCTTTGATAGAATTACTGTTTCAGTCTGCCACATTTGTTTCCTTCTTTTGGTTTTTACACAAAGGGCAACCAAAGGCTGCTCAGATATGCAGGTTGCAACTTTTTGGGCTGTTTCTGCCTTACGATTTCTTTTTAAAGTGCGACCTTCTAATACCAATTTTTGCTGATTCCAGTTTTATAATTAAATGACAGCATATACAAACAAAAATCAACTTTCCTTTAATGCACAATATTATTGCTATAACAAAAGAAATGATGAAACTTCTTCAGAGGATCTTCTCTCATTGAAACAACTGAAGATAAAATGTTCTCTTTATGGAAATAGGTATAATAAATGACTGTAAATGAGTTGCTGTACACCCACCTTTACCTGACAGATCTTATCTTACCCAACAAAAGCCAGCTACTTACACCATCTCCAGTATGTTGAACTTCACCAGATAATGGGACAGCAACCCTTCTGGCTTTTTCGCTCATCTGTTTGTATTTTTGCCTTTTATGTGCTTTGATTCTTTGCTAATACCGAGGCTGCTGGCTTGTGGTTGGTTGGCTCTGAGGTTTGGATAGCTTTAGCTTTAGCCTTAGCCACATTGCCCACGGTAGCTTCTTTAAAAATCCCATGTTGTGCTGTGTGAGGGTTTTTTAAGTGTTCCCCCGATGCTTTACTTTGGCAAACTTTCTTCACTCGTGGTAAAAAGCTTCCACACTAACAGCATGTTCCTGCGAGCGTGCACGTCAGTATTTGCTTGCATCACTGTGCGTGTGTAGAACATGCATGAAACTCACGCGCTTGTGGTCGGACATGTAGGCTTACCATCCAGGCAGTAGTCAGGGCTGAGAACAGCCAGTTCCAGTGAATCTCTGGTAGCTGCAGTATAAGCAGTGAGTAACAGGCAAAAACACGTCTGTGTGAGCTATACTGCTGTTAATACTCGTACACATTCTACAGCACAGGCAGTTTAAGAGCTTCAGACTGCAAACTGAGTTTAAAGCTCACAAAATCAAGTTACATCTGTGGGTTTTTTTTATCGTGGGCTTTGCAGTGACTGTCATGAAGATGAGCAGTGACGAGTTCAGAATATAAGTCTCATAATTACTGATTGTGCCTTTCCCAGTTAGTCTCCTCTTAGCTTCACAATTAAAACCCGAGCTTGTCATGACTGTGAAAGCAGGGAAGTCAGAGTGAATCCAAGCAGAGCGGTCAACATTTGCAGTGACGTTGCAAAGCTCACTGTGAAGTGAGTTCGCCTCTGGGCAGTGTGCAGGTTAACGTGGTATTGCACAACAATGACTGCATGTCACGTCTGATCAGACAGGACAAACCGTCAGTGTTTCAGTGAATAGAAAGAGCGTCACAATCAAACGTTTCATAAGAGGAAAAGAAAATGTGGGAATTGTGTTTCGCTAACTGCTAATCTCCACTCACCAGCAGTGTCTAGCTTTGTGTTTCGCAAAGTTACTGTGTGTTTCAGTGTGCACATCCTTTAGATATGTTTTATTCCAGTCAGAAGGAGCAGCGGCACACAGCACGTGTTTGTTATTGTCTGGTGTGTGTGCTCGGTATCTCCTGGGAGGACTGGTCTTTAGCAGCTACAGTATCACAGACTATTCCTCCTCTCCCTCAGGCTGTTGTGCTCAGGCTGGCGAGCTGCCCTCAGGGATCTGCTGCCCTGACAGTTCAGGGAATAAACCTCGGCTTGGCTTATAGGAGCAAACATAGCTGCCCACTCTGCTAAAAATATGTCTTACATCACGGGGTGTTTGGCTCTCTGTGTAGCTGATCAAATCAGCGTTTTTTCATGTTTTTTCAATGGATGCATTTCCTGTAAAGGTTAACGGGAAGATTCTTGGAAGACCTGTGCATCGGCTACAGAAAAGTATTGATGACTCCTGATTTATCGAGAAGACGGAGGGCAACAGAGGAATAACTGTGGCCTGTCAGTCCGACATATACACACCAGCTCTCGCTGTATTCAGGCTTCAGTCCCTCAGACGTGTTTGCTGCCATAATGGCTGCTTTCTGCTTTTCCTCCTGCTTCTCTCTCTGAGGGGAGAAAGATGTTACAGCCATGAAGTGACATTAAAGAGATGAGCATGCTGCTGTGCTGCAGGCTGAGCTGTAGGGAAATGTCAGGATCACATGCTCAGGAAAGCTTTGCCAAAGGACACAGCATGAGTAAGTACACGAGCATTGGTTTCTCTGAGGCCCTAGAGGTCAGAGGTTGCTGTGGTCACATAATGACTATAATAACTCTGCATTGGGTGAGGTAGTTCCTTTCGTTTAGTTAATTTCTTCCCACGAGGAAGAAATAACTTGATTTTTGAAAGAGGTTAAACTGACCTTTGTTTACGTTGGTGAACTCGTGTGAAGGGTGGAGAAAGAGAAGCCTGATGCAGGTCGAAGAAGTTGAGATGGGTCTGTCACTCCCAGCTCATACTTCACCAACATGCAGGGTAACTGGAGAGGCGGGCTTTAACCTGGAAAATGATCTTTCCTAACCCTGACTGAGTATTCAGTTCAATTCAGTTTTATTTATACAGCCCAAATCACAACAACAGTCGCCTCAAGGCGCTTTATATTGTAAGCTAGAGCCTACAATAATACATACAGAGAAAAACCCAACAATCATATGACCCCCTATGAGCAAGACCTTTGGCGACAGTGGAAAGAAAAAACTCCCTTTTGACAGGAAGAAACCTCTGGCAGAACCAGGCTCAGGGAGGAAATGAAAACAAACAAATCTGTAAGTGAAATGAACCAAAGTGGATTTTTTCGCTGATATTGATCTGCTCATCCATACAATGAGAATGTGCCGACCGCTGAAAATGTGAAATAGTTATGATAAATTAAAATAAAACAGTCTAATTTCCAAAACACGAATCAGTAATTCAGAGGCCGTTATCTGAAGAACTGCTGTGAGAGTGCTTTGGCTCATTAAGGTTTTTTGCATTAATCCTGAGAGTAGACTAACAACTAAAGGCTTCAGATAGATGTAGTGTCATGCAAACAGTATCAGTAATATAATCCTGTCAGAGGAAATGTTCAGAGCTGTAGACGCCAGTGTTTTGGCACAGCTGGATTTTAAAATGACGCATTCCCTTCGTAGCGCGTAGAAGCTGCAGGAGCTGCTCCTTCCTGCCTCTGCAGCCTCCTCTCTGATTAAAATATGCAAACTTAATCCTGCGCTTCGTCATCGGGGTCGTTTCTGATAACACGTTCAGAACATATTGGTGAATATCACAGCTTTTATTGTTGGCTGGTCTAACACACACACGTTCTTTGTCACCTTAGTCATAAGTCCAATTTACACATGCAGCAACAGACAGGCTGTGATACCAGCAGAGCCAAGAAGAGCTGCAGTGAGACTGACGTGGAAACGTGTCTGCCAAACCAGCTCAGTATCTCTGCAAGGTTCTCAGCTGCATAATCCGTCATGTATGCTGAATATACTTTAAATACAGAGATCAAATACAGGAAACAGGGCTAACGTTTTGTCATTTGTTGTGTGATTAGATTCACATTACGGCACGAAGCAGAGAGACGTTTCAGGTGATCACAGGTGAAGAAGAGGTGTCAGAGATGAGAGATCATATCTCCAACATTAAACAGTCCAGTAAAGGCTCTCCCAGCATTGTTTATGGTTTTACTGGTTAACCCTTTCATGCATGAATTATGACAACCTCAGTCTGGATTTTTTTCGTAAGTATTTTTATTCATCTGTAGGCATGAAAAAAAGATTTTTGAACGTCATTTTTTTAAACATGTACTTTTCAAAGAGTCTTTTACATTTCCACTTAGGTGGACAACATCACCTTTGTGGCAGGGTATGGAGTGACACATCAGTGTGCAAGTATACCATCAACACTGACATCGCGCCACTATGGGTGAAAGGGTTAAAAGTGATGTTGGTTTTGGATTTGCATTTAAGGCTCGCTCTCTTCCACAGCGTGCCTTTTATCCTGTCATCCTCACCCCAAAACGGGTTCAGCAGATCGCTGCTCCTCCCTCAGTCTGGGGTTTCTTCCTGTTAAAAGGGAGCTTTTCTTTCTCACTGTCACCAAGTGCTTGGTTGTTGGGCGTTTCTTACAATATCAAGGTGCTTGAGATGACTGATTAGGTGAATTGAACTGAAGACCAATATCTGTGTGAATAAGTTATAGTCACACCAGCAGACTGTGAGTAGAAATGAGAGTTATCCCAGGTTTAGGTAAATCTTGTCACATGCAGCTCCTTGTATAGATGATAAATAATGATTATTGTAGAATATTTGCAGGAGTAAACACAGCTGTCTGATACACAGTGGGATAGGTCAGCAGAAGCTCCATTCATATTCTTGCCTCACTCCTCGTATCACACGCCAAGCAGACATTCAGTTTGTTAGTTAGGCAGAGCTTCCTGCCTCTCCCTCTGAGATATCAGTGCCCTCACTCACCTCACCATCCTCCTGTGGGATGTATATATAACATATTAGTTTGGAAGTTGAGATGGGTCTGTCATGTAATGTGAGTAAATCATGTGATGAGTAAATCCAAATGCGCATTGTGTGATCGAAACAACAGTTCTTTTTTTAAATATTGTCTCATAATCTACAGAAAGTCAGTAAAAAGAGCTGCAAACTGAAATAACCTAAATTTATTTACTTAACCCTGCAGAGGAGAAATTTCTCATCGGCAGTGTAGTGTGTGTGTGTGTGTGTGTGTGTGTGTGTGTGGATGCTGGTAGGAGGAAACGTCTGCAAGAAATAAAGGTCAAACAAAACTCCTGCCAGATGGAGCGAGGAGAGAGCGAGCACACCCGGCCCTCAGATGTAGTAATGAGTGAAGTGAGCTGAAGAAAACATACACATGAGGACCAAACAGAGTGGGAGGGGCCATCACAATATTGGATTAGAGAGAACCCCCCCCCCCCTCTCAATACACACAGGCATACTGTTTAAAAGAGGCTTTTATTTCACCTCAGATATCCAAAATACACAGAAATAAAAATAAGCTAGTTTAAGAAATAAGTGGGTCTAAAAAAAGAGGTCAACCAGACTAAATTCCACTCAACAAGTTGACCTGTGAGCTTAAAAAGCTGTTATAAATGCAACAGAGAGAACGGTTCAGTGCAATGAACGCCGTTTCCCTCCACGCCGTCGCAGCAGATGCTTCGGTCTACTTGTTGAGGCCTCTGTATTTCAGCCAGCTCCTCTCTCATGTTTAAGACACCCATCCTCCGGGCGAGTCCTTCCCGATTAATAACCAAATGTGAGTGCCATCATTTAGAGCATTTAGTGTTGTACAAATGAAACAAACTTCTTAAGATTTCCCCCTTTTTCATCAGGTGTCGTCCTTATGAGGAAATGAGTTAACCCTGCGTGTGTGATTGATGTGATGAAACTACCAAACTGGTATTTCAGTTGTGCGTCTGCAGTTACACCCCGAGGGATCCAGACGTTCCCTATGAACAAACACTTGGTGACACTGGGGAGGAAAAACTCCCCTTTAACAGGAAAGAGGACAGAGGGAAAGAGGGATCTTTGAGAGGGGAAAATATCTTATTATGATTTGGGTCTCTATTTAAATACAACATCATTTTTTGAATAATATAGAAAATATCTAATTGATGTCTAAGATTGATGTTTATTTGTTTTGTTTTTTTTGTAACCACATTCGTGCGCAAACCAGCCGACCTCTCGCACGTGCTTCCTTCCCGTTTTCACTCGGATTGTCACAGCTCCCAAGAAGTGAGACAGTTGTCTCTGCTCAGTGACACCACATATTGCCATGGTAATGAGTCAGATGTAGGTCACACGTCACGGGACTCGTATTTGGAGCGCAGGCCCGTGTGGTTTAGGATGGAGTGGACTAAAAGTGGCTGAGAGCGGCGTTTTGACGAACGGAAACGTTGCGCCCGTTTCACGATGCCTTCCTGCGTCGGGACGGTCTGAGCTGCTCTTTCATGTCAGTGAGCGAGTCTGAGGACAGCATGAAGGCTGACAGCCTTTATTGTCTTTCCCAGGAGTTAACGTTACCTCGTGGTTTCATATATATTTTGTTCTGCTTGAATTTAATCAGCCCATGTGTGGCTCAGCTTGAACAGCAGTGAAAATGAGCACGCGGCTCTATCACGCCGTGTTACACAAAGGGGACGTCCGCCTACTTAATTTTTGTGACTGCGCAGACTCGTCTGCAGGAAATTTACATTTTCATTACACTTCAAGCAGACTTCAAAGGAAATACAACAGGAATGTGACCCACCCATGGCTGCCTGTGTCCGTGTCTGCAGCAGAATATGATCAAGTGATCTTGTTCTGTTCAGCAGGCTGTTTGGGTTCATGACATCATACAGAGCCTTTTCTTAAATTCGGAAGAAAAAAAAGTGTTTAGAGCAGTTTGAAATCTCTGGTCTTTGCTCACAGCATTACTTATACATTCATGCATTTGTTATCTTACACTTAGTGCAGTAGTTGTAGGCCAAAGTGGATAATCCAAATGCACAGACTCCCCCGCCTTATATCCAACCCCAGTGGCTGTCCTCGTCATGGTGTTGGGTCCGCGGGGAAGCAGATGCATGTTTTTTGTTCAGGCTGTGCCCGGCCGAGCCTCCTGAATCCAGGGATGGGCACCAGACACTTGCCTGCAAGTTCCCCTAGTGGTTCTGGCTGCAGGAGGCGGCCCCGGTTTTCTGCTTCCAGGCGAGGATATGCAGTGCTGGGTGTTACAGATCACTGGAGTTTCTTGAAATACTCTCTCTCTGTTCCCTCCCTTGAGAACATTTTGCCCTGAGAGATTCTGCCAGGGGCTATTGGCCACAATCCCGCTCCAAGGATGCCAGGGACCTATCCACCACGATAGGCAGTGACTCGTCAGGCACGTCCACACGCACTGACCTCATTATTTGAAACCGTTTAATACAAATAATGTCTAATATGAATCCACCATTAGAACAATGTGTATATGATAGAGTCATTTTCTCTCCCTCTAAATCACCAGCTTCTAACAAAACTGACCCGGGATCTGTCATAATAATCAGTCCTGACCATTAAAGTTCAAGATCCCAGCCCTGCTATGCAAAATAAGACTGTATAATAGAAATGTGAGATATAGATGTTTTGATAATTGCTGCTAATAAACAAAATATGTATGATTTAGTCACAAAAATCTGTTTTTCAGAACCTGCTGCTCGGGCTGTAGCAGCAGATACTTCGGTGAGGTTTCCCACTTGGCAGCAGAGTCAATACGAGAACTCTGCTAGAATAAAAACCCTCACACTCTCTGACTGAATCATCTCACGATCATTTTCTAATTTGTGAAACATGATGCTGGCACCACTTGTGATCTGTGCAGGGCCCAATATTCACTTATGTCAAACAGGCCCATTGAGCAGCGTGTCTGGCAGTCATGTTATTAAATGAATGGGGAGCAACTGTTAACTTTAATTTCAGTGGTGGCTCTCACACTAAACCCATGTTAGTCTTTGCTACACATCCTCACCACTATGTGTGGGAGATGCAGCCCCCCCCCCTAAAAAACCCCCCCCATCAAAAACCCCAAAAGAACAACGATTCCCTTATTTTCCATCCATCCATCTTCATCCGCTTCATCCCCAGCTCATTTCTGCCCTTATTTTCCAATTTCCTTAATTTATTACATCTACTTTGATGTTTGAACACACCTGTTCTTGACCAGACAATGAAAAACAAGGCGCCGCCATCGTTAATCACCTGTGATTAGGGCTGTTTATGACCAAAATCTCATATCCCGATATAAGACATCTATCGTATGATAACGATATAAATCACAAAAATTTTACATTTTCTGTAAATTCTGTGAATCTCGGGCAGCTCGACTTGCGTGAAGTGTTTCCAGCTGGGCGTCCTGTAGCTGGAGTCGAGTGTTTTAACAGATGCATGAAGCTATACATTTTTAGACATAAGTTGTAACGGCCGCCGTTTTCTTTGTGAGTATTTATTACACGGCGTGCTGCGGGGAGAAGCCTGTTCTAACGTTTGAGTGTATGGTTTCTTTTTTAGCACCTGACGGCTCTTTTTTGCTTCTCACCCGTAAACACTCTGCATCTTTCACGTGATTCGGTTTAATTTGAAAGGTCTCAACAGGATCTTGAGCTTTATTCTGAAAGGTTTATGTGGAAAATAAACAAGCGGACACGCGATGGTTTTACCGTTGTTGTTGCTAACGGCAGCGCATAAAAACAGGCGCTTGTCCGTCCGTAGTGTGGTTATATTGAATATAAGAGAGAACTTTAAGAAATTAATATAGCCACTACAGTGACCATCAAAACGATGAAAAAATATTGCCGAAAGCAGTTTATTTTGCGACAGCACGAAACAAACGATAGAGTAAAATGATCTGAATCTTGTGCTTCAGTGATACGATCGTGGTGTTATGGGGCTATAACAATGTTTATGGAGGTCTGCAGGAGACTGCTTGTCAGTCCTCCTGTGCTGCTCCATTTACAAAATCCTGGAAACGCTCCTGCTGTTCTGGCTCATTTTTCTCCTGACTGGTACTTTGGGGGCACGACAAACTCAGACTTTGTAATTCTCTTGCAAAATTTCTGTTGATGATCTTTTGAATCTGTGTCTATTTTAGACAAAGGTAGAAGTTAAAATAAGCAAAGTTTTGGAAACAGATGAAATTTTTAATAAGCCAACACCGATGATCATAAAACGATTGCTCTGGGAGCTTTTTCGTAGATTGGCTGGAAATCTCCTTGTTTGATTCTGCTAATTACTGAATCTCGTGCTGTGCAAAGCTTGCAGCAGCACCCTTCATCTCTTCAATGATGTTGAAATCAGGTTCTTCGAGTGAGCAGAGGTTTAATTAAACTAAAGCCGCCGTGCCCAGACATATTTGTATCGCTGGAATAGATGCTGAACGTTTGTCCACTGAACAAATACACAAAGCTGTAGTTTTGTTTTTCTGCAAATTTCTGTGCAAACATCAGATGCCGATGAACTGAGGCCGACCTAAACACGTCATATTTCAGATGTAATATCTTTTGACAGGCCTGTGTTGACTGGAGTATGTTCATCATGTCTGCAGAGATCTGCGGATCTGAGTTAATCGTTCGCTGTCCTCTTCCACACGTCTGAGCTGCAGAATAAATCCCTTCATTTGGCTGAGGGGTGCTCTCTGCACAGACCGCCGCCGGCTGCAGGGGGTTGTGAGGGGCAGGGATAGCTCAGTAGGTAAAGTGGTCTCCCCATGATCGGAAGGTCGGCGGTTCGAATCCACTTAACGGCTACCCTGAGGTACCCCTGAGCAAGGTACCGTCCCTACACACTGCTCCCCGGGCGCCTGCTTAGTGGGCTGCCCACTGCTTCACTGAGTGAATGGGTCAAATGCAGAGAAAAACAAGTAATTTCCCCATGGGGATCAATAAAGTATCCATTATTATTATTTAGCTCGGCCGCTCTCAGCCGCCTGCTCCTCTCGCATGTTTTCATACAGCTGTCATCAGATACTAAAAGCAGGTTAAACCGAGGCCTCCACACCTTGTAAATCTGCCTGTGCTGTCGTGACGTCTTCCTCTGGTATCCGTAAGTCTCCACCGTGAATGTAAAATGAGAAGGCCAGCTGCTGAGCAGGAATGTAATTGATAGCTCTGAAATATTGATACGGGGTGGGTGTTTGTGTTTCGCCTCGTGGCAGATCTGGCAGTCTGCCCGCTCCCTCGTCTCGTTGGGTTAAACATCAGCGCTTACTGATTATCCTGCTGATGTGACAAGCTCACACGTTCCCACGCTCATCCTCACCTCACTTCTTCCCTCAGCACGTCACAGATGTACATTTTTGTCTCGTTCTCGGCAGCGTGCGTGTCTTTGTTTGGTCTGTTTTTTGATCTTGGGTCATTATAAACTGTCTCTGCAGAGTCATCCATGGATTGCAATAATGCCTGACTCCACTGTAGAAAGAAGGAACGGCATCTTAACAGTTAAGACACAGTTTTTTAGCATTAGCCTTTATCTTCTTGTCTGCTTCTTGTAGTGTTGCTGTGTTATATTTGTGTCGTATGCCAAGAAGCTTAGTAAAAAGACAACAGCACAATTCAGTTCACTTTCATTACATAACGCCTGCTGCCTCAAGGCGCTTTGTTTTGTAGGATAAAGAACATTGTAACAATCTGACGACCCTTTTAAGCGAGCGCTTGGCGACAGTGGGAAGGAAAAACCAGGACCAGGACCAGGCTCAGGGAGGGGCGGCCTTCTGCCAAGAGAAAACAGCTCGTTTACAGTAACTGTTCATTAAAGTCTTATCAACAAGTGTTAAACCAAACTGAGCGAGGGTGCGAGAGAAGCCGACAGGGATGGCATCATCATCACTCACATCACCAAAGAGAAGCTGTTGGTGTCTACGGAGTGAAATGGCTTCAAACTGCTGATCCTTTACTATAGCTGTAGCTTTGCTACACATCCTCACTTCATCCTAAAATATAAAAAAAAATGGCATTAAAAATAAATAAAAGGAAAAGTAACTACGTTTCACACAGGGCAGGTAAAACCGAAAAAGGACAAGACAAGTCGACACTTATATAGCTTTTGTTGTGCAAACACAACACAGTGATACTAAGAAGGAAAACTGACAGGAAACACAGCATCCACATTTCCATCACTGTCAGCGCTCTTGAACACAAACAGATGAAAACTGCTTCACATGGTGACCATGTGACACCTCCACACTTCTCCTTGGAGCACTGCTGCTAATGCACAGTAGGCACAGTTTCTCACACATAGTATTTGTTTTGGCATTTTGTCCCCAAAAGTGAGTGTTGGTCCCCACAAGCATAGCAGCATGGAAGTATAGGAGAGCAGCAGGACAGCCTCACCTGCCATGAACGCTGCAGCCTGCTGTAAGAGGTGAACAGAGGCGTATTGGATCATAATATTTTCCTCGTTCTTTTTCACAGTTTTTCTTGAGGCCTATAAGACTACGAAATTGTCCATCTGTTTTTATATTTGTAAAATTACTCACTGCTTTTCAGTCACAAACACACAGCCAGGGGGAAAGTGAAGGAGAGGAGATCAACTAGAGCAAATGTACAGTTTCATTAAGCTCTCGTTTAAAGTCACAGCAACAGACTGAAATGCACTCCGTCTGTTTTCTCTCTTTTGATGACTTGAAGATTAGTGAAGCTGAACAACACATGCATATTTATTTCCTGAACTCGTGTTGTGTGCACACATGCACGTAGCCTTGCACATCCATATTCCGGGTGCTGGTTTTATACACACATAGATGTGAAAACAGGCAGATTTACTTGTAGACAATCCTCTTATTTTGGAAGTTCCATCACTTTTATCCAGCTGCCCCCATTCCTTACAGTTTTCCATTTCCCTAAAGCAGGGGTGGGGAACTCCAGGCCTCAAGCGCCGGTGTCCTGCAGGTCTTAGATGTGTTCTTGATCCAGCATTGATTTAAATGGCTAAATTACCTCCTCAACATCTCTTGAAGTTCTCCAGAGGTTTTGCCAAAGGTTTCTTCCTGTTAAAAGGGAGTGTTTATAGAAGGTCATATGATTGTTGGGTTTTTCTCTGTATGTATTATTGTAGAGTCTACCTTACAATATAAAGCACCTTGAGGAGACTGTTGTTGTGATGTTTGGTGCTGTATAAAAAACAATTGGATTGAATTCAGGTGTGTTGACCCAGGGTGATATCTAAAGCCTGCAGGACACCGGCCCTTGAGGCCTGGAGTTCACCTCTGCCCTAAAGGCTGACCAGGTCGCTGTCACAGTGTTCCTCAGTGTCTCTCAGCTGGCCCTCCAGGGAGTCTCTTGTCCCAAAGCTGGATGGACTCACTTTAACCAAAGCTGATTCCCGTGCACCACAACGGGTGCAGAGGAGAACGAGGACTGTCGTTGCCAGCTGCAGTCCATGAAGGTAGAGTTTAAGACCATTGGCGGAGAAACAGCTGATTTAAATTGCTCGGTTATTTAGTTGCCAGTAAATAAAAGATCACAAATAAAACCACATGAACTGAACTGAAAGGCGAGCTCCCAGATTGGACGCCTGTCACAGACATGAGCGGGCCGGTCAAAGACACAGATATGTGTGTTTATTTGTCACGGTGCACGGCCCTTCTCACGGTTAAATCAAATTGAAGACATTATGTTAATTATTACTAATATTAACCCTGCCTGATTATTTTCCATGTAGCTGTTTATAAGCAGCGCCTCTTCCCGGCCCAGCGCTCCTAATGAGGTCTTGTTAAAAACATCCACATCACTGGCATTTCCCTTTAATGAGTGCACCGGCGGTTTCCATGCTGATGCCCTTTATGGCAAACCGGTGCTGCTCTTTTCCAAAACAACATGGATGCCGCCACAGCTGCCGCAGCTTACGGGGGTTTTAATTTTTGTCTCCGTGGGAGGAGCAGAGGCCTTCGGGGGGGGGGGGCCGAGCAAGAAATTGAATCAATGCTGAGAGCGTCCTGGGAGAGATTCACAATAACGCACAGTAACACACCGTAATGCTCTGTGAGATACAGTGATAAGCCTCGGGGGAGAAGACTGGCAGAAGGATGGCGCTGCATGTGTGTGTGTGTCGCTTAAAGGAAAAAAGCCTTTGATACTCCTACATGTTTTCAGTTTTTAATGTGAAAGTGCCTACAGGAGGTTTTTTCCACACAGGGTTTCCTGCTGCAGTATTTGAAGCGGAGGCGGGTCGAATCAACTGAATTAATGACGAGAAATTTATACAAGTTTTAGCGAATGCAAGCTTAAAGGCTCCTTTTTCCTTAAATGTGGGAGCGTTGGTTTTCTTGGATGCTTGAGCTTCGTTGTGCAGAATGGTGTGCAGCATGTTAAAGCTGCTGAAGATGGAAAGATTCTAGAAATTTAAGGCGGTTTGTGATGATGATCAGGTGGGAAGTCAGTGCTGGTCAACTTATATAAGCAGAGATTTGGAGACCTGAAGTCAGAAAGCACTGAGGTGGATCTGAATTGAAGCCAGAGACAGCTTCACATCCTGTGTTCTGTATTGTTTTAATGATAGACTCAGAGTGTCATTTAAAGAATATTAACAAGGTAAATCATAAATGAACCTGTTATTACGGGGCAGTATATACATGTTCCCTGATACTGAGCGTAGATTTTTAATAGTGATATTAAGGTATTTTAAGGACTTTTAAGGAGTCTAAGTTAGGCTACTGTTAACATCAGTTTTTACATATAAAACAAGTTACTAAATCTGTAAAGAAGCCTTCAAAATGGTAAAAAAGTCAGAATAGAACCAGGGGAATATATTTCACCCGTTTCTTTTAGTGCGTTTTCTTTAACTTGTTCTTTGTGCTGGAAGTGAACGAGAACAACAGCTCTCCGTCATGGTGGTGGAGCTGCACGTGTGCTCCTTTTGTGTGACACAGTGCGGTGCTACATTAGCGCCTCCTCCCATCACAGCAACCAGTCCTGAAGTCTTTACTGGTGCAAACCCTGAAGCTTCAGAGTTTGACACTAAACTTTGAAGCTCGTCCAGCACACTCAGACTCTTACTTACTTGCTTACAAAGCTCGAGGCAGCTAGTTAAGAGTACAGTACAATGTTTATGTTTTTACCCCTTAATCCTAAAAGGCTGATGCGAAGTTGTCATCGCCTGCTGGGCTTGGCCGGGCGGGTGAGTGGCTAGTTGGCATGGAGACCCAAGTTTATGAATGCACTAACTCAAGAATGGTTTCAAATCGCAGTTACTTTGACATTAAGGTCAAAGGTCAAGATTTCTGATAATCTTGTGAATGTCTTAACTCTGGAATGAGACGATGTAGGAGTTTAGGAGGCTGAGGGGGTACCAGTGGCAGTCACCGGTATATTTGAAATGTATTTTCTGGGAATTTACCATTATTCTTTTAAATGGAGATATTATCTGAATTTCAGGAGCGGGACCACACCTCATTCACGCCCCTTCCAGCCTCAGGCTATATATGCCCTCTTCACCAATACCTGCTGTTCTCATTTTCATGCCCCTCATTAGTACACCTTCATCCTTCATTGCTCATCGTAACTGAGGATGTGGTCCCAGATAGTGACACGTGTTGCTCTGTTTGACCACCGCGTCTCTTACGTTTTAAACAGATCCTTGTTTTAGGTGAAACGTACTTCTGACTGTCCTTCGGGTCTTTTCTGAGCCGGTTTTCCTCTATTTTTGTTCAAGATCAGATTCAGATCAGATCCTTTGCTTTGTTGGATTTAAATTTGACATTGGCGGGGTTGGCAGGGTAATGACCGACTTGGATATTTACATTCACACATTTGTTTGGTCTAGAAAGGTTCAGGGCTGTAGTGCTAATGTGAAAACCACATCAGCCTCAGTTAACTAAATGACAGTAATTATTCATTGTATATATTATCCAAGGAGGTTAAATGGATGCCAGACATTATTTATTTGGGAATTTACAGTATTCTGCACCACCTCCTCCTTCTGCCAGGCTCTCGTCTCTGTTAACACCAATCCATCCAGATCAATCCAGACGGATGGAGAGGATTTCGGGCAGTTGGGAAAAGCACCCTTATGAAATGTCAACTTGCTCTCTGCAAAGCAACCCTGCTGTGAAAAGCACCAGAAATCAGAAAATCCCCTCTTCATGCTCCATTTTTTCCTCTTGAAATGTGCTCTCACTGCAGCAATTTCACTGCAGAGGAAAACAGCGGCAGAGCACTTCTCTCAGCGACAGAGGACACCGAACTGTCTTTTTGAGGTTTTTATCATCTGTGACACAATTCTGCCTCAAGTGTGGGAGCAAAAGCTCTCAGTCTTTTATTTTTGAAAAAGACAGACAGGCGGGGAGCAATGAAACGGTTTTAAAGCTTTTTGATCACTTTGATTTACAGCGTGCTTTGTGTCAATGAGACTCATCTAAGCTGGAAAGAAACATTTAAATGTGGTGTTGTTCAGATTCCTTTCTCGTTGACCTTCTTCTTCATCTTCCTCTTCTGTCACTGCAACGCTTCTTCACTATGTGCATGTATCTGCAGCTCCACATTCAGTACCCTGTGTCTAATATATCCACTATCAGGTGGGGTGCAGTGGGAGGAGACAAGTGTGGGGTGATCTGTGGCAGAAAGATATCAACAGGAGGGAAAGGGAAAGGCTTAAAGGGTGGTAGTGAGACGTGCTCTGATGTATGGTTTAGAGATGATGGCACTGATAAAAGGACAAGAGGCTGAGCTGCAGATGTCATGATTTTCATTGAGAGTAACCAGAATGGACGAGATTAGACATGAGTACATCAGAGGTAGGGGTGGGCCGGTGGGATAAACGGTATACGGTAGAAATGATATCAATTTGGCCAACGCTAGAGATTTTGACTATACCGTCCTACCGCGATAGCGCATGTTGATGGTGTCATCAAACTGCGCCTGTTTTGGTCGAAAGCATGGCAGCGGCTGCAAGCATGGAGCTTACAGGTGGGAGGGAGGAGGAGGTGTTCATAAAGAAGACCGGTGCGACGTCGGTCACATGGACCTGGTTTGGGTTTAAGCAGTCGGATGTTGAGCAGAAAAATATCATCTGCATATTATGCCGGTGTTCTGGGAATCTATCCTACCTCACAAACCATCCTACCCCTTGTTTATGCACGTATGCTGCGCATGCGGGTAACTACAGAGCCCCGCAAGGGACATGGGAGAAAAAAATTACGATGAACTTTTGCGAGATCTCGCAAAAGAAACTCGGAATTCACAAAAGTTGAATTCCAACTATGGTGGCAGCTACTTAGTTGTAATATTACTCTTTCTGGGTCACAAAATAAACTTTTAAGATATTTTGAGGCGTGAATGTAGTTGTATAAACGTCAAATATCTGCTCGGTTTACAAGACATCACATATTTGCAAAAGTGCTGCGACGTTTCCGGAGATCTGACACCCACCATGTCGAAGCTAACGGGAGGTCGAGACCTACTACAGCCGGGAGGAACATCGCTCTCCCGGCACATCGTGCCTCGGCGCGGCCTCCGAAGAATGCAGCTAAAAGTTTTGCGAGATCCCGAGTTTGTTTTGCAAGATCTCGCAAAAGTCCATCTTAATTGTTTTTTTCTCCCATGTCCCTTGCGGGGCTCCGTAGGTAACAAAATCCCCAAATTTAAATCATTTTTTTAACCCATTGTGAATATTTCTTATGGTTATGTTAGGGTTTGTATTAGTCACAAGTCGCCGTCAAATTATAATACGGGTAGGACGATTTGCCGAAGTTGGACGGTTTCTCAGACAGTAATAGTGAAGAGAGGATATACAAGTAATTTGTTTTATCACCTTTAAACGGAGCACCTTTTTGGAACATGAGGAAAGCCAAAAACTGCGCTTTCCACAAACACCCATTCAGTTAAATGGAAAGAAAAAAGTGGCCCTGCACACCAGCAGACTGATATTTTCCAAGCCTTTTCCAAAGGCACTGAGAAAACAAATCAGCGGTGGATATCACAAATGCCATTACCGTGTAGTTGTGGTGCCGTTTCTTAGAGTGGAGAAAAGCGGCTTTAACGATATGATTAAGACACTCGATCCATGTTGCGAGGTACCTGGCTGCGAACATTTTAGCTGAACTGAAACACCCAAAGTAACATTTATTTTAAAAAAAGTTTTGCACAACAAATGTTCTTAAAATTCATTCTGTACTTTTTTGAAGTGTGTTTATTTTTCTGCAATGTATCTGGTATGTGAGGGACAGCTCAGGTTAAATGATTTGGAGTTAAAGTCAGAGAGCCTGAGATGGTTTGGACAATTGCAGAGGAGGGACGGTGGTTATGTTGGACAAAGGATGTGGAGGATGGAGCAGCCAGGCAGGAGGAAGAGAGAAAGACCTCAGAGGAGGTTCGTGGATGTAGTGAAGGAGGACACCGAGGGTTGGAGTGACAGACGAGCATACTGGAGGAAGGGTGAACGTGATGCAGATGGTCCGCTGTGGTCCTAAAGGGAGCTGCCAAAAGAAGAAGAAGATCTGTTAATAAATTAAAGAAGTAAAGGCATCTGTGTTGGTGGACTACACACACTATACATCACATAAACACAAACCTTAGACGACCTCGAGATTGCACAAGAAGCTGGAACCATGCTAACCCTGAAAGGTCGAAGTCATCGCTGATGTTATTGGAATACGTCATTTTGATTATTTTTGAAGAGTCTTTCCAGTCAGGTGACAAAAACAATAATCACAGTGACACACAACAAAGAATCTTTTAATGTCGGGGTCATCCCGATGATGAGCTCAGAGGGCTAAAACCTGTATAGACCGTAGACTATATAGAGAAAAATGTGCCTGCATGATGATGACCTCAGTAAACACGTTCCTGATGATTTACATGTACAGCATGTTTCCATAGTCTAAATCATGTTAAAGCAGATCATAAACCAGGCTAAGGCCTTATGGTGGATGTCTGCCAGCCTCTCAGTCCCATCCAGCCCTGATTTAAAACATCAAAAAACAAAAAAACCCAAAAACTAAATGGCAACAGGCCTCGAAACATAATGTCATTTTCTACATACAGTCCATTATTACGTTATCCTGGAGTTCTGGGCCTTGGAGATGTACCACTTTTTCCAGTTGGTAATTTGTCTGAAGATGTTAAAAGGCACAAATCTCATCAACCTGGCTAATAATATTGATTTATGGATCAGCGGTGTTATCAGTATCCTGCAGGTACTCTACATGGTAATCTTTGTGTGAGGAAATAGAAGCCGTCCTGTGTGACCTTTATAGAGATACTGTAGAGCAGGGGTGCCCAATCCCGGTCCTCGAGAGCTACTGTCCTGCAGCTTTTAGATGCATCCCTACTCCAACACAGCTGAATCAAATGGTTTGATTACCTCTTCAGCATGCCATCGTGTTTGGCAAAGGCCTGATAACAAGCCATTCATTTGATTCAGCTGTGTTGGAGTAGGGATGCATCTAAAAGCTGCAGGATAGTAGCTCTCGAGGACTGGGATTGGGTAGCAGATGCTCGAGTCCTGTCCAGACTTGCCCGTGACTATAATTACTCCCCATGTACACAAACCCTCTGAGAGTACAACAAATAAACACTGTGTCATCCAACTGAAGTATGATAAAAAAAACAAAACAGTTCAGGTAGAAATCCTTGTCCTGTTTGAAGAGCTGTTTGTGGAAGTCGGGTGAAAGCTGTGAAGGGTTTTCCTCTGTGAGTGTTTTTAACGCTTGCATCATGTGAAGCTCCAGCAGGTAGGAGGAAGCTGGTCAGGCGGCGGTGAAATCCCTCGTGCTGCTCAGGAACACGCTCGTGTTGCTTATTGTTACATCAGCCCGACGTCCGATGCTTTTAACGGGCCCAGCCCTACATCACTTTATGTGCTCACAGCTGATGAAAGCTTTCAGTGTTTATACTGTCATCTTTCACAGAAATTTCAAAGAAGACGCTTGAGTTTAGTTTAAATGTTACACAGCTGCTCTCTGGATTCCTTTTTTTAATTTAGACTATATTCAAGTCTGCCTTAACGGTAGATTCATTTGTTCAGCGAGTACGCTTTTTGTTTCCATAGTTAAATAAGTTTTTACAATGAAATTACTTCATAAATCTAAATTACAGTCACGCATAATATGAAATATGAAAATGTACAGTTTTGGCTCCCTTTCCAGTTACAGATCATCACATTTCTGTACTCAGAGTTGCTTTTCATATAAAGACTTACAGTGTTCTGAATTTCTGGATTGCTGTTGGGTGTCAGAGCAGAGTGCTTTAAAGTTTGCATGAATCAATATTTTTGTATCAGGATGGATCAAAGACTTTATGTAATGGATGAGAGTTCAGTTAGAGAAGCACGATCAGTTCTGCAGAACTCGTTAACCTTTCCCATTGAGAGAAGATTAACACAATTTCAAATGATTATTATTAATGCATCTCCTGCCAGTCCAAATCAGTTCTCTCTGCTGCCCCCAAGTGGCCAAAAATGAATAATTAGTGCTTTAAGCTAACGTAGGCGAGGATTCCTTCATAGCCAAATCAAGATACTGACTTATCTTGTTATGTAGCCCTAATAAAACATAGACATAACATAATATTTTACAAATCTTTCATTTGAATATGTATTTATATCTTAAACATATTTTATCCAAACATAGTCATGATGTAATTAATGTACATGTCAGACTGGCTTCATTGGTTTAACCTGCACTTAACCTAAAGCTCTTACAGTTCAGAGCTCAGAGTATTTAAAGTGTTTGAAAGAATACAAACGTCTCTGCGAAAACCTAATTTACTGATACATATTACATGTTTGAGTTTATTCTAATGGAACTATCAGTCCTTAGAAGGTCTTCATAGACGGTGAATAGACATCGGTACATGTGAAGCAGGAGTTTGAATGTTCACTCATTCCAGAATTAATGTTTTAGCACCTTTCTTACCTGCTCAAGTACCAGACGGTCTGATTGCTGTTAAATAGATGTCATAGATCATTGACTTGTACTGGTGGTTGAAAGCTCATTGGTGTAACAGATGATCAGTACCTGTCTGGGCTCACCTGACAAGTGACATATGGTTTAAAACACTAAAGATGAGGCCAGTGAAAGTGCTCAGCTCTTAATGGCTGACATCACTGTGGCTGTCACCAACTTTTACAGTAGTGGCTCTATTTTTGCTTCTGCTCCCTGTAAACAGAAATCATTTGTACACTGTGAGATAAAAGTTGTTTGAATGAGGGATCTCTGACAGACGAGTTATTGTGACTGAAAACTAAACCTGACAGCGCTCCTGCAGTTTTTCTGGACTTCCCCTCACTGATTTGATTTCTTGCCCATGACAGACGTCAGTGTGACGTCAAATCCCTTCAAACTCTCCAGCCTACAAGGCCTTTAAACCATCTCACTGTATGTGCCTCTCTCAGTTTATAACTGCATGAAGTCTCGATGCTGCTCCTGGGTCACATCCAGCTCTAATGGTAAAAATAAGTGACAGACTGTGTAACATATCACCACAAACATAAAGGGAGATTGTGACAGTTTGCAGCACCGTCACAACTCTTCAGATTACACCACGGGGACTGCAGCGAGCAAACAATCCTTTCATCGTGTCACATCACCTCGGGCCATCATATTTTATTGAGTACTATGTATGCATCTTAAAGTACTCTGAGGTCATGGCGTCCTCTGTACAGCTCTTCATATAACTTTTTGCTAAAGTGATTTATTTTAAAAAATGCATTTCAGATAAAGCTGTAAAATGCGTCTCAAAAAGAAAAATATGGACCTGCTGCAAAAAGTTGGCAAGAAAAAAAATCAAATAAGGTGCAAAAAAAGGGAAGTGAGCACAAGATAACCAAGTGGAGAAAAAGACACGGAACAGAAAAACCATAGAAAACCAACTCGATGCGACAGGGACGTCACAGTGTTATTGATTTACTTAAAGCTTTGATCTGAATTCATTTCATTGAGTTTGTCAGTTTCCATGCAGTTCCACATGTTAGCCTTCAGTACCTGTGGACTCGTCAGGCTACGGTGGCACATTTGTAAAGGACCATTTTGTTCTGTGTGAAAATAATCTCATGTGACTTCCAGTGTGATGCCGGTAGGACCCCCTCCCCGATCACACAGCTGGAGATCAGCAGGGTTCCTCTGTTGAATGTCGGCCTCCACCCCCCTCTCTCTCTCTCTCTCTCTCTCTCTCGTCTATATATTTCTAGTTATTGTTACAATTAAAAAAATTAAATGGCAGATACCAATGTGCACAACTTCCTTTCAGTGATTTCTTTAGTCACAGTAATTAAAAGTCCCACGTGGTTTTTCCTATGTTGGAAAAACTCAGAGATGGTTGAAAACTTGCATTGCTAAATGTAACCGATCTACTGTGAGACGCATCAGTGATGACGTCACTTATTTCTACAGTCATACACTTTATTTATACTTGGCAGCCGACAGGTCTCGTTTATGAAACGTCCTCACTAATATTGGGATTGAAGTTTCTCCAGGAAAAACTTTTAATGATAAAGTTCTTCTAGTTGTTATTAAGGATTAGATTTTCTCGTTGCAATCTTTTTAATTTGCTTTTCAGCCTCTTATTTTTTAGATGAATAGGGCAAAAAGCTGAAGATTTTCCTCAATGTTGTTGTGTTGAATACAAAGATAATCGATATAAGATGATAGTTTGTATTTTGTGTTACAAACTGCTTTAAAGTCTGTTGTGATTTTTGCCTGATATTTGTTTTGCACTGATTTGAAAAGATGCTCTTTTTTTCTCTTTGACAAATGCTTGATGAAGATCTTAAATATTTTTAGAATTAAATATTTAGTTGGAGAAAAATATTGTGCAGATGTTTCCCCCTTTTCAGCCTAATTAATAAAGACATAAAATTGCCTCAGAATATTTGTAAATATAAACAAAGAAGCTTTGAATGTTGGTTCTTGCACTCCAAAATTTGTCAACAAGCAAATCTCCTAATCCTCTCTTTTTGTGTGTTCTAGATAGCAGCTCAGGCTGTGTTGTTCATGTGCATGAACACTGCTGGGATATTCATCAGTTACCTGTCTGACCGTGCTCAGCGTCAGGCCTTCCTCGAGACGCGGCGCTGCATCGAAGCTCGGCTGCGACTCGAGACAGAGAACCAGAGACAGGTGAGCCGCAGACAAGTTTTTTTTGCCTCCTGCAACTTTTCAAGCTTCGGATGATTTGTTAGGCTACGTTCACACTGCAGGCAAAAGCGCATCAAATCCGATTTTTTTGACCCTATGCGACCCATATCCGATCATGGTATGACAGTGTGAACGGCACAAATCCGATATTTTCAAATCCGATCTGGGTCACTTTCGTATGTGGTCCTGAATCCGATACATATCCGATGTTTCAGAAAGCGACTGCTGTGTGAACGGTCAAGTCGCATTAAATCCGTCTTTTACGTCACTGACACAAGACAGACGCCAATTATCAGCACCGGAGAAGCGCCCGATAAGACATCGCGAACGCTTCCTGGCCATCCGGTGAAACTGCTGGGACAACGTTGGAGAAACGTGAACATTTTATTTGTACTGCATAATCTGCAGATTCTGACAGAAATCTGCAGCTATCCTTTGAAGCACCGCTCCTCTCTAAAACAGCAATAAGGATAATTATTAGGTTATCTACATTATTATGTAAATAACAAAATAACTTAAAGCAAAAATTGGGAAACGTGAAGTCCGAAGTCTTTATATTAAGGGCCATCAGTCAAACAATATTGTTTGCTCTGTGTCTAAACAGAGCGCGTTGTGTGACATCTTCTTTTGCACATGCGGGCCGCTTTGAGCGTTCACACTAGAGCTCGTTTGCTGTCGCATTTTATTTGTAGTGTGAACGAGCAGACAAAAAATTCGGATTTGATCAAAAAATCGGAATTGAGCATTAAGACCTGCAGTGTGAACGTAGCCTTAGTCACTGTCTGTGCTGTGTTCTGTTTAATACATTTGCAGCAGTTAAATTTTTCTGTGTGTTTTCACAAGACACTTAAAGAATGAAAGCAAGTTTAGGATGCGTGTTCAGAGCCAGGTTTGAAGATTTGTGTGAGTGCTAGCAGCAGGGCTGTAGGGACAGCTGTTTGCACTCCTTTAGTATCACCACCAGGTCAAAATGCTTGCTTTACAATCTGGATGGACTGGAACACAGTTTGGCTCAGATATTCAGGACACCCAGGATTAAACTCAGGCTGTTTGCTCAGTTTAACGACCTCTGAACTCCTGCATGTCCTCCTGAATCGTCTCTGATGTCTTCCTCTTTCTGTCCTGCCCTGCAGCTCCATTGTCGGTATGCTTTGCCCAACATATCCACTATCCCTCATCTGCACATGTCCAAACCATCTCAGTCTCGGCTCTCTGACTTCATTTCCAAACTGCTCAAACTGTCCCTCTGCTGTACTCATTTCTAATCCCGCGTCTCCGGCCTGTGCTCGAGCTGATGCACACCATCACCACATCAGACAAATTCTGAATCTGTGGTTTTGGAAGTGTTGAGAATCCATCATGGTGGTTTATATGCATTCTAAATGTGAGCAAATCGTACCTCAATACCGTCAACATGCTAGCACTTGCTATTGTGTGCATGGCTAGCATGCTAAATGCTCCTTGTAGACTTGTTTAAGTGCTGTTTGCTCAGTGAGAGTTCATACGCCGCTGCTGAAACTATTTCAGGTTGACCCCTGTTTGAACTCCAGTGAGAGATATTGGGCAGTGACCTCTAAATGACCTTCACAAACCACTGGTGCACCACAGCAGCAACGAAATCCTCTAATTTACAGCAGAATGATGTGTGAAGTGCACATTTTCACCCTCTGCTGCTTGATGCTGAAGCTCAGCGTGAGGCGACTTTAAAAAAAGAATCAAAACAAATTATGGATTTTAGCTAACAGGGCCGAGTGTTAGCAGCACCGCTAACGAGTCCTCTGAGAGCAGAAAAACATGGACGCTGCATTGATTCAATGCTGTCACACATACTGTGTCTCTGTGCATGCAGCCCCTGCTCCACACACACTTAACACGCAATCTAATAAGACAACACACGCGCTGTGAGTCAGACAAACAGAAGGCACGCACACATAAGCAAACACACACACACACACACACAGTGGCAGATAGTGTTGTGTATGCGCTGGAGTGGACAGTGAAGCTCTGAGAAGCCACAGAAAGCTTTTACAGTGGTCATGTTTCCTGGAAGGCTCTGGGCTGGCTGTAATGGAGTAAGCAGGGCCCCGCCCCTGAAAAGAACAGTGTAATGACATCCAATCAGGCTCTGTTATTTCTGTTAATGTGTTCCAGGAACATAGTGGCACATTTCTGGTTACAGCATCTCTCCAGAATACTGTAGGGTCTTCATTATAGCGCTCTTTGAGGCGACTGCTGTTGTGATTTGGTGCTATATAAATAAACCTGAATCGAACTGAACTGAAGATTGGATCATACTGCTGCAAGCAGAAAACCAATATCTATATTTTTAGATAACTCACAAACTTCCTGTTGTTGATCAGTAAACAGTGAACACCGCATAAGGTTTTGAGTTTAGAAGGATTCGTTTTGAATTTTAGGTTACCTTTGGATTAGGGTTCTGTTATTGTTTCCTGTCGCTTCCCTTGTCATTTGTTACATCAGCGTTGTAGCGTCTGTGCCTTAGCGCTTTGTAAACACTTTCTGGACTTTGTGATTTTCTGGACTTAAAGAATCATTATTCTTTAAGCATTGAGAATGCTTAATGTTCATTCTTGTTTCCTGAGTCTTGCATTAGGGTTCACAAATGTTTAAGACACGCAGATGGTGTTTGCTGACTGGTGCACTGCTAGAGTTTTAGTTTAGCAAACATTGGACAACATCAGATCCTCAAAAATGAAAGCTTAACATTTGGCTGTCTAAAAAATATTTTTCTGTTCCTGACAAGAGTAATGAAAGGATGTTTCCCTGACAGCTGCAGTGTAATAACTCTAAAGAAAAACAGTATTAATGAAGCAGTAATAAGCAGATTATAATACAGATGAACTCAAAATTAGCCTCCATCCATCCATCCATCCATCCATTCGCTTCCGCTTATCCTTTTCAGGGTCGCGGGGGGCGCTGGAGCCTATCCCAGCTGTCATAGGGCGAGAGGCAGGGTACACCCTGGACAGGTCGCCAGTCTGTCGCAGGGCTAACACACAGGGACAGACAACCATTCACACTCACATTCACACCTAGTGGCAATTTGGATTATCCAATTAACCTATCCCCACAAGTTGCATGTCTTTGGATGGTGGGAGGAAGCCGGAGTACCCGGAGAGAACCCACGCAAACACGGGGAGAACATGCAAACTCCACACAGAAAGACCCCGGCCTGATGGTGGAATTGAACTCAGGACCTTCTTGCTGTGCGGCAACAGTGCTAACCACCGTGCCACCGTGCTGCCCTATAAATTAGCCTTTACATTGAAAATCCACCACAAGGTCCATGTGGATCTTTGGTACAGTCTGAATGAAGACAGACGTTGTCAGTGAGCTGCTGGAGGGCTTCAGCTTTCAGCTAAAATCAAGCTTCACTAATGACTTTCAAAGCTGATCTGACATTGAGTCCGCTGGCTCTCAGCTGTCCAAACCAGGGTCCCTGTCCAGTGGAGCAAACACTCTGCAGCCCCCTGTCCACACACAAGATTTTAGCATTTCTAACATTTTGTTATGTGTCTGAGATGACTGCGGCATTCTCAATTCATTTACTATTTCAAAACCCCCTTGCTCTTATTTGGAAAGATCAGTCACTGCTAATCAGATAGCCTTCCTTATTTTTTTCCTACTTATCCTCCAGATAATCTCACACCAGCTGCAAGATTATCTGCAGGATAAGGATTAACAGGAGAGGTGGCTGATTATATTGCTCAGTTATTTGCCACAGAGTACTTTGATGAATATATGTCAAAGTCTGTCTCCTGTAAATTTACTTTACCTTTATTAACCGGGTACAAATACTGTAAATGAGCGGCCTTTGTGGAGTTTGCATGTTGTCACTGTGCCTGTGTGGGTCTCCCCAGGTACCTCCCGCCTCCTCCCACAGTCCAAGGTTAGGTTAATTAGTGATGCTAAAATACCTAAATTCAGCATACGTATGCTGTCTTTGGAAATTCCACTTAAGTTGAAAATTTCAGCAGATTTCTTTTGTTTATGTTTAACATGGGAACTAAGATTACTGTCTTGATGGCAAAAGGAGTTAAGAGAGGGAGAAGAGCTGCTGATAGAGTTTCCAAAACATAATGTAGTTAATAGAATTTATATTGTAATATTTTATCCCAGAGTACTGCGACAGGAAGCGGTACTATTTGCTCAAATGGAGCTCCTTGTGTGATTGCAGCAGGAGTTTGGCTGACGTGTGATTGAGCAGCACAGACACATTGCAGGGTTCAAAGGTTCAGTCTGAATTCAGGACGACTCTGTAAAATCCACATTTCTTGCAGTGAGACTCCACCACCAAAGCCCGGGGCGTTTGGTTGCGACGCAGCAGCCGAAGAATTAGCAACGCTTCACTGAAATGTTTGTCTGTCTAGACCTCAATTTGTGGATGCACTGCTCTGCTTTCCAGCACAGACACCAACACAACAAAAACAACAGCACAACAGAGGCGTGCCGAGAGCAGGGGGCGGTGCGTGCTCAACAACACAAGCACCTGCTCTCCTCTTACACATTTCACACTCAGCTGATGGTCACGTCCACAGTGGTGTGTCAGAGAGATGAGCTGTCCAATCAGCTTCTGCTCTCCATCACAAGCTGCAGGATCCCAGTGACTGAAACATAAACAACAATATAGCTGAGATTTTGAGTGATCATGTAGCTGGATGCATGAATTATCAATATGTTATTATTCTTTGCTAAAGATAAGGGGTTCTGTTTTTGTTATGATCCCTTTTTATTTTTGCATCATATCTCTTCCTGTCATGTGTGAGTGTTTACCTCTGGATACTTCAGCTGCTCTTCAGGTTTGGTTTAGTTAGCTTGTTTTTTTCTGCCACTGCAGCCATAAGCTTGCAAAAAATACTACATAACATTAACAACTGTCAATGCTTTGCTGTTGGGTCCACTCAGGACTTTCCCCTCTGAACTGTGTCAGGGTGATTAGTTATGTAAATAAAAAGTATTGTTCGGGGTGCTGGTACAGCTCACTGTATGCTGGGAGGCTACAATGTAAAGTATGAGGTGTGTTCTGTGCACCGTTATGCACTGGTTTCACTGGTCCAGCCCACTTATGAGCTAAGACGAGTACGATACCCCAGTTTTAAAAGTTTGTTATCATGAAGACGACAGTTGTAAAGTGTCATAAAAAAGATGAAAAGAAATAAAGAATTGTTGAAGAGTAATTTTTTGATTAAGGTATTAAATCAATGCAACAGGAAGACCACCTGATTAGATGTGAACAGGTTTCCATGACAACAGATGAAACAGTGATTAGCTGGGAGCTTGGATGGATGTGGGTTTCAAAGTGGCTTGCAGATGCACAAACGTGGGGACTGCTAGGATAACATGTACATTATTTTCCATAGAGATGTACCGTTTGGATGTGTATCAGCTAAGCTAACAGCTGATGTGGACTGGCATTTTCCCTCCTCTGGACCAACTTTTTTTATCGTATGTTAAGGTTCAAAATGATTAGAGTTCATGATATTTTGATGGTTTTCTTTATTCTGATTGTGGTGATTTTTATGTTAGAATTTGCTCCGATGCTTGTTTTTACGTATTAGATGACAATCTTTGTATAACCGCTGCTTCATTATTTACATCTCTTTCTACAGCAACGATGGAACTGTTGTCATTGCTGTGATCGCAGCAGAGGACGGTGTCGCTATCTCCCTCTCTCTGTGCGTCTCATTGCTATTATCCAGCCTCAGCCAGCCTCTCTTTGCACTTGTGCTCGGGGTCTGAAGAGGCTCTCCAGGGCTCTCAGACAGCATCATGCAGCTTCACTGAGTGCACATGAGGTTGCATTTTTATTTCTTACTGGAAAACTCATCTGTGAGCCAAGCAGGGAAGAAAAACAAGTGTGCTGTCTTACAGTTGTGACTGCAGAGGAACCGTGCAAGCTGATGACAGCAAATGTTCTCAGAGAATTATAGACGATCTAGTGTAACGTCGAGGTGGGAATCACCAGACACCTCACGATACAATATTAAAACAATACTTGACTCTGTCAATATTAGTGTGATTTGTTACATTTTGCAATATGCTGAGTATTTGGACTAAAATATATTGCAATTTATCACCTTTTTTTTTTTTTACTGCAAATTACATCCTCAAAGTTAAAATGTATCAAAACCTGTTTTATCCAATAAGATAAAGTTACCTCACTTCAGTGTTTTCTTTTTGGTGCCAAATGAGATTATCAAGAATGGCAACATTGTCACTAAAACCAACAAATGTTGCCATAAAACGGAGTCGGTCTGTTATCAGTCTGTGATTGAATGTGGTCAAGCCAGCAATTATACGCAATCTGTTTCTGATAATACAGCAAATACAGTGATAAATCATTGAAAATCACATATCTGCTTCCGTCTAAATAGACAGAAATTGAAATTTAACAGAAATTGACATTTAACTATTACATTTGCACTTCACAGCCTTCCTGTTCTATAGGAATATAAACCAGAATACAACCAGCTGGCAGCCAGTTGAGTCCCCTCGTGTTGAGCTCATAGACTGAATCATTCAGACTGATGGAAACATTTGTGCTCATTTATAAATTAAACACCATTTGCAAACCTTTTACAATCTTTCCAAGCGTGACTGCAGCCACTTAGAGAAAGGTCGCCTCCTATCATGCGACCTTGCAGCCCCGTTATTCGTAGTATCCTGGCGTATTTGAATGTATCTAATCAAATATAAATATATTTTCCCTCAGCCCGTGTTTCAAGTCGTAGAGTTTTTGGGAACTGTTTGCAGTTGCGGATTAATCCATATTTGGAGCTCTTTGGTGAGTAATTCCAACAGCAGAGTGCTGTATGTGGGGCTGAGTCATAGTGAAGCGCGGTGTGCATTCATGGTAATGAAAGAACATGATGTGCCCACGTGCAACCATCATGTTGTCTTCAAGATTTACAGCTCTTCAAATGGAATATCACTTTAGTCTCTATCACAAATTCATTCCAGTGAAAATCTCACCAGAAGACACACCAGAGAGAATAAAAGGCAGATCGCCGCTCTAATGTCAAAATTCTGTGCAAAATTTCTTTCAACTTGTTTATCAGATTGGGAGCAAAACTAATCTCCCGCCTCGTGCAGATTTCCTCTCGTGTTTTTAAACAGTGAGTCTTTAAGATGTAGAACAGGGCCAGCTGGTTCGTTCGGAGCCTTTCCAGCTATTAGACTTGTCCCTCTGTCATCCCTTTGGCGTAAAATATTCCAAAAAACCTGCAGGGCTTTTGAGCATGTGCGTGCCGTGTACTGATGTCACTGTACGTGACGTTCTGGTTGGTTCTAATGTATTCAGTATCTGAAAGAAGCAGTTGCTTGGCTCTGGTGCGGCTCCCCGAGGCCAAAAGAATCCTGAGGGATGCTGCATCGCTCCCACTCCAAATCTGTTTCTGCTTTAGCCAAGTGGCACCGTGTCAGTACAAAAATCACAACACAAACTCGTTTACTTGTGATGTTCCTGCGAGCGCGGAGGCTTTGGAGGATCCTGCTCGAGGAGCTTAGGCTGGCAGAGCTCAAGCCATCTTTTTTAATTCATTTCTCACACACACAGCCCCTCGTGTAATTTCTTTTTAAAGGCTTTATTTCTGTTCCTTCGATAATTTACTGTTGATGTTCTCTCGTTTATTATTGAAACATTTACATGCATCAAACATAGTTTTTGAATTTATCCATAAAAAAGGCTGTTTCCACTTTTTAGCTGTAGTTCAAAGCATTTAGTTTAAAAGTGAAACAATCTAAAGTAATGATGTGAAGAGTTTACCTTCCTTCCTGTGTTTCTGGACGTAGATGCTGCTGTACTAGAAGAACTCACACTGATCAGCGTTCATCTCAGTGCAAGCTGACATCAGCTGATGGCTCAGCACTTCCTGTTTTCCATATGTTGCCGTGTAAGGTTGGGGAGATCCCAGGACAAACCTTTGCCTATAAACTGCTGCAGGAGTGTGTTGGACTGTTAGGTTTGAGCTAATAAAACTCAAAGTTGTGGTTCATGGGGTGATGGCCTCGTGCTTTTACGAGGGTTGTTTACAGCAGAGTGTGAAGTGGCTGGAATGAGAATTAGCGCCTTTAAATCCGAGGACCCGGTTCGCTCAGAAAAGACCGTCCACTCTGGATTTGAAGGCTTCAAGTAGAATTCAGATATTTGTTGTTATTCAAGCAGCTGACTGTGAAGCTGAAGCTGTTGATGTACCGGCCTGTGAACAATGCTGGCCTCACCTTTGGTCACGAGCTGTGGGTGGTGACAGAAGAAATAGGAGCGCAGATAGCAGTGTTGGTGAGCTTCTCCTGAGAGGTGACTGGGGTCAGCCGTAGACACAGGGTGAGGAGCTTGATCATTCAGGAGGCTCTGAGTAGCTCCTACTGGGAGGAGACCCCAGGCAGACCCGAGGCATGACAGCTGACAGATGAAGTGTCTCGTCTGTCTTAGGAAAGCATCAGAGTCCTCCTGAAAGACCTGGGGGAGGCATCAGGGGAGAGGAAGATCTGAACACCTCTGCTTAGTCTGCTCCCTGTGGACAAATTAACGGATGGAAGTGCCAATCACAAAAACAGTTCAATAGTCAATGTTTTTTTAACACATTGTGATTTGTCGGTATATGCAGATGTTATGTTATTGTTCTGTATTGTGTCTTTTTGTCATTTCAAAGCGATGAGATGATTCATTTTTCTCCCCAACAGGAACGACTGGTGTTATCAGTCCTGCCTCGTTTTGTAGTTTTGGAAATGATCAACGACATGACAAATGTAGAGGACGAACACCTCCAGCATCAGTTTCACAGAATCTACATCCACCGCTACGAGAATGTCAGGTGAGGGTCCAACAGCAAAACACCTGTGTGTGCCCCGATTAAAGACATTTGAGAGTTTTTGCTCTTAAGAACAAAACTGTGACATTTACGTAAAATGTGCAAAATCTGACATCACAGAAAATGTCATCCTCATTAAGTATCATAACTTTTAAGAAGTGAGCTGGATATTAAAGTGACATTTCCGTATTTTATTCAGCATTCTTTTCGCAGATGTTAAAGGCTTCACAAACCTCTCCACGACGCTGTCAGCGCAGGAGCTGGTGCGAATGTTGAATGAACTCTTTGCACGCTTCGACCGCCTCGCACATGTAAGAGCTTCTCATCCCAAATGCATATGTGCATATAATCTGATTTTAGTCTTGAGATTTGAATCAATTTATTTTCCCATTAAAAATATTCACTCATCTGTGCATTAAAGGATTAATAAATCACATTTCTTTAGAGATACCTCTTAGCAGATCCAGGAACAGTGTGTTCTGGATCAGGTTAATAACCTTTACCTAACAGCTGATTACCTGTCTGTGGTTAACTTTTGATTTACTTTCACTTATCTTATGAACCTCCTCTGAAAATGGCCCAAACAGCAACGCCAGCTTGGCCAACATTTGTAATGTTGTGTGTTGACTCATAGCGTTGACTCAGGGTGAGTCTGGATGCCTCACCTCAGCCACGGGCCGCATCTGTCAAACACTACATCACCTGATCTTATGACTTATGGCTGATTATGTGGAGACTTTTTGTACGATGGGACTCAAATTTTGTTCAAATATTTGGTAAACTGTGTTAGATAGAACTGTTTAGTGAAAGTCAGCTTTAAAGGCGACCAGTTTAAACTGATAATCTCATAGATCCTATAATGTTCAATCAATATTTAGATTGAAACACTTTTCCCAATATATAGTTTGTGAACACTTGCTTTATGGTTAAGTGAAAGCAAACTCTGAGGATGTCACTGTGGATGAGGGAGGTGTTTTTCCACAGCGTCGCCAGGTGTCGCTCGTGGGGATCATGTGATCGTTGGGGTTCTCTCTTTGTTATTGTAGTATATTAACCTTGCTAAATGCTAAAGAGTTCTATAAATGCAGCTGCAATAAGCTGCATTGTTGTGGCAGACTTGCATCTTGCTAGCTAGCTGGTAAGGAATTGCAAGGATAGCTTCTCAGCTCCTTTACTGCCACCTTCTGGCAATAGAGTGTACCATTCAAGATGCTGGTTAAAAATACATGCACATACACCATAAATGGTAACATAAACTCTTTAATTTTTGCTTCTGTGTGGCAGGCTATCACTAAAAACTATTTTCCCAGTTGTATAAAAATAATTACTGAAAATGAAGCATAAGAATAGACTTTGCAGCTCTTCTTTTTCCACATTGTTTGATTGTGCGTGTATGATTTTGGAGCCCAGAGCTCATCTCTTCTGCGACAGCCTCTCATGGCTGTCGGGACTCATGAAAACTGAATAAAGACGCTCCAGTAGAATAAATATTTATTCAAAACAACACAGTGAATATCTGATTCAACATCCACTGTGTACGACTCAGCTGATATTAGATTGCAGAACATTTACATTATTATTATTGTACATTATTTCAGACTGTCACGCTTGGGCGGTCGCAATTTCACAGTCAGAGAAGGAATTCAGAGATAACCTGATATGTTTTCTGTGTTTTCCTTTTTTTTCTAATTTCTACTGATCTTTAATTCTTATTTCAGGTATAGTCATTGCTTAGGTTTTCTGCCTTTATGGTTATGGTGTTTGTCTGTTTCAGGAGCATCACTGTCTACGAATAAAGATCCTTGGAGACTGTTACTACTGTGTGTCTGGTCTGCCGGAGCCTAGGCCGGACCACGCCCACTGCTGCGTGGAAATGGGCCTCAGCATGATCAAAACCATCAGGTGCTGTCTTCTTCTACTGTCCTTTCTTTTTAACAAAGCTCCTTGTTGTAGGGAAAGGCTTTTACTGCAGCTGTCATCAGTTGTTTATGCCTTTAGTTTTACCTTAAATAGGTGAACAGTAGTTCAGTTGATTTCAGATCAGACCACTTGTTTTCCATCAAAGACTCCTGTGTTGCTTTTACAGTATGTTTTTGGTCAGTCCACTGACTCACTGGAAGCTGGAAGCCATGCATGTCCATGCAATAGATTGATCTTCCTGTCTTACTTTGATTTCTCTAAGTAACAGTGCCAGAGCTTTTTAATTTATTTTTTTAAAATTCATTCTGGTTTCTAATTTCGAGAGTGATCACTGGTTTGCAGATTATGCACTAATATGTTGGATATCAGATTGTTCCCTGTACTGTAAAGTCTTTCTTGGATGGCAGGCTTGGATAAATATATGTCTTCCTCATGTAGAAATGCTTTTGTTATCTACCATGGAAAGGATCCTGCGATCATCCACCGCTCTAGGTCTGTTTTATGTTGCATCGCTCCTCGGCACATTCTTCTTTTTCTTGTCTCATCAAGCTTTAAATTTGACGTCTCTTAATGTTGCTGCGATCGCTCTAGTGCATTTGTTTTTTGTTCGTAGCCTGAGGATGGCCTGTTTCACTGGCACAGAGAGCTCTGTACATTAAAAGTGGATCTAATTCCAATATTTTTTAAGAATCTGCACTTTTTGATTGAGTGGTACTGATATAAATAAGCTATAAGTTAGATGTAGTGTTTTAGCTATTTTGTCACTGATTTTTCCTCCCATTTTATAAATGCTGACTTTTGGCCTGGTCGTGATTTATTATGGGATTGAGAGGTATTAGCATGCAGTGCATCTTGGTCTGCCCTAGATTGCCAGGATACAAAACGCCAAAATCGTCATACTGACGTTTCACAACAGGATTTTCTCTAACCAGTGAGGGACATGGGTTAATACACCTTTTAAATAGGTGTGTATAAATACACATGTGACTACGAATACATTTTTAAACCTTCTTCTCTGTAACTTTAAAAGATAAAACATGGTAATAAAAAAAAAGTACGTTTATTTTGGTGCAGCGGGAGAGAAACCCTTTTAAATCAAAGTCGAGTTTGTCTGTTTTTGTATGAATAGAGCAAATTCATGGTGCAATGAATTCATTGTAACTGCAGGAATCATCTTAGAAGAATAAATGTCTTTTACCCCGAGGACTGTCCTAGTATCTGTTCTGCTTGGAAAAGCCTCCCTGCAATATTTGCATGCAGCTGTGTTTCAACACAAAATCAGTATCAAATAATGTACATTTGAATTAACAGATGCATTGCTGAAATGCAAGAAAACATGTTTGTAGTGCTTGTATTGTATTTTGCAACACACAAAAGGGCTTTATAGATCTTTGTATCAGACTGTGAAATGAGTAGTTCATAGGAAAGGAGAAAGAGTCAGTTCTTCTTTGTCTAAAAGGCTCACAGACGCTGGAGTTTGTGCTTTGATTTATTTTATTTCAGTGATCCTCGGTGCTGCTGTAGCGTTTTAACCCCTTGCATTGATATAAGAGTGAGAGAGGAGAGGACTGATGTTCAGAGGAAAGAGACAGATTAGGGTTGATAAGCTGTGAGATTTGTGCTCAGTATCATCATGTCAAGATGGTGAGCTGTGCACACTTTTTGCTGCGACACCAATCAGTTTTGCAAAAGCTGGAATAAGAGGAGATGGGTTTGCTTATATTGTCCAAATAAAGCAGGTTTTTACTTGTTTCTGAGGGATTGTAAAGCATAAAGGTGGGACCACATTGTTCCCGACTCGTCCAATAAACAGAGGAAATACTAACCCCCTTCCTTAAAAGTTGGAACACCTTAAAAAGTGAATAAATGAATGCAACGATTTGCTGGACTTTTGGGAGGGGAATAATATTCCACTGTTATCTGAGAGGAATCCAGCTGCTCAGCTGTCCATGGTCTTATTTGTCATAAATTTCACTTAATGGTGTTTCTGTTTGTGAAAGGTCTGGACTGCAGCGAGCCATGAAGCTGTGCTGTTGGATTAGCTCCAGTATATGATTTAGCATTGTCTTGTTGAAATGTGCAAGGCCTCTCCTGTGACAGATGCTGTCTGCATGGGCACAACCTGTATGTACCGTTCAGCACTGGTGGTACCTTTCCACATGTTCAACCACCATACCGTCAGAGTTTCAGGCTTTTGAACTGAGTGCTGATGACGAGCTGGACGTAACTCTTTAGTTAGTTCACGATGTTCTTTCAGCTGTTCATTTTTGGCACCACTTTACTTTTCCAGCCTCTTTTCCAACTTTTTTGCGACATGGTGCTGCCATTAAAGTCAAAATGAACTAATATATTTAATGTAATAGTGAAATGTCTGAGTATAAGCATATATGTTTTATTGTGAATAGAATATGGGTTTATGAGATTTTTCAAAGCATTGCTTTTATTTATGTTTTACACAGAGTCCCAAATTCACAGTCACAGTCGTCAGTAATCAAACACGGTTTTAAACACTGCTGTGTGCAACTACATGTGGTGATATAATCACACAAAGACGATGTTGGTCGAGTTTACAGAATCCAGCTAATGTTAGCTAAGCTTGCACCAGTTTCCTTCTTTCCTCGTATTTGTTAATGCAGATTCTGGTCACACGTTGCTGAACAAATGCATGAAGGCTGAGAGTAAGCTGACAGATTCTAGTACAGCATCTTGTCATACTGGTTTACAACTTCCTGTTACACAGATTGAGGCGTTGGTTACATTTTTGTGAATTTCAAAAATTGTCAGTCCTCATTGTACATTAAAACTAGGAAGACATGTTAAGCCGTTAGCAGTTAAGGCAGTTGAGGTGGGAATGTTCCAAGGTTTCTGTATCTTTAGGCTATTTTAGCACATCCATCGCAGCTCAGCAGGGGAGCACAATCAGGGAGTACTAGTACAAAGAAACCTCACAGAAAAAAGTCCAAAGTTACGATGTGAAGCTCTCACATGACACCTGGAGGTCTGAACCAAATGTTTGGGAGGATAGAAACAGGAGGCTCCGAAGACAGTTCAGTCTGCAGAAATTCTCTCTCCCTGTTTTGATGTTTATCGCCGTCTTTTGTTGAGGTCAAGACTCAACACAAATCTAAAACTAAAAGTTTGTCTGGTTCACCAAACACTGCCAACGTCTTCTTAGATGGATAGTTTGTTCTATCCATCCATGGCTAACAGTTTTTCTGTTACCTAGACGGTTAGATTTTATTTCGAACATGCAAATATAACTGAAATAACAAGAAAAAAATAAGAAAAAAACTTAAAAACACGTTTTCATGAATATCTCTGTCTACACAATGTCTATGCTCAAAAAGGAGTAGGATGAAGTTTACACTTTTCCTGTTCCTACCCCCTAATTTCAAATTTCATTACTTACAAATTAATATTTAGAATTCGACATATTGTCACCCTCACATTACTCAGTCATTAACAATGTACAGTAGGTGTGTTTACCTCTAAACACTGCTATAGACGAGAAGATGGGATTTTCAAATGAAGGTGTTTACAGCTGAATGCAGGGACAGAAGTGGAGACAGACTGCACTGTTTGTTAGGCACAAAAACACACAAGCGAGTATATCTCCTCTGACCTGCTCCTGTTAGCACTAATCAGCTGTTAGTGCTGATTTGAAACCTCAGCAGGACGTGTTCACAGAATTACCTGAGTCTCTCACAGTCTCGGTCGTTGTGTCCTTGGGTAAGACACTTCACCCGTTGCCTACTGGTGGTGGTCAGAGGGCCCGGTGGCGCCAGTGTCCGGCAGCCTCGCCTCTGTCAGTGCGCCCCAGGGTGGCTGTGGCTACAATGTAGCTGCCATCACCAGTGTGTGAATGTGTGTGTGAATGGGTGGATGACTGGATATGTAAAGCGCTTTGGGGTCCTTAGGGACTAGTAAAGCGCTATATAAATACAGGCCATTTACCATTTACCATATAATAAGGTTTATGCCTGCCTGTGTGATACGGCCTGTTTAAGAAGTCTGTGCTCCAGTTTTAGCGAGTGAAATCCTCGTGTGTTACTCGTCTCTGACGTAGCACTAAGTAGCACATCTGTGCATGTCGCCTGTACATCTTATAGATACAGCTTGCTATTAGCCGACAGCCTCATGTCCAAACATATTTCTAATAAAAAAATTAACATGATGGAGCCGAACCACAAACACAGTTTTAAACCCCTTTCAACATGTAAATTAATCAGAACGGGAGCTATATTGAAATGTATTGATTTTTTTGGTATAGTATTTTTTTCTCTCTCTTATTTTCTTTTCTAAATGTACCTGTATATTGTTTACATGTTTGAAATAAATCACCAATCAAACTGTGGTGTCCAGAAACAAAGGATGGTGTCACAGAGGCTATATACATTTTTTTCCATTTAAAATCTGTGATATTTACAAAAACCCTTTAACTGATTAAAGAACAGGAGACCCCCTTACTGCTGCAGACACGAGGTCGAATGTGGTGTGTGCGGAAAACTTACAGATTGGGGATGATCAGGACAAAAGTCTGGGAAGAAGCCCTGCTACTTCCAGATGCCACCCACAGATTTCCATTAAAATCTGTTGTCTTAATTATTATTTACTCTACGTCAGCACTCACAGCGCTTTATACAACGCATCTCATTCACACATTTACACAAGCATTTATTTTCTGCCTCTACGTCAGAGGTGTTGAACTCCAGGCCCCGAGGGCCAGTGTCCTGCAGGTTTTAGATCTCACCCTGGGTCAACACACCTGAATCAAATGATTAGTTCATTATCAGGCCTCTGGAGAACTTTGAGACATGTTGAGGAGGTATTTTAGCCATTTAAATCAGCTGCGTTGGATCAAGGACACATCCAAAACCTGCAGGACACCGGCCCTCGAGGCCTGGAGTTCGACACCTGTGCTCTACGTGCTCTCTTAGACGGCAGCATCTCGGGGGTTCGCTATGTTGCCTGAGGATACTTTGGACTAAAGCAGCCAGGGAATGAACTACCAACCTTTTGATTTGTAGGTGACGTGTATGTATGTATATATATATATATATATATATATATATATATATATATATATATATATATATATATGGAAAGAACTTCCTGGCAGAGTCAACACAGTATCACAGCATCTTCATTCTCCTCCTCCTCTTCGTCGTTAGCTGCAGGTTGTTTGTTAATTTCTACTCCAGGTGTCGTCTAGCAGCTGACTGACTTTAACCACCTGTCACAAACACCCAGGATGCCTTTCACCTCACATTCATTGCGGCTCTTATGAAGCATGAAATAACGCCAGGAGGGAGGAAGAGGCGTGACAGGCCTGTCTGCTCCTCGGAGGCTGTTATCAGCTGCACTCTGTCCTGCTTTTATTGTGTTTCAGGGAAAAATAAAGTACGAAATGAGAAAGTAATTTATTAACAGGTGCGACGAGTCTACAGAAACAGTTTTACCTCTTTTGTTGAAGTGCCACAGATATGCCTGAACTCTTTTGTGTTCGTTTCTTGGTGGACTTGAACGGTGTTTGCCTGGCAGCATTATCTGTCTCCGTGTTCTGTGTTTCTTTAGTTTCACCAAAGGTCAGTTTCATGTATATTAATCTGCTGAATTAATGCCGTCAGTGTTTTTCACAGTACGACCCAAAGTGACCCCTGAAATATTTTTAAATTAATGCCAGACGTGTGCCCCTGAAGTCAATTAGATCAGCTTTTTTAAACTCAAATATACATACCTGCGTGTAATTTTACACTTTTTTCAAAATCATCCATTGTTACCTTCATAACCTTAATTCAGTTTATTCACAGCCTCACAACGCTTTATTTTCATTGTATTTTCATGCTCATGTAAGTGGTCCAGTCCACTTACACACCACATTATATATTATTTTGTATTCTGAAACAGTTAAACATGTTTCAGGTAACTTTTGAAACGTATTTCTGGGAGTATTTGAATGGACTGTGATTGTAAATGGATCTGGGAGTGACTACATGCCTGGTGTGCAGTCAGGGGAAGCCCAAAACATTGTTGAGGGGTGTCAACATTTTTTACATGGGGGAAAAATTCTGGGATAAGATTTGTTGGTTCATCTAAATTCACAGAGCAAATCTTTTAATTTTGTGATTTTTTTAAAATTCAAGGTACGTACAGTACGGTACATCAGCTACGTCAACAAAGCTAAATCACACGCTGGCATCATCTGTCATGATTTTACATATAATAACACAATAAAAATAATCTGGTCCTCACCAGGTCTGATAATATCACCTGGATGAACAGTAACACACGACAGATTTCACCATCTAATTATTCATATAAGCCAGAATGCAGAAACAGTGCATGAGCTCACAGCATGATTCAGCATCTTCTAGAACAGGGGTGGGCAATTCCAGGCCCCGAGGGCCGGTGTCCTGCAGGTTTTAGATCTCACCTTGGGTCAACACACCTGAATCACATGATTAGTTCATTACCAGGACATGTTGAGGAGCTAATTTAGCCATTTAAATCAGCTGTGTTGGTTCAAGGACACATCTAAAACCTGCAGGGACACCGGCCCTCGAGGCCTGGAGTTGCCCACCCCTGTTCTAGAAGCATTTTTAGCGTTAATAGCTGTATGACTGTATCAGTCTCTCACATCGGTGTGGAGGATTTTTTGACGTAACTTCCTTTCATTGAGTTTAGTTAAACTCTCTCAACAGCGTGTCACAGCATTTCAGTCAGATTGAGGTCTTTGAGTGGAGCATTGCAAAACCTTGGTTCGTTTCTTTTTCAGCCACTCTGCTGTAGATTTGTAGATGTGCTGCTTTTCTTGTGATCTTTGCAGTTTGAGACCGATGGCATTTAACTCTAGGGGCTGTGGCGTGCCAAGGTCCTGTTGTTGCAAAACAAGTCCTAAACGTCAGCCCTCCACCACCGTGCTGACCGTTGGTATGGGGTGTTTGGTTAGTGTTCTGCCCTCCCTGTACGCTGATGCCCAGTTTGGCAGATAGATAAACAGTTCTTCAAAAGGAGAGGCAAAGGCTTCCAGTTCTCATTGCAGGGTTTATTTGTCTCCCTAATGAAGGCACTGTAAAAAAGCATATATTTCTCATGCTCCAGTACAGCCAACTTCAGAGCTAATATTTTGTGTGCTGGTATCAACTTGGCCAGACTCCATGAACTTTTCCTATATTTACTAGAGAAACTTGAGTACACAAACCTGCTTCCTCCCCCTAGTGGGGTGGTGGAGCTACTGCACCCAGCAGTGGCAGCACACTCCCCGCCTGGTATAATGAATTATACCACTACCCATTCCCTGGATGTAGTAGTAAAACAACCTCCGACACTGGCCGCAAATACACTTTAGGAGTGCCATTCTTGACTACCTTCACTTCCACCTTACGCACTCTATGATCTTGGCTAGGAAAGGCTTTAATCACAAGTCCAACAGGCCACTCAGTCCTTTTTACTTGCGAATCCTTCATCAGTACAACATCTCCCACTTGAAGGTTTGGCTTCTCTGTTGTCCACTTTCTCTGTGTTTGAAGCGTGGTCAGATACTCCGTTTTCCACCTCTTCCAAAATGCATCAGCAAGTGCTTGGACCCTTTTCCAGTGTTTGTTGGACAGATCATTAACATCAAAATCCCCAGAGGGAGCAGTCAACGTATCTCGTTTCTGTGTCAACAACATTGATGGGGTGAGAACTGCCGGTGCTTCTGGGTCAGAAGACACTGGGACCAATGGTCTTGAATTTATAATGGCGGTAACCTCTGCCATCAGGGTGACAAGTGTCTCATGTGTGAGGTACGATGGATTCAGCCTCAGAAGAAGAGCATCTAAGATTCGCCGAGCGATACCAATCATCCTCTCCCACACCCCACCCATGTGGGAAGAGTGGGGAGGATTGAATATCCAAGTACACTTGTTGCTTTTAAGGTAATTCCTCACCTCAGAATCTGATGTGTCAAGTCTGAGTTCTTTACAGGCTCCAGTGAAATTTGTTCCCCGGTCTGATCTGATTGTTTTGATCGGCCCTCTTATGGCAATGAAACGTCTGAGCCCATTGATGAAGCTTGTAGTGGTCATAGTCTCTATAACCTCAATGTGCACAGCTCTGGTAGTCAAACAAGTGAACATTACTGCCCATCGTTTACTTTCCGCATGCCCTCCTCTTGTTCTTCGGGCAGTCACCATCCAAGGTCCAAAAACATCCAACCCTACATGAGTAAATGATGGATCTGGTGAAAGTCTTTCAGATGGTAAGTCTGACATCTTCTGGTCCTCCATTTTACCTCTCAGCCTTTTGCAAGTTACACATTTGTGTATCACACTAGATACAAGCCTTTTCCCCCCAATCAGCCAAAGTCCTGCCAACCTAATAGCTCCCTCCGTGAAATGGCGTCCTTGGTGCGCAGCCTGTTCGTGATATCTTCTGACCAATAATGTAGCAATGTGCGTCTTGGGAATGACCAGAGGATGTTTATCATCAAAAGACATATCGGCTGAGGACATACGGCCGCCAACTCTTAATAGCCCATCTTTGTCCAGAAATGGTGTCAGCTTTCGCAGTGGACTTTGTTTTGGGATTCGGTCCCCTTTGGCTAGACACTGCAACACCCTTGCAAAGGCATCTTGTTGTGCAGTTTTAATGATCACTTTTACTGCTTGTTCTTCTTCATCCCCAGTGTTGCCACCATGTGTATCTGCAACACTCCTTGCCTTTTTGATTAGTGTGGAGACTGCACGAGTCAAAGCTCTCCAAGTGGAAAATGTAAGAAACCTTTGAGCTCCAAGCGAGCTTTCTTTAACCATTGAGCTGAAGGTCGTTACTTCAGAGCGAACTTCTGGATCCACCTCCGGATGTATCAGCTCAAAGTCATCACTCTGGGGAAGGAGTCGTTTTGAAGGGCCCAATAGAAATGATGGTCCAGTGAACCAATTGGTGCCTTTGAGAGCTGCAGCAGTTGTTGGCCGAGTTCCATGGTCTGCTGGGTTTTCTTCAGTGGTGATGTAATGCCACTTATCTGGACGAGACGACTTTCTGATCTGTGCTATCCTGTTTGACACATAGACATAAAACCTGCGTGAGGTGTTATATATGTAGCCCAGTACTATCTTGCTGTCAGTATAGTACTTCACAGAATGAATGTCAATATCCATTTCATCTTGGATGAAGACTGCCATTTCAGTTGCCAAAACCGCAGCACAAAGCTCAAGACGGGGCACGGTGTGCGCTGGGTGTGGGGCCAGCTTTGCCTTTGCCATAACAAATCCCACGTGGATATCTCCTGTTGCAGAAATTGTTTTCAAGTAAGCCACAGCAGCTATAGCCATGACTGATGCATCTGAAAACACGCACAACTCTCTGTGCTGAGTCTGTGTAGACAAAGACACTGGAACATATAGTCTTGGGATCTGGAGCTGATCTAAGTCTTTCATAGAGTCTTTCCAGAGTTTCCAGTGTTCTTGTTTTGAAGCTGGCAATGGTGTGTCCCAGTCATACTGTTCAATGGAGAGGTTTCTCACTAAATGTCTTCCTCCCACTGTGACTGGCACTACAAATCCCAAAGGGTCAAATAAACTGTTCACTGCAGACAAAATCCCTCTTTTTGTCAAGGGTTTCTCCTCCTTCGACACACAGAAGGTGAAGTTGTCTGTTTCCAGATTCCAAATTAGACCTAGACTCCTCTGAAGAGGTAGTGACTCCACTCCTAAGTCTAGATCTTTCAAATCCTTGGCCAAGTCTTCTGGTGGGAATGCTTGCATAACACTGCTGCTGTTCGATGCAATCTTGTGTAGCTTAATGTTTGATTTAGCTAGCATCGCTTGGGCAGTGCGCAGGACACCAGTGGCTTCTGCTTCATTAGGAAAAGATGCAAGTCCATCATCCACATAAAAATTGCGTGTGATGAACTCCCTTGCACTGGTAGTGGAGTCATCTGCTTGCTTAGCAGCTCGTCTGAGGCAGTAAATGGCAACTGCTGGTGATGGACTGTTGCCAAATACATGTACTGTCATTCGAAACTCTTTCACTTCTTTCTGGAGATCATTGTTTTCATACCATAAGAACCTCAGAAAGTTGCGATGTTCCTCGCACACCTTGAAGCAGTAGAACATCTGCTGCACATCCGCTGTAACTGCTATAGGTTCTCTGCGGAAGCGGATCAGAACCCCAAGGAGAGTGTTGTTCAAGTCGGGTCCACTCAGGAGCACATCATTGAGGGAAACCCCTTCATGTTTGGCACTTGAATCGAACACTACCCTTATCTGTGCATGTTCAATGACTTCTGGTGCGCCAAAACACTCTTCGAGTCTCTGCCACACCATCTGAAGACCTGCAGTGGGATTGTTTATGTACGCAGCCCTGACTCGCTTGGCTTGTGCTGCTGATTGTGGCCCGAGCCATTTGGATAGCAGGTCTAGCTCTTCTTGAGGTGTTACACCCAGATCTTGAATTGAACTTAGAAAGGAAGCCTTCCAAGCCCAGTAATTTTCTGGTCGATCATCAAACCTCAGCAGGCCTGAGCTGATCATCTCTTTCCGTATCAGGTATCTCGTTAGATCAGACGTGTCAGCATGACTACTCCTTACAGGTGTGGGTGTCCATACCTTAGACTGAGGATGGTGATATCGATCATAGTTTGCTGGCTCGCCTCCATAGCTCCAGTTGCAAGATTCTCTCTTTGGGCTCAAAGCACGGAAGACTGGCAAAGGTGTGAATTCTTGGTTGTTGCTCCTACTGGGCTGATGGATACTTGGTTCCTTGTGAGCTTTTGGTGTTGCATCGATGGCCGTGGCTGGCTGTGGCACCAGAGAAGATAGGAGTTCTGGATGATTAACTTGTGGAGTCTGCAGATCGTCGCCGAGTTCTGACTGTTGCTGCACATACTCTTGGACTCGTTCTAATGGGCTGATTTGCTGCATGCCGTCCAGCTGGGGCTGTTGTGGGTGCTCACTCTCTTGCGCAGATGCTTCCCAAGCTTGAGCCTCAGCTAGGGCTGCTGCAGCTGCCTTCTGCGATTTGAATACGTGTAGCTCTGCATCCAGATCTGCTTTCTTTTTAAGCTGCTCGGCCTGTTGTTTTAGGATGCTGGCTTCCTGCTTAGCAAAGGAGAGCTGAGCACGGGCAGCTTCTGCTTTTGCTCGTGCTCTGGCGGCAGCAGTAGATGATGATGTAAGCTGGCTGGAACGTAAAGAACTGGACACTTTTGACCTTGTTTCCAGCGTCTCATCCATCCTTTCTTTTAGAGAACTATCTGGCTGATGAGAATGATGCTTTTTTACTGTTCTGCCCTCCCTGTACGCTGATGCCCAGTTCGGCAGATAGATAAACAGTTCTTCAAAAGGAGAGGCAAAGGCTTCCAGTTCTCATTGCAGGGTTTATTTGTCTCCCTAATGAAGGCACTGTAAAAAAGCATATATTTCTCATGCTCCAGTACAGCCAACTTCAGAGCTAATATTTTGTGTGCTGGTATCAACTTGGCCAGACTCCATGAACTTTTCCTATATTTACTAGAGAAACTTGAGTACACAAACCCGCTTCCTCCCCCTAGTGGGGTGGTGGAGCTACTGCACCCAGCAGTGGCAGCACAGTTAGTTTTAAATGTTGTGCTTTACATTATGGATAAACTTCTCCATTTTGGTCTTGTTCTTCCAGAGCACAAACCTTTACAAACCTAAGACTTCCATGTTCTTTTTTCCCGTTCTTTGGGATTTATTGCAGCCGTCAGTAAACCCTGTACTGGCACAAAGCAAAGCTGTACAGCTAATCTTCTCTTTCCACTGTATTAACAAACATGGAGCGGCTAGCCAGTCAGTTGCAACCTCTGTCTGTTGTTTGTTCGTTCTTCTTGCCAAAAATCGGCTAGTTTTCTCCGTTTCTTCTCAGTACATTAGTTTAGCGCCGTAGTCCTGATTTATATAAGAGTACTATGCCAAAAATTAACTGCTTTTTTCCCGCTTTCTTCCAGATACGTGAGATCACGGACGAAACACGACATCGACATGCGTATTGGGATCCACTCCGGCTCGGTACTGTGCGGCGTGCTGGGACTCAGGAAGTGGCAGTTCGATGTCTGGTCCTGGGATGTGGACATCGCCAACAAGCTGGAGTCTGGAGGCATCCCAGGGTGAGGAAACGGAAGGAATTTTCTGTGGCTGTTTTTATCTCCAGTTGGATTATTGGCAGTGGACAGACGGAAAATTCACTCACATAAAACATGGCTCCAGAGAAAGCAAACGGATGTTTGGTAAAGATATGTCATGGCCAGAGCCGAGCAGGAGATGCGATTATGCTGAGTCCCTCGGTCATTTATTTTTATCCACCCTCATATAGTTTTTAAAAGGATAGTTTAGTGGCATAATATGGGAATTTTTTAATCTTCACGTTCCTGTTGTTCCTGTTTGACCTTAAAAGGCAGATTATTTCTCTAAGTACTGATTTAACATTTCCTGCAAGCATCTTTTCCCATAAACTTCTATATAATCTGACTCGTTTTTTCACCCGTCACCTCGTGCTGCAAATTATAACGGAAGCAAATTTGTATGTCTATGTCTGTATGTATACATGTCTGTATGTATCTTCTCCTTAACAGGTGGGCCAATCGAGCTCGAGCATCATCATGTATATAGTGATTATTAACATCTATATGTATTAAAAAAGCATTTATTATAAATCCCAGTTCTTTTGATTTTTCACATTCATCACCCTCCTGTGAATGTGATGTTACATTCTACATTAGTGTTTGTTTCATGTCACGTTCATGTTTGTCGCCCATATGTTACGTAATGTTCATCAAATGTGTATCTGAGGTGGAATTTTGTTCCAGTCATCACTAAATGCATCTCCACTGGTTGCTGAGCCTGGTTCTGCCAGAGGTTTCTTCCTGTTGAAAGGGAGTTTTTCCCCCTGTAGGCAAGTGCTTGCTCACAGGTGTGATCTGATCATTGGGATTTTCTCTGTGTTACTGTAGGTGTTGACCTCACAATATAAAAAAGATCCTCAAGAAAAAATCAGTACCTGGTGAAGAAAGTGAAACATTGAACAGCAAATGTTTTTCACAGGAATTATTTATGTCATGGATTCACTTCAGTTCAAATGAATTCTAGTCAAAGCGGTCATCTCAGAGTACATGTAAGGGAAGATCCTGCAATTTTAGCAAGAGAACTCCAATGAGCTGCTCTTGATGTGATGGTGGGAAAGAAGATTTCTAATAGGATGAGGCTCAGGGAGGGGCAGCTTCGATTGGCTGGGTGGGTGAAGGGAAAGAGAAAATGAATAGAGAGACCACAAATAACACACACAATAAAACACAAAGTACAGGAAACAGAAGACAAAAGCAAGACAAAGCCAGAACTGAATTATGGATTTACATCTAATCAGCGACATGATTACATTGTATCTAGGGATACTTCTTTCCCTTTGGGCATGATGTTTATATATATATATATATATATATATATATATATATATATATATATTGCAGCCATAGAGGCTGGGGTCTATCACACCAGGCAAGACCCCAGGTGCAGGCTGTGTAAAGATGCCCCAGAGACAATCCAGCACATAACAGCAGGGTGCAAGATGCTAGCAGGCAAGGCATACATGGAACGCCATAACCAAGTGGCCGGCATAGTGTACAGGAACATCTGTGCCGAGTATAACCTGGAAGTCCCGAGGTCAAAATGGGAGATGCCCCCAAGGGTGGTGGAGAATGACCGAGCTAAGATCCTGTGGGACTTCCAGATACAGACGGACAAAATGGTGGTGGCTAACCAACCGGACATAGTGGTGGTAGACAAACAGAAGAAGATGGCCGTAGTGATCGATGTAGCGGTTCCGAATGACAGCAATATCAGGAAGAAGGAACACGAGAAGCTGGAGAAATACCAAGGGCTCAGAGAAGAGCTCGAGAGGATGTGGAGGGTGAAGGTAACGGTGGTCCCCGTGGTAATCGGAGCACTAGGTGCGGTGACTCCCAAGCTAGGCGAGTGGCTCCAGCAGATCCCGGGAATAACATCGGAGATCTCTGTCCAGAAGAGCGCAGTCCTGGGAACAGCTAAGATACTGCGCAGGACCCTCAAGCTCCCAGGCCTCTGGTAGAGGACCCGAGCTTGAAGGATAAACCGCCCGCAGGGGCGTGCTGGGTGTTTTTTTTTTTTTTTATATATATATATATATATAGCCATTTTTTATCTTTACTGGATAGTAAGTGCAGGCATTAAGTGGGGAGAGAGCAAGCACGAAGCAAAGGACTGTGGGTCAGACTTGAACCCAGACCACTGTGGCCTGTGGTTACCTTCTCACCCACTGAGCTAAAGTGGCAAAAGATGTTTTAAATATGTATGTTTTTTCTCCATTTCAGGAGGATCCACATCTCTAAGGCAGCTCTGGATTGTTTAAACGGTGACTACGAGGTGGAGGAAGGCCACGGGAAGGACCGCAACGACTTCCTTCGCCGCCACAACATCGAGACGTACCTGATAAAGCAGCCCGAGGAGAGTCTGCTCTCCCTGCCGGAGGACATCATGAAGGAGGCGGCCAGCTCGGCCGACCGTCGAGCCAGCAGCGCTACCTTTAACGAGGCCTCGTGGAGCCCCGAGCTCCCCTTTGACAACATCGTGGGGAAGGAGAACGTAAGTCCCGCCACTGCTTGTAATTCAGGTCATGATGTATGCACTTTATCACCCTGCCAGAGAATGTCTGTCTTTGCAGCAAACTTCTTCTGCAGTGATGATTAAACTGTTATCTTTAATTCTACGTTCGGGGGAGGGGAATGAATTTTATCTGCTCGTTAGCTAATGACATAATGACCCCATTTCTGGGTTCAAATGTTTCCTTATGATGAATGGGAATCTCGTCTCTTTAATATTCTCCAGTGCTCCGTTTTTTTTTTTTTAAACTGGCACAAGCCCACCAGACCTATTTAATTGCCATTCTCAGCCTGGTTTCTTCTCAGCCTGGTAGGACCCAGGTGCTGCTAATTAAATGCCCTTAATTAATTGATCATCAGCAAGTGTAAGCACCTCTATAAAAGCAGTTTGTTGGTCTGGAGCATTCAGGCACGTGCAAACATTACAGCACGAGTGAAAATCCTCGCAAATTCATCCCATAGTCAGATCATGCAATGCTCAGAGACATGCACAAACCTGAGTTTTTTCTTTCTTTTCCTGTCATACAATATTACATTCATGACAGTACAATTAGAAAAGATTGAACAAATATGGCTTGTTTGGAAGTGGAGACGTTTGGCCATAGCACTTCATACAGCACAGACGGTCAGCGCGGCGCTGCAGGGGTATTGATTTGGGCTTGGCCCAAACTGAGTCATGCAACAGGACAATGATCCCGAGCACAGCAGCAATGGCTGAAAAAGAAAATGTTGCGAAGGTCCAGCCAAAGTCCGGACCTCAAGAGAGCTGTGCAAAAATGAAGTGATGCTGCAAAGAAGAGTGGGACAGATTTTATCCACAGAAACTGATCATTTGATCAAGTTATTATCAATAAAGGTTGTTGATTAAGCTATTTAATCATATGGCGTGCCTAGTTTTTCGCAGGACTCCACGTCATATCAAAACTGTACATAAGCTAATCCTTGACAAGTTTTCCAGCGATGTTAGATTCAACGTTAGAGCAGCGACTTTGTAAATCCTCGTTTCATCGACGCCTGAATGCTAAACTTTACTGTAACACCTGTTAGAACAACCACACGCATCTTTTTATTGGAGCTAAACAAATTTGGACTGTTTTCAATTGTCTGTGCTTGTTTTCGTTTTGGAACTGAAGCATTTGGACCCAGAAATGAGTGAAGATGCCAGACGAAGCAAGTAGATGGGAGGAAATAAACTTCTGTTTCATTTTTCCTGATGATATTTGGACGACTAGAATACTCTTGGCCAGCTTGTTTGCTTTAACTGAGTTTCACTGCAGGATGAAGTTTTTTGTCACGGCGGGCGTTTTTTAATTTATTTATTTGTTTTTTGTTTACAGTGCATGGGATCTTCGCAGTTGTTTCGCCTGTTTGTTGGTTGCTTTGTCCTTTTTGGGGGGTTTTGTTTTCCTGGGAGCGAGTGGACAGCTTTCTGCAGAGAAAATGTGTTACTGTGGTAACGCATCACTGCGCGCCAGCCTTCTTTTTATTTTTTATTTTCGGATGACGAGCTTGTGATTGTGTGGCCCATTTTAAACATCCTCCTCATTTCTTCTTCATTTGCCTGCCTGTGACAACAAACCAGCCCCCGGAGGGGTTTTGTGTTTTGTCTAAGACGGTTGAATTTGGAGAGAGTGATTGAAGGTTGAGCTTGTTTCACATTTTCTTTCTTTTTTTTGTTGAACAATGTGGAAGGGAGAGGGAGAAAAACTAACAGCTGATGGATGTTTGTGACAGTTTCAAATGGTGTTCAGAGAGTTTCCTGTCAGGAAATATCTGAAAATATGTTAGAAAAATGTCCTTAAAACATCAGACACAGGCTGATGAATGCATCATTGTTTTTGTTTTTTTACAGTATCATTTAATGCAGTTTTCTCTGTTTGCACCGTTCACAGATCCTTTTGCCTCTATAAGGAGCTAACACACCGGTTAGATATATAGTCATAGACTGAGGAAGAGAGGCGTGCAACTGCAATGAAACAACATGATGGCGCTGTAAAGTCTGATTGCTGTGTCTTGTGAACACTGTTGGGCATTTACCTTGCAGTATAAAGCCACCTTGAGGTGACTGTTGTTGTGATTTGTGCTGCATTAATGAGCTTGAACTGAATTAAAGGCAGGATTACGTGTTGTGTGCTGCCAGGTTCATGGGCGAAGGCGAGGCTGTGTGGTTCGGGTAAATTGTGAAGATCTTTTTAAAGGAAACTTCTTAATCTGCTCTTGAGTTGCCATCTTCAGGTCTTTGAAAGACGTTTATGCAAGAAAAAAATGAAAGATTTGTTACTTATCTTTTCTTTTAGAAGATTGTGCTGTTTGAGCTATGTTGCATTGTGTTGCATTAGTATGCCTGAGTAAGGCTACCAAATGTTGAGGGCATTACATTTTAAGTGTGCGTGTTAGTCCCCATAGGGAAATAGTTCCTCTGCATTTAACCCATTCACCCAGTGAAGCAGTGGGCAGCCACCAGTGCAGCGCCCGGGGAGCAGTGTGTAGGGACGGTACCTTGCTCAGGGGTACCTCAGGGTAGCCGTTCAGTGGAGTCGAACCCCCGACCTTCCGATCATGGGGCCACCACTCTACCTACTGAGCTATCCCTGCCCTTACATGGACTACGTTGCATATGAAAATGGTGTGATACCTTTTTGATGAATTAAGTACCAGCGTGACCTGCACTGAAACCGAGACGACTCTGCTCTTGTGCTGCTTTAATTGTTGCGACATCATTGGGCTGCTTTTCTCTTTCTCTCGGTGTTTTGTGCTCTGCAGTGATTTGAATCAGGCCTAATTAACCATCAGCTTAACTGAGTTCTTTCCTAAATGAGGTTTTAAAAACACCCCAGATATTTTATGCTGAATGCATGTGCTGTCTATATCCAATAGTACTGATGCTTGAGAGCAGAGATGTCTTTGAAAAGTAAACCTGGAATGCTTCGACGACAGGGTCATAAAGTCTCGTCTTTTAATGACTGACAGACACAACAGCGCTCAGCTGTAAACGACTAAAGAGGTGTTGTTGTCACCCTGCTGGGTGGGTGGTGTGGACACCCCGGTTTGTGGTTACTTGAGAACGAGCCAACGTAGGATTTTGAAATTACACCACAGGTGCAGCTACTAAAAATCTCAGATGAGTTAGAATCTCTGTCACCTCGACCTCAGGGTCAAGGTCAGTTTTCCAAAACTCTTGTGAATGTGATACTCCTGAAGGAAGTGTTATCATAGGTGCATCTACTGGGAGGCTGATGGGTAACACTGGGGACCATGCTTGGAGTCTTTCATGATGTGCATGATGTTATTAGGGGGGAGGTTTCAATTTCTGGGAAAAGACGGTAAAAAAGATATTTGCAGCTGAAGCAGTGTGTGTCCATTTCACAGCCTCACCTACACCAGCAGCATCCTTTGTTTTGTCCTCTTTACAGTTCTGCACACTGGAGTAATATTGGGAGGGGGGAGGCAACTCTAAACAGCGGCGTCTTCTGCTCATGCATGACTCTTTTTTTATTCTCAGTCCTGATCCATGGCCTATGTTGTCTGAAAGGATCATAAGCAGGACAATCTGCCTTAAAGTGGAGATTTCAGATTTTTGTATATGACGTGATGGAGAAATGAAAAATTCAGAGCTCTTCTGTGTTGCATTTGAGCTTCACGTGAAAGGTAAAGTAAAAGCGGTGATTAGTGAGCATGAGCATTTCAGCGTTGTGAAACTTGAGCTGTTGGATTTCGTTCTGGCCTTCATCTTGGAGGAGGAGGTGCAGTTATTCTGATGTCTCCTTAGCTTTGAAGTTTACATTTTCTTCACATTTCGTATGTATTTTTCTGTGTATCAATTTGTGTAACCACTGCTGACTGAGCTGCTGCCCATCTTTGAAGGCTGAAATATTTAAACTTCATTCAGTTCATTTTATGTCAAGTCAAGTCAAGTTTATTTATAGAGCACATTTAAAAACAACCAAGGCTGACCAAAGTGCTGTACAGTAAATACAGATAAAAATACAATAGAACACAATTTCGTAAAACACCTCGCTGATCAAATAAAAAATAAATAAACAAATAAATTAAACCTTTCTAAAAGCCAATGAAAAGAGGTGAGTTTTAAGAGCAGTTTTAAAAGTTTCTAGGCTTTTGGAGAATCTGACGTGAGGAGGTAAACTGTTCCACAGTCTGGGTGCAGCCACAGCAAACGCCCTCTCTCCCTTTGTCTTTAATTTATACCTGGGAACATCTAAAAGCATCAGATCGGCTGACCTCAAAGATCTCCTGGGGCGATAAGTACTAAGGAGTTCTGACAGGTAAGAAGGTGCAGTGCCATTTAAAACCTTAAAAGCCAGCAGTAAGATTTTAAAATCAATCCTAAAAGCAACTGGGAGCCAGTGGAGAGAGCAGAGAACCGGAGTGATGTGGTCTCTTTTTTTTGAACCGGTCAACAGGCGAGCGGCAGCGTTCTGCACCAGTTGAAGGCGATGTAGACAGGAACGATCTAGGCCAGCATAGAGGGAATTACAGTAGTCCAGCCGTGAAGTAATAAAAGCATGGACCACTCTTTCTAGATCGTTCCTCGTCTGTGTTTTATCTTTTTCTTTGTTCTTGTAATTGGAAAGGTTCTGCAGAGTTTCCTTGTAAACACATTTTATTTAGTTACTTCCAGGTGTCTGATGTATCACAGTAAATGAATGTGAGCTTGTTTTGCTGTATTACACCTGACAGTGTGTTAGTGTTAATGTAGATGAGGGTGCTCGGTCTCTGCAGCAGATTAAACTCTGACCGTTGTCTTACGCATACTTGGACGTATCTGCTGTCCTCCCACAAACAAAGACATGTCATCGTGCATGATGATGGGAGGGGGATTAAGAATGCATTCTCAGGCCACATTAGCATTCCCAGATTGCTTTGATCGGACGAGCTTTTTGTGTCCAGCGCTGCTGGCCGACACCCAGCACCACAAACATGCCGCTTGGCGAGGACTCGTTGTTCCTCCATCACAAAGTGAATGGCGCCTTCCTACAGCTTCTGCTCCAGGCCGTCGAGCTTCACGTTTCATCAGGATAACTGGAGAAGGCGAACAGTTAGCCAAACAGTTAGCTTAAGATTTCATGTTAAACACATCACCAAGCCATTTCAAAACCCTGCAGAGATAATAGAGATAATGAAGACTTAATTTAGCATCAAACTTGAAACGTTTAAAAGACATTTATAGAAGTAGGCTGTCGACCGCGTGTGATGCATCAGTGTCTGCGTTTTCTCCTTCGTCTCTTTTAGTTTCTTCCTGTTTGGCTTCCTTTGTTTTTATTTACTGCAATTGTTCTCTTCCCTCCTTTGTTATTTGTCTGATTTTCTCTGTGCTGTGTACTCCAAACGTGGTTTTGCTCTGTCATCGTTTTCCTTGTTGGATAGAAAATAGACTTCTTTTCCTGTCCTCCTTCTCTCTTCCCAAATGGTTGCAGCAGATGGCCCCGCCCCTCCCAGAGCCTGGTTCTGACTGAGGTTTCTTCCTGCTAAAAGGGAGTTTTTCCTTCCCACTGTCGCCAAAGTGCTTGCTCATCATATGATTGTTGGGTCTAGCTTACAATCTAAAGCATCTTGAGGCGACTGTTGTTGTGATTTGGGGCTGTATAAATAAAATTAAATTGAGTTGAATAGACTGATTAAAGTTCCCGTGTGCTTGTCTGGCTGGCTGTGATTGAGTGCACTCAAGAACGTTAAACACAAACTTGACAATTTCCTTTTGATTTCATGGACATTCAGGTCATAAATTATACATTACAATTATTATAATACATACTATTATAAATCATAATATGTATTTAAAAGTCCAGTCACAACAGATTGCAGTCTAACACTGTATATTCTACACGTTTTTATGAATACAGCGCTGTTACAACATGCGATGGTAATGCCATATTTTCGCTCCTTATGTGAACAGTGAAATGTGTCTCCGCTCTCAGCGTGTGCCAAATGTGCAGAGCTGCAGTTTGATTGTTTCATCTCCTGCAGCTCCGAGCTGACAGCAAACTCTGCAAACTCGCCTCCTGTGTATACGAGGCTGAATGCAGCAGGAGTTTACAGCGTCTGATGTAAGCGTGTGTTTGGATGCAGAGGAATGGTTTTTCTGAAAAGTGCCACTTGGTTTTTTTTTTTCTTCTGGCACAATGAAAGCCTGTTAGAGAAGTCAATTCAAACAGTGGCTCTTTGCATATCAAAGGCTCCTCGGAGGAGTTTCAAAGCATCTCTTTAAAAAAAAACACTTTTATTTTCTATTGCGTTGCTTTCCTTGGAGCTCGAGTTCTCACTGCTGGTTTTCTGTGACCCCCGTCCTTCACTCCTATTGGTCTGATTTGGCTGGCACGATACTGGTGCACGCCTGTGTCAGTCAGACAGGAAATAAAGGGACTGCAGTACAACAAGAAGAGTTCAGTTATGTCTTGGCTGCGTCCATTGTTATGACATGAATATTTGAAGGCCGATAATCGGTGTAAACGTGACTCGCCACCGCATGGTCAGCGTTTCTGGAAATGAATCACCGTCTTGTTAAGTGGCCGCTGCTTCTCTGCTGCAGGGAAATAAGTACTGTAGAAATGAGCCGACACAGTCGGATGGCAGTGGTTGACGTAGTCGTGAAATTAAATCAATTAATTAGTGTTTATGGACACTTGTCTTCATTTACTTGAACATTATTCTGTATCAGACCAGTCTAGCATCAATTCATTTGTGTCCATGTGCATGAAGTTAACATTTTCCACTTTTGAAAGGTGAAAACGTCGTCCCACACAAGTTCTATATTTTTAAAATATGTTCTTACTGAAATGAGAGTAAAACTACTGGATTAGATTAGAGATCAAATATAATGAATTTATAAGCTGTTTCATGGGTGAGTGAGGGTTAGTCCTTTCCTCAACAATTAATAAGGCAGAGAAGTAGGAATGCATTTTTCCCAGGAGGAATATAGCACCAGGGATCACACGGTCAGTGAATCAGATGTGATGTGAATCGTATGCTGTGGCTTTAACAACCCAGCTGAACATCTATAGAAGACTTTGGACCAACCACCACCATCAAAACACAGGATATGGGGATAATTTTGGACCAATGGTGTCCATCCCTCTAGCAGTAATTCAGAGAATCCACATGAAGGCCCGACACCTTGTTAAGTGTACTCACACTAGGAGATCTGTAAGTCCAGGAAGTTTGACAACTGCAGCTGCTGCATTTCTTCTGTGTTCTCATCATAAACTTTAAATAAGTCAATAAGGCAACTAAAGTATACTAAAATCTAACTGTCCCGTTAGCTTAGAAGCTCGTTTTTCTTGCTTTAGTAGCCGATATTTAAACAAAAACACTAGAAATACTCAGCCTATGTTTGACTCTTATGCTAAGATTGAATGACTGACTTCTCTCACCTGCAGTAATCTGACTTTATGCTCCTTTTCTTCAGCCAGGACGCTGACAGCAGCTTTCACACTGACATGGGCACTAGGAGCTTCCATTAACTGTACACAGCTGGTTGAAGACATGCAATAACACATAATAGCAGATGATTCACCGATTTCACAGGCAGCTGACTGAAGCAGCAGGTAACAGCTCTGTGCTGATAACTGTTATAAAAACAGGATTTAGTATCTGCGGCCAACCATTATCTTCCAATTATCCTGTGTTTTATTGCGTAAGACACAGATAGCCACTGAAGAAATGACATCATATCCTGTGTGTCACTGTGATTACGGGAGCTATCGTCCATCCGGGACTGATTGCTATCATGAAACTCAGAAGATTCGTCGCGTGCCCTGAAATCGTACTCGGAGCTCCGTGTGGGCTCTGCGCCGACTCAGTGGCTCTGTCTCTACCTCTTTCATGCTTCACTGTGTACCTGCCGGCGCCCGTGATGCACAGCACAGTCGCAGTGCTTTCGCCTCGAAGGAGCTTCTGCGTTTCCTTAGAAGACCCGGTTACTCCGAGTCCCCGCTCTGTGAAATCCAGGCCAGAAAGAAATGGGTTCAGTTTCATGTTTCATTTCAGCTCTGCTCAAGTCTCACGTCTGCATTTGAAATGAAAGGTGGCTCAGCCGACAGGGACGCGCGGCAGCTTGATCTCTTTCTAGACGCTCCTCCCTTGACCTAATTCTCGCTACCTTGTTTGCATGTTCACTTTAAAGGCTCGCCGAAGGCTAGAAGCAGTCTGAGTTTGTGCTCAGTGCTGCTGTAGTGACTTAAGTCATGCCAGTTCAACTACAAAGCAGTGTGCAATCAAAAGTCTGAAGACGACATATTCAGCTTCTCCTTACGTTAAGTCATGTATACACTGCAGTAGCGGTAAATGCTCATTAATAAACATGGACAAAAACTCCATATGAGCAAAAGTGTCATCGTGCTGCTCTAAATGCTCAGGTTTGTTTTCTTTAGTTTCAAAACCACTAAGCTGGTGTCACGAAAGCACCCAGGTCGTGTTTTGATGCTCAGCTCCAGGCGTGAAAACCCAGACTTCAATAATCAGCTGATGATGCAACAATGGCGACATCCATCTTTCATGTATAAACGATATTTGACTAGGGCACTTTTGTGGGAAAATCCTCTGCTGATTTATGTCTGCCACTTTTATGTTTCAAATTATATAATGCTTTGTGAGAAAGGGCACACCGTCACATCAGTGCCACAAAACAATGGTGTAAAAGGAAGTTTGAATAAGTACAAAGGTCCCTGTTCTGTTGTCATATGTTGGTCTTTGCAGCAGTGTGTTCTGTTATTAATGTGTATACATACATGTAACCCCCGCTGGCTCGATGCAGCCAAACACTGCTCGACGACTAATCACTGTAGCCAGTCCAAAGACGGGAAATGCCAGATTCAGAAGCGGTTGCCCTTTAGGCTGTAGACTTCCTGAGGGATGTGCATGCCAGGAAAAATCACAGCAGCACGGCTCATAGCCCTGCCCCCTCCGAGTTCTTCTCTCATTAGCTGAAGACTAAGGCTCGCTATCTGTATTGTGGAATATGAAGTAATAGATTCAGATTTCAATTTAATTCAATTCATTTGTATTTATACAGCACCAAATCACAACAACAGTCACCCAAAGATGCTTTATATTGTAAGGAAAACCCTACAATAATACATACAGAGAAAAACACTATGAGCAAGCGCTTTGGCGACAGTGAGAAGGAAAAACTCCCTTTTAACAGGAAGAAACGTCCGGCAGAACCAGGCTCAGGGAGGGGCGGGGCCATCTGCTGCGACCGGTTGGGGTGAGAGAAGGAAGAGAGGCAAAGAGACTGGTTGTGGAAGAGATTAATAACAAGTATGATTCAGTGCAGAGATTTCTGATGTGGATTTTTTCTGCGATACTTGTTTTTTACAGAAGAGTGTTTTGTGTTTTGAATGGAGTTTTCACAGGTAGCAGAGGGTCAGAGAGGGGACTGACATACAAGGAAAACTTGGCAGTACACAGCAAGTCTACATCACAGATTTTTATATAAAATATTATGTAGCTTCATCCAATTTCTGGAAACAGGTATGCGTAACAAGAGAAGGAAATTCTTTTGTGGCTTTGATCTCTTGATGGTGGAAATCCTTGTTTTAAATATTTAAAATGTTCACAGCTTTCCTTTAAACTTCACAGGGATTCATGTTTGAAACCAGATTCTCCTCTAAAGAGAGGAAACCTAAAGAAAACATCCAGCTCCAGACGCTGATGATAAATTAACTGTGCGATGATGAATTTCAGCTTGTATTCATTTTTTCTGCATAAAGTCTGAGTTTCTACCTAGTGTGTTTTTTTCATGTATTCTGATGAAGCTGACATTTGCGTCTCTCTGGGCTGCATGTGCAAAGATAAAGAGTGGAGTAGTAAAGTGTCTTTTATGCTTGTGAACAGGATGAAAAGAGTGAATCAAGAGAACCTTACCTTTCAAAATAAAACACACAGTTACATTATCAGTGCTGCAGGTTTTCAGCAATCTTGCATTATTATCATTGGAGCTCATCTCTGTTTCATTTCTTTCCGGCTCAGATGTTTGAAGGTTAAGTGATGAACAGGTTTGCCAAGTGACGGCTTGATGTTTTAGTTAGCAGAGGTGTCAAACAAAAGGCCCGGGGGCCAGAATCAGCCCGGCAAAGACTCCAGTCTGGCCCACTGGGGTGCCATTGGAAAATTTTAAACTTTGGACTTTCACTGGTATTTTCAGATGTTTTACAATCTTTGCTACTGAGAAATATACCCCCACCTCGGCTTTAAAAGGCTGACGGACAGCAAGTGGGTTGGTGGGCGGGGCATTCAACTTTGCATACACAGGACTATAGTATTTTCAGGTGACCTCATTGTCAAGGTTAAAGGTCAAGTTTTCTCTTTTAAACATGATCACCTGAGAAAGGATTTTCAAATTAAAACAGCACGAGATAATCATGTTTAAAAAGTCATCCCTGGGCAGCTGTTATGAAGGGGGAAGTATTTAAAGTAAACCCAAAGCAATTCTGTGTCACGCTGTAAACAAAATTTATTTCTGAAGTAAAGTTTGATCTATTTTTCAGCCCCCTGGTACTTGCTGCGTGGTCATCCATCATCCAGGGTCATTTTAGTTTGAAAAAGCACCGATTTAATCAGATGTGGATTCGTGCAGCTCAGAACAGAAACCACGCTCTAGTCTCTTCCTGTAAAGATTTATGTTTATGGGTCAATAAGCCTTTTTATTACTTCTGTGCTGCCTTGTTTATGCATTTTATGGCATTTACACCAAAATCACAGTGTGGACATAAAACACTCCCAAACCCGATCTGAGTTTGTGCTGTAAAGCATCACAGCTGACTCTGTCTCTATTTAACAGACGCATGGAGCATGTCGCATTCAGACATATCGTCTGTATATTTTTCCCACATAAATGAGCTGAGATTAGTCTGAAATTAGCTGATAATAAAGTCTGCATACCGTCACCTCACCTGTCTTGGGCCTGGAGTGCGTAGCTGATGCTCATCAGCCAGTTTCCTCATTATAATGAAACCGCTCCAAATATGTTAATGATTTGACACAAAGGCCATGCGTTTTCATTCATATGCAAAAGATGAATTGTTGAGCTCAAGTTCAGTTTCAGCTCCGATCTCTTCGCTGTGTGCTGAGAGCAAACAGGGCTGAGCTCACAGTCACTGTTCTCCGTTGTGGTTTTTATTATGCAGACAGAACTTTTCCTGATGCTTTTAGTTTGCACCTCATTTCCTCCTACCTGCTAGGTTTAAGTGCAAGCTCTTTTATTTCTGAAAAAACAAATGACATTTCAAGTGACAACTAGAAAAACAGTTCAGTTTGCAGATAAGTAAATAGACTGTCAACAAGTCCACAGTTTTCAAGCTCAAAGGCAGGAATGGGGCCTATCCTCTGGTGAAACTCTCGATGTGCCGCTCGACTAGGGCTGCTCAATTAATCGAATTTTAATCACGATTACGATCTGGGCTTTCAATGATCATTAAAAATGACTGAGCCGATTATTAGCCCCTCCCTCGTGCTTTACTCTCGTGTGGCAAATCGAGCGCACCTCTCTGCATTTCGAACACGCATCACAACAATTAAGAGGACCCAAGGGAAGCTCGGAAAGCTAAGCAGAAGTTAATTTATTTTTTATATTGCAAACATTTGCACTGTTATCAGTATTTGCACACTATTTTATATTATTTTTTAAAGTCATTATTCAATACATTGTTATTGTTAACCCTTTAAATCCCTGTAGAACCTGAACCGCGTAAGCTAGCGCAATAATTTGTTTTGCATATGAAACCGGAGGAGTTGTACTTACATCTGATGCCATCAGCTTGTCCTCGGTCACGGTTTCCTTCCACATAAAGCTTTGCAAAAATTGCATAAAAAGCGCTTGCAGGAACAAAAACATAATATTCCAGAAACACGCTTTGCCGATCCGATCAGCTGTTCGTAACACTTCCCACATTGAAAAAGACGTCAACGTGAACTATCGCATGTCCGCCATTTCCTGTCCGAAACCGGAAGTGACGTCATTTTCGCGGAAAATGTAGTTTTTTACTTGTAGGCCTTAAAAGCCTATACTGGTATTTTTATAAGTCATGTTTGACTTTTCTGAATAGTTTCTGGGATGCTTAGAACTCGAATTGCACTGCTGGAAATAGTTTATTTTGATGCACCTGCTGTTTCCTTTGCAAATTTGCATCATAGGATTTTTTTTTTCCTGCAGTATATAAAAATAGCTGTATCTCCAAAATAAAACTATGAAGACACTCAAGATAAATTTCCTGTGGTGGGAAACTATTTTTTGCAACTTTTTTGTATTTAAAGTTTTGAGGGATAAACCTCTTAAATTTCTCCAAGTAGAAATATATGTAAAAAAAAACAAAAACGATTTTCAATTTTTTTGTAGTTTATTGCACTTTTTTGCAATTAATGTAGTTACTATGGACTTAATGCATACATATTATTAAAATATGGGCTATAACAGTTGTATAGCAACTTGAAATGCTCCCACAAATGGCACTACAGCATGTAAAAAAATAAAATAATATAAGCTCTGGTGGACTTGGTTCTATGGTAGGTCTTAAAGGGTTAAATAAATATCGTCAAATAATCGAGATCTCAATTTCAGTGAAAATAATCGTGATTATCATTTTTGCCATAATCGAGCAGCCCTGCGCTCGACGATAACAGCCCAAAGTGTGCGCGTGAGATAAATCAAAGGAAACAATCTGAGCTGTGTGGTGGATCAGAGCCCACTGAAAACACAATCTTGGCTTTTGCCTAGCTGCCCACAACAAAAATCTGAAGGAGATCCGGTGTGCTGTGCAGAGGCACAAGTAGAAGGCGAGGGAACAGGTCACAGAGGGAGCTAAAAATAGCAGCAGAACACAAGATACTCCAGAGGTGCACGAGAGTCAAGATTTTAGTCGGCCTCAAAGCACATTCGTCATTAAACAGAGGACTTCTTCTGAAGCCCGACGCAGTCAGACACGGTCGATAGTTCAGCTACACTCTCGGCTGAATCCAGGAAAACACAAATAAGAAGGATTGTCGTCACTGTAATCTGAGGTTTACCTCAATACAGGCATTTCACCAATAAAGGCATTTCCAGCAAGAACCTCAAACTTTAAAATATAATTACGTTTTATTTATTATTAATTATAATGAATAATTAATAAAACGTTCACTCTGTGGTTGTGAGACGTGAGAATCTTTCATCTGACAGTAAAAAGTGATCTTGCTTCTCGTGAATCATGAGGCACTGTCTGATAGACCTCTAAATTGCTGTCATTTATAAGCTCCAGGTAGCTCTGATTGGACTCACATTTGCATGTAATGACGGTCAGAGGAGCCCTGACATGAAACACAGAAGAAGCGGCATCCGCTAATGAAGGTGTTTGTTTGAGAACCTTCATTTAGAGACTGAAAACGAACGTTTAATGATCTCTCTGAGCACGATGGATGTCGCGCGTTAATGTGTTGAATGAAGCGAGATGAGGTGAGACGTTGGATCGGTCAGAATTGGTGAGAAATGTTGAATTTGACTACGTCTCCATCATCATTAATGGCTGCCAGCTCCACAGGTTTCAAACACTTCAAAGGGTAATTTGTAATATGTGGCTACTTAATAATGATGGGTAGCTAATGTCAATGGGCCTGAGAAAATGACTCTGATCCTCATGTGTGACCTTCATCGCTTTTACCTTTGGAGCCAACATGTCGTCTACGTCAGGATGGGCTGTACAGCTGAGAAAGAGTCAAAGTGGAGGCTGAGGTCATCGATAGAGAAAAAACACCAAAGGAGGACATGTGAGGAAGAGGTTAATTTCCTTTTTCCTACGAGCGATCCTTGATCCTCGTTACAATGACACTCAACAGCTTGTCACTGTAAGCTGCTGCAGTTTTACCCTTGAAGGAGGGAACTTAACTGTAGCCTTGAGTTTGTAACAATTTTTAAACCTCTGGGGACAATTTAATTTGTACCTTGATGCAAGGATACTGTTACGACGCCCTCTGCTAGGCGATAGGAGGGGAGAAACATACACAAGCCCTCTCATGAAATCAGAGTAAATAAGGGGTTTTATTACGAACATTGAACTGAAAACCGACAGGGCTGTTCAACAGACCACCGGGAAAACAATTAATACACAAAGAAAAGAACAGGCAAGAGTAAAAGCTAAGGGTTAACTAAAGTGGGCCAGCAGACACAAGACTGTAATAAAACTAAGGTCAGCTGTATATCAGAGTTTACAAACAGAGTTCAAATATTAGGCAGACGAGGAGGACACAGCATGTTCACGTCAGCGCAGCAGTTGCCCACCAATTTGCACTGAAGTAAAAGAGACCATACATTCTTTGGCCAGTGTAGTCCACCTGCAATGCGCTCAAACACTGTGAAATAAGAGTCTACCTCAGTTTCTCTAAATGCTGGGACTAATGTGATGTGCCTACTTACATCAAAGCTGTCTTCTGGCTTCTTCTGGGATGGTAACTGCGGGGCTGACCGAGGTGTAGGAGGACTGGCAGATACAGCGGCTCCCCTCTCTATCTCCAGAGCCCTAACCTTTAAGTGCATGGCATCCACCTCCAACTGCTGCTTTTTTAACTCCACCTCCTTTATGCGCAGTGTTAACTGCAGCTCTTCCGCAGAAGGGCCAGTTTGAGAAGGGAGATTTTTCAGTGGGGCAGGAATACCAGCAACAGCTCCCAGCTCAACTCCCTCTGCAGGACCTGGCTCACCAAACAACCCCCTTTCATGCAGTTTAATACACAGGAGTTCTTTAAGCTCCTTTTTCTTTGCATTCAATGGCACAGTCACATCAAAGAAATTGGCAATAAGAATGAGGTCATCCTTTTTACATCTGTCCAGCTTTTCTTCAGTTGGGCCTAAAGCGAAATCCTCCAATTTAAATTCCATACTAACACACACCCTCCCACACAAGAAAAAACTGCCAACCAGAAAAGTAGAGCTAACCAAGAACACAGGTAACCCACCTGCGACAACGGCAACGAACAAAGAACAAAGAACGAGTCAACCCGACGGAAAAAAAAAGGATGGACGAGCCCCCAATGCAGAGGGGGTCGTAACTATACAAAAATGGCCCTCTTATAAAAAAAAAAGGTGCACAGTCTGCAGAGCAGTGTTATTGTTATTCACACAGACACTGAAAGTGTGTCTTTAAAACACTTTTCTAGCCTCACTGAAGCTTTATGTGTCTCATATCTAAACAGTGGATCCTAAAACTAATGTGTTTGAACTGAAACCCAGAACTAACTTGCTGTGAAGTGATGTTCTGCCAGTGATACAGAGTGTATGTCAGATTGTAATAAATGTGTCCCACATAACTTAAACCAGCGGTCCCCACCCCTCGGGCCACAGACCATGAGTCGTTTGGCACCGGGCCGCGAGAGTTGAGGCTCGGGTGTGAAATTTATGGTTTTCAGGGTTTTTATCATTTTTATCATTAACTCCGTTTCCCTGGGTCTTTCCCGTGTGTTGTGAATAAATCTTCTTTTTTTGGCACCGATACTGATTTTGATTTTTGGTACTGATTTTATTTTGTTGTATTTATCCACGACACCTTAAAGGCCGGTCCGTGAAAATATTGTTGGACATAAACTGCTCCGTGGTGCAAAAAAGTTTGGGGCTTACACGGTAAAACCTGAACATCTAAGAGTCAAATTTATATTTTACCTAAAATTTTAGAGACATTTAAAATTTAGACAAAACTGTGCCGACAAGTATTTTAACACCTTTGGTACATATGTGAAACCTTTTCTGGACCTTTGAGGTCGGACATTTAGTCCTTTATAGTTTGTTTTTCATGTTTGTGCATTTACACAGCCTGCGTGAAACTCTGTGTTTTACTCCAGTGTCAGCTCTGGTATGGGCTAATAGCCTTTAAATGAATAAGTAAATGATTCATCAGTTGTATCTTTTTGGATCTGCATGCTGGTGACCTCATGAAAGTATAATCAAAATAACTGCAGAGTAAATCCGGATGTACTGACCTCGGTGTTTCTACATTTGTAGATTTGGCCGTTTTCACAGTCAGACTGAAACGTCTGTAAGCAGAAATGATCTCACCCGAAAACCTTTGGGGGGGAAAGCCTGTAATGATTCTAGTAGACTTGATTTGCAGAGGATGAAAAGGGTTGCTTTAAAAAGAGAGTTATGGCAGCTTTTGACCTTGGATATATTTTAGTTAAAGGAAGGCCGAGTGAGACGGGAAGCGATGAAGTGGTAAATTAAAACCCGAGGAGACCCTTGTAAAGAAAGAGCCTTGCGCTGTTCAATTACCTTTTATAATAGTGCATATTAATGTCTTGCAGGGTTGTCTGGGGTGAGGGTTTAATGGAGTTTAACTTTGTTTCTGGAAAGTTTTGAAGGTTATAATAATAACAGGTGGAAATAAATGGTTGCGCATTTGCTCCGCTTGTATCCAAACCTTTGTTTTCTGTCCTTCATTTCACGATTTGCCATTTTGATTCTGTTTTCACGTCCCGCACATGAGTTACAGCTTTGTTATAATGCGTGCTTGTTTTAAGAGCTTTGTCACCACTAACCCGAGTGCAAAGTGAACCTGCTGCAGGGGTGAATGGAAGATGCATGACTTGCTCTGAAGTGTCGGTCTGATAGCCGATGTTGCATTTTGGTCTTCCCTTTTCTTCCTTTTCCTTAACTTTCTTTTGTGTATGTACTGAATGTAACTGTGTGTCTGTTCTTCTTTTTCATTTGTAACTTGAATGAAACCAAAAGGGGGACAAGCAGGTTCATTCTATGTGCATGTGCTTTCCCTCTAGACTCTGGCTGCCCTAACGAGAAATTCGATAAATCTGCTTCCAAACCATCTCGCACAAGCTTTGCATGTCCACTCTGGTCCTGAGGAAATTAACAAGCGAATAGAGAGCGCCATCGACTTACGGAGTGGCGATAAGTTGAGAAGAGAGCATATCAAGCCTTTCTCACTGATGTTTAAAGACTCCAGCCTGGAAGAGAAGGTAGCTGGGGTTTTAGACAGATAACTGTTTTTTTCTTTCTCTCTCCCTCCTCATATCTTTTCCTAAATGACGACTTTCAGAAGCAAAACAATAACCAGCAATTTTTTATTGTCCCATCATGAGTAAGCTAAAGGCACATGAGGTACTACTGTGGGATTGCAGGAACAAAAAGACTGACATTTTGTATTTTACTGTCAATCTGAGTCAATTTAAGATCCCACAACTTTTAATGACTTAACAAAAAAAGTTGTGTTTTTTGGGGGGAGGGGATACGATGCACTGCAAAATAGATTTAATGTTCAAGGATTTTCTTTTAGCTAAAGACTTACTCATCTTTGTAGCAAATGGACTCTGAAGTGTGCCACCACAATAATTAATACAGCAGAACGTAGAATGCAGAAGGTTAAGCCAGACATTGGCGTCGACCTGGATTTTCTCTGAAAAGCTCTGAAATGAAGCAAAACAATGAGCAAAACAAGAAAACTGACGCCACAGAATATCTATCAGACATCTAACCAACATCTAACCCTCCTTCCTGTAGCACACAGGTAGTGTTTGGGATTTAGGCTTCATCACTCTAGAGTAAAAGTAGGAGAAGCAACTTTCTTGCTTACCTCCTTCCTTACATTGGATTCTTTCTCCTCCACTGCCTGTTTGCAATTAGTTAGCTAGTCAACCGCTTTTGATTGTAAGATTGCACAATTCACCTGCCTCCAGACTGACTGTAAATTATCACCCTTTAACTCATAAATGCAGACAGATGTACACATGTAAGTCTGCATCTCCTTGCAACAGGGAACACAACTTAACTAGTTGCCAACTGTTCCGCTTATACACCTTGGTTGTCGAGGCCCGGGGCCATTTTGCAGTTAAACTGCTGTCCTGTGGCAACTATGTTGCTATTTATGGAGGAATTTATGAACTTAACTGAACTCGCTTCATCTTATTGTAAGTTTATTGAAAGTTTTGAAGTTAGAATAGAATAGAATAATCGTTTAATTGTCCCACTAGGGGAAATTTGGTTGTAACAGCAGTTGCTTTGAAGGCAGCAACTGATTGCAGTGAAAGTTGTTGCAGACCTCGTTTTATCTTCAAAGCAGCCACTGCAAGTTTGTTGCACATGGTCACAGTCGTTTTGATTGTGTCATGGTCCCCAAACACTGTTTTGCCTCGTGTGGCTGTAGCATTAGCAAATGTGTTGCATATAGAGCTGGGTGTCTGATAAGTATATATCCTGCAGGAGCATATGCTGGGATGGTGGAAGGCTTCAAACAGCAGGCCGTGTTGCAAGGTAGCAGCAGAAGTGACATGTCAACATTTTCAGCTTAAAGCTGTGAGTGTATGTTTGGCTCGTAAATGACTTTATAATCAGTCAATAATTAATGCATTTGAGTTAGTATATTATTATCCATAATTCCATTATGCAATTTAAATGAAAGAAAGTGAAATTAAATTCTTCTAATTAAATGTATTTTAGGATTCTTCTCAGGTTTATATGTTCAAACAAAACAGGTTAAAAATATACAACAATTAATTATTATTCTGTTGGCACACTTCACACTCCGTAATAACAACACAATCAGCTTCATCTCTAACATTACAGACTAACTCTGCATGGCATTAATATCTTCTGTGAGTTAATGTAACTATTATTCTCACGCATCAAACACGTGTAACTGTGACTCATGTTTGACGTGCTTCAAATCTGATGAAGGATGTGAGATTTTTTTTCTTCGCCAAGCTTCGAAGCTGGATGAAACATGATGTTTGCCAACACCTGGAGTCCAGTTTCCACCTTCAGTTTACTCATGACCAAACGTCCATGCCGTGGACCCCTTTTACAGTCCTGTGGAAAAAGTTGACAACATATTCAACTCTATTTTTTTTCTTTCTTTTTTTTTACAGGAGCACACTGCATTCACTAAAGGAAAACAGCATGACAGGAAAAAATATGTTTTTTCTCAAAATCCTGACTTCCATATCCCATAACTGCAGCTGAACGTGTCATAATGATGAGATGTTTGAAATATTTATTTCTGTTAAATGTACTATATGTAATACTAGAGTGTCTACATTAGGATTTATTATTATAAAATTTTATTTATTGTTACTTTTTTAATCATCTGTGGTATGTCGTTTAATGTCGTTATTGTGTTAGAAACTACACAAAAGATTATTTACAATTCTATATAAGCAGTAGTGTCAATAGTCAAATGACCTTTGATGAATTAATCTGCATCATACCTTACTATTTAGCAGTTTGTGATTTTATTAATCTGAAAACAAATTTAAAGATATTTAAAAAGTGGTTTTGTGTTTTATTTCGTCTTTAAAAGAAACAAACTCAAATACAAACATCTAAACGGGGTTAAACACAGCTGCCAGTTTTCATTGCCGTTATCATGAGATATGGAAGTTGGAAAGTGTGTCTGTGTTTTCCCGCCTTTTCTTTAGTGAATGCAGTGAACTTCTGAAGCTTTTGGTCCCTTTTTACCCTATTTTTTGTTACATTACTGAGCTCACTTTGACCTTTAAGTTGACTTTCGTTTTGCCTCTCCCTCTTCACATTTGTGTTTCCCCTTGAATCTTACATTAAAAACTTTTTCCAAGAATCTATTATTATTATTATTATTATTATTATTATTTTGTTGCCCTCTTAACCTCTTTAGTAAATGTGCAGTGATTTGCTGTTGGCCTCCCTCATCTTTTTTTGCCAAAGTTGTGACAAAACGTGAAGCATCCTCTTGCTAATTTCCCAGCACCCTTTGAGAAAGAGACAGAGCGAGGACGGGGCAGCGGGGGTTACAGGGTGGGAAGTTTTCAGTGAAACAATTCAGGGCAGTTTGGTCAGACTGGTGACTCAGGTCAAGTTATGTTCGTGTAACTCGGCAGAAGCCACAGGATCAGAAAATTAAAACGTGTTAACGTGTAGACTTTAAATATTTTTAAATTAAATATTTAGAAACAGTAAAGTATTTAGAAGCAATAATAAATATAGCTATCTGATGAGACAGTGAATACTACTGTTATGATTGTGCACTTAGTAAGCTAATTAGCATGAGTACGCTAGCATGGTGCTAGGCTAGTGCTAGCTTAGTGCTAGCTTGGTGCGCTCCAAAATTCAAAAACATCTTCCAAGTGTTATGAGTAATGGTTATGATTAAAACAGTCAACTAGTGTTTTAATATCTCCCTTTGTGTACTTGTTAAACAGGCTAGCGTATCTCTTTCTGTTTTTAGTGTAGCAGCCAAGCTAGTCTTCTTATTTAAGAGAACAGGTCGTTTTATCAAACATTAAGAAAATTCTTGAACCTTTGGCCAGGTGCAAATAGTCTGAAGGTTTCCTCACAGGTCTGGATTACTTACATTGATTGCTAGCATAACTATACCAGGTTTCAGAATATAAAAATTAGAAAGTAGGTCTATATGTAAAATACAGAGAAAAAAGTAGGAGAAAGTCAAAAAGGTTGAGGCTTTTAGAAATCCTTATTAGAGTTTTTTATTTGGTTGAGTTGTTAGCATTGATACTTTAGGACTAAAAAGACATTTGAAAGAAAAAGCTAATTAATTTGATATTATTCCTACTCTAAATATAGTAACCATTTGAAGTCCCACCTGAGTTTTAGCTTTGCAGTCTGCTTATTTTGACACGGCGTGCATCGTTTTCGTCTCTGACTCTGCTAAAAGCTAGCATTGTGCTTGTGAGCTTCGCACCTTCCCCAGGACCCCACAGCTAACCCACCAGCTCCTGTCTCTCTCTAACGCTTGTGTTTGAACCGTGGCATGCATCTGTGGCAGTGTACTGGCGTGTTTGAGTTGCATTTTGATGTCTTCTCTGTTTGTCTGAAAACTTGTTTCTCGTCTTCCCCTCACCTGCTCCTCCTCCTCCGTCTTCTTTCTCTTTGTCTTCTCTTCATTGTGCAGTATTCACAGATGAGGGACGAGGTTTTCAAATCCAACCTGGTGTGCGCCTTCATTGTGCTCGTCTTCATCACAACCATCCAAAGCCTGCTACCCTCTGCCAGGTAAGAGAGCAGATATTCAATAAAATGATCATTTCAAAATGCGCAATCTCTTAATTCTGCATGTGTAGCAGCTTTTGCACCTTCAGTGTAAAATAGGAACTTCCCTGACCCTCTTGGTTGCGTCTAAGACACTGGGGACTGATTTTTATGTGGGTGTAGCACCAAAATCCAATGGATACACTGTTTATGTTTGCTCCTGAGTTCCACAGTCATGGACAGGGCGCATATGGATTATTTAGTGAGGCGCAAATGCAAAACAGTAGATTAGAGATTACAGGTTTTACAGTTCTACTACTGCTTACGCTTACTGTCGCCATCTTGAATTGACTTTCCGAGTTAAAAGTCCTACCTGGGGGGCTGTTCCAGATGGAAATCCTGGGGAACTTGGAAATTCTGACATTAATCTGTACCGCACCAAAATCATATCAGAGAGGAAATGCTAGCTGTCCAGTATGTTCCATGGTGCTTGTTTATGTGTAAAAACATGGGTCATGTTGAGGCTGGAGGCTATTCTAAAGGTCATAGGGTGAGAGGCAGGGTACACCCTGAACAGCTCACTGGTCTATCACATAACAAAACCCTGACCTATGTAGCCTTAGTATATGGGTTAGCATTCTCTGCTGCACACAGCTGTAGATGCTCATGTCATCTGTGAGAGGTTAAGGACTTGGGTTGAGTGAACAGATTTAGGTTGTATTTTAAATGTAAAGGTTGAGGTTTTCTTTTTTTCATCATGTCAGAGGTTTAGAGGGTGGGGGGGAGTGGGTTAGGTGAAGGAAAGAAGAGAAAGGAGGCAGAAACAGCTGCGTTATAAGCGTATCTTGCCTTGTGTTGTCTCTGTGACTCTGACTGTGAAGGAAATCTTGTGTGACCAGGTCAGCTCGAGCAGAATCACAAGCTTTTAATGAATCTCAGCCGAGGAGAACAGAGTAAGGTAATGCCAACTGACAATCTGAAAGCCGCTTTGATACCTGCCTGCATCTATAGAACAACAGCACACAAGCTTCACTAAATACAAGAATTCTGCAGGTTTGTGTTGTCCTCAGACTCTCTCAGGAAATATTCCCCTGCAATGGTGCTGCTTTCAGGTCCTTATATAAATCATCATTAACTCACGTGAATGAAAACCAAACAAAGAACCAGAGTCATAGCTGAATATCTGGTTAGTGTCCAGATCTCAGTGTAAGTTTAAGCATTATAAAAACTCCTACCTTAAAAAAGAATTGGTCGCACCGGACAAAAAAGCAGCGGCCATTTTTATTCGGTTAGTGTTGGCCTGTGTTGTGTTATTCTGTAAGAGCACCACATACGTTTTCAGTAATTTGCCCGTTTTAGTTCAGTGGTGTGCCTTGTTTTCCAAAACTACACCTACTCTGTGCTAATAGCGAGCCTTCAGTGTTCAGATGTTCGTTCAGTAGATGACCATATGGAGCTATAATTGATAAAAACAAAACCGAATACACCAAAGCCAGAGTGAAAAGTGAAAGCAAAAGTCATTAAATTGATGTTTGATGTGATGGAGATACTTTTCCAGCAGGTGACACGTTTTAAAACCTTTACCAGTGTGTGTGTGTGTGTGTGTGTGTGTGTGTGTGTGTGTGTGTGTGTGTGTGTGTGTGTATTCATATCTTTGTGGGGACCAAAAATTGGAAGTTTATTGTACTTGTGGGGACCAACAGCTCTTATGGGGATGTGGTTTAGTGTCAGGGTTACAATTGGTTATGGTTAGGTTTAGTGTAAGAGTTAGGCATTCATGTTTCATGGTTAGGGTAAGGGGCTAGGGAAAGCATTATGTCAATTAGATGTCCCGAAAGATATAATTACCCGACGTGTGTGTGTGTGTGTGTGTTTGTGTGTGTGTGTGTAAGAGAGATTTTTTTAGGCCACACGTTGTACATTGTGGAGGTGGACAGTGCCATTGAGTGCACACTAACATTAACCTCCTCTGCATCCCGCCCAAGTGGCAGCGCTATCAGTCATCTGTGATCCCACATTGGGCTGTTAGGAGTTTAGAGCACATTTCCCAATCCTAATTGGTATTAGGATATTGGTGGTAGCCCTGCGTCAGACTGAAGACCTGTCCAGGGTGTACCCTATCTCTCACCCTAACACAGCTGGGATAGGCTCCAGTGGCCCCTGCGACCTTGAAAAGGATAAGCGGAAGCGATTGGATGGATGTAAAATTTGTTATTACATAAAAGAAGAGCCCAGACCTGTTGTGCCATCTGTTGATATCTCGTAATACAATACGTTTGAAGTTTTGGACATACATAATATTTTTTTGTTTCTTCAGACTATTTTTCACTTAACCCTTCATGCATGAATTCAATCTCAATCAGGATTTTCTTCTTCAGTGTTTTTATTTATCTTTAGGTGTGAAAAGATGAATAAAAATACTTCATGTATGAAGGGCTTAAATAACAATAATTACAATGCAACACTTTACACATCTATAGTAACATTAAAGGACCAGTGGGTGGCAGGGTATGGAGTGACACATCAGTGTCCAATGTGGTTTATGTGCAAGTGTGCCATCAACACTGACACAAATACAAGAAAACAGCCTTTGAATAGCTGTCCACTGTAGTGACCAATATGCGTTACCATTTTTCACAAGCTTATTGAAATGCTCAGTAAGCTCGTGACATAAAGAAAACAAAACATCATCCATGTATCCAATTCCTGGTCACAGTGCTGCTGTCCCAGCTCTTATATGGCGAGAGGTGGGTACACACGGGCAGCTCACCAGTCTGTTGCAGACTCACAGTTACACATCAAGCTTATTTAGAGTCACCAGTTCATCCAACATGCTTGTTTCTGGACCGTGTGAGGACGCAGAGAGAGCAGACACGGGGAGAATGTGCAGACTCCACGCAGAGAGCTCTCGGGCAGTCTGTGAGGTCAAACCTGGGACCGTCTCACTATGAAGCAACAGTGCTAGCAACTGCACCACTATGCTGGGCTCACAATTAAATATATTCAAATTATTCTTTAAAAGTCAGCTTGATTACCTGTTCAAATAAAGACTAGTCCTAAGCTGCAGTGTCCCACTGGCATATTTATCATTGTGTTTTTGCAGCATGGTAACCATGGTGATCCAGTTCTCGGTCCTCATCATCCTCCATTCCTGCCTGGTCCTAGTTACGACAGCGGAGGACTACAAGTGTCTGCCTCTGGTCCTGAGAAAAGCCTGCTGCTGGATAAACGAAACCTACGCGGCACGAAACGTCATCATTTTCGTCTCGATCCTCATCAACTTCCTGGCAGCCATGATCAATATCGTGAGTTCTTTAGTTATTTTTTTAGATATATTATTTAAAACATGGGGTCAATGTCTGTCTGCAAAATAACTGTCAGAATGCATCAAATATGGGAACGCTACATGGTTAGTACCGTAGCATTTCTTCATACTTCGGGCAACAGGACAGTGTGTGTGCGATTTTCTTTATAAGTGTGTGTTTGTGGTAATGAAGAAACATTTCACCTACTTCAATAGCATGGCTGCTAAAATGTATTTTAATGGGTTAATTAAATATGGAGCTTCATGAAACAGAGGAATACGATGTAGGCATCTAGACATGGCTGATTTGATGGTGTGCAGTACCTCAGTCCATCCAGTGGGGTAAATACAGACTACAACACTTGACTTCGTACTTGTTGGAAAGCACAGTGGTACGACATTTAATGCCAGTTGAGAATTCCGTTCCAAATATTTTCTATAAGATTGAGGTCTGGACACTAGCTAGAGTATTTGGATCATTCGGATCTCCTTTGTTATCTTGGTGGTGGGTTTTTGATCCATGACCCATCTTCAGTGTTCTGGCTGAGGCAAGAAACTTCTTGTCAAAGATTTTATGCCACGTGACTCCGCCCATTGTCATCCTGTACTCTTAGCAGAAAAACAGCTCAGTGTAATGTTTCCACTCCCATGCTTGGCTGCATGTGTTGGGTCGAGTTGACGTTGGCTCCATCTGACCACAGCTCTTTCTGCCAAGCCTTCTCTGAATCATTCAGATGTTCACTGCCAAACTTGGGACAGACCTCTACATGTATCTTCTTCAGCAGGGGGCTTGTGGGAACTGCAAGACTTCAATCCATTATGCCGTAGTCTGTCATCAATGGTGTTCTGGGTGACTGTGGTCCCAACTACTTTCAGATCATTAACAGGCTCTTCCTGAACCTTTGCTTGATGTTCTGTCTTTCTCCATTAAAATTAAAGACTTTGTTTCTATGTGAATGAGCAAACTTACAAATTGAGTAGGGGATGAAATAATTAATGTTTAACACCATGCATTGCATTTTCTTATTATTTTAATCAACTAGGAACATCCTTGTTCTCACTCTGTTGTTGTAATTTATTAATTAAATTTTTGAAATACATATTTTTATTTTTTTTTAAATAGAAGCTGCTAAGGTACGTTGGAGATAAAAGCAACGAGCATACAATATTCTGCAATGAAGTAACCCACTCAACTGCTTAGTTTGTAAAGTATTTGTTCAGTTGCTTTATTTAGTCAGATTTTAATTACCTACACATCTACATTCCCCCCCCCCTCCTTCTGTAAGAATCCTGTGTTGCTGCTAATTCAACCCTTCAGGTCTTCTTCAGTTATTCGTGTCAACTGCATCACTCCTTCTGTGCAGGAGAAATTTGGTGTTTTCCTGCAGAAAGTTGAAATCAGCTGTCGATTTCTCACACAACTATCTTGAAATATTAAAAGCGTGATGGAAATTTGTCTGAAAGGGAATGTGGGGTATTTTTATGCAGATCCTGCATCATTTAAAACTGCACAACAACACTAATCCACCCTGTTGGTCTCCCATAGCTGTGGTGCGACTTCGACAAGTCCAGTACCTTCAGGAACCAGACGTACAACGAATCGGCCTCCATCCCAGACATCTGCTTCTACCCAGAGGTACAAACTAAATGAGGTGTCTGAATTTTGCAGTCGGGTCCATCTGTTGTGTCTTTTTTTTTCTTCCCACTTGTGTGACAGCGGCAAACTGATGAATTAAACATCCTCGACATCTGCTCGCGCCCAGAGGGAGGTCTCGCCTCAGACAACGCTACGACTGATGGAGCCATCAGAACGTCACGGAGAAAATATCCATTATGTTGTTTTGCTCACATAATATGCAGCTGATTGATGAACTCAATAAGGGAGCCACATTTTTATAGCTCCGAGCTCGGGTTGACTCATGTATTGTTGCATGTATACATCATAAACGTATTTCCTCCTGAGGCTCATGCGCGCAAATAAGACCTATTTTACACACATAAAGAAGAGTTATTGACTTTGTTTTAGGCCGCACCAGAACGCACTCCAATATTAAATTAGACAAAAACTGATGTCTGTGCCAATGTCAGAGGCTTTTGGTGCAGTGAGCGGGCTGTCAGATATTTCATTTTTATAAAAGGGCACTTTACCAACTTTACACATAAAGGCCAGTCGACTCATTCTCATCTTGTGATAATGGAGGTTTAATGTGGAGGAGCTAATGAGTTCATAGTGATGCCGTAAATGTTACTTCAGTTTGGAGACAGAAGATTGGCAGCAGGAGGTTTGTGAGCAGGTGAGGGAGTCCACCAGTGAGGACAAAGGTAAACACAGAATGTTTTCAGGGGTGAAGAGTCAGGATGATTTCTGCAGCTGCAGCAGTCATCTCTTATTAATTAAGTAAAAGTGTTACACACGTCACTCTAAGTGCTAATGCAGGCATGCTAACAGGTATGCTTAGTTTAGTTTGTTTGCATGATAATACAAAATGTGTCCCTATTCATAAAATCCGTTCATAAAATTCCAGCTTGCCCAGTGTCCCCTTCAAGCTTGTCTCTTGTCAGATCTCTGAACATGTCAAACGCCTCAAATTTTCAATAAACTGAGTCGTAGCATCTAGAGCTAGACTAGACGAGGAGGAGAGCACAATAGTGGATGACATTGTAAATCCTTTGCTTCTGAAGGTGAAGAAGGCCTCACCCATGTATCCTGGGTCAGGATGCAAATGTCGTAGAGGACTACGAGTACCTGGTTGTCCTCATCACCAGCAGGCAGACCAACACAGAGGCTGTTCAAAAACGAGGGAGGAAGCTTGTGTTCACTGTGTGCAGCAGAGTGATGGTGCTTTTGTATACCTTAATTCTGGCAGCTGCAGCGTACTCTGCTGAGCACCATTAGGAAATCTTCCTCTATGATTGGCTGCAAACTGGAGACTTTGTTTAGTGACTTCCTCTCTATCACAGCTTTCAAACTGTTATCTATCAAAGATCACTCTGATCAACCTCTGCACCACATGCTAACATCCACTATATTACAGTATGGATATCTGGCAGAGATTCACCAGTCACTTATTATTATAATTAATAATATTATTATTATCATTATTATTTGCCACTTGCCCTGTGAGCCCGCTCAGCTGGGATAGGCTGTCCCAGCTGAATGGGCAGATGTTGAGTGGAGACCTTTTCAGTGCACTGTGGGCTACGGCTGTTGCACTGCAGTTCATTCAGAGGTCATTTCCTCTAATGTTTCCCCTCTGATGCTTCAGGACTTTACAGTAGTACTGTGCTTTGAAAGTCTGACCATGAGGGATGAATTCAAGGTGCATGAAAAAAGAAACCACATTGTGCATCATGTGTTGATCATGCTTCTCACTTGAATTATAGCGATGACACTTGAGTCAGCTGTACACAGAACTTCATATCTGCACAAGTTTAGGTCACGGTTTCCTGCAATGTATTGCAAAACTACCCCACTCTACTACTACTGACGATTCTCACACGTGTAAAAATCGGCTTGGAGAAAACTGAAGAACCAGGAAAATGTTATACACCTTTTTTTATATATATATATATATATATATATACTGTTTGTTCAGACGACTGGATGTCCATCCACTTGTGTCCACTTTGGTGTGTTATATACATATAACACATCTATATGGTCTCGTCTTCCTCCTTTTCCTTCTGCTCTATTGAGCTGCTCACATGCAGCGCTTCACTTTTCTGTCTGTGCTGGCACAAAATTATTGCACCATCAACATTATGGGAGGTTGGCAGAACCTCAAGAATCCAGTGAAAAATAAAATCCAGCCGAATCACAACGTCTTCTACCAGGTCAAACAGCTTTCCAGTCTCAAATCCCAGTTGCAAATGGTCCAAATGGGACTTCTGTGTTTAAAAAGAGCAGGAGCCCTGGAAGCAGTAGAGCGGTCCATGAGAAGATGACTTTGAATGGATATTGATCAAATTTGAATCAGTTATGTTTTTCATGTTCATCTGCAGAGTCGTGGAACTTTTCAAGCGTGTGTTTGTTGACAGATATTTAACACTGAGTGCAGCTGTGGCTGATTGGAGTTGCCAACATTTTTAAATACATTATTGTTCAGATGAAGTTGACCATGCGTTTTAATTTTTCACAGTATTTTGTATTCACTGGAGTGCTGGCGATGGTGACGTGTGCGGTGTTCCTGCGACTGAACTCCGTGCTGAAGCTGGCAGTGCTGCTGGTGATGATCGCCATCTACTCGCTGCTGACCGAAGCCTTCTACACGTCGCTGTTTGTTCGCTACGACACCGTCCACCATAACACAGAGTGAGTGCTTAGTGGAGGACATCCTCGTATATTAAATGAACTGTTTGTCTTTTTTGTTCAGGTGAGGTTTTATTCTAAGAGCAGTTTGTCACGGTCATGTGTCACGGTCCGGGCTCGGTGACCCAGGGGTTTGTGTTATTATTAATCTTTGATTTCCTCATGGTTTAGGTTTTGTTTATGTGCTTCCCTGCCTTCCTGCCCCACATTTCAGGTCTCTATGTTCTCTGTCATCCTTACCTCTGTGTTCGCGTGTTTCCTGTTTTACTTTGAAAGTCTGTGTCCTATGTCTGCTTTGCTTCCTTTGTCTTCTTGTGTCAGATTACCCCCAGCTGTGCTTCCCTCCTGTTTTCCATTCCCTCATTACTCCCTGGTGTATTTAAGCCGTGTTTGTTCCTCTGTCTGTTGTTGCATTGTACCGTCACAATGCTGTGTGTTGTCTCTGGGCTCCTGATTTCCATTGTTACCTCCTGTCAGCTCTTAGTTCCTTTGTTTCTATTTTCCTAGTTTTCTGAGTCTTAGTTCTCTAGCTTCTAGTTTTATGTTTTGCTTCTTGTATTTAGTTTTAGACTTTTTTCCAGCAAGTAAAGCTGCCGCTTTGAGTTTAGCTTTTTGTGTTTGAGTCTTGCGTTTGGGTCCTCATCCTGCCTGCCACACAGCCTAACCACGACAGAATGTGCCTGATGCCATGTGCAGTCAACTACTGGTTAGATTTAAAAAGTCCTGCTATCACTAAGTTGAAACTATCAAGGCTAAAACTGTTTTTTTTGTAGCTGGTTGTAGGCATGATTATATCTGCTGTAAGGCCGGACAGTTTCATATGGGAACCTCTCTGGATTGACTTCGTTTGTAGCCAGCCTCTAGTGGACATTAGAAGAACTGCAGTTTTTGGCACTTCCACTGAGGTGCCTGCTTGTGTCAAGGTTCAAATCAAGAAGCTCCAATGTGTTAGACAAGACAGGCGAATGTGAGGAAATGTGACCTAAATACTACGAAGGACCTGCTAAAACAAGCTAACAAAACCAAACTTTTGGGAGATTGATTTTGAGGTCCTTTGGGGAAATGACAGAAAATCTCAGGGGAAAAGAAAGTAAAGCCCAGTTTAGCCAGTATTGTTTGCTCCATATGTAGAAATCACACATATCCCTTCTTTTGTAAAAAACAACAACAAAAAACACAGATCTGTTACTAACAGCATTTTTATGTTCATTTTTTTCCTTTTACATATTTGTCACATTATTGTTCAAATGTCTATAATGACATATTTTACCAAAAAATAAATGCATTTGATTAATTGAGTATTTTGCCTGTAAAAGTTAAATATTTCTACAGCCATATCTCAATGACAATGAAATGAACTCAGAGATACATTAACGTATACCTGCATTAATCATCATCATTTTCAGTTTTAAGTCTTTAATTTTATAAATAGATCAAAAATGCGAACACTTTGACATATATAAAGAATTCGTTTAAATGAGCCTCTTTCTTGTAAAAAGCCTGCGTATTTACAGAATCCCATCCTGGCCCGACTCCCTTAGCTTGCCTGCTTTTTCATCTCCGTGACATGCCGGCTGTGTGTTGTGGGCGTGAGTTGATTTACTTCAAAGTGCTTGAAGTTTTCCAATCTTTGTGTTGTTTCTATCGTAAGTGTGCCTCTAAACTTTAAAAAGATGATGATTATTTCTACCAAAATATGCACCGAGTCGTGAGCTTGTGTTTGTTTATTTGTGGGTGTTAGAGAATCTAAAGCTTTGTATTTGTTTTCCTCTGGCATCACTGCACACTAAAGGCTGCACGCTACATTTTGCTGTCACAAGCTGATCCTCGGCAGCGAAAACAAACGAGCTGTTATTTTTCGCTTGTTTTGAGATTTTGGCTCCTAACTCGTTGTAAAGTGCCTGGAGCTCCGTCTCCACATCTCTCTGAGCTGTTGATCCTCAGCGAGCCTCAGATCAGCCTCAGATCACGCAGAACATTTGATCCTTCTACGGTCTGAGCTGAAAACAAAGAATCGTGAGATTAAGAGAAAAAAAGTGTCGTCTTTTCATATTTTGCTGCAGTTTGTGTTTAGATCTCAACTTTAATGGAGAGCAGGTTTGTCACCGGTGCTGGGTTTCGAATGTAGTTTTTGTGAAGCAATATTTAGGTTATTACAAAAGAACATGCTGTGGATCACTGTTTATCATACTACATGTTTATTTAGGTTATTAAGAAAAAGTTTTCTTGAAAATTAAAACCAGAAGAGTAAAAACTGAATGAAAATGTGACCACCTTTCATTAACAGAATGTACTCAGACAGGTTTTGCCTGGGAAAAAAAAAATCAACACTAATGTAAAACTTTAGAAGAGAAGAAACATGAATAATTTATATTTGTGTTTATCAAATGGTCAGAAATGCCCAACAAATGCATCTTTAGGGTAACATAGGCTCAATGCTTTTAATGTGGATTGGTTGTATTTATGTGCATAGCCAGTAGGGGTGGATGATATAGACTCGAAGTGATCTCACGGTATCATTCACAATGATGACATTTATGACAGTATAGGCAGAAAATACAACATTTTATCGATGTTTGCAGCTTGGAGGCAGCAAAATGTATCACTGCAAACAACATAAAGGCTGTTTCTATTCTTCATTTCCAATGAGCTACTGTTACTGATGCCAGCAGCAGTATAATAGTACAATAGCAATGACACAGCATAAATCAAACATGAGTACAATAAGTGTTTTCAGTTGAAATTTTACATAACTCAAAGTCTAACATAACTACTTAAAACGTTAGTTTAACAATAACTAGAGTAACGTTATTGTCACAGTCGTGGAAGCAGACTGTGTGGAGTGAGGAGGACCCAAGTGCAGACACACAAAACGAAACTTTGATTTAACTGAGGGAGAGCCGTTTGTTGCAGGCTGGTTAAACAGTCCAAAATAAAAAGGCAAAGGCGAAACTAAACGTGAGAAAACTCTTAACGTGAACATGAAGACATGGATACATGAAAACCTAGAAACATGGCAGAGAAAGCAGGACGATCGGACAAGGAATGAAGAGAACTCACAGACTAAATGCACACAGGAAGTGATCGGGGAAAGTGGAAACATGGGGAAACAGCTGATATGAATCAACAGAATGACGCCACAGGAGAAGTGAAACTAAACACACTGAATATGGAAACAACAGACCCTTCACAATAAAACAGGAAACATTATGAGATGCAGACATGGCAAGAGGAGCAAGATTAACATATCCTCCTGAGAACGGCTTTTTATGTCCTCTGCTTTTGGTCTATAACTTTTGTGTTATTTGAGCTACCCTTCTAAGTCCTGATGTGCTCAACAGAGGACATCCTGGCCTTTTCAATAATATTTCATTTGGTTGGGTGGCCTTTTTTAGATCTAACGAGGCAGGAAATTACAAAAAAAGTTAAACTGAGGGATACATTTTCCCTCGGTTCTCAGGAGGATATAATAAAAGTGCAGTTGAAATGTTTTCTACCTGAGGTGTTGTTTCTTGGGTTGAGCTTTTAAAAAAAGCTCTGCTTTTCAGCCATGTAACTGCAGGAGTACTTTCCATCCGCTATTTGTTCTTCCTGTCATATGGAGCACAGCTAGCGAGTGCTCCAGCAATCCTTGGTCAAGTCACTTTACTTTTGGTCTCGTATCGCCAGCTACTCATATCTCACCATCACATGCCTTTGTAGCCTGGTTGTACTTGTTTTTACGATGTGTTTTTGCCTCGTTGGGTAAAACAAGTTTATTGTTTCCATCTGTAGCTGAAATAGGTTAAGTGTCATGTTTAGTTGGAGGTATGCTCTCAACAACAAAGCCAAACTACTTCCATAGTACTGAAGAAGCTCCCCTTTTCCCTAATTGGCACTAAGTAACAAATAAAATCAGTAAGTAACAAATAAAACTCTAGAATTTCTCTGAAATTCTGGAGTTTAACACAATTAATTGTTAAACGTCGACCATGACATGCCCCAAGTTTTTTTCCATTAACATGCCTGTCAAACAGACGAACAAGGGCTCCCGTTGAACAGACTCTTCTTTCTTCTCGTTCCAACAGAAACTTCCTGGGAACCAAAGAGACGTCTTTACTCCTGATGGCCATGTTCCTCCTCGCCGTGTTTTACCACGGCCAGCAGGTAAGACCACGCCAGCTTTAACTGTGTCCTAATCAGTGAAGGAATGGCAATTTACACATTTAGATTACTGATTCATCACCTATGAGTGGATTTGTTATGGGCTGGTGATTGAGTTAGAGGACTTCTTGGCTAAATATTGTTATTATCTACACCCATGCAGCTGATTTTTGTGTCTTATCAGGTGGATTAGCTTGTTTTTCTAAGCATCAAAATGTATGATTAAAGGTGACTGAAGGGCATGGATAAAAACAAAAACTGTGACGGTTCCTTTAAAGGATAGTAACAGAAATAACCAGAGTACAGTGGGCGTGAGGAACCCAGCATCTTTCCTGTTGCTATGCAACGGTCTAATTAGAGTTATCAGCTAACGTGAAGTAAAAATAACAGAAGAAGATGACAAACAGTTGGAGTTCAGATGTGTCCAAACATGATGACATAAACGGTTAACGACCTGCCACATTTAACTGGCCTCTGAGAAACTCAAAGCAAAAAACTGTCATTGCATCCTTTAAAAATGTGAATCACTCTTCCAGCTGTGGATGCTGTGGAATCTCAAATACTTTGGTTCCATACAGATGAGGTGACAGCCGTAGCTGTAAGCATTAGACATCTTTGCGTGATGACCCAGAGAAGGCAGGGGTAACATAAGACGGATGTAGCCATGGTGATGTCAGCCGTAGGTTTGTGAAGTCCTGTTGTTAATCCTTGAGCTGAGCGTTTTTGCCATCACCATCTTGGTGCTTTTGAAACCAGACCAATGAGGTGTGGATCTGACTGTGAAATCACACTCTGACTGAATAACCAATGAGCACGTCCTGTATAATCCTGCTTATGAGGAGTCTTATCCGTAACTGAGCCCTTAAACTCCTCAGTAAAGTGTTTACAGAGATCAGGGTGGAGGGAGGTCTTCTGTAGGACCTGAAGTCTTGTGTGAGCCGTATGCATCACCACCTGGCGGCCACTGAAAACAATGCAGGTTTAATGCTTGAGAAATTAACCTTCAGCCCAAAGAGGTGAGAAAGGTCGGGGTGTTTAAGCCTGAAATGAGTTCTTTTGAATCCTCCAGTTCTGTATATGAGGTTTGGGCTGAATCTGCACTTTACAGGAACCTGGGTGGTGGCAAGACAGTTCTAAGCAATTTGTATTTACCTCTTCTGGGTTTCTTGAATGCGGTCCAAGTGTAAGAAAGAAAAATCACTTTGGTTAAACCTCTTGCTGCCTATAAAAGCTGTGACACAGGGCTGTGGGTAGAGAACATTTTAATAACCGAGCCTTTAAACGCATCTGTAATAACACAGGAAACGTCCTGCCAGGTTTTATGATTGCATAATAAGCGACCGGAGTGTTTCTTCAGCAAAGCAAAACTGGCACAGACCACTTTGTTTACACGTCTGATACATTATACAAGCCATTTCTATAAAGATGCAGTGAGACTCAGTGGCCTGAAGGAAACCGGTACCACTGTGCCGCTTTCATGCTCTCGCTATGGCAACCTTTGATCATGTAGTTTAGCAGCTCGGCATTGGTCAGAGACGGCCGTAATTGAAGGTCTTTTGTAGCCTCATGAAAGTAGAAAGCAGCTGTTTTTGAAGTCATGCAGTGGCGTATTGATTTTCTCTGGGTCAAACCACTTGTTTGGCAAAGCAGAGACAATGACAGCTCACAGCATGAAACACTCGCAGCGCTGAAAAGCTGTTTGTGCCAGATGCATATGGCCAAGGGAAAAGAGAGCACACTAAAAAGACTATTTACCCTTAGCAGGAAAGTCCAGCGTGCAAAACAGGATCCAGCTGTTTTTTAGTACAGTGTTGATGAACTAAGTGGCTCCGTGTTTTCTGCTAAATACTCCAAATTATCTTTGGGCAAAGTGGATAATCGCTGACAGAGGAGCACTTTTTGTTTTCATTTTTCATGCTTAAGCTCACAGCAGGGGTTAAGTTACAATTTTTGTGGTATATTTTACTGTTTCAAGTTTTAAGTTCAAAAGGCAATCTCAGTGCTTTCCTGTCTGTTTATGTTACAGTTACGTTCCAGCCAAAGACATTAAAGCAGGATTTTGTCTCAGCGTCGAGCAAGACGTGGATCCAACTCCACTAAGCATAAAAGGATCCTTAGATCCTGTACATGTTCAGTCCTTTAGTGTCCAGCCTGGAAGCTTTTCTCTGACAGTAAACACAGGCTGTCTATAACAGCTTTACATACACAATGTGATGTTTGCAAACCCTCAAGCTGGAATCTAGACTTCTGGCTTTGGCGATTCAGGAAAAGCAATCAGTACTTTTCCAGTGTGGTAACTACAGTATTGCGGAAAAGTCACTTTATATTTTACTAGGAACATGGCAAAGCAGCTAGTTATTAGAATATATGCAAACATGCATGGGTATATAATAGTGCTGTCAGCGTTAATCTCGTTAAAATGACGTTAACACCAGAACCAGAACCAAAACAGAGTTTGTGCAATTCTAACAAGCTTAAAAGTCAATATTTGTTATGGCCACCTTTATTCTTCTACACAGTCTGAACTCTCTGAGCCAGCTTCCGCGTCTTTCTTTAAGTAGTCTTCAGGAATAGTTCTGCAGGCTTCTTGAAGGACATTTAAAGCTCTTCTTTGGATGTTGAGATTCAATGCAGCTGAGGTCTGAGGTCTGGGGAGGCCAGTCCATGATGGGTAGTTTTGATTTTACTGGATTGGATTGGATTACTGCAGTGTTTGGGGACTTTATCCTGTCTTTCTTCTCTGTCCCCAATCGGTTGCAGCAGTTGGCCCCGCCCCTCCCTGAGCCTGGTTCTGTAGGAGGTTTCTTCCTATTAAAAAGGAGTTTTTCCTTCCCACTGTCACCTAAGTGCTTATTCATAGGGGTTCATAGGATTGTTGGATTTTTCTCTGTATGTGCTATTGTAGGGTCTACCTTACAATATAAAGCGCCTTGAGGCAACTGCTGTTGTGCTTTGGCGCTGTATAAATAAAATTGAATTGAATTTGCCATGCTGAAAAATGAACACAAAACTAGAAAAATTTGCATTTCCTGCGAAAATGCAGTGTGGATGCTTAAAGCTGAAGCTGTATGCAAAAAGTAGCTGAAAAAGCTGAAAAGTTGCAGAAATTGTAAAAACTTTGCAGAAGCAAAAGAAGTTTGCTAAAATGGAATAACTTAGCAGAACTGCAATATCTTAGAAGAAACATAATACTTGGCAGAAATACAATAGCATAGCAGAATTTAGCAGAAATATTGTAACTTACCAGAAACATGATAACTTCTCAAAAATACAAGAATTTAGGAGAAATAGTATAAGATAACAGAAAGAATATATTTAGCCAAAAATACTTAAACATTACAGAAACACTATGATTTAGAAAAATAGTACAACAGAGCAGAAATATTGTGATTTACCAGAGACACTGTGATGAACTATGAATATTGTAATTTTAAATTAAGACTATGTTTTAGCACAAATATTATAATTTGGCAGAAATACTATAATTTAGCACAAATACTATAAAAAGCAGAAATACTATAATTTAGCAGAAATACTATATTAAGCACAAACCCTATAAAAAGCAGAAATACTGTACTATGATTTGGTAGAAAAAACTATAATTAATCAGAAATACTATATTTGGCAGAAATACGGTATTTGGCACAAATCTTATAAAATAGCAGAAATAGTATGATTTAGCACAATAGTAATAACTTAAACAGAAAAATTGGAAAAGCAAAAATGGACAGCTGAAAAAATGATGAACATGCTGAAGGTCCCTCAACTATACTTGTTAAATGAAAAAAATCAGCAAAAAAATCTATAACAGCCACACAATCACAAATATGTACACATAAGAAAACACACATGCACAGAGAGACACACACACAAGATCCAATTCAGTCAACCAGTCTAAATATATTGAATTTGAATCTTAGAATGAGATCATCCCATTAAAAGCCTTTCTCTCTCTCTCTCTCTCTCTCTCTCTGTCACACACACACACACACACACACACACACACACACACACACACACACACACACACACACACACAGGGAGAGAGAAGTAAGTTTCTAGGTCAGCCTGGGAGCTGCTGAATTTGAATCCACCAATCAGACAGAGAGCCTGTGCACTCTTTCCCTCCAAAACAGGTGCATCCTTTTTACACACGCAGCACAGAGAGACACAGGATCATTGCAGTCTATTTCTCATAATGACGACTCCCCTCAAACAAATGACCATAATTTCCTAACCGTAGGAGCTAGAACGGTCATTCTTACACCGTTTTGTTCAGAAGAGATGGGGGAATCTTCAAGTGTTGACAATTTATCATTAAAATATGAATTTTTAGAGATATATGACACGGATGACTTGTTGACTTAGAAGCCACGAATTCCCCAATATGCAAATTTGAATACCTGGAGCCCACATACATGATTGGCTGGCTGGGAAGCTGTGCAGGCCCTGATTTGTGGATTTGAATTCCTCAGCCCTCAGATATGATTGGCTGGCTTAGAAGCCATGAAGTCCCCAATATGCAAATTTGAATGCCTCAGGACACATATATGATTGGCTGGGAAACCGTGCAGGACCTGATTTGAAAATTTGAATGTCTAAGTCCTCACAGAGGATTGGCTGCCTGGGGACCAGGCAGAAATATATAGAAATACTATGATTAAGCATAAATACTACATTTAGTAGAAATACTATGTTTTAGCACAAATCCTATAAAAAGCAGAAATACTATAATTTAGCAGAAATACTATATTAAGCACAAATCCTATAAAAAGCAGAAATAGTATGATTAAACATAAATACTACATTTAGTAGAAATACTATGTTTTAGCACAAATCCTATAAAAAGCAGAAATACTATAATTTAGCAGAAATACCATATTAAGCACAAATCATATAAAAAGCAGAAATACTATATTAAGCACAAATTCTATAAAAAGCAGAAATACTATATTAAGCACAAATCCTATTAAAAGCAGAAATACTATATTAAGCACAAATCTTATGAAATAGCAGAAACAGTATGATTTAGCACAATAGTAATAAGTTAAACAGAAAAATTGGAAAAGCAAAATGGACAGCTGAAAAAATGCTGAACATGCTTAGGGTCCCTCAAATATACTTGTTAAATGAAAAAATCAGCATAAAAATGCACAGGGAGAGAGAAGTAAGTTTCTAGGTCAGCCTGGGAGCTGCTGAATTTGAATCCACCAATCAGAGAGCCTGTGTACTTTTTCCCGCCAAAACAGGTGCATCTTTTTACACACGCAGCAGAGAGAGGCACAGGATTATTGCAGCCTATTTCTCATAGTGAGGACTCCCCTCAAACAAATGACCATAATTTCCTAACCGTAGGGGCTAGAGCGGTCATTCTTACACCGTTTTGTTCAGAAGAGATGGGGGAATCTTCCAGTGTTAACAATTTATCATTAAAATGTGAATTTTTAGAGATATACGACATGGATGACTTGTTGACTTAGAAGCCACGAATTCCCCCAATATGCAAATTTGAATGCCTGAGGCCACATATATGATTGGCTGGCTGGGAAGCCGTGCAGGCCCTGATTTGTGGATTTGAATTCCTCAGCCCTCAGATATGATTGGCTGGCTTAGAAGCCATGAAGGCCCCAATATGCAAATTTGAATGCCTCAGGACACATATATGATTGGCTGGGAAACCGTGCAGGCCCTGATTTGAAAATTTGAATGTCTAAGTCCTCACAGAGGATTGGCTGCCTGGGGACCTGGCAGAAATATATAGAAATACTATGATTAAGCATAAATACTACATTTAGTAGAAATACTATGTTTTAGCACAAATACTATAAAAAGCAGAAATACTATATTAAGTACAAATCCTATAAAAAGCAGAAATACTATATTAGGCACAAATCCTATAAAAAGCAGAAATACTATATTAGGCACAAATAGTATAAAAAGCAGAAATACTATAATTTAGCAGAAATACTATGTTAGGCACAAATCCTATAAAAAGAATAAATACTATAATTTAGCAGAAATACTATATTAGGCACAAATCTTATGACAAGCAGAAATAGTATGATTTAGCAGAAATACTGTATTTAGCACAAGTACCGAAAAGTACCAGAAATACTATGATTTAGCAGAATAGTAATAACTTACAAAATTACAAATATGGAGGCATATTGAAACACAAATGCACAGAGGGACACACAAACACAGGCTCTAATCCAGTCAACCAGTCTAACTATATTCAATTTAAATCCTACAATGACATGCTGCCAAATAAGGGCAGGGTCCTCTCTCTCCCACTAAACACACACACACACACACACACACACACACACACACAGAGGGAGAGAGCTGCCGAATTTAAATCCACCAATCAGAGTGGCCGTTTACATTTTCCCGCCAAAACAGGTGCATCTTTTTACACACGCAGCACAGAGAGGCACAGGATTATTGCAGCCTATTTCTCATAGTGAGGACTCCCCTCAAACAAATGACCATAATTTCCTAACCGTAGGGGCTAGAGCGGTCATTCTTACACCGTTTTGTTCAGAAGAGATGGGGGAATCTTCAAGTGTTAACAATTTATCATTAAAATATGAATTATTAAAGATATTTGACTTGTAATTCACCATAACTGAGTAGAGCGAAGCAAAAACTGCCTTGACTTGCCCTCAAACAACGCTTTGTAACTCGAAATCTATTTGGAGTATCGATATCATTCTTTCACCGTAAGAGACAGCAGGCTTTGGTGAACAATCATGGAAATTTTCAGGTCTCTGTGGAAATCCAACAAAAAGTTATGACGAGAGAAAAAAGTGGTTCATTTCCAGAGTTTGAAATCTGAAGAAATCTGAGCGAGGGACAAATTTCCTACCCTCAAACAAACATAATTCATGGCCAAATGGTAATAGGTGAGAAAACAATTCTTGAATTGTGAGCGTCAGGAGTGTCTGAAGATATACCAGGACAAGCCTCATGTCTTAACTTTGCTTCGTTAAGGAGATATGACGATTCGAATATGCCTCTCATTACAGAAATCCAGCGATGATTTTGAACAAACTCTCCATTGACTTTGTATGGAGAGTTTTCTGACCTTGTGTTGGTCTGAGGAGATTTGCCAAAATTCTATAAATCCCACAACAATGATAGTGACATTTTCTGAAAGCCAGCAAAAATACCTACGTTTTGATGTATAATTTGTGGAAGTTGAGTGAAAATTGAGCAAGTAGCAAGAAGTTGTTCGGACATGAAGTGAAAATTGCAAAAGCTTCAGTGACACACTGGAAGCCAAGAGCATAGCAACCATAACAACGCATGTATTTTGTGAAAAATCACAATTGTGCAACTGAAAACTTTAAGAGGCATAAAAGTAAAATGGTAAAAGATTTGAAAAAGCTGAATCATACCTGAATAGCCCAATAATTTGTGAACATTTTAAAGTTTGAATGGTTGTTCTAGGTGAAAGTATGAGGAAGTAGTTAAGTTTCAAAAACAAGCAAAATTTAGCAGAATTTTGGAAGTTTCCCATTCATTTCAATGGGACAAATTAAAGGAAAAAAGTGGAATATTTTAAAAAGTATAATAGCAAAAAATAGCAAAAATCATAGCGATCATTAGCAGAAATAGCAGAATAGTTTAAAATTTGAACGGTGAAAATCGGCTGAAAATTGTGGAAGTAGTTAAGTGCCAAAAAGTGTACGGAAGCAACTGGAATAATAAAGTATAAAGAACTAGAAAAATTTGCATTTCCTGCGAAAATGCAGTGTGGATGCTTAAAGCTGAAGCTGCATGCAAAAAGTAGCTGAAAAAGCTGAAAAGTTGCAGAAATTGCAAAAACTTTGCAGAAGCAAATAGAACTTTGCGAAAATGGAATAACTTAGCAAAACTGCAATATCTTAGAGGAAACATAATACTTGGCAGAAATACAATAGCATAGCAGAACTTAGCAGAAATATTGTAACTTACCAGAAAGTTGATAACTTCTCAAAAATACAAGAATTTAGGAGAAATAGTATAAGATAGCAGAAAGAATATATTTAGCCAAAAATACTTAAACATTACAGAAACACTATGATTTAGAAAAATAGTACAACATAGCAGAAATGCTGTATTTAGAAAGAAAAATATAATATAGTAGAAATAGTATGATTTGGCTGAAATACTATATTTAGCACATATACTGTAACATGACAGAAATTCCTCCAATTAGTAGTAATACTTTAACATAACACAAATGTTATGATTTGGCACAAAAATCATGATTTGTCAAAAATACTATGATTTAGCAGAAATAGTATGATTGAGCAGAAGTACTAAGATGTAGTAAAAGTACTTTGATTTAACAGAAATACAATTATGGAGGAGTAATACTTTAAAATGGGAGAAATATTGATACACACACACACATACACAGAGCCTAAAGGGAAGAGTATTTGTGCCATGGAGTGTTAACAAGAATGTGAGGTCCATATTAGAAAAGCTGGTAAAATCACAAAAGTTTGCAGAATTATAATAAATGATGAATATGAATTACTGGTCTGTGACAGTGTATTAATTTGTAGGGAAAAAACATGTTGACCAAGGTGGAATCGAACCGGCGACCTTTGGTTTGCAGACCCGTGTCATTACCAACTGCGCCACTGGGAAAGAGAGCAGCCATTTGGAAAAAAAGGGTGATGAGCAGTCAGAATTAGATCGCGGTGAGAGGCGAAAATTACAAATATGGAGGCATATTGAAACAGAAATGCACAGAGGGACACACAAACACAGGCTCTAATCCAGTCAACCAGTCTAACTATATTCAATTTAAATCCTACAATGACATGCTGCCAAATAAGGGTAGGGTTCTCTCTCTCCCACTAAACAAACACACACACACACACACACACACACACACACACAGAGGGAGAGAGCTGCTGAATTTGAATCCACCAATCAGAGAGCCTGTGTACTTTTTCCCGCCAAAATAGGTGCATCTGTTTACACACGCAGCACAGAGAGGGACAGGATTATTGCAGTCTATTTCTCATAGTGACGACTCCCCTCAAACAAATGACCATAATTTCCTAACTGTAGGGGCTAGAGCGGTCATTCTTACACCGTTTTGTTCAGAAGTGATTGGGGAATCTTCAAGTGTTGACAATTTATCATTAAAATATGAATTTTTAGAGATATATGACATGGATGACTTATTGACTTAGAAGCCACGAATTCCCCAATATGCAAATTTGAATGGCTGAGGCCACATATATGATTGGCTGGCTGGGAAGCCGTGCAGGCCCTGATTTGTGGATTTGAATTCCTCAGCCCTGATATGATTGGCTGGCTTAGAAGCCATGAAGGCCCCAATATGCAAATTTGAATGCCTCAGGACACTTATATGATTGGCTGGGAAGCCGTGCAGGCCCTGATTTGAAAATTTGAATGTCTCAGTCCTCACAGAGGATTGGCTGCCTGGGGACCTGGCAGAAATATATAGAAATACTATGATTAAGCATAAATACTACATTTAGTAGAAATACTATGTTTTAGCACAAATACTATAAAAAGCAGAAATACTATAATTTAGCAGAAATACTATATTAAGCACAAATCCTATAAAAAGCAGAAATACTATATCAGGCACAAATCCTATAAAAAGCAGAAATAGTATGATTAAGCATAAATACTACATTTGGTAGAAATATTATGTTTTAGCACAAATCCTATAAAAAGCAGAAATACTGTACTGTGATTTAGTAGAAAAACTATAATTAATCAGAAATACTATATTTTGCACAAATCTTATAAAATAGCAGAAATACTATGATTTAGCAGAATAGTAATAACTTACAAAATTACAAATATGGAGGCATATTGAAACACAAATGCACAGAGGGACACACAAACACAGGCTCTAATCCAGTCAACCAGTCTAACTATATTCAATTTAAATCCTACAATGACATGCTGCCAAATAAGGGCAGGGTCCTCTCTCTCCCACTAAACACACACACACACACACACACACACACACACACACAGAGGGAGAGAGCTGCCGAATTTAAATCCACCAATCAGAGTGGCTGTTTACGTTTTCCCGCCAAAACAGGTGCATCTTTTTACACACGCAGCACAGAGAGGCACAGGATTATTGCAGCCTATTTCTCATAGTGACGACTCCCCTCAAACAAATGACCATAATTTCCAAACCGTAGGGGCTAGAGCGGTCATTCTTACACCGTTTTGTTCAGAAGAGATGGGGGAATCTTCCAGTGTTAACAATTTATCATTAAAATATGAATTATTAAAGATATTTGACTTGTAATGCACCATAACTGAGTAGAGCGAAGCAAAAACTGCCTTGACTTGCCCTCAAACAACGCTTTCTAACTCTAAATCTATTTGGAGTATCGATATCATTATTTCACCGTAAGAGACAGCAGGCTTTGGTGAACAATCATGGAAATTTTCAGGTCTCTGTGGAAATCCAACAAAAAGTTATGACGAGAGAAAAAAGTGGTTCATTTCCACAGTTTGAAATCTGAAGAAATCTGAGCGAGGGACAAATTTCCTACCCTCAAACAAACATAATTCATGGCCAAATGGTAATAGGTGAGAAAACAATTCTTGAATTGTGAGCGTCAGGAGTGTCTGAAGATATACCAGGACAAGCCTCATGTCTTAACTTTGCTTCGTTAAGGAGATATGACGATTCGAATATGCCTCTCATTACAGAAATCCAGCGATGATTTTGAACAAACTCTCCATTGACTTTGTATGGAGAGTTTTCTGACCTTGTGTTGGTCTGAGGAGATTTGCCAAAATTCTATAAATCCCACAACAATGATAGTGACATTTTCTGAAAGCCAGCAAAAATACCTACGTTTTGATGTATAATTTGTGGAAGTTGAGTGAAAATTGAGCAAGTAGCAAGAAGTTGTTCGGACATGAAGTGAAAATTGCAAAACCTTCAGTGACACACTGGAAGCCAAGAGCATAGCAACCATAACAACGCATGTATTTTGTGAAAAATCACAATTGTGCAACTCAAAACTTTAAGAGGCATAAAAGTAAAATGGTAAAAGATTTGAAAAAGCTGAATCATACATGAATAGCCCAATAATTTGTGAACATTTTAAAGTTTGAATGGTTGTTCTAGGTGAAAGTATGAGGAAGTAGTTAAGTTTCAAAAACAAGCAAAATTTAGCAGAATTTTGGAAGTTTCCCATTCATTTCAATGGGACAAATTAAAGGAAAAAAGTGGAATATTTTAAAAAGTATAATAGCAAAAAATAGCAAAAGTCATAGCGATCATTAGCAGAAATAGCAGAATAGTTTAAAATTTGAACGGTGAAAATCGGCTGAAAATTGTGGAAGTAGTTAAGTGCCAAAAAGTGTACGGAAGCAACTGGAATAATAAAGTATAAAGAATAAAGAGAAACAGGAACTCAATAGTGTGGATGCTTAAAGCATCCACACAATAAAGAGAAACAGGAACTCAATAGTGTGGATGCTTAAAGCATCCACACAATAATCCCCGACATCACTGACTGAAACACAGCCAGAAACCATGGCAGAAGCTCTGTCATGTTTTACACTTGGGGTAGAAAACACAGTTTATTTTGGGATCAAGTTTGCCGTCTGTACGAACCTGTGACCACTGACATTAACATTAATTGTGTGGATGCTTTAAGCATCCACACTCTTGAGTTCCTCTTGGGACTTCCGTACACTTTTTGGCACTTAACTACTTCCGCAATTTTCAGCCGATTTTCACCGTTCAAATTTTAAAATATTCTGCTATTTCTGCTAATTCCTGCTATGTCTTTTGGTATTTTTCACTATTATACTTTTTAAAATATTAAGCTTAATTTGTCCCATTGAAATGAATGGGAAACTTCTGCAATTCTGCTAAAATTTGCTTGTTTCTGAAACTTAACTACTTCCTCATATTTTCACGTAGAACAACCATTCAAACTTTAAAATGTTCTCAAATTATTGGGCTATTCAGGTATGATTCAGCTTTTTCAAATCTTTTACCATTTTACTTTTATGCCTCTTAAAGTTTTCAGTTGCACAATTGTGATTTTTCACAAAATACATGCGTTGTTATGGTTGCTATGCTCTTGGCTTCCAGTGTGTCACTGAAGCTTTTGCAATTTTCACTTCATGTCCGAACAACTTCTTGCTACTTGCTCAATTTTCACTCAACTTCCACAAATTATACATCAAAACGTAGGTATTTTTGCTGGCTTTCAGAAAATGTCACTATCATTGTTGTGGGATTTATAGAATTTTGGCAAATCTCCTCAGACCAACACAAGGTCAGAAAACTCTCCATACAAAGTCAATGGAGAGTTTGTTCAAAATCATCGCTGGATTTCTGTAATGAGAGGCATATTCGAATCGTCATATCTCCTTAACGAAGCAAAGTTAAGACATGAGGCTTGTCCTGGTATATCTTCAGACACTCCTGACGCTCACAATTCAAGAATTGTTTTCTCACCTATTACCATTTGGCCATGAATTATGTTTGTTTGAGGGTAGGAAATTTGTCCCTCGCTCAGATTTCTTCAGATTTCAAACTCTGGAAATGAACCACTTTTTTCTCTCGTCATAACTTTTTGTTGGATTTCCACAGAGACCTGAAAATTTCCATGATTGTTCACCAAAGCCTGCTGTCTCTTACGGTGAAAGAATGATATCGATACTCCAAATAGATTTCGAGTTACAAAGCGTTGTTTGAGGGCAAGTCAAGCCAGTTTTTGCTTCGCTCTACTCAGTTATGGTGCATTAGAAGTCAAATATCTTTAATAATTCACATTTTAATGATAAATTGTCAACACTGGAAGATTCCCCCATCTCTTCTGAACAAAACGGTGTAAGAATGACCGCTCTAGCCCCTACGGTTAGGAAATTATGGTCATTTGTTTGAGGGGAGTCGTCACTATGAGAAATAGGCTGCAATAATCCTGTGCCTCTCTGTGCTGCGTGTGTAAATAGATGCACCTGTTTTGGCGGGAAAAAGTACACAGGCTCTCTGATTGGTGGATTCAAATTCAGCAGCTCCCAGGCTGACCTAGAAACTTACTTCTCTCTCCCTGTGCATTTTTTTGCAGATTTTTTCATTTAACAAGTATATTTGAGGGACCCTCAGCATGTTCAGCATTTTTTCAGCTGTCCATTTTGCTTTTCCAATTTTTCTGTTTAACTTATTACTATTGTGCTAAATCATACTATTTCTGCTATTTTATAAGATTTGTGCAAAATATAGTATTTCTGCCAAATATAGTATTTCTGATTATTTATAGTTTTTCTACTAAATCATAGTACAGTATTTCTGCTTTTTATAGGATTTGTGCTAAAACATAGTATTTCTACTAAATGTAGTATTTATGCTTAATCATACTATTTCTGCTTTTCATAGAATTTGTGCCTAATATAGTATTTCTGCTAAATTACAGTATTTATGCTTTTTATACTATTTGTGCTAAAACATAGTATTTCTCTTAAATGTATTTATGCTTAATCATACTATTTCTGCTTTTGATAGGATTTGTGCCTAATATAGTATTTCTGCTTTTTATAGGATTTTTGCTCAAACATAATATTTCTACTAAATGTAGTGTTTATGCTTAATCATACTATTTCTGCTTTTTATAGGATTTGTGCTTAATATAGTATTTCTGCTAAATTATAGTATTTCTGCTTTTTATAGTATTTGTGCTAAAACATAGTATTTCTACTAAATGTAGTGTTTATGCTTAATCATACTATTTCTGCTTTTTATAGGATTTGTGCTTAATATAGTATTTCTGCTAAATTATAGTATTTCTGCTTTTTATAGTATTTGTGCTAAAACATAGTATTTCTACTAAATGTAGTATTTATGCTTAATCATAGTATTTCTATATATATATCTGCCAGGTCCCCAGGCAGCCAATCCTCTCTGAGGACTGAGACATTCAAATTTTCAAATCAGGGCCTGCACGGCTTCCCAGCCAATCATATATGTGTCCTGAGGCATTCAAATTTGCATATTGGGGCCTTCATGGCTTCTAAGCCAGCCAATCATATCTGAGGGCTGAGGAATTCAAATCCACAAATCAGGGCCTGCACGGCTTCCCAGCCAGCCAATCATATATGTGGTCTGAGGCATTCAAATTTGCATATTGGGGAATTCGTGGCTTCTAAGTCAACAAGTCATCCATGTCATATATCTCTAAAAATTCATATTTTAATGATAAATTGTCAACACTTGAAGATTCCCCCATCTCTTCTGAACAAAACGGTGTAAGAATGACCGCTCTAGCCCCTACGGTTAGGAAATTATGGTCATTTGTTTGAGGGGAGTCGTCATTATGAGAAATAGACTGCAATCCGGTTGTTCAGTGATGACGCGACGAATCCTACTTCCGGGTCTAAAGTAGTCTGCGTTTAATATGGCATTTGTGTTGTTAACATGTTTAATGTTATGTATTTTCTTCTATTTGATCTCAAAAAGCTCCTAAAACAGTCAGCGATCACTGTTGACCTCCCTCGGCTTTTATTACCGCTAATCATTTATTTAAGCTCAGTTTTTAAAACCTTAGGATGTAACGACAGCCCAGCCCATGCAGCAGTATATGAATGACTAACCTCGTATTGTGGATGGATTATCTCAGTTGTTCTCCTGGCTGAAGTTTGGTCCGTTTACAGCATCCTGCCATGCAATTACATTTGTTCCTGACCACCGAGAACACTCACGGTAACTTTTATCAAGTGGAAAAAAAGTTAGCTTGTTTATATTATGCTAACATAGCTGTGTCGCTAGCGGTCACGTAGCACATCATTATATACCAGCTAGCCCAACTTCAGTAACCCTACAAACGTCACTGCTGTTTAGCTTTCTGTCTTCATTTATGTTGGAAGTGATAACAGAGCTGTACGTTTGAATTTGTTTCCAAAACCCCGCAGTCAGGACATGCTATATTGTATTTAGATAGAAGCTAGCGAGCTAACTCCCTGCTAACTTCTAACTCCATTAAATGTCATAAATTCTGTTTTCATGGATGCCTGGATGTTAAACTCAATTGTTACACCTGGTAGAGCAGAACGCTGATCATTTTATTAAAGATGAAAGACTTTAGACAGTTTTTCAACTCTCAGTAATGCCATAGTGATCGTTTGATATATGGACCTGCAGCAGAGTTTAGACCCAGACACGGCTAGTGACATCAGACTGAACAACCGGATAATCCTGTGTCTCTCTGTGCTGCGTGTGTAAATAGATGCACCTGTTTTGGCGGGAAAAAGTGCACAGGCTCTCTGATTGGTGGATTCAAATTCAGCAGCTCCCAGGCTGACTGAGCTAGAAACTTACTTCTCTCTCCCTGTGTGTGTGTGTGTGTGTGTGTGTGTGTGTGTGTGTGTGTGTGTGTGTGTGTGTGTGTGTGTGACAGAGAGAGAGAGAGAGAGAGAGAGAGAGAGAGAGAGAGAGAGAGAGAGAGAGAAGGCCTTTTAATGGGATGATCTCATTCTAAGATTCAAATTCAATATATTTAGACTGGTTGACTGAATTGGATCTTGTGTGTGTGTCTCTCTGTGCATGTGTGTTTCCTTATGTGTACATATTTCTGATTGTGTGGCTGTTATATATTTTTTTTGCTGATTTTTTTCATTTTACAAGTATATTTGAGGGACCCTCAGCATGTTCAGCATTTCTTCAGCTGTCCATTTTGCTTTTCCAATTTTTCTGTTTAACTTATTACTATTGTGCTAAATCATACTATTTCTGCTATTTTATAAGATTTGTGCTTAATATACTATTTCTGCTTTTAATAGGATTTGTGCTTAATATACTATTTCTGCTTTTTATAGGATTTGTGCTTAATATAGTATTTCTGCTAAATGTAGTATTTATGCTTAATCATACTATTTCTATATATTTCTGCCAGGCAGCCAATCCTCTGTGCGGACTCAGACACATATCACATATCAGGGCCTGCACGGCTTCCCAGCCAGCCAATCATGTCTGAGGTCTTCCGTTTCCTCTCTCGTCATATCTCAGCGACGGTTGTACAAAGAGCAATGAAAATCGCAGTCAAAGTACACCAAAGTCCGCTGATTCACCCAGTACAAGAATTATGCCTCTAGTCCACCTAGTTTTTGAGTTACACAACGTTTTGTAACTCCAAAAAACGGCGTTTTTCGCCTCTCACCGGGATCTAATTCTGACTGCTCATCACCCTGTTTTTCAAAACGGCTCCTCTCTTTCCCAGTGGCGCAGTTGGTAATGACACGGGTCTGCAAGCCAAAGATCGTGGGTTCGATTCCACCTTGGTCAACATGTTTTTTTCCCTACAAATTAATACACTGTCACAGACCAGTAATTCATATTCATCATTTATTACAATTCTGCAAACTTTTATGATTTTACCAGCTTTTCTAATATGGACCTCACATTCTTAACACTCCATGGCACAAATACTCTTCCCTTTAGGCTCTGTGTATGTGTGTGTGTGTATCAATATTTCTCCCATTTTAAAGTATTACTCCTCCATAATTGTATTTCTGTTAAATCAAAGTACTTTTACTACATCTTAGTACTTCTGCTCAATCATAGTATTTCTGCTAAATCATTGTTATTATGCTATATTGTAGTATTTCTGCTCAATCATACTATTTCAACTATATTATATTTTTCTTTCTAAATATAGCATTTCTGCTATATAATTGTATTTCTGCTATGTTATAATATTTGTGCTAAACCAGAGTATTTGTGCTGTATCATAGTATTTCTGCCAAATTATAATATTTGTGCTAAAACATAGTCTTAATTTAAAATTACAATATTCATAGTTCATCACAGTGTCTCTGGTAAATCACAGTATTTCTGCTATGTTGTACTATTTTTCTAAATCATAGTGTTTCTGTAATGCTTAAGTATTTTTGTCTAAATATATTCTTTCTGTTATCTTATACTATTTCTCCTAAATTCTTGTATTTTTGAGAAGTTATGTTTCTGGTAAGTTACAATATTTCTGCTAAGTTCTGCTATGCTATTGTATTTCTGCCAAGTATTATGTTTCCTCTAAGATATTGCAGTTCTGCTAAGTTATTCCATTTTAGCAAAGTTCCTTTGCTTCTGCAAAGTTTTTACAATTTCTGCAACTTTTCAGCTTTTTCAGCTACTTTTTGCATACAGCTTCAGCTTTAAAGCATCCACACTGCATTTTCGCAGGAAATGCAAATTTTTCTAGTTTACATAATGCTTCAAAAAAACCTGCAAACATTTTCAATATGTTTGGACTGCTGTCAAAACACATGTCATTACCAGCATAACAGCAGGTTTTTCACCCCCATTTTCTACTTTGGCAGCCGCTGGAACTAGAAAATACAACTGTGGCGTTAGTAATTGCACACAGGTTGGGCTGAGATTGGAGAAATTTCCCCAAAGAGCAGCAACAAGAAGCACGGAGCAGTTCTGACTAAAACGGACCAAAATATAGTGACACGACATTCTTTTGACTCACATCCGCTCCTCTGCCTACTAGTAATCGACTCCAACAGTAATCAGAAGTCTCACTTTTTCAGAATGGCCCGTGGTTTGTGTTTGAAGCAGAGCTCCAGCAACAGAGGCACACAGTGATGAAGCAAAACAGAGGTAATAATCGTTACGCTGAACAATGGCGTAATGAAGCTCTGGAATGAGAACAGGGCTGAAAACCCACAGCCCTGTCGTCCATTGTTGAAGAAATGCATGAACACAGAGGGTGTTAAAACATTAGTTAGTGCTTCTTTCACAAAAGACACTTATTGTGCTGTGGAGAAAACCCTATTAGAGCGGAGAGATGAAGGAAACTATTTCAGCCTTTTATTCGTCTTCACAGCCTCTTTCATTACGAGAGTTGTGGTTTTATTCAGCGCTCGTTATCTCTGACTGCTGTGTGTAATGTCTTCCCTGTAAAAATTTTCTCACCTTTTCCCTTGATGGTATCTGGAGCTGCAAGTGTACAGCTCATTATGCGAGCCCGGGAAAAAAGTGCTGAAAGTTAAGAAAAAGAAAGAGTTTTTGCACATTTATACAATAAGACAAGTTAATGCATCGACTTAGCAAATTTGGCTACTATAATATGTTTTTTGTTGTAGGTAGTTGATTATTGCATCAACAGATCAGCAGAGGAAACTAAGCCAGCAGCCTTTTGCGTAATAAATTAATGGTGGAAACACTGAAGCCAGATGAGGTTGTTGTTCATGAGTGCTGCTTCCTGTCAGAGCCGTAATTACATTATCAAACACAGCAAGCACGAAGCAATTCGTTACAGCCATTCAGAAAAAGCTCTTAATTTGAAAGGATTAGGGATTCTTCTTTTTGACACTCCAGTTTTCTGCTGAATAATTTTAAGACTCGAACATTAATCAAGGCCGCACTGCTGGCAGCAATAATACAACACAAATACAAGAAGAATCAAATAATAGCACTCACGTGTAAACCTCAATTCATTACATTATTTCACTGGCTCCAATATCTTCATAAGCTTTCCCAAAATAATAAGCGTCTTTATGCTCAGTCAGTGTAAGCATCGCTCAGTCTAACAAGGATATAAAAAGGACGACAAGGACAAGGAAGTCGTCATCTGACTGCAAGTAGTTGTAGCCTCAGTCTCGGGCTGTTCAGTATAACGATATATATCGGATGACGATATGAAAAAATCTATCGTTTCATTTTACGCTATCGTTTGTTTCATGGTGTCGCAAAATAAACTGTTTACGGCAATATTTTTCATCGTTTTGATGGTCACTATAGTGAATATAACAGAAAGTTCTCTCTTTCTGTTATATTTAAAATAACCACACTACGGACGGATAAGCAACTGTTTTTACGCGTTGTCGTTAGCAACAACGACGGTAAACCCAGCGTGTGGCTCTGCTGTCCGCTTGTTTATTTTCCACCCAAGCCTTTCACAATAAAGCTGAAGATCCTGTTGAGATTTTTCAAAATAAACTGAAATGATGACAAACAGAATGACCAAAACAAAACAAATCGAGGACCTTATTTCTAAACGAGGGGCTCCCTCTGCAGCATGGACATGGTTTGGTTATGAAAAGTCTGACACGGACCTTTACTATGGAAATTATGCTGCAAACCGGTCCCCACCTCAGACTCAAACATGGCAAACCTCTTTTACCACCTACGCAAGAATCACGTGAAAGAGTATGGAAAGAGTTTATGGATGAGAAGCAAAAAAGAGCCGTCAGGTGCTCAAAGTAAACCTTAGACTCAAACATTAAAACTGGCTTTTCCCCGCAGCACGCCGTGTAATACTCACAAAGTAAATGGCGGCCGTTACAACTTATGTCTAAAAATGTATAGTTTCATGCATCGGTCAAAACACTCGACTCCAGGTACAGGACGCCCAGCTGGAAACACTTCACACAAGTCGAGTTGCCCGAAATTTACAGAATTTACAGAAAATGCTACATTTTTGTGATTTATATCGTTGTCGGGACGATAAATGTCTTATATCGGGATATGAGATTTTGGTCATATCGCACAGCCCTACCTCGGTCTTAAAACAACCATTTCAAAGTCATCAGGATCAGAAGTTCATTGCAAATGGTCCCAATAATTTTCCCAATAACAGTCACAGTCGCATAAGAGTTGGGATGTCTTAGAGTCAAGGGTAAAAACCCTCTCTGTGATGTACAATATTAATGATCTAAAATGCTGTGAAAAAGTGTTTGCCCCCTTTCCTGAATTTTTAGTTTTCAGCATATTTGTCACACTAAGATGTTTCAGGTCATCAAACAAATTTTAGTGTTAGACAAAGATAACCCCTGTAAATACAAAATACAGGTTTTAAATCAGGAGGAAAAAGGAGAGAAAACACTATCCAAACCTGGCCCTGAGTGAAAAAGTAAAACCTAAAATTGATTGTGCCACCCTTGGCAGCGAGAACTACCATCAAGTGTTTGTGATAACTGGCAATGAATCTTTCACTTCGCCGTGGAGGAATTTTGGCCGATTCTTCTTTGTAGAGTTGTTGTGATTCAGCCTCGTTGTGGAGTTTTTGAGCATCATGCTAAAGCATCTTGATCTGATTTGAGTCTGGAGTTTGACTAGGCCACTGTTTGTTTTTCTAGCCATTAAGAGTACTGGACTCCAGATTATTGTCCTGCATAACCTGAGTGATCTTGAGCTTCAGGGCAAGAACTGATGACTGGACTTTCTCCTTCAGGATTTTCTGGTAGAGAGCAGAATTCATGGTTACATCATTTATAGCAAGTTATTTTTACATCGGATATAACGAGATGCAAACTTTCCAAAAAGTTCCAATTTCCTTCCATCAGTCTACAGAATATATTCCCAAAACACTTCGGGATCATCAAGATGTTTTTTGGCAAATGTGATATGAGGCTTTGTCTCCGTTTTGGTCAGCAGTGTTTTCTCCCTGGAACTCTGTCACAGATGATATTTCTGCCCAATCTCAAGAACTCTGACCTTAAGTGAGGCCTGCAGTTCTTTTGAATTTGTTCTGGTTTCTTCTGTGACCTCCTGGATGAGTCGCTGATGAGCTCTTCAGTAAGCCAGCCTCTCCTGCGAGGGTTCACCACTGTTCCAGGTTTTCTCCATTTGTGGACGAAGAGATTCCAGCGAACCACGGTGAGAGACAAAGCCTTAAAAATGGCTTTGTAACCCTTCCATGACTGATAGTGATTTTGTTTCTCAGCTGTTTCTTTAGATTGTGGCATGATGTATTGTTTTGAGATCTTTTACCCTACCTCTGTTTATTGATTATTGGATAACTTCTAAATAGTTTTAGACAATAATCTGGCCTGGGTGTGGCTAGTGAAAATTCTGTTAATGATTTAACAAGAAGAGCAATTACTTTTTCAGATAGGGCCAGGTAGGTTTCAGTAGCTGTTGTCCCTTAAAAATGAAAAGCAAAAAGAACTGCAGTTTGTATTTACTCAGGTAATTGTTGTCTAACATTAAAATCTGATGATCTGGAACAGTTAAGTGTGACAAATATACAGAAAACTAAGAAATCAGGAAGGGTGTAAGTACTTTTTCATGCTCCCAAGCTCAAATATTCAAGCAGCTTTGATGTGGCAGATTTTTGAGCTTCCTGACAAAACCCAACGAGAGATTTGTGCCTCCTCCTGGTCTTCAGATGGGATCTTGCTTTGTTAGGCAAACGTGTAAACCAGTCCACTATGGAACCACTTTCACGTACAAAATTACATTTTTTTAAATTAAAAACTAATCGAGGGCTTATTGTCATTTCCAACAATGCGTTGTGAAGATTTCCAGGTGGTTGGAGCATAAAGGATAAAAGCCATTATTCTGACCTCACACTGAAGGCCAGTCATTGGACCACGTATGATTTAAACCAGAGTAGCCATCAGCCATGTCTGTCCCCCCTCTCCAGCTAGATTTAGCTGAAAGAAAAATTACAGGATTATTGTTTTTATTTTATTTGTTCGCCTAAATCTTCTTTGTTTAACATCTTCATACATTTTAATGCTCGTCGGGTTGTTGGGCTGTCACATTAAGGTATGTAACTGTATAAATGGAGATTACCTGCAGTAACCACAATGTGTGAGGTGACTGCAGCTCCTGTACTGAGTAACGTGTTCGTTAGAACAGGAGAGCGAGGTATTTTCTGTACAGTTAACAGAAGCCATCGGTGAACAGCGGAGGTCATGTTGGCTAACGGCGGAGCGACCCGCTCTTTCACCGGGCGCCATCTCATTATCCCACCGACTAACGGGGCTGTCAGGCTTTGCATTCGTAATTAGAAAAACAGAAAATGAGATTGAAGTTTTTGTATTCACTCATATGATTAAGTGACTAATTGTTACCGCGATTAATCACAAAACGGTTTCCGCTGAACGCTGGAAAGAGTCGCTTAAATCCTCGCAGGCTTTTCAGCCGGCCCTCAAAATTAGTTTTTTTTTCTTCCTCTCATCTGCAAGTATTAAGTAAATGGTGGTGACTTTTGTTTGTCTCTAATGTATTCAAATGACTTGGTATTAACTGTGCATTCAAAACATCGGTTTGTGTTGCTTATTAGAATCCTTTTTCTGAGCTTCAGATTGATCGCACCCTCATGTTTTACATAATTGATCTGGCTTTTAGCAGATTTTTTAATTTAGCCGCCTGATCCAGAACTGCGGCTCAGCTTTTTCATCATCTAAATGAAATAAACAAAAGACTTTCCCCTGAACTTTGGTTACACGTTTAAGCAGTTAAGTGATTAACAAGTGCCTGTTTAGGCTCGGGTGAGAACACAGACAGGATATGGATTTCCTGTTTTTTGGAGGTTGGGGAAGATTTGGGGAATATGTGGAGAATAAATAAATACATTTTTATTTTTAGGTATAACAGATAACAAGGATAAGGATGGTTGGGACCATTTCTCTCTCAACTTCCATCACATATGACTAAATCTCAGAAAATGTTGCACGGCTGCGAGGGTGTTTTCATCAGATATGATGGACACCGTCGGTAATGTAAGTAAACGACCCAACCTGAAACCAAGTGATAAGACCACAAAAGAGAAGCACAGAAGCATCTCATGTTAAATAAGCACAGAAACGTGTGGTTTCATCAGGTCCCATCATCCTGAGGCCTTTGGTTTTGCTGTTCTGCTTTATAAAGATCATTCTCCTTGTTTGTCTCTCTGTCTTTTTGTCCCTACCTGATCCCCATTATCATGGTGCACTTTCCCTTCTTTGCTACATGCCTTCATTTTCCTTTAGCTTCCATCAGCTCCTTATTAAAGCTCACATTTTGTTGGCTCTACTTTTCAGTTTTGGGGTGTCTTTATTCCATTCCTCTTTAGAATTTTAACAAAAGTAGAAGAAAAGAAAAAGATTTTCAGGGTCCTCTCCTTTGGTCTTATTATTATTCTCTGTTGCAGGTTTGATTTCTAAAGACCCATCGCTCTGAGTATATCACTCTGTAATTTGATTCACAATGTTTGCAACTCATGACTTAAAAAACTGATTTTCTTTGACTTTTTCTTTTCTTTTACCAGCAGGAGAAAACAATACAATTACTTTAGTGATTGTATTGATATTTTCTTGCTGGTAGAAGAACAGCCAGAAGGCATAAACATCATTTTAATCCAGTCTTCTCCACATCGAACATCCAAAATGTCTTGTTTTGTCCACGGCCTCTAAAATAACTTGTTGTTAATATATCTATGTACATTTATGCCAGATGTTGTGCTTTTTTGAAGCTTGTCTGTGTTTAAATCTTTTGTTGGAAAAGCAATCATATTACTATGTTTAGTACCGAGGAGATGGTGGTGTTGGGCTGCCACAAACGATTATTTTGATAGTCGACTAATCAGATCATCATCCACTGAACGTAAAACGTACAGCTTATTGCACCAGCAGCATCTGCTCTTATATAACTATCATTAGCTTACAGCTTTAAGTGTTTAAGGTCTGTGCTAACTAAAAATAAAGACAAGATGATAGTTTATTAAATTTTAATGAAATTTGCAGATTGTTTCAGTGAAGTTTAATAAACTCCTTGCTATCTAAAATATAACAGGACACCGGAGTAAATTCTCGAGCATCTCGCACTTCTGATAATCAGCTGTCTGCTTGACGTTTATTCCGCTGTGTAAAAACTATAACTTTAATCTCAGACAAACCGATTTACTCAGGAACAAATAAAATACTGAAAAAAAGGCAAACAATAACATTTTTAAGTTATCTAAGTGACTCATATGTCATGTTTAACCTGAGTAGCGATAGACGGCGGTGGGTTTGAAAACGATCTGCCGGAAGTCTGGTGTTCTCACGGCTCTAGTGACCTAGCCCCCGGCTAGCTATCGAGCTGGTGGGTAACAGACGTCTCCGAAAACGTCGGAGCGCTTTTGAAAATATGTGGTGTCTTGATAAACTGAGCAGATATTTGAGGTTTACACAGCTACATTCTCGCCTGAAAATATGTTAAAAGTTTTTTTGTGACCCAGAAAGAATAATAAGAGTAATATTAAAACTAACTAGCTGCCGCCATTGTTGGAAACTGAGCTGGGCTGCACTATGAATTCTGGGACACAGCTTCTTCTTCTTCGGGGTTTAACAGCAGCTGGCATCCTTGTACATGCAGTGCTGCCATCTTCTGTTTCAGTCCGTTATTACACTCTTAAATCCTGCTACTTATTCCTGCGTCTTTCGGGATCTTACAAAGCTTCAAACGACGCGTCGACTATTAAATCAGTCGTCAACGATTTTGATAGTCGACTAATCGTGGCAGCCCTACAGTGGTGTCAGACGACGTATATTTTCATTCACTTCTTTTTGACGATTTAGTTCCTTCTGTGAAGTTTAGATAACTTGAGGTTAGACTGAAGAAGACGAGTTTCAACCCGTGGTCTTCATTGTCAAAATCAGACAATTTGTATGTCGAGCCAACCCCCTGAAGCTGAGCTTCAAATCTCCTTAACAGCATGCAAAAGTATCACGCTATTTCAGCCTTGACTTCAGAACGAGGGCAATAATTAGGCATGGCCGTAAGGGGTCACTTGTCAGGCAAACATCAGCGTAGGTTGTTTTAATCGTGTGAAGAAGCAGCGCTGCTGTTTTTCTGCTGAAGAGTGCCTTGTTTGTTTAAAAAAAATAAGCCTGTGTGTAGATTTGGAGAACTGGGCTATGCAGTTTGGTGAAGCTGTGTTCAAGTCTCTGTATTTTAACCCTTTAAAACCGGTCAGAGCAGGCACGCTCCGTTTTGCGTAACTATTTTTAAATCCCGGTAGCACTGCAACCACGTGAGCTAGCGCAATAATTGTTTTTGCATATGAAACCGGAGGAGTTGTACTTACATCTTATGGCATCAGCTTGTCCTCGGTCACAGTTTCCTTCCACATAAAGCTTTGCAAAAACTGCATAAAAAGCACTTGCAGCAAAAAAACCCATAATATTCCAGAAACAGGCTTTGCCGATCCGATCAGCTGTTTGTAACACTTCCTACGTCCATCAGCACAAACTATCGCATGTCCGTTATGTCCTGCCCGAAACTGGAAGTGACGTCATTGTCGCGGAAATGTAGTTTTTTACCACCAAGGCCTCATGAGCCTATACTGGTGTTTTTAAAAGTTATGTTTGACTTTATGACTTTCTGTGTCATTTCTGGGATGCTTAGGACTCATATTGCACTGCTGGAAATCGTTTATTTTGATGCATATGCTGTTTTTTTTGCAAATTTGCACTATAATATTTATTTTCGTTTTTCCTGCAGTGTATAGAAATTGGTGTATTTCAAAAATAAAACTATGAAGACACTCAAAATAAATTTCCTGTGGTGGGAAACTAGTTTGTGCAACTTTTTTGTATTTACAGTTTTGAGGGATAAACCTCTTAAATTTCTCTAACTAGAAATATATGTTAAAAAACAAAAACGATTTTCAATTTTTTTGTAGTTTATTGCAATTTTTTGCAATTTATGTAATTACTATGCACTTAATGCATGCATATTATTAACATTTAGGCTGTAATGGTTGTATTGATGTATAGCAACTTGAAATGCTCCCAAAAATGGCTCCACAGCATGTAAAAATATAATATAAGCTCTGGCGGACTTGGTTCTATGGTAGGTCTTAAAGGGTTAAAATACATCAAAATGGTTTACTGATATCAGATCTCATACACTGGATGTTTGAGCTGGTATATGCACAAAGTACAGTAAAATTATGTCGGGCCAAAGAAGATCTTCTCTGCACATGAAACAGATGAAGTGTTTAATCTGCAAACAGCCACAATGGCATGAATGATTAAAAAACACATTAATAACTCATCCAAATGATTTGTTTAGTAGCCTGAATGAATTATACGAGTGCAAGCATCCACTGGTGCTAGAGCACACAGTGGCACTCCGAACTAGGGTTTCTGATTTGTGACAGTTACTGATCTGAGGTGCTCTGCCTTCATTTTTCTGTCTTCAGTTGGAGTACACAGCACGACTGGACTTCCTGTGGCGTGTCCAGGCCAAGGAGGAGATCAACGAGATGAAGGAGCTGCGAGAACACAACGAGAACATGCTGAGGAACATCCTACCCAGCCACGTGGCCCGACACTTCCTAGAGAAGGACCGGGACAACGAGGTCTGTGCAAAAACCCGCTCACACCAAAAGTGGTTATACGAGTGGTTATGTTGGTTTTTAGCAAAAAAGCGGTTGAGTCGATCTGGATCTGGAGGTGGGGAAAAGTTCTTTGAGTCATTTCGTCACAAATACACATCAAATTGAAATATGAAAAATTGAGAGGCCTCCAGTAAACCAAAACCTTTGTGATATCAGCAACTGCTAAATAACGGTAATCAAATTTTCATTGGCTAGCTGGTTGGTGTCTGGGAATATGCTAGCAACAAATCGCCAGAGGGATCCGCACCCAGTCTCTGGGCCTGTGTGACTGTGGCTTCCTGTAATTGGGTGCTCTGGTCACAGATCTAAGCTCTTGACGGGCACTTTGTTTTTGCAGTCATACTGGTCATGAGACAGAATGCAGGTTTCAGACACGACGTCTGTGTTTTATATACACTATGTTTTTTTCCTGTTCCTCTTTCTCAGTATTGTATTAACAACATATTTGGGGGGTTCAAACTAAAAGTGGTCTCACTTAAAATGAGTTATAATTTCTTAATATAACTGCACCGTTACAGTTATTAGGATGCAGTGGGTCAAGGCTGAATCTGATTGTAGGGTGGATGCTTGCAGCAGACGTTTTGGGTCATTGTACTGTTGTCAAATTTTATTCTTCTCTTGATTCAGAGTAAAGTACCATTTCCAGATCTCAGTTCTCTCAGCTAGCATTTGTGAATCACAGCCTGTTATTACCTTCAGGAATGATGAAGTAGACACAGGTTGTTTTTTAGGCCACTGACAACTCGAAAGATTAATGTTTTCAGTAACCTGTCAGCAAACGATAGGTCACATCTGAACATTGGACTGACTCAATATTTAGTGGTTTTATAAAGCAGCGTCTCCTTTGCACGCTTCGCCTCATTTTTTTCACCACAGACCTGCTGAAAAATGAGTCCCCTGTGTTCATTACAGTTCGTTCGCCGAGTCTCGGTCTTGCTGCCTGCAGAGAAAAGAAAAGGCAGTGTAATTGCTTTTCAAAGACTTTACAAAGTGAGAATTGGTGGGGCGGTTCATTCAGCCGGAAATCTTTAGAGACCTTTTTTTTTTCCAACCCATGCATTCGATTTGATTTTAATAACATGTTGTCTGTCTGTCAGCACACATTGATTTGTGTCTCTGGCACAGCGGTGACTCAGCTGCCCCAACTCTGCAGAGAATTAAACTTTTCACAGTCACTTTTTGTTCACCTTATCGCTGCCGCTCTTCTTCTGGTGCTTTTAATTGTCCCCAAGGGGAGATAAAACGAGAGCACAAATTTACACTCAGACTTACCACTAAATACTCGTTAGTAACAAACTAATAGAATTTAACTCAAGATTTGTATCACACAGCAGGTCGTATGATTAGAAAGATAATGCCAGTAAAAATGCTTTCAGTGACTTTCAGTGCAGGTGAAGCTTCCAGGCAGCTGCAGCAGCTGCTGTCTGCATGCCTGTCAAAGAGGCCACGCTGCTTACTTTAAACTTTCACAAAATCCAAACAGGTGAGTTAAAGATCACTGCATCATCACAAAGGAGAAATTTAGCTGTAGAGGCTGTAAACCTGTAATTTGATCATGAATTGGTTCTCGCACAAACACAAACTTATTTATTAGGAAATTAGTGATACATAAGTGACAGTCTAATAAAACAACAGAATTTCAGTCACTGAAACAAAAGCACAAACCTGCCACATGGTCTGTAGCAAAAAACAACTCAACATTAGTTATGAAAAATCCTCCAAAAAGCACCAACAGCACAAACACAGCGGTGAGATCCAGTTTAATGAGCCAAGGTGAAGCCAGGCCAAGACAGTGAGCGGGTACAGCTGCACACATCTGGACAGCTGTCAGTCAAAGCAGCCCTGCCCCCAAGTCCACTATCCAGTTGGATGAGTTATAAATAATAAACCATCATCACAGTTATTATATGACACTTTTTAAAAAATATATTTATACAAAGAATCAAATACACACAATGAAAGAAAATCAATGGGTGGAGAGATGTTATATAAAGGATTAATAGCAAAAATCACCTTGATAAGCAGACATCAAGCATAAAGTTGCAGGAAGAAATTCTCCAGATTATGACCCATCTTGCAAGTCCAGGAGAGTAGGGCTGGGTATCGTCACTGATTTCTAGAATCGATTCAATTCCGATTCACAAGGTCCCGAATCGATTCGATTTAATTCGATTCGATTCGATTTAAATCTGGGAAATTTTGACAGTCAGAGATATAATTCAGATCAGGACATTTACATATTTTTGTATCTATAAAAAGGAAGCTGACACTCTCAAGACTTTATCCAAGGTGTGAGCATCACAGCAGATGCCTTTGTGTCAAAGTAGCTGAAGATAAAACACAGAAAAACATGTAGGTGATTTTCCTGGCCTGGGATTTTATAAAAATATTCTGCAGTACATCAAAAACGAAAGAAAACCATTAATTAATGAACATTACCTCTGACGTTACAGCGGTTTTATTAGAGACATGGCTAAGCATTTTGCATTTTGAATAATTTTAAAAAGTTTCAATTTGTTCAGTATTGAACAGCAGAAATGAGGTTTTCTTTTCGGAAGAATGTAAAAGGGGAAAAAACAGCGGCCGACAGCGCTGTAAGCAACAGTAGACTTGTGTAACAAGCAAGCGAATAATGAAGAAAGCGAAACTGTTCGAGAGAGAGGGGGGGGGGAGAGAGAGAGAGAGGGAGAGAGAGAGAGGGAGAGAGAGAGAGCTGCGCATCGCAATGGAAGCAAAACAGTAAAAGAATTCATGACGCTGTTTATGTGAAGCGTTTGGATCTTCTTTTGCTGCTGATTCGGTCAATATTGTTTGGAGAGAGATCAAACTAACAGCTTTAGAATCAGCGCATAAAGGGCGTGAACACAAAGCGCGGACCCGGATCAGCGAGCTGTCGGCTTTCAGCCCCGACTGTGAGAAAGGCGACATCTAACTGATTCTGATCCGCTGTGTGATTAAGTCTATGTGCAGAATCCCTGTACCTGCTCTCATTTACTGTTTGGAGGTTCTTGAAATTTTGTGAGATGTCACCAGAGATTCTGGCATTTCGGACAAAATAAATTTATATTAAAAAATCGATTTAGGATTTTAATGAATCGATTTTACGTTATCCAAGCCAGAATCGATTTTAATCGATGAATCGATTATAAAAACCCACCCCTACAGGAGAGGTTTCCAGATGCCCTGAGAACTGCTCAGAGACTTCCCTTTGCAGCAACGAATCTTTTTGGAACAAGGAGGTGATGGGGATTTCCATTCTTGTAAGATTTGTCTCTTTGCAGCAATCGTCCCTATCCCCGTGTTTCCTTTGGTGAGATGGAAGTGGCCTATCAGAGGAGCCAAAGGTGGCTAGGGTGCAGTCTAGTTGGCCCAGGCCTCCCTCAGACGGTTGGCATTAACCGGAATAACAAAAACTTTGGCGAACTGGGAAATCAGAGGTTTAGAGGTTGGTTGACCAAAAAAGATAACAGAGAATATGATTTTTAGGTTTAGCGTTAACATCGGGGATAGACCCACGCATAAATGTATAATTTGTAGATACTGAAAAAGTTTGAGCTGAAACAGCGCAATCCCCTCCTTTTCCCTTTGACACTTTTTAACTTGAACACTATCCCTTATGATAAAGCCACCGTGTTGATATATCGATCAGAGATTATTACGTTAAGGTTATCTGTGTTTTTGCTTAAAGTGCAGGAAGAGGTGACAACAAAACAGCTTCTTGATGCTGTTTTTCTTCCAGTCGTCCATTCTTCGTCGCTCTCCTTCACCAGCTCAGTAATACCTGATGCCACTGGTCTGCAAACACACCCGTTATCACTAGTCCTTTCAAATTGCTGTATTGTCCTCTCTTGCCTCCTTGATGATCAAATCTCCAATGTTCCTTTGCCTTCCAAACAAAGGTCGAGCAACCTATGAATTATGAATGTCAGGAGAGGAGAGCCGATATCATTCTGCTTCTAATTAAAAAGGACACGATTAAAAATGCATCCATTAGAATAGTTTGACTTCTAATCACTTGTTGCATTATTAATCAGGATGTTTGTTGTTCTGTGATTTAGATACCAGAGCACTGGGTTATTAATAGGCTCCCACACCCCTGAGGAGGTTTTGATGATCTTTGGAATCAATTAAAACTCAGCATCATTTATTCCACCAGGTAGCTTCGTTTTTTTGAAGGTTTTATTCCTGAGTGTGTCAGTCGCTTACTAAATGGCACTTCAGCAGAATTTAATCTGTTAAATTTCAGTAACAGCTTCAGTCAAGTTTTTATTTTGACGCCACATTTTTAGTTTCTTATTCTCGTCAATTCATGGATCATTTCTGAATTCTTCTTCGTCTTCTAGTAAAGCTTTTATTTTGAAACATTTAGAGGAAAATCGTATAGAATCAAAAAGGATCCCAAAGTAAAGTTGAAGTGAATGATTGAAATGCAACAAAGTGTTTGAAAGCAGAGTGGCTGGAAACACACTGAGAGCTGTCATGCAAATTATGGCGTGTTTCTGAACGTCTTCGAGGCGTTTCGAGTACAACTGTCAGCGTTGGAACATTAAACTCACGCCAAATTTCATAATGACCCAAGTGGAAAATGGAGTGGAAAGTGAGGAAGTGGAAGTGGAAAAATGAATAAATGTGACTTCAAGGAAAGACAGAAAAACATATCTGTAGAAACAAAGGTTTGCTGCTTCAACGACACTTGTTTGTTACAGACACTTGTGCATCAAGCTAAGTGATTGGTTGATCCAAATATTTTTGGCAAAGGAAAAAGAGGAGAAGAAAATGATGGTCTTAAATAACATCTTTGCCCCTGTTTTTAGACTAAAAGTTCCTGACACCTCCCCCATGTTTTAATGTCATCATGGCAGCAGACATGCTGCATCAGTGCCGGGGCAGCCAGCACTCGTCCTAAAGCATGTGGCTAACCGCGCGCTGCCCTCCGAGTTCTTAGTGCTTGGAATTCTTTTGCCTGGAGGCCTTTCTGAGGTAATCTCAGAAACTACTGCATCTGACTTCAGTGACTCATAAAAGACAGTTTCGGATCAACATCAGATCTATAGCTCGAGCAGAACTTGGCTCCTGGAATTATGATTCTAAGCTGTAGCTGATCATCACGATGAGATAATCAAACAACAAACTGTAGATAGACGGAACATCTCTCTGCTTTAAATCAATGTTAGCATTTTTATTTGGGGGTTTTTGTCTGTACTTTGGAGGCATAAGTCGCCATATTTGTATGAGAGAGTGATGGTGCAATGCTAAATGCATACACGAACCCAGCAGCAAGTCATTTGATATGTTATTATTTTATTATTTTTATTTTTAGCACAATTCAAAGTAAATGATGACTGCAGCATCAGGAAAGGGACAAATCAAAATGCATAACACTGATGGTCACCGCTAAAGCCAGACATGAATATGTTGGGCTCAACGTGAGTGTCCACCGAGATTACAACGTCAAGTAAAGTTTAGAGGTAAACAGCACTGAGAGCACAGTGAGGATAAGTGAAAGATATCAACTTGTAAATTTACATGATTGAATGATTTACTGAGGCAGTGCTCTCCATCGAAGACAGAAATGATGCAAACATTGCCCCCCAGTTATATGAAATTCCACACACCTCGAAGCAGAAAACGTGGTTAACAAACAACACTGATAACCATTTATGTGATCGCCACCATCTCCGCCTGGGGTTTTAGGGATTGTTAAAAAAGCTAAAGAAAGCCCGGCTCTGTCGAACTGGCTCCACAGTACACCCCACTGAAATGTACATGTTGTGCTGAAATAATTAAATTTCATTTCTTCAGGGTTTGACATAACTTGGCTAAATATAGGTTATTCTAATCCAAAACATTATGATGTTTGTGCATCACCCAAACCTCTGTAAACGCCCGGAGATGCACAGTATAAAATATGATGTCAGAGTTGCTGTCACAGCCCGTAAGCATCATCCTCAGCAGTGTAGCCCTGTAGTCTGTGTTTGTGTTTTACATTCTTAACCCTTATCAAGATTTTTATTTCTTTATTTAATCTAATTAAAAATTTGCTCAATGGGATGAGAAAGGTCTTTTTTTTCTTCAGATCACAGATGCATGATCCAATTTAAGTACTAAAGTGAACTGAATACTTAATTGGAGGTGATGGAGTGTTGATGGTGGAGCATTACTGCCTTTAGTCACCCATCTTTCTATTTAGTATTAGAAAACTCCTCCTGAAGTATGTTAGGGAGGCTTAGTTTGCAGGAAAAAGTAAAGCCCAAACAAACCTCGGAGCTCTGGCTGCCCTGAAAAGGCACCGGGAATAACCGAGCAATTAAATTAGTTCGACTTTTACTGAGTTCCACTTTGAAGGCGCTGACATTTGACTGAGCTCATTAAGCTTGTATGATTTCACAATAAAGTCAAAGGCTTATTTTTATAAGTGTGTAATTACATTAAAATGATAACAGACAGAGAGAGTCACCCAGCTTCTCCTGAATTATTACCTCCAAATGTTGAACTCTGGACAGACGTTATGTTTTCTAGCTCATCATTAAAATGCCTCCATAATGGCACAAAGAGCAACTGCGTGTGAGGACATGCTACTGCATGTCAGCACGCCTCCCGCCCGGTCACGTATCAACAGTGCCCCCTAGTGATGAGCACTGTGTAATGCACAAAACTGTAAGGTAATGATTGCTGCTGTGCGGGCTTTTCGGTGCTTTGTTTTAAAGCTCCAAAAAGTGTTTTACCTCCAAACTTCCTGTCAGGGATATGATTGACTACAGCTGACAGCTGCTCTGTGGAAACATAGAAAGGCTTTATTTGAGAGCACTCACCAACACAGAGACTATTGGAAAAATCCAAGGAGCTCAGTGCAGGTCTGAGAAAGTGTCATAATCCAACATCATCCATTCAAACAACGGCACAGGTTTTATATGACGTGTATCCTCTTAGTTTATTTTGATGGTCCAAGACAATCCAGGAAGAACTGAGGCCTCCAGAACATCACCATCTACCGTCAAGTGAGTCACATCACCATGAAGTGAGAGAAGCCCCTGATACTATTAACTGCAATTATTCAGCTCCACAAACTGCACCAATCAAGCTGGTTCAAATCAGCTGATGAGTCGTTATCTTCATTGGCAAATATTGCACATGTCACACTATTTAAACTACACGTTGCTTTTGCCTCTGCAAGCCACTTTGCAACCAACCTCCCCTCAGTCCCTTTCTGTGACTCCCTCTCTCCTGATATTTTTGCCTCTCAGCTTGAACTTTAACTAAAGTGTTCTTGAGAGGGCTAAAAAGCGGACGATAACCTGGAGCACAGTCTGTTCTATTACAGTTCTCTGTTAGTGTCTTCCCTTAGATATTACAAGTGGAGTGCCCAACACCAAAGTTTAATTTCTGTTTTCATTTACTGGAAGAAATTCAGAGGGGATGAAAGTGGGGCAGTGTCACATTTGTCTTGTGTAAAGTTTCACTCAATTCTCTGGAGAGTAAAGCAATGATCGACCTGCTGCTATAATGTCATCTGTCAGCCAGACGATTGTTTGAATGCGTGGCCAAATTCACCAATGCTTGGTTCTGCAGTATCCATAGAGACACAAAACAAGTGACTGAATGAAGTTATCTTGTTTGTGATTCAAGAAAACGTGACACCGTGAGCTCACTCGTGACGTGTTTACCCACAGGAGCTGTACTCGCAGTCCTACGATGCCGTGGGCGTGATGTTTGCCTCCATCCCAGGCTTTGCTGACTTCTACTCCCAGACCGAGATGAACAACCAAGGAGTCGAGTGCCTGAGGCTCCTCAATGAAATCATCGCTGACTTTGATGAGGTGAGACTGCAGATTTTCAAGTGTGCCCACTTCTGCTTCAGACAAACATTTTAAACATGCAGAGGACCGTCTCTGATGTCAGCATCTTCTGTTTTTCATGAAAAGCAGATCACTTCACAGCGGGTTAATCCGAAGCCAGAAACAACGAGCACACTCACATACGTGCACAGGTTATCAACAAGCACTGATTTCAGACAGAAACGCACCCGCACAGGAAATAAACACCACAGACACAAAAGCTTGTGGGTTCCACTGATATGAACCCAGATATTAGCTCTCATCCTGTATTGATTTAGCTTTCATGATACAGGGAGGATTTTTAAGCTTCCGTGGCAGCTGCTCCAGACTTTCTACACGAGTTCAAAACAGACTGAAGTACAGAATTACTGCGACTGATCCACCAAAGCAGAACTGTAGAAACAGTTACCTTGTTGCATCAGCAAGAAGGAACCTTCAAATGAGAAGAAACCAGTTGATAAAAGAGCTGCTCAATAAGTCTCCATGCGTCAGATTCAGTGTGAGTTAGGATGCTTGCAGAAGTTTCACAAAACTTTGCACTTTTTGGTTCCCTGTGGACAGAGTTGAAGTCTACAGGAACTCGTGGTCCTGATCAAGCCTCTGAACCGAAGTCTCTGACAGAAAATGTCAAAGTCTCCTAATAAGCGCAGAGACAGGCAGACACCAGCTGCGCTCTCTGCTGCCTCGGGCCACAATCCTCACTCACTTTCCCTCAAAACAAGAACAGACCTTGCAGTATGAGCCCACGGCAGAGGGGCTCTCACTGCAGATGACAAGATCAGAATAAATGGCTTCGTTTTAGGGGACAATTAGCAAAGAAGTGAGTAAGATTTATGCATCAGTCTGATTGTTTTCCACAGCAGACAATGATACAACGATGAGTTGTGGTTTAAAAGTAACAGATTCCTGTAAAAACGATGATAGTTTTATATCAGCTGACTGCAAAGAGAATCTCTTTGTTTGCTGTCATGTCGGAAAACTGAACAATAAGCAACTCCACATTTTTGTTATGGTACTTTGCCGCTGTTTCCATCCACAGGAACTTGTGTGTTCCCACCATCAGAATGTTAATCAGCTTAATCTTTAGACTGTTTTCATTTTCCCTGGTTTAGATACTTCTGTGAACACTGGTTGGTTAAACTCTGATTAGACAACCACAACAAGGAACCTATCAGAAAAGAAATAAAAGTCAGATTTGGATTGATGTAAGCTTTTTTTTTGCTTATTACGTCATATATCCAGAGATTTTTCTTGTAAGGCCTACAGAGTCAAGCAAACATGTTACTGGATTATTCAGGGTTCAGTTACAACCAACTCCAGTGACATATCATCCATTTTAACTCTCTTGGCTCCAAGCAAATGCTTACCTGAATCATCTCCCAGACACACCCAAATTCATAGTGATAAATTATCCATATACCGTGTTGGGAAGGTCACTTTTAAAATGGTTTCCACTACAGATTACAGAATACATGGCCCAAAATGTAGTTTGTAATGTATTCTGTTAAGTTACTCAATGTAACGTATTCTGATTACTTGATATATTATCATGCTTTTTGCAACTACATGAATGTACTATTGCTGTGATTTATTACTATTACTGAAGGGTACTCACCACCAAGCTAACATTGCTAGCTGGCATTAGCTGAGGTTAGTTCATAGACTGCTTTCAGAACTGCACATGATTATTTGCAGCTAGCAGGTTGTTAATGCTAACCATCAAGTCTAACAGTCTGCAGTCTAGTACACCGTAGTACATCGAAGATACTGAAGTGGCACATAACCCAGGTAGCTACCACAACTAAAACAAAGTAGCTGCAGTAGGCTAACGTTAGTTTTTAAAAAATAACTTTCTTTAGGTTGGAGGTGAAGTCTTTTGACGCTGAGAGCAGCTTGGTTGCTGGCAAACAGAGTTTGCATTGCACGGTCAGATTTCCCGTTCTTCTTTAAATGTGAAGTGGCGTCGGAATTTCCAAGTAAGAAAAGCATTCCTGCCCGTGCACTGCTGGCTCTGGGTCCACTGTGTAACTGACGCCACCAACATTAACAGGACGTTTACATTAGAGCCTCTTATTGCGTGTTTTGTTTGGGTTTCTGGTAATGCATGGAATTAACAAAATTAGAGAGGGGATAGCCTAATATGAAACAGGAGAAGACCGCTGTGTAATCCATTTATTTCAACAAAGTAACTGAATTCTAATCATCACCTATTTAAACAGTAACTGTAACAAAATGCAGTCACTCATATTTTGTATTTTAAATACGTAATGCCGGTACGTGTATTCTGTTACTCCCCAAAACCGCATTTCATGTTTGGTGACACGTTGTGCTTTATTTAGTCATGTCTCAAATCTTGTTGTAATTTGTGGTTTTGTTTAGTATTGCAATATGCAAACAAATACTGCTACTTGCCAGATAGTAGAGTGGAAAGCCATGGAAAACAAAATGAGAAAGCTGGAACAGGTATCGACTTTGATGAAATGCTGCCTGCTGAGGATTTGTGTGTTTACCAGCCAAGAGCAGCTCTGACAAAGACAGAGGCTGACAGAGTGAGGAGGAAATAGCTGTTGCCACATCAGCTTAGTAATTTACTCAACTTATCTTCACATAGTGCAAAAGCAGAAACACAGTGATGTTCAGTTCAGTTTTTTAATTCAATTTAACCAGTAACATGAACGATTATGTCCCCGAAAAAGGTTCCTGGGAGAAAAAACATCACGGAGCCCAAACTCCGTTATCCATGACAGGCGGTGGCAGATGGAAGGATTAACAGAGCTGGAGCTTCTTCACTTGTTGTGGCTTCGGAAGTAAAATATTTGCAAGAACAAGAAAGCAAACACAAATGTTCAAAGTGTCTCTCTGACTTTACAGCTGCTGGGTGAAGACCGATTTCAGGACATCGAGAAGATCAAGACGATTGGAAGCACCTACATGGCCGTCTCTGGTCTGTCACCTGAGAAGCAGGTGAGACCCTTGGGGCCGGCTGTTTTCTTTACTTTACATGAACAAAATAATTTGTATACATTAAATGAAAATAAAAGGTAATTAAGTGGTTTTAAAAATAATACGAAGATTTAATGAATCTGATTTCTAACATTCTGACGTTTCATTTCTCCAAACATGCTGGTTAGGATCCTCACACTAAGAGCGCCATCTGTTAGCTAGTTAAGTGTAACTTTGCTGAAAATTGGTTGTTTGATCAAAGTTTTGCAGCATGGCTGGAGTCAGTACCACATGTGAACTATTTTGCTTCTTGTAATTTGGTATTTTGAGGCAGAAGTACTAGAAAATATCAGAGGACTTTTCAGGCTGTGTGGAAGTAATTAAACTAATAAATAAAAATAATGACAGATCCCAGCCCGTCGCATCTGTTCGAGTGGAAGCATTAGATCGTGTGCCTAAAACCTTGAGTGAAGGCTTCAGTATCCACGGCAGTGAAAAGAGTTTTCTGACACAGTTCATCTCTGATGCGCCTGCCCTGCAGCTGGTCCTGATGTTCAGCTGACTCAGACCCTTCTGCTCTCACTCCCACAGCAATGTGAAGATAAATGGGGTCACCTGTGTGCGTTGGCAGACTTCGCCATCGCCCTCAACGAGAGCATCCAAGAGATTAACAAGCACTCCTTCAACAACTTTGAGCTGAGGATCGGTAAGAGCTTTGATGACGAAAGAGTAAAGTGGGTAACATTTTGTGGAGATCATCTCAGTCTAAACACTCAGAGTGGAGTGGACTCAGTTTTAATTTTCAATGACAAACACCAGAACGCTGTGTGAAGACAAGTGGGTAGTAGTTTCTGCAGTGCAGGTGAAAGAAATAAAAGCAAACAAAAAGCATTTTTACCTTTTAATGTGGCTGCAGCACAGAAATAATGTTCTCAGTGTCACTGCATCAACCTGAAATCCATGAAACTGAGAAAAAGCAACTGGTTGAATTGTTTCCTGTAGAAGCAGTAGGGTGTGCTTAGTTTTACCTTGTTTTTCAAAGGACTTCATATACTTTCTGACAATAAAAAGCAAAGATCAGCTGTCTCAAGGCAAACTCAACATCGAGGAGTGCAGATTGCGACAGCAGACTTCTTCGGGTTCTTTCAGTCCTTAAGTGCAGAACAACAAGTACACAAAGAGTCAGATGCTAATCAGTGCAAAATAAAATGAGAAAACAACAAAACGCACAGCTGGATGTTTAGTTGGAGATTCACTGACTTTTGGAGTCTCAAGTGGCCTTTTAAGGAACTGCAGTTTTTAGCACCTCCAGATTTGCATCATTAAAAATGAAAACAAAAGCAAGAAGACCCTTTTTGTGTTTTTAATAAAAAATGGTTCAGCCCCTAACAGCTGGTCCTGTGTGTTTTTGGCAGGTATGACTCATGGCTCGGTGGTGGCAGGCGTGATCGGTGCCAAGAAGCCTCAGTACGACATCTGGGGGAAGACGGTGAATCTGGCCAGCCGGATGGACAGCACCGGCGTGAGCGGCAAGATCCAGGTTCCCGAGGAGACCTACCTGATCCTGAAGGAGCGCGGCTTCGCGTTCGAGTACCGCGGCGAGATCTACGTGAAGGGCATCAGCGAGCAGGAGGGCAAGATCCGAACGCACTTCTTGCTGGGCCGCGTGCAGCCCAACCCGCTCATCCTGCAGCCCCGCAAAATCACCGGCCAGTACTCGCTGGCGGCCGTGGTGCTCGGCCTGGTGCAGTCGCTCAACCGGCAGAAGCAAAAGCAAATCCTCAACGAGAACAACAACTCGGGCATCATGAAGGGCCACCACCACTACAACCGGAGGACGTTGTTAGCACACGGTGGCTCCGAGGTGGGAGGGGGCCATCACGCTGAAGCAGCTGATAAAACTGAGCTGTCCTGAAGAGCAGACTGGAGTTTCAGTTCCACAGATCTCTCAGAGGCAGGGCTGCTCGTCAGCCAGAAATAGTGCCTGCGGTTGAGTTAAACCTAAGTGGGCGGAGCTAAAGAACATTTCTTTCTAGCATGTTCGCAAAAAAAACACAACAAACAAAAGTCCTTGAGGAGCTGTTGCAGTTTAAGCTGCTTTCAGGTCCTGAATTGTAAGTTTATGTTGTACTGAATAAAGGCTGTTTTCTGAAGAGCTACGTAGGCAGGATTCAAATCAGGAATGTCATCTTATCTCCCAGAAATCAAAAAATGCACCAAGAGTGAACAAGAAGGAAAGGCTTCAGTGCTAAACTAAACTGAACACGGCTCGTTAAAGTTTAAATCTACTACTTGTTTAATCTTTAGTGTTACTGGTTGGAAAACTTCAATGAGGAGCTTGTTTTAAGTAAACTGAGATGAAAGCAGTTTTTCCTCATTTTAATCTGAAATAGTCTTTCAGGAGATGCAAATAAATACCATAAAATATAAATACATTCCGTTTGTCATGCAACACCACGTAATATCAAGGAGAACAGGTCAACAGGATACAGCAGGAAGTTACTGATATTCTCCTCCAACATCCATCCTTCAGAGAAGTTAAATTATTTCATGCACATTTTAAAGGTGTTAAATTTGTTGCACTGAGTTTGGATGGGCCTGAATTTTAGTAGTGATGTCACTGCGAGCACTTTGAGTTCACTATGTCATGATTTTTGCCCCTCTACACATTTATATCACACAATGCAGCTGTAAACGCAGGAGAGCACCAGATCCAGACTTCATTCCAATACAGCGATGACTGAATTAACCTGCTGTGAATATTAGCAAACTTATATTGACTGAGCAGCTGTTCTTTTAAACTTTGTCATAGTTAAGATGTTGAAAAAGATAAACAGAGGCAGACTAGTAAGACACATTAGCTTACTTAACGACTGAACTGGCGTCAGTTCAAGGCCTGGAGTACACTGGTGGAAACCCTAAAGAAGATGAATCAGAACGAGGTCTTGCTTAGTTCATTGACAAATGTGGTTAAAGCCTTTGAAATGGTTACAAAGCAAACTGCACATCATGTGATATATAAATATCATGTCACTGCATCATTGCTATAGCAACGCCATGCTTTTACGGTACCCAGAGTGTACAGTAATGAAACAAACCCAGGTTTGTCTGAGGGCGGGAACTGACACAGCATGTTACTTTACAAAGTACGAATAATTTTACAGCAAAATATTTGCAAAAAATCCCAGTTCCTGCTAAAGGTGGAAACAACAAACAAAGTCACACCATCCAGCACAACCAGGCTATGAAGGAGAGGATGCTAGCAGCTGATGACGTGTGAGTGAGTGTCACTGGAGCACTTGCTAGATACACTTAAATGACAGGAAGAGAAAATGGAAGTTACTGAACTGGTTTAAAAGCTTGACTAAAAATACAACATCCAGTGTAGAAAATATGTTTGAGTTTTATATGGGAAATACTGTGTGGCTCCACTTACAAGGTGGACTTACTTTAGTTGTTGTTTGACTAAAGTGTTGAGCGTTTGCTTTGATTTAAAATTTTTAATGTCACAATTGCTAGTCTTGGTAGTCGAGAATCAGTCTGCCAGGACCTTTGCTCCTGGACGGTGCCCGGCACACATTGCACTAAACCCCTACGGTGCCTACGGGTGGTGGGCCTGCAGGAGGATGGGCCCATGTCCCTTTTTTGGGCTGTGCCCGGCCAGGCCCCATGGACTAAGGCCCGGCCACCAGATGCTCGCCCTCGAACACCTCCCTGGCTCCAGGGAGAGGCCCCGGTAACCCTATCTCTGGCAGGGTGAACTGTTCCCTTGGTCTTGTACTTCTGAGGGGGTCACCCTTGGATCTTCCAAGGGTGAGAAGTTCGGCCATCCGGGAGGGGATCAGAGTAGAGCCGCTGCTCCTCCACATTGAAAGGAGCCAGTTGAGGTGGTTGGGGCATGTCCCACTGGGAGGAGGCCTTTGGGTTTCCCCCGGATAAGCTGGCAGAGGTGGCCGCGGAGAGGGAGGTCTGGACTTCTTTGCTAAGGCTGCTGCCCCACGATTCAGCTCCGGATAAGCGGAAGAAGATGGATGGATGGATTAAAATTTCCAGGGAACACATGACGTAGACTACTTTTGTGCTTAGGTTTGACTTATTCTGGCACTACTATTACACTAAAACGCTGCTAGCATCTGTGCTAGCAGCAGCAACTGGTAGCAAGTCATCAGTGACAGCAGCTTGTTTGTTTACTTACACCTATAAATACTGCTGCTTGCAGCAACATTCAGTTCAATTTTATTTATATAGTACCAAATCACAGCAACAGTCACCTCAACGCTCAACATTCAGCATTTTATTCCCTATAACATCAAAAGTTGCAGTTTTTCTTAAAATGTCAATGGAATTTTGAAACAATATCACCTACCCCTACTTAGTAAATTCACCTTTGCAGGTTATGTAATACCTGCTGCAGGCTTTACACTCTCATACTGGTCTACATGTGACAGTTATGCACGAAGAAAAGCCCTGACCCCCAAAGAATAAGCTCTGCAGCAAATGTGCACTCTGCAAGCTTCCAACTTTGATTGTAAATAGAGGACTGGCGTAGCTACCAGAGTGTCACCCAGTGGTTTGTTAATTCTGACGTTTAGCTTCCATCAACATCTGTTTTTATTTTTTAAAAGCCAGATATGATGATGTTTGGATGTGAAGAATGCAGGGTGGAAAGTTTCAATCGAACAGAAGCTACTGTAGCCTGGTTAGCATCCAATGGCTATACTGGAGTTTGACTTGTTAACAAGTCTGGTCATACCCCTAGTAATGAGTTAAATTTTACAGTAGTCCTTATGCTCTGCAGCTTCACTGAATTGGGTACATGAATGGTTCCTCTGCTGCAGGTCCTGGTAAAGGCGACCCCGTAGCTCACAGCAGCTTTCCAGATCACAAGAAAGACTCCATCACTGCCATCGCCAGCTGCAGTGGAGCGCTGGTTCTTTCAACAGAAACCTGTCCAGTGAGTCTGCCAGCACGGGAAACACGAGATGTGAACAGGCCAATTGCTAGCTGGTTAGCTACAGCTGAATTTTCAAAATAAGGGTTTGTCCACTCAAAACAAGAATGGTGTCGAAGGGATGAAAAAAAGCTTTAAAAAAAAGTCACCAGATAAACTAGGTCAGCCATTGAAGTAAATCTATACTAATAATCTAAATTATTAAACTAAATCTTTTTTCCTTCTTTTCTTTTTTTTTTTAAACCAGGTTGTAAACATGTAAACGTGCTGATTTTTCCTGTATGGAGACAGACTCACCTTTGAAGCCTCGAGTGGTCATTGGAGGAATTGCAGTTTTTGGTACATTAGCTTCGGTTCATTTTTCAGATGCACTTGGCTTTAAAACTTTGCCAGTGTTTTAAAGAGGAATAAAGGGCACTCAGAAAGTTTTTCAGATCTTCAGGATAAACTCAACGCATTTTGGTGCGAAACACTGAATGTACACAGAAAAGCAGGCGCGCAACCAAGAGGTTCACAGATCTGCAGCCAAAGAGAGGTGGAAAAAACTTGCTAATCTCTGAGGTGATTATTGGAATTAGCATTGAGGCTCTTGCTCAATGCTAAAGCATTGAGCATTAGCATTGAGGCTAACTGGATTATATTGTTGTGGTGAACGAGCCTGCTGACCTTTCAACATCATGAATGTCATGTAAAAATGAATGAAAGTCACTTACATGTTTTCACCACAGTGACTTCTTTTCATCGTTCTAGGTTTACCAGGTAGCCCAAATGTGCTCAGAAAAAGAAAAAGAAAATCTCTGGCCCCTCCCACTTTGGGTTAACTCAACCAGTGAGATCATTTCTGGCTCCTGAACATCTCCGCTTTTGATGCATGTTTGAAGAACTGAAAGTTCTCTTTGGAGGAGAAGGAGAAGAGTAGGAGTTGGTTGTGGTTGAGGTGGGAAGGAAGGAGGGAGGGAGACTCATCCACCCTCACCCGTTCGATATCCGTTTGACCGATCCCCTCGGACTGTCTGATGTTCCTCCTGTCATTTCCCCTTTTTCATGTCACCTGACTCCCAACCCATCCCTGCCTATAAACCCCGCCCTGCTCTGACCCTCGCCCGGTGTCGATGTTTCTTTTTTGTATTTCTTTTATATATGAGAACACAATAAAAAGGGGTCTAATTTTTTATACAAACCATGTGTCTGGTTGCCTTTTTGTCCCGTTTCCATGGCTTCCCATGATGCCATCTCCACTGCACTCCACTCGGCACTCACACACCTGGACAAAAAAGACTCATATGTTCGAATGCTGTTCATAGATTTCAGTTCAGCATTCAACACTATAATCCCCCAACAGCTCATTCAAAAACTGGTCCAGCTGGGGCTCAACACCTCACTGTGCAACTGGCTGTTGGATTTCCTCACCGGAAGACCTCAAGCAGTACGGGTTGGCAGTAATACATCCAGCACCATCATTTTAAACACAGGGGCCCCGCAGGGATGTGTGCTGAGCTCCCTCCTCTTCACTCTGCTGACCCATGACTGCACTCCATCATACAGCTCCAACCTCTTCATCAAGTTTGCGGACGACACAACGGTGGTGGGTCTCATTAGCAACAGGGATGAGACTGACTACAGAAGTGAGGTGAGACGCCTGGCCACGTGGTGTGCTGACAACAATCTCTCTCTGAATGTGGAGAAGACGAAGGAGATTGTTGTGGACTTCAGGAGAATGCACACCCAACATGCTCCTCTGACCATTGACGGAGCGTCTGTGGAGAGAGTGAGCAGCACCAAGTTCTTGGGTGTGCACATCACAGAGGATCTCTCCTGGACGTACAACACCACAGCACTGGCCAAGAAATCACAGCAGCGTCTCTTCTTTCTCCGCAAACTAAGAAGAGCAGGAGCACCAGCCCCCATCATGTACACTTTCTACAGAGGCACCATCGAGAGCATCCTGTCGAGCTGCATCACTGTGTGGTTTGGAGCCTGCAATGCGTCCTGTCATAGAACCCTCCAACGCATAGTGAGAGCTGCAGAGAGGATCATTGGTGTCTCTCTCCCCTCCCTCCAGGACATTTACAGCACCCGTCTCACTAAAAAAGCCCTTTGCATAGCGGCTGATCCCACGCACCCAATGCAAAGCTTCTTCAAGCTGCTGCCGTCGGGGAGGAGACTGCGGAGTCTCCAGGCCAGGACCAGCAGGCTGAAGGACAGCTTCATCCATCAGGCTGTCAGGAAGCTTAACTCCCTCCCGATTCTGCCCCCTCTCCCCTCTCTCCTCCACGGTCTCACTGAACTCTGTCACACACACACAAACACACACACTCTCTGACTCACTCACTGGCCTGCACCAGTTACCAGTCACTTTGTGGAGCATTGGACTGCCATTACCTCATAAGACTTTGTTGTTACACTTTCTCTTACCGTACATTACTAAATCTCCATTTGCACTATTTGCCTATTTGCACTACTCTGCCTGGTTTACACTCAATGTCACTTACCCATTATATTGTATATTGTATAGCTTTCTTGTTATATGTAAAATTGTATTTATTTAAATTTTTACTTTTTAATTATTTTACTTGCATTTTTAATCACTTTTATATTTAAATATATTTAAATGTTCATTTGCTATTTATCTAGGGATTGAGAGTAACGCAATTTCTATTCTCTGTATGTCCTGTACATGTGGCAGAATCGACAAATAAAGTTGACTTTGACTTTGACTTTGAGGCAGGTTTAGATACACCCTAAAATGAAAGTCGAAATCCAAAGGTTTGTGGTGCTGATTATTTATCAACATTTGGTTATTACACAGATGAGCTTTGACTGAGGATTAGTTAAACCAAGTGCACTTCAGACATATGTCTACATTCGTTGCACAAAGCCAAGCACAAAGGTTAGTCAGTGATCGTCATCGAGTCATTAGTATTCAGTATTTCTAACTGAGGGAAATGTCTCAGAGGTTTCTGTGTAACTTCCTATGATGTAGCTGGTTGAATGAAAAGGAAAAGTGCTTCAGTCCTTCCTGTGTCACCTCTTAGCAGAGGATACACCAAACCATCATTTCTGAAAGGAAAGACCACAACACCATCACGTAATTCATAACAACATCTGTGTGTTACGAGGTCGTTTTCTTCTGTGAAGCACTTTGTAATGTGGCTTTAGAAAAGCACTCTATAATTACAGATTATGCATTTTATTAAAACGATCTGAATACATTTAAGATTTGATTGTCGTCTTATTGCCAGCCTTTAGGATTAACTAATTAATTAACCCGACTTAAAGGCAGGAGTCAGACTGGATCGTCTCTCCATCAGGAGAAAATAGGAACTAATCTCATTTCACGTTACTTTGTGGGCTCGTGTTCCATTTTCTTTAAAGTTCCAGCGTTCCAGTGTGAGGCGTCTTATTCTCTGTAATATCAACCAGTTGCTATTTATTTTTGTAAAAGTGTAAGCTGTATTATTCTAACCCTGAAGTGTCTTTATGAGACCCGTCCCATCTTTTGAATGCTGATGTTATTGAAAAGAGACGGCATTCAGCGCGTCTCCAGAAGAACAGGCAGGTTAAAAAGTATCTGATTCCATTTCCACATCTTTTTATCTTCTTGATTAAAAAGGTTTTGATGAATTCTTCCTTCTCTTCACATCTGACAAGCGTGAAGTGAAGAAGTTGGAAGTGAAGCCAGACTGCTGCACAACCCCAAACCATCTGGACCCCGGCTGAGCTCAGCTGATGGTCGATGATCTGAATCAGAGCTGATCGTCTGCTCTGTTCAGACACAGGAAGGATGCTTTACTCTTCCCGTTTTAACACAAATACCAAACATCAACAGGATGTAAGAGCAGCTCTTTGATGTTTTACTGTAGCGGGGAGAATGAAAGTCTTCAAAAAGACACTGTCCAAAGGCCTGCACACTCACAAAATGCCCCCCAAAATGTAGGAAATGTTAAAGACAAAGTGGCTCTGGGACAGAAACCTCAGCACACTGATAAGTAAGAAGGTGTTTTCAATGATCCCATTAGCACAGCTTGTTAGCTGATCAAGATTCAGCTGACTCCCCACACCCACTCACTCACCTGTTCCTCATTTTCCAACCATCTCTGTGGATTTATAGAAGCCCTTTCCCACCCACCGCTGTGTTGCCCTCTTCTACCTCCACAAGCTTTCACCCTCATCTTTCACCTCCTACCGTGACAGAGCTGAGCCTGCACATGTTTGTGGCTTTGTGATGTCCTGTATTTAAGTGTAACAAGGAACAAATAGATGAGTGGGTAAAAAAGAAGTAGTCTGCTTTCATCCAAAAATGTCCTCCACATGCAACAATCAGTCCTGTATTTAGTCCCTGAATCCAGACGAGTGCCATCAAGGAGCTGGTATACAAAGACATATCAGATTTATCGTCTTTGGTGTAATTTGAGGAAACTGAAGATTATTCCCCATGTGTTAATCTTCATTTGTGTAACACACGATTTTCTTGTGAATAAATGAGTTCTGACATCAGACATGAATGTGAAGAAGCAGACAAGAGAGCAGACTGCTAACTAAAGAAAACTCTGACGGTGTCCTTGTCTGTGCACATACACAATCCTGTAAATCAGTGGTGGAAATGGGTTTAGGAACAAATCACAGGCATCCTGCAGTTTGCAGGAACATCCACTTGATGGCGGTATACACCCGTGCAGACTGACTCAGCCTTAAACACACACTTGCTGATTGTGTGGCTGCAGAAAGATTTTATCTCTTTCTTCCTCATTCCTCCCTGCTGATACAAACTGAACTGTAACTGTAACTGAAGTTTAAAAAAACCTACATTTAAAAAAATATTTTTCCTAAAACCACTAATTAAACTTTTGAAAAAGAAATTCATTCTTTAAGCATACGCTGTACATAAAAGACAGACATAGCTAGCTTGACTACAGGATTCCACAACCCAATATTGGGTTGGACTGCAAAGGCTAAAACTGAGCTTTCAAACATCATCATCTAAGGCTACGTTCACACTGCAGGCGCATCAAATCTGACTTTTTTGACCCTATGCGCCCCATATCCGATCATGGTGTGACAGTTTGAACGGCACAAATATTCAAGCTAAACTTGAAGGGTCGTATCCAATGTTCCCTCTAGAATAAAGTTACGTTGAAACCAAGCACACCATTGTTTTTCTTGTGACATTACCAATAAGTCTGATGTGTCACATGGCCCTCTTCCTATTGCAAAAACAAAAGTTGTAACCAAGATGGCCGACTTCTAAATGGCCACCATGGTCACCACCCATCTTGAGGAGTTTGCCCCCTCACATATACTAATGTGCCACAAACAGGACTTTAATATCACCAACCATTCCCATGTTATTATGGTGTATCCATATAAATGGCCCACCCTGTACAATGTTTGGTTTTCTTCTTGAATACTATCGTTGTTCATATTTACTGCTGGAAGAAACGGTAAAAACGGCGTTTTATAAGGAAAGCACTCTCCGCCTGTGAGCAAAAACAAAATAAAATTTAAAAAAAACAACCACCCTTTCCTATTGGTGGAAAAATGTACCATGTCGACCAATCAAAAAATGATATGGCAACATGGCATTTAGTTGTTTAGGAAGGGGGACGTTTCAGGAGTGGCGGTGTTTTGAGATGTGAGAGATTTGCGACGTTTAGCTCAAATCTTGTGTAGTTAGTGTGTAGTGTATTCAATAATTTTGTTGTGTGTGTCAGAACAATGAGGCGACTGCTGAATGTTACAGGTGTTACAGCAGTGAAACATCTCCTGTTGTCAGGCCTGCAGGTATCAGGCTGTTGTTCTTTATCTCATAGTGGACAGAAATTATTTTTTGGAGTGGCACAAATGATTTGTGTGGCATCAAATTTGATGCAGAACAGCTGATTGTTCTGTAAATAGTTTGAAATGTTTATTTAAAAAAACACTTTTGCTGCATTTTTAGGTAAACGGCTGCAAAAAACGTTGTTTGCATAACTCAGTTACTTTTTTGAAGAAGTAACTATATAATTAATAACCCAACATTGGTCATTATTTACTGTATTTTGCAGACGGAGAGTTACAGACTCTCTCCCAGACCACAGACTCAGACTCATAATACAAGTCAGAGATTTATTTAAAAAAGAAAAAAGAAAAAAAAAGAAAGCTGGATTTTCCAAATTGGAGTTCAAGTTATTTTTACTTCCAATAGTGTTAACATACTACACAGGTCATGAACAAGATTTTTTTAAACTTTCATTGTAAGTGGGCTAAAGCAGCTAATTAAAAGTAGTCTAACATAAATGTAAAGGCTGTAATTTGATTATTTTAATAAACATGTAACTTGGATGGATTGGATGCTGGCGTGACCACAGTGCACATGTCTGCTGTTGCTCACAGTGGCCCAAGGGACGCTCAGGGAGTTTGTGTGTTCGCTCAGACACGTGAAAAATTAGAGGGAACATTGGTCGTATCGTAACCGGGCTGTGTTCGAGTGCATTGCCAAAGAAATGGTTGAACGAGGGCACACAGCCAAGTTTAATGAAGCTGAAGATGTAAACAAACAAAACGGACGTGGTTGAGTCACCTGCCCGTTTTATGATGAGCTTGACCGTTTTGGGCTCTGTAGCCGCCATTTTTTATTTCCGTAAACAGAGCGCGTTGTGTGTGACGTCTTCTTTTGCGCATGCAGGCTGCTTCGAGGGCCGTGAACCGTTCACACTACAGCGCGTTTGCTGTCACATTTTATTTGTAGTGTGAACAACCAGACAATCGGATTTGATCAAAAAAATTGGAATTGAGTATTACGACATGCAGTGTGAACGTAGCCTTAGTGTTTCTGAGTAGAACAGAGGAACAAGGTGTGTTAGGGTGGAGACTCATCAGTCAAATGACATGCTTGCTCTAAAGCAGGGGTGGAGAACTCCTGCAGGTTTTAGATGTGTCCTTGATCTAGCACAGCTGATCTAAATGGCTAAATGACCTCCTCAACATGTCCTGAAGTTCTCCAGAGGCCTGCTAATGAGCTAATCATTTGATTCAGGTGTGTAGACCCAGGGTGAGATCTAAAACCTGCAGGACACCGGCCCTCGAGGCCTGGAGTTCTTCGCCCCTGCTCTAAAGCATCGCCTGTAAGGTGTGAGGACCTCAATTTATAAAAGAATCCCCCTGTTGTCTTATTACAATAAGACCTGAAGCCAGCAACAGAGACACAAACTAATCAGGAAAGTATTTTAAGTGAATGGTGGATTTCTTTTCTCATTGATTTCCCTGCAGTGAAACTTTTCCTTTTCCAATCAGAGGAATATCAGGATGGAAGGACAGCTCAATGCGTGGAGCACTGAGGTGTGCTATTACTGAGCCCCACGTGTTTCTGGTCCTCAGTAACAACAACACACTCATACCTACAGACAACTCAAATCACCAGCTAGCCAAACTCCACGCATGCCTTTGGATTGTGGGAGGAAGCTGGAATGAATCCGCACAGAGAAAAGACTCCAGGCTGGATTCAAACCCAGGACCTTTTCACTGAGAGGTGACCCTGCTAACCACAGTAGCCAGGTTGCTTCTCCCCCAGGTTTTTACTCACATTTATAAAACAAACACAAGTCTGTGTGATTTTTATTTTCCCTCGCTTCTTTGTTTCTCCTGCAGAAGTTTCTCCCAATGGTACATGTTTGTGATCGCTTCCACACACTAATTTGCTTTTAACACATTTGTGTGCTTTGGCCAGGCTTTATCAGCACCACGAAGGTAACGTGGCACAATACAATAGTGCGGATTGGGAAGTGTGTCTGTTCCAAGTCTGTTTAAGAGTCTTTTATACCTCCAATGCTTCTTTGCTTTGACGTGATTTTTGTTTTTATCATTTTTAACCACTAGGGGCCAGGAAGAGACCAAAAACGGATCTTCTTGGTTGTGTCAAAATTCTAGGACCCACCAAGACAGAGATTTAAGTGTCATGTTGGCAGCTCAAAAATAATGTGGTTAGAAGTGCAAGCTTAAAATCTTAAAGCTTTTATCTTTTCAATAAATGAAGCCCTGCACTCATCAGTCTGCAACCTCCAGTAAAATGTGTAAATTTAATCTCTGCTAAGATGTTTGCACAACCAACTGGCAGCAGCATCACGACTGAAAGGTGATGATAGCAGCTGAAGCCATGCAGCTTAATTTGGTGTAATATTCACCCACAAACTGCTTCAGGAAAATCAGCAGATTCATTACGGCGACAGCACGGAAACTAATAAACTGTTTTAATCATCTCAGATGTTAAAAAATCGTTGCATCATGAAATCTCCTTTCCCACTCTTTCTGCCACAAATGAATGTTGCCACAGAGACATCGCCGACGAATGGATTGTTAAATCAAACGGGAACGACTCGGAGCATCTGGTCACCACGACAGTGACGAACACGAGTGCGGTGAGTTCAGGACAAATTGATTGTTTCTCTCATTTCCCTCCCCCGTATGGATTTTCTGTTTGACATGAAGGAGGAGGAGGAGGGAACAAGGGGAGAAGCAGAGATGTGGAGAATGGAGTTGCTATGGTGACAGGGGCACAGTGAAGCGTGTGTGTGTGTGTGTGCGTGTGTGTGTGTGTGTGTGTGTGTGTGTGTGTGTGTGTGTGTGTGTGTGTGTGTGTGTGTGTGTGTGTGTGTGTACACAAGTTTGTTGCAAAAGCTGGATGTCAAGCTAAATGGGGGTGACAAAGATGTGGTTCAGGGACTAGAAGCAGCTCTTCAAAGGGTCCAGTTTGGCCCACTTGATGCTCAATGAGGTGATGTTATTAATCTCTCATATTTTTAGTGCTGTGCAAAGGTATCATAGTGTATTAACACAGGCATTAAAATGTCTTTACAATCCACTTAAGTCACTTAAATTGTAATAATTTAAAATGCAAATTATTTTTTAGGCCTTGGGATTAGAGGGGTCCTTGACTTGAAGTTGTGGTTTCTTGTGCACAGTTCTGACACCAAGTCTGACGCCACGGTTCCCAATCAGAAAAATGTGGTGTGTCCACTCTGGAATAAGAATGAGCTGCTGCCTCAAGTATCCCGGGTTCTGTTCAGGAGTGAAAGAGGGAAGGAGCGAGTGGGAGATCGACTCCCAGATGGACTGGTGCTGCTTCTGCAGAGATGCAGATGCTGTCCCGTTCTGTCATGATGAAAAGAAACTGAGTGTGAAAGCAAACCTGTTGATTTTCAGGTCTGTTTATATTCCCTCCTTCACCTGTGGTCAACAGCTCTGGCCAAAAGAACGAGACTGCAGTTTCAAGCAGCAGAAATGTGTTTCCTCTAAAGGTCGTCTGGGCTCAGCGTTACAGAGGAGTGAGGAGCGGGTGCAGAGACGAGCTGTTATTCCTCCATATCAAAGGAAGCTAGTTGAGGCATCTAACTAGGATCCTCCCTGGATGCCTCTTAGTTGATGTTATTGTATCCGATCTTTAACCATACTGGAGTGTGTGCATGATTACTGCTGTTGTAGTCCGGTGTTTATATGTCTGCTTCCTAAATTCCCCTGATAAATTCCTCAAGCAAAAGGTGGGTACTCACTTTTTATATCAATATTGTATGAATGCAATATTGAATCCTTATAATTATTGAATAAATCTCAAACTGCACAATGACCAGTTTCTCTCTGAGGCTATCCCTGATTACTTCTTGAACCAATGTATGGCACAAATTATAACATTAATGATTAATCAGTGTTTATATTAAAAAATGAAGTGGTGAGAGCAGATCAACAGCTTCAAGCAGGTCTGCTGTCATGAACTGGATTTACATATTTTCAGAACACCTCAGCATTCAATTACAAATTGGTTGTTACTGATTTAGCATCAGGTTGTTTCCAATTTGATCCTCAGTGAAGCAGCTGATCAAATCATAACTGTTATTTTGGCTAAAATATACCAGTAAGCGCGCAGGCGGACACGTGGTGTTTCCCTGCCTGCTGTTGGGAGTTGTTATTGTTTCTGAATATTAAAAATAAGAAACACTTGAGGAAAATTTGATTGCCTAAGGCAGGAGTTTGATGTTCCAGACTACATCAAAAAGCAGATTTTCTTTCATCAAAAGAAACTCCAAGGAAAATAAAAGTCAGAGTTATGACAGTAAATTAATTAGCTTAGAACAAGAAAATCAGACTTTTGCCTCTAGCGTTCATCTTAATGCAAACAGTTTGATAACAGAGCTTTCTTTACTTTAATTGTTCTGCACCAGTAACACCAGCCCTGAACATTATTTGCATTTGTTTTTAAAAAGAGCATTGTGGAAACTTTTTTTCTTGGTTCAAAATCTATCACAAGGTTTCCAGGAGCAAACCGCATCGATACAGCGGCTAATGGATGGATAACGGATTTCATTATCCAGGCGGCTTTAGCTTCAGGGGGTCAGAGGTCAAAACAAGAGTGGACCTCCTTTTCAGCTCTCAGAGGTCTCGACCAAACACAACCACCACGGTACTAAAATCTACGTTCCTGTTGGCTTTAGTCGATACTGACTGGTTAAAATTCCAGCTGATACTTTATGAACAAACTGTTCCAGAGGAAAAACACTCCAGCTTGGCTTCACGTGGTACACGAGGTGTTTAAAGAGCACACAACATGATAACCCATAATCAGGACTGCACTGGCGGTCTGTTATTAATTTTTTAAAATCTTTTTAAAATCTTTTATGAATTGGAGATGGACTCCAACCCAGGTCCCTGCAGTAGCCTTGGTGTAGAGGTTACCTGCACAACTACAGGTGAGCTCTCGTGGTCCCCCAAAGTATTGTTTTAATGGAAAGATGGGAGAGCAGCGGAAAAAGTAAAAATTCTTTTTTACTTTTCTCTCCAAACACAGATCTCAAAGAGTCAATGTTGTTCATCAGATGAACATAATTGTTGAATAAATGATGATGTTGATCGTTGTCTTCAAAATTTCTGGGCAGGTAACTGATATCTAACAAGAACAAAGACTACAGCGTCCTGGGTCAGAAAGCTACACACAGCTCTACACGCCCATTGCACATACACTTAATAACAACATTGATAATGTACTCTCTCTCATATCACATCACTGCACATGCATTTAACAACAAAATAATATACTTCTATAATATGCTTCATAACCGTTTTAGACTGGATGGAGCTACACCACCTTTAACTTTAATCCTTAACCACAGACCGCAAAAAATGTGAATGAAGCTTCCGGGTCATCAAGCTAATCGTCGCGGGTCTGCAGCTGCAGACCCTGCATTTATTTGAGCGTCTGCGTTTGGGTCTTCTTGAGGCAGGAAGGCGAAAGAACGCAGAGGTATACTAACCTAAAACCTAAACTGGGGAAAAACTAATCAAAGATCTAAAGAACCTACCACGGGAAAACCTACAAACCATGAACACGGAGAGACGAGCAGACGACCTGACGATGAACAAAGGAAGACAGAGACTTAAATACACAGAAGAGTTACGAGGGACTAAACACACTGAACATGGACCATGATACTATCAAAATAAAACAGGAGCCACTGAGACGAAGACTAACACATGAGCTTGACACCGGAGGAAAGTCAGACAAGAGAGGGAGCGGGGGAACACGAGAGAGCACACATGAAAGCATAACACAACGACGACGCGACACAGAAGACACGATAGACTCGGACAGAAAACTGGGACTGACACGGCGATGAGAACACACGGGCTGGGAGTAATATTAACTTACATGAAAACCAACGACTAAACTAAATGACAAAACTAACACTTTACAAAGAAATCAGAAAAACATTGCAAACTCAAAATGCCCGGTCGAATGACCCAGAACCAAGACACTGACACACTGCTTTAAACCGGCAATTTCTCTGAAAGCCACCAGGTGGCAATAGCTGTTAGCTTTCTGTCTTGGCCTCTGTAAACACTTTGCCTTTTCTTACTTTTAAAGTCATACTATATTTCTAAGTAAAGGGCTTTCTGTGGTATGTAGCTAGTCACTGGCTAATTACTTGTCAGTCACGTAATCAACATGGTGACAGTGAAAACAATGTCACCAAGAAGTGATGTCACAGTAGTTATGTCAATCTTTCATCTTTCTTTAACAAAAAACAAATGGATTAGTTATTAAAGAAAAAAATTAACTAAGGAGGAAATTAACTATAAACTTTTTTATGTGAACGTGTTTATTTCTTCTGTAGTTAGTTAGAGGCTTCTCTATAGGCACTCGTTTTTGGAGCGAGCCTCAAGTGGACATTCGAGGAACTGCAGTTCTTCACACTTCCACACTGGCTGCTTTATTTTCATCCCTGAGGGTTGCTGTTTGGCCTAAACTGGCTACCATACAATGTCCCTGTCCAAACCTGTTTTTCTTTGGTCATCAGGAATGTGAGTGAAAATGTTTAATTTTCTCAATTTTGCTCCCTGAACGAGCTGCTGCGGCTGTCATGGGCATGGCCTTTCACTGTTTTATGTAAAACACACACACACACACACACACACACACACACACACACACACACACACACACACACACACACACAGTCTGCCTGTGGCATCGCAGCTGAGCTCACATTATTACCTCAGAGCCCGTTGTCCACACCAAATGAAGCAGCCAAGTTGAAACAGAGTCCTGAGACGAGCATTTATTCACAGTTAATAAAACTCCTTTCAGCCCACATGAACCCAAACACGCTCCATCCTTTCTGTTAAACCAGGACAGAAATAAAGACCCCTGCGAACGCACATGCATTAATGCAGAAACGGTTTAGATCAGCTCAGCTTTTCTGTATCAGATGGTCCCCGTGATTTAAGAAAAAAGTCAAACTAGCTGAATATAAATCAGACGTCACTTACACTATGGCAACTGCCGCCAGTGATGCTCCTCAGCTGACCGCAAGGAGCCATCTGCCATCTGGCCAGCAGGCGAGGGAGAGGAGCGAGCACACACAGGCTGACACACACACACACATGTGGCATGTGTAAAAGCATGTTGGTGTGGACTCAAACAATGACCCACAACACAGATGTACAATGTGCTGATTAAAGAGCACAGAAACCAAGAACTACACACGACTAGCGTACAAAGCCAACATTCAAAAACACCACAGTAGGATGAAAAATGTTTTTAGCTTTGATGTTTTTGTGTTCATGACAAACAGCGCCCTCTCTGTTCGTACCCCACAGCAGAATCCAGCAGACTCGGCTAATGCAACAACCTTTTTAGTGGGTTCTCCGGATTTACTGTGGGTTTAATCTTGATATGCTTTGTTAATCATAACCACGCCTTAAGATCACATCTCTACCACATTTCTATTTTCTCTTTTTTTTTTTTTACCTCCTCTAATTTGAATCACTCTCCTAATAAAACTATACTGGGAATTCTAATAGTCCATCAAAAAAGGTGCACCAGTACTGGTGAGAGAAATTCTAGTATTTCATTTGCAATTTGCATGTTTGCATGTTAGCACAGATTACAGTTTTTGAGACTTGCTAACCACCCTTGCTAGCATGAGCTGATAACACCAGCTCTAAAAAAGCAACATGGCCAAAAACGCTAATGCCGAGGCTTCGAATGGATTCTTCAGAAAGCAGTGACGTTATGGCAGTAACATCCATCTTTTATATACAGTTTTTTCTTTATCCCGCCTTGCTCGCTGAGTGTCTGTCTGCTCTGGCTTTACATCATTCCCCGTCTTACAGGATTTAACTGCCTGTTGTACAGAGTCTTTCATCAGTTGTTTGCATAGTCTATCTTTCACCTTTCATGTCTTTTCCTCCTTTGTTTCTGCTGCTTGCTTTCGCCTTTGCTCAAAATGTTGGTATGCCTAATCGTTGTTTTTAAAGGTTTTTTTAACATCTGGCCAGCGGACAGCAGTGGGAAAAATTTGGCATTTGGCTAACACCGGCACATTTGCAGCGATGATGATGATTAATGTGTATTGCACCTGAGGGATACAGCAATTTGTGACCTTTTTAGGTAAAGTAATATACATATACATGTACAACTTCATGTATGATAAACATCCTGCAAAGGTAAAATAGAATCAGACATTTCATCACAACATCAAATCAAATTTATATCCAGAGAGCGGGTGTCGTGGTCTGGGTGGTTTTCCACAGCATCAGCTCCTCCCCACTGGGTGGAGTCTTTGTTGTTCCTCACCTGATGGCAATCGGACCAGCAGTATTTATGACCGGCGCACTCAACTGGTCTTCGCCAGATTATCTGCCAACTTTAGTCAGTTCTCGGCCTCACGTCCGTTCCTTGGTGACTAATCGTGTGTATTAACCATATCTCTGTTTTTTTCGTCAGCCTCTGAAAACCACCTACCAAGCTCTCCTGGATACCAGTTTGCTGCCACCGGTAATCCCTCTCCGTTTTGGAGCTGCCATTTTCTCCTGCCTGCCTCCCTGCCTTGCATGCAGCACCCACCTGGACCTCTCCTGCCTCCCCCCTCCACGCAACCCCCACCTGCAAGCTTGTAAGACAGCTCAGTGTACTATTTTTTAGATTCACTCGCAACCCTCTGTGGGATTCCCCTGACTGCTCTGTCCTCTGTTTCAGTGCCCGGACCCGCCACAGTTTTCCCTGCCCAGTACCTGCACCCAGTTATCCCTGCCATCTAGTTATCATCACAGTATTTTTCTCTCGCCTCAGACATCTAGTTTATGTTCATTGATTCTAGTCTGCACTTTCTGTTAGCCTCTGAGCATTGTAAAAATAAAGTCTCTTTTCGTTACACCTCACCCCTGGCCTCCGGTTTTGAATCTGCGCTTGAGTCCATCCCATGTCCACGGGCCACTGCGCCTGACAGCGGGGCTGTCAGTTTATTCACGCTGGGTATCCTTTTGGATTGCTCGCCATCCCCTCCGTGTGTGTGTACATCATGGTGGTAATGGTGGTGTGTATGTAAGCGGTGGGGGGGGGGTTGCTGACCAAACACACACACACACACACACGTCCCTACACTTCCCCCCCGGAGACTGAGCGCCCTACATTCAACCATCAAACCCACTGTTACATAAAGCCACTACTGCCACACAAGCCAGCTTGCTGCCTGTTGCTAGGCAACAAGCCCCCGAGCCCCATCATCGAGTCTCGCTGGGCCACGGCTGTACCTGGAAGTGCTCAAATGGGTCAGTGAGGACAAAAGAAAAGAGACAAACTAGAAAAACAAGGGGAAACACCCCCCCATTAAACATGTCTGTGGGATTGTGCAGATTATTGTACTATTCTTAGTTAGCATATTGTCTGTCTTGTCTTAATGTTGGTTTATAATGGAGCACTGTAACAAAAAATAATTTCCCCCAGGGATCAATAAAGTATTCTGATTCTGATTCTGATTCTGATCTGCGCTCAGCATAATGTGCATAATGAGGTTTGTGAGTCTGGGAGGACGGAGTGAGGGAAAAGGAGGGAGGAAGATGATCTGTGGAGTTTCTGTCAGAAGACTTTTTTCCCTGCAGAATGAGACAGCAGCTGTCTGAATCTACAGACTTACAGCACAATCGCTTCAAAACCTTCCAGAGGTTTTCGTTTGTGCTGGGGATTTGGTAACTGTGGAGGTAAATGCACTCATTCATGTTTCTAGAAATACAAATTAGTAACAGACTGATAGAATACTACTAAGTTAGGTGCTATGCCACATGGCAAGCTATACAGTTATTTGCACTAACACAGTGAAGACGTCCGTCTGTGTTGGCAAAACTGTCAGAGTGGCAACTGCAACATTTTTAGTCTTTAACAAAACAGAACCAGATACAGAAACTTGAACTCTTTGCTTTCTCGAGTCTTTTCCAGACGTCACCATTCTCACTGTGAAATGCCTCTTTTTCATTATCATGCTGTCCAGAGTGCAGATGTAGTTTCATTAAGCATCAGATTCACATCTTGCTGATAAAATGACAAATCCAGTATTTTTTTTCCTGAAGATGATGAATGTTGGGGTTTGATCAGAGTTCTTGTCCTGCTTTGCAGACTGGGGGCATCCAGAGTTCACATCAATATTCAGTATAGCTGGCAAAGTCAGTAATTCTCTGTATAGGAGGCGGTAACTGCAAATCCTGCATTAAATCCTGTAAAGGATCAAGACGGCAAATGTAGCAGTATAGCAGTGGCTCTGGGGTAAATGTTCACACACCATAAAAATGCCTCTTGTGGATTGTGGGTTTTTTAAGGTCATGCCACTACTGGTTTTAATATTGAATGTTTTAAATTATGTAGCTGTAGTCAGATGTTGAATCTTCAGAAGCTGGAAAACCAGTGAGGGTGCAGATGCCCAGATGAGGGGAAAGATTTTTGGAAGCTTTCTTGTTTCTGGTTGTCCGATCGCTTCAGAACTCAGAGGTGTGAAGATCAAGTTTTAAGGGACTCAGTGTCAGTGCAGTTTAAAAAATAAATAAATAAACTGGAACTAAAAATAAAATGGCAAAAATATGAGAATGAACCAACCGTGGATGCAGAATATCCAAAATGTTAATGCATCCTTACTGGTAGAGCTAAAACACCAAACGTCTGTGAAGGTTCTCAGTCATCCAGGTCATCGTAGTCAAAGGAGCTTGCAAAGCTTCACAATGAACGCACCCGAAACTCTGGCTGATTGGGACCCACACCCAGTTTCACACCTTGGCTCAGGCGATTAGAGGATCATCAGGGGGTCCTTTTGTCCCTCTGTGGGGGGAAACTCTCACTAGGTTTATATCTGGGACTCTCCACCATTTGACCTCAGAACTGAAGAAGCTTCTCGGATGAGAGGTGAAACGTCTTCAAGTAACTTAAAGAAGTCCAGACGCTTTTCTTTGCAAGCTCCTTTGACTAAAACACCAAACGTAGCACCACACACAGTGGACGTGTAGTATTACACACTTTTCTATTTTCTGGTTTCCCCCCACGCTCCAAGAACATGTATGCTAGGTTACCTGATTGTTCTACATCTCTTGTAGGCGTGACTGTGACCACAAATGATTTTCTGTCTGTCCAGGGTGTGCCCCACCCCCCAGTGTCAGATTCCCACCCCCACATTCTCACCCTGGTGACCCTGAAGGGGTTAAGAAAATGAGTGGATGGATGGAAAGTTGGAGAAATGTCAGAAATAAAAACTGGAAAGTAAAGTTTCTGAACATTTGCAACTTGTTGAGCCTACAGCATCGAAATCTGGCTTTTCTGTATTTGTGTATTCACAGCGTCACTTTGAAGCATCCGCCATTTTAATTTCAGGCATGACGCAGCAGTCAGCAGCCTCCTGATGACACCACTTCCACACATGAAAGCTTCTGCTGGGATTTAAATACACTCTTAATGTCGAATTAAGACAGACATTTGGAATCAAAGAGCATCCTGTCATAAATCCTTAACTGACCAATCGACAAGCATCGGCAGTTTTATAGGAAAAAACTTGTTTCCCTGTAAGAATAATGACATTTTATTTCACTTATTTCAGCCATTTAACTCCATTCAGTCCTAATAAATGAGAACTGGCTTCTAAGCACCTCCTCTTGTGCCTTTGACTAAACTGAAGCCAATTTCGTCATAGTGGGATCAATAGGCTTGCCTAGATTCTGTCTGCTGAAATCAGTTGGTGGTCCTTCCTCTTCTTCCAGCTGGTGAACCCTGAGGACAGGGGTCAGCAACCTTTAACACCCAAAGAGCCATTTGGACCCGGTTTCCACGCAAACGGAAACTCTGGGAGCCGCAAATACTTTTTGACATCTAAAATGAAGATAACACTGTATATACTGTTTTTTACCTTTGTGCTTTGTGTGAACAACTAAGGTGTGCTGCTTATGAAACCCATGAAGTGCTACAGAGAAAATTACATTTTATTTGTGTAATTAACACATTTTGAACTCAAAATGTGTTAATTACATAAATAAAATAACAAAAGCAAAGACACCCAGCTGAACTAAAATGATCCAGCAAACAAAAACTGTTGTGAGCCACCACCCTTATATCGCCTTTGGGCTTTTGGAGCCTTGATCTGACTTTTAAAAAATAATTGGGAAAAAAAGCTCTATGCTGATGAAAAATAGATATTTGCAAAATTCTGCCTAAATATGTATTTTACCTGGTTACTGTGTGTTGCGGGGCGTGGTCTGCAGCGTCGGGTCTGCCGTGATATGTTTACAACGGGACTTCTGCTCCTGAACCTCTGCGCACAGCGTCTGCAGATCGGGGCTGTACGAAGTCACTTTCATCTTTACGCAGGACTGTAAGCTGTCGTCTGTGAGGCGTGAGCATGTTTGTTTTTAACATAGTTCACGGTGGAGAACAGCTGCTGACATAATGTGGATCCAAGATCCATAATTGGCCTGCCTGGGGTTGAAAGTCTCGATAAATGCACGGCGTTTCAGCGGGTACACCGGCTTCCGCGAGTGTGACGCTTATTTTGAGTGATGAAAAAAATAATAGAATATAATTTTATTTTTATATGTCGATATCACAATAATCTTCCAATTTAGAACTACAAGTTAACAAAGAACTAACATAAATAAAACACACTTCAGCTAAATACTTCTAATTTATAAACCACGCGCAGCCGCACTGTAAGGACTAAAGAGCCACAGGTTGCCGAGCCCTGCCTGAGGAGAACCTCTGTGCCATTATAAATACACCTTCTGAGTACTTGTGGTGCTCTGTAAGTTGCCATATTTGTCATTGTCACTCTAGTGTAAATGAGACTCTGCAAGTTGGCAATCGTACACATTTATTGCAAGCCCCAGAGTGTAACATTAACTACAACAGAAGTAAAATATCAAGTTTAACTGCATGTTTGTGTAACAGTCGGAGTAAAGATGGATTACAACTGTAAAACAGAAGAAATAATGAGCAGAGGAAACATAATGCTGTTCCCCGGGTGAGTCTTGCCAGAATTTATTCACACAAACACAAACAGCTCTGCTTCTTTTGTCAGTAAACTTCGGCGGGACCCTGTGCATTCAGGACTGTATACATTTCAAATGTGCTTTATACTGTAAGGTAAGAGAGAATGAAAACCCCAACCATCAGATAAACCCCTATCAGCAAGCACTTGGTGACAGTGGGAAGGAAAAAATCCCTTTTAACAGGAAGAAAACATTTGGCATTGTTAGCCATCTGCAGCAACTACTTCAGGGGGTGAGGGGAGTAGAACAGGGCACAATGTGGAAGACAGCCCCAGATGAATAATAATGATTTAATGCAGAGGGGTGTAGAAACACACAGAGAGTGAAAAGAGGTGAGAGAAGAAGAAATGCTCAGTTAAAATAAATAAACAAATGAAAAACACATTTTTCCATTTAAAAAATAATTTAAATATGTCTTGGGCGAGACACTCCACCCGTTGCCTACTGGTGGTGGTCAGAGGACCCGGTGGCGCCAGTGTCCGGCAGCCTCGCCTCTGTCAGTGCGCCCCAGGGTGGCTGTGGCTACAATGTAGCTGCCATCACCAGTGTGTGAATGGGTGTGTGAATGGGTGGATGACTGGATATGTAAAGTGCTTTGGGGTCCTTAGGGACTAGTAAAAGCGCTATATAAATACAGGCCATTTACCATTTATCATAATAATATCTTAGTATGAAGGAAGAACATTTATATGTTTTTATATGAGCAGATAGCTACATTTATTTATTTATACACAAAACAATAGTGTCCTCATCACACACACATGTACTACAGTGTACTTATTTAGCGTGGCAGAGCTTCAGTAGCTGAGGTAATTACACTGCACATCATAACCACAGCCTGAAACAACGCGGCACAAATGTCACCGTGTTTATCCGTTTGATGCTTATGACCTGTGAAACAGGAGAGCGAGCATGCTTGAATCACAGCTGTGTCCACATATTATTGTGTGTCACACATGACCCACAGTACACACAGGACTCTGAGAAAGTGCTACATGTTGTCAACTTTCATCTGGGATGGCCTGAAATCATCCACCCTCTACCCGTCTTAGCAGACCCTCATGTTGGACTGCTAGTCACTCTTTTAACTCCTACTCACAAACGGATCGCTACGCTGCCTCTCTCAATTATTAATGACTCACTCATCAATGTTTGATTTCCCAATTTACGATTCAGCATCCACACGCGATTCTATCTCATGATATACTCTCTTTGAAATGCATACAGCCCCCAGTGTGCGGGGTCCCGAGCCGCGATCAGGAGGAGGGATGCACAACAGAGAAACAACACAAAGCTCAGGACTGGGTTTGGCTTCTCTTGAAGCTTATTGCTTTCTCTGCCCACTGGAAAAATGGTGATTTTAGTTTAGCAATATAAATCCAAAATCCACCTGGGTGGGTTTCTTCGGGGGTTATACGAGTGGATTACTTCCACATCAATGCCTGGATATCATCTCGTTACACTGCAGGTGATCGTTTTACTGAGCAGAGAGATTAGAAACTTTTACTCAAAGACGTTTACCTGAAATCACTTTTTGTCTCCACTTTACTCTTTTCCTTCTCTCTCTGTGGCAGACAAAAACAACACAGCAACCCTATTAATATGATACCAAAAATAACTTCTACTTAAGATTTTGTGACAACAATCCCACCGCGGCGTATCATCATACCAGCCGAGTTGAAAAGCGCTGAAAATAGTTTCACTCTTTGAATTTCTGTCACTTCTCAGCCCATAAACCTCTTAAACAGAAGCAGTCGGGGAAGAGTAGCACCCTGCATCCCAGGAGAGACACTCGAGGGAGAATTTGTGAATCTAGGACAGTCGATGGTGCTCCGGTTGACTGACACAGGCAATTGCATGGCAATCTGCTGTAATCACTGAGCTTAACTATCTATAATTCAGGAGAGCGAGGGCCGGATGATTCAAAGGACACGTGCTGCCTTTCTTTACAAAAAAAAGGAAATAATTTAGCAGCACCTTCAGTCTTGCTCTGTAGGGACGGAAAGCGTCTGAAAACAATGTACAGCAGAGGGAAATGAAAAGAAACAATAAATTAGAGCTTCAGCGAATCTAGTGTAGGAAGTTTTTGTTACAGCTGAGATGGACTTAGACTTTATCAGGGTACTACAGAAGTACCCTGATAAAGTCTACAAAAGTGCGTTAAAAACAAGCTCTAATAAAACAGTCTGCATGCATGCTCAATCATCCAGGTAAGGAAACCCTAAAAGGTGATTCTGTTCATCTGGACCAGGAGTGTCAAACTTCAATCCTCGAGGGCTGGTGTCCCTGCTGCAACACACCTGAATGCAATTAGTTGGTCATTAGCAAGATGCTGTAGAACTTGTTACACTTTCTCTTACCGTACATTACTAAATCTCCATTTACACTATTTGCCTATTTGCACTACTCTGCCTGGTTTACACTCAATGTCACTTACCCATTATATTGTATATTGTATAGCTTTCTTGTTATATGTAAAATTGTATTTATTTAAATTTTTACTTTTTAATTATTTTACTTGCATTTTTAATCACTTTTATATTTAAATATATTTAAATGTTCATTTGCTATTTATCTAGGGATTGAGAGTAACGCAATTTCTATTCTCTGTATGTCCTGTACATGTGGCAGAATCGACAAATAAAGTTGACTTTGACTTTGACTGACTTTGACTGAATGCTGAGGGGAGAATTTAGCCATTTGATTCATGTTGGAGCAGCTCATGACTGAGTGAACACGGTGCAAGTACTTTTAGAAGTACAGTTTTCCAAACACTTGATTTAAATGTATGAGAGGAAGGTTATTCCAAAGCATCTGCGCAGCAACAGAGAACGCTTGGTCTCCTCTAAGTTTCAGCCGTGACTTTGGGACCGAAAGCAGCAACTGCTCAGCTGACCGAAGGGAACGAGTGGGGACATGGGGCTTCAACAAATCAGACAAATAAACAGGTGCTAGACCATTTAGAGATTTAAAAACCAATAAAAGGACTTTAAAACGGATCCTGAATTCAATTGGAAGCCAGTGTAAAGACGCCAAAATCGGAGTGATGTGATCAAATTTTCTTCTGCCAGTTAAAAATCGTGCTGCAGCATTTTACACTAATTGCAAGCGTGACAAAGTGCCCTGCCCAACCCCTATTAAAAGAGAATTACAATAATCTAAACGTGAGGTAATAAAGGCATGAATAACACTTTCCAAGTCACGCTTGGAAAGAAAGGGCTTAACCTTTGATAAACGTCTGAGGTGATAAAATGCTGATTTTACCACCCCGTTTACATGGTCATCAAAGGTAAGTGCAGAATCAATTTTAACTCCGAGATTTGTGATCAAACTCTTTAGTTGGGAAGTCAAAGCTGCAAGATCAACATCCGGAGTATGAGAAGAAAGATTTGGGCCAAATAAAATTGCTTCTGTCTTCCGATCATTAAAATTTAAAAAGTTTTTTGCCATCCATGCTTTTACATCGGTAGTCAAGCAAAGGTCGAGTTGGGAGACTATCAGAATGATTAAAAGGTAAGTAGAGCTGGCAGTCACCTGCGTATAGATGGAATGGCACTTTATGTTTCCGGAAAATCGCGCCAAGAGGCAAAAGGTACAGTGAAAACAATAACGGCCCAAGAATAGATCCCTGTGGCACACCCCAAAGCAGAGGGGCCACAGAGGATGAAGCCGACCCCAACTTAACACAAAAGGTCCTATTTAAGAGATAGGACTTTAACCACAAAAGTGCTAAACCAGAAATTCCCACACAGTGCTGCAAGCGGGAGATCAGCAAATCGTGATCCACAGTGTCAAATGCAGCGGTCATGTCCAACAAGACCAGCACTGCATATTTACCACGGTCTGTCGCTATCAGGATGTCAATCATAACTTTTACGAGGGCGGTCTCCGTACTGTGGAATGGCTTAAAGCCGGACTGAAAGATTTCCAACAATTTAGAGTCATTCAAGTAGTCCATCAACTGAGTATAAACAATCCTTTCCAGAATCTTACTAAGAAAGGGAAGCTTAGAGATGGGTCTAAAATTTGATATGACTGAACTGTCTAAGCCTGGTTTCTTAAAATGAAAGTTATTGAAGATATCTGCCCAAGTGCGTGCCTGAGGCATCACCAAGATGGCTACCTAGTGTAAAAACCTGCTTCTAGACACAGGTTTAGTATATTTTTTTAAAAAACTGTTAATCTTTTTGAACAAGAATAACATAAAATCTCTTAATTTCATTTTGTCGAATGCTGAGATTTGCTGTTTTGTTTAATTGTACTTTTATTATTTAGCAGCTGAAGGCAAAGATAAATTTATCGAGCTTCCTGTTCTGCCTGCTACTGATTGTTTATGACTGCTGATGAATAAATAAATGAAACTAAATAAAGTTGTATTCTCTGCTGTTTCTTCCAGAGAGAGGAATGCACTGTCTCCACTCCTTTCCTGTTGCTCTTGTAACTTTTGGTTTTGTGTCTCTGGGAATATACGTGACCCCACTTAATCTGATCTGACTGAACAGAAAGTGGGAAAAGTCCTTAGATCAGCTTGCATTTAATGATAGCCAGTGAAGCCTTAAACTCTGCAGTAGTCCAGCATTTTAGTGTATAGATTCTTCTTGTCTGATCTGTCCAATATGTTCAGCTTTACAACACAAATGAGACCCCACTTAGCCTCACATCGATTTGATCTTAAATACATAGTGCCAATCACGGTGCAGCTGATACTGGCTCAGATCAAAGATAAGATACAGTAAAATGAACTTTATTGATCCCAGTGGGCAAACTGGGTCAGATAAGGGCTGAAAATAAGAATGAATCCAGTGTGACAGGTGGGCATCTACAGTAGTGACACTACAACATCAAAGCCCGATTTAGATGAACCATATAGAGAACTTGGAAGCGCTTGCATTTTAGTTTCTTTTTCACTGCTGTGACCACGTCATGTGTAATGTGACTGTGCTGTACCTGATTGGAATTACGTAATAACAACATGGTTTGCTTGAATATGATGAAGCTTTTTGCTACAAAGACTACAATAAAAAGAGCTTTATGCTTTGACACTTTTATTTTAAACCACTCACCTTCATTTGAAGTCATACTGAATAAAAAACAGAGGCGACCGTGGCTCAGGGGGTTGGGAATCGCATCTGTAACCGGAAGGTCGCCGGTTCGATCCCCGGGCTCTCTGTCCTGGTCGTTGTGTCCCTGGACAAGACACTTTACCCTACTTGCCTACTGGTGTTGGCCAGAGGGGCCGATGGCGCGATATGGCAGCCTCGCTTCTGTCAGTCTGCCCCAGGGCAGCTGTGGCTACAACTGTAGCTTGCTTCCACCAGTGAATGAATAGTGGCATTGTAAAGCGCTTTGGGTGCCTTGAAAAGCGCTATATAAATCCAATCCATTATTATTATTTTGTAAATCTTGCTCATACCCTGTTTTAAAAAGGAGGCTTATTCATCAGACTGTGAAACCATGTGCTCATGAGCTAATGTGTTAGCACAACCATGCCACTCTTTCTCACCATATGGTTCTCTTTGTTTTATAAAATGTAACAAAGATGACAAACATGCATGCCTCAGAAACCAATAAGTAATTCATTAATTTAGTAAACTAGCTAACTATGCTTTCCTCAGATAGTATTTTACCTGCGAAAGCAAGCAAGTTAGCCACATAGCTGCATCTTTGCTCTGCTGCCTGAATCTGATGGTGACTGTTAGCTGATAAAGAAACTTGAAACTACAAACTTGCCAGCCAGATTAGCCCACAGTAGGACAGTTCTGACTCATGTTTGCAGGCAAGTCAGCGTCACAGCAAAAGTCCTGCAAGAACAAACTGGGCTCAGGGCCCAGGAAACAATCCTGGGGCTCGGTCCAAAAGCTTTTTAACATTTTTACAATATTAATCATTTGTTTAGTAGGTCTGCAGAGCATAAACCATCAGCAGCTGTGTCAGGACTACAATCTCATGTCCTCGAGGAGGACCTGGATGCTAATGCTAATGCTACTAGCCTAGTTCAAGCATCTCTGATGAGTGGTGAAAGAGCAGCACTAGCACGACCAGATACTTAGAAAATGTTATTCTAGGGGAGGGAACTTTTCTACTGATTATTTTAATCAGTAATAACATGAGAAGTTTGGAAAGGTTAGAAAAACATAAAAGCTTTAAACGAAAAGCAAGACTGGAATATTGGGACCTTCAGCTCTCAAAGTAAAGATAAAGAATCTCAAAGGTCAGGTGAAATTGCTAACTAATCTTACCCTGTCATGAGCAGAAGGGATGGGCGAATGCAAATTATAACCCTGGTGCTGCAAGTTTAAAAGTCAGGGGCTCACTAGAGGCGCTGGCATTTATCCTCTGAGGACAACGAATGTCTGCACCAAAGTTCACAGTCTTTTATCAAGTGAATGTGGAGACATTTCCACCCAAGCCGATTGCTGAACTGACTGACTGACAGGCTGACGCTGGCGTTTCTTTGCCACGAACAAGTCAAATTTAATTAAACTTAATTCTGCAGGAAAAAAGCAGATTCAGCCGGTCTGTTTGCTGTCACTCTTCCAGTACATGGTGACACGAGCAATCTCTGTTATTAGTTCAGCTTCGACGCTGCAGAAAGTTCTAGCCTAATAAAAATATTTCACATGCACATTAAGAGTCTTGTGTTTCTGACAAGCCGAGCAAGAAAAGATCAAAGATTTATTCTTTTTTAATCAAAACCCACTCAGCCTCTGTGTAGTTTCTCTCACTGCTCCTCAGACTCAGAAATACTGCTGTTGTTGCTTAGCAACCATGACACCCATGAAAATATAATGAACAAAAGTGAGAAGATGCTGTAATCTTTGTGCTTCCTGCATTGAAGCAGACTGAAAATAGAGCTTTTTGAGCGACTCTGAAATTCAGCAGGCTGAACAGGACACATCAATACTATCACATGTCTACAGTCAGTAAAGCAAATATACACGTTCATCATGCTGCAAACTTCCAATCCCTGATGTGATATGTGACTGCAGATACGTGCTTCTCCAGCAGGTCTCTGCTCAGGTTTGCGTCACCAAAGCGTAAACTGTCTGAAGGTGAAAAAGCATCATCTGCGCACAGTTTTCTCCAGACTTCACAATTTTAAGGTTGGATGATGGATTTTTTTTCCGTTATGTTATCAAAACAAAACAGAAAATAAATTAAATAAATCAGCAAACGGGCAGTTAACACAACTGCTTAGTCTGTATCCACATAAGCGTCAATACATTACACCTGCATTCTGTTTAATGGCCAGCAGGGGGCAACTCCTGTGGTAGCAAAAAGAAACCAGACCGTGTGTGTTGGTAACCCAAACTTCATTCACGACTAAGTCCATCAGAAAACAAAAACATTTTGATAATAAGTTTATCATCTCAGCTGATTGTTTTAAGTCTTCATCAGACTGAGTTGAGATCATTGGCAACTGTGACAGTTCTCATTAAGTCTTAGCGGGAAGCGCACTAAACCTTCATTATTTCTAACAGCCAGCAGGATGTAACTTCTTTGGCTGCAAAATCTGATTATACAGTTCATGAGAAACGACTCTTCTGCTCACTCGAACTATGACTTCAATAAAAATATTGTGATTCATTTATTTTTTAATCACAAGTTCAGTCCGGACTACTGTAGTCCAAAAATGGATTCCCAATGTGCAGTAATCTGGACCCTCCCCACAGCGCCCAGCAGAGCACAGAGCACTGCTTGTGTTTCAAAGTGGATCCTATAAATGAAGGCAGGCTAAAGCAGCTTAAAAAGTGCACTCTGAATGAGATCTGTTAATTGTGTAAATGTGTAGAAGGCTATCAGCTGAGCCTTAACCTGATTGGGTAATCTGAGATCAGATGGAAATGTGGCTTGGCTTGACTTAACGCCCTGACCCGGATCTTTTGCTATGCTCAGTTTTTAGACATTATGGAATAAAATATGAGATTTGCTGCCTTCTGATTGACTTGTTGTGATAATATTGGGCTGAATAGCGGGGTCAGATTTGGTTGTTGTGAACAGGGCTTGGAAATGTTCTGAAAATTTGAATAATATTATTAAAATGTGACTTTAGGCTACGTGTTGTAACTGTTCCTTCCTCACAGATATTTTGCGTTAATAAGAAGAAAAAAAATCCAGCCCATGAATTAATTTCCCTTCATGCTAAGCTATGTTAACTACATCCTGACTCAGCAATACGTCCATACTTGACATGCTGACACAAGTCTGTTATGAAAAACAAATATGAAAAAAAAAAATTCACCAACAGTGAAACAGCACCTCAGACTTACTGTTAATCTACTGAGACATGTGCTATTTGTTTATATTCCTCCTGAACCCCGGAGGAGCAATGATGCCTGACTTTGCAGCACAATTGCATCTGCAAGTTTAAGTTGATGTGTGTTCTGAAAATAGAAAGTAATCAGAAAGTGTTTACATGACACATCTCGTTCCACTGAAGTGCCGATGAAGACCTAACCACCCTCTTTGAGATGAGAATGAGATTGCTTTCTGAGTGCGCCACTGTATTAAGTTCTTATAGCGATTATTTTTGACATTTAAAGTCTGTGTGTGTGTGTGTGTGTGTGTGTGATTATGATCCAGCGAGGACCCAGACATGGATTGACATGTCAGACACGGGGCCCTCGGGAAGGACAAGCTGCTAGACTGGCTCTGGGTGATGGGGTGGGGAGGTGGGGGGGGGGGAGTGATGGTGTTTGGCTTGTCAGGGCTCAACCCACATCCAAGGAACAGTCTCTACACACACACACACACACACACACACACACACACACACACACACACACACACACACACAGATGCTGTCTCACACACACCTAACAGAATGTGACAGGTCTGCCTCTGAACAGTGTCCCTGCCACAAAACAGAGTTTTTCAGTATTTGTCTTTTAGCCACGCTAGCAGCATGACTCCAGGAATAGCAATAGATAGCCGAATCGCTACTCTGTTTTCCAGCTTGTTTCTGTTATTTAAGTCTCAATCACGCCGTAAAAGGCTAAAACCAGAGTCTGTATGTAAAAGACGGCTGTAGCAACCATAACATCACTCACAGGTTTGAGGGCTTTTTAAAGCCTCATGTGGCCACCAGAGGAACTGCAGTTTTTGGCACTTGACTAAAACCTGATAAAGAGGTTAATGTTAACATATTAGCATGTTCTATAATCTGTTTGCACATTATATGGTCACAGGTCAGCACCAAACTTTATAAAGAAGATGGACTTTGAACCCCAAAACGTGACACTAAATGCAAAATGCCTTAAGCCTGCAATTTCTACGATGGCCAGCAGGGGGAATCCTGGCAGAAATTATTGACTCCTGTTTAATTTGTTGCTTCACATTTTAACTGGGTTTATTATTTAATATATGAACGTTACACTGACACCATAAACCCAGTTAGAGTTAAATATATCATATGTGACATCCTTGTAAATGGACTGACTCCTATACATAGCATTTTTCTACTCTACCTGAGCACTACAGCCACTCCTGTTGGAGTGTGCACTGTCTCTACACGAGTCCACTGAAAGCTACTCAAACATTTTAGTTTAAGTGATTAAAAAAACAGACTGAATCTAGTGGTGTTACAACTTGCACAAGGATGTTGCGTGATTTCCCCAAATTTCTCTCAGAAGAAAGAAACAACAGTCATGTGTTTCATTTACCAGGATGCATCCATGGAGCGCTGTTTAAAAAAAGATTTATTTTAACTTCTTTTTTTGCTTGAATCGGACTCGACATCCACTTTATCTTAGTTTTAAGGACTCAGAGGTGCTTGGACTTGAATTAGAGTCGTGACTATAGCATTAAAGGCTCATCACTTTTGAGGAGATATATTGCAGCAGAGAACGCTTCATAGAAAAGTGTATGCCAGTACAGCACTAATATGGAGACTTCTGCTACTTTCAAAGGTCACTACTGTCAGGATGGGTTGTACTTTGTCAACTCTGCAAATTCATGTTTCGAAGTGGAACTCAGAGCAAAAGAAGTAAGCAGATTTTTCACTTTTCCCTCTTCAAGTAGTGATCCCAGCCTGTCAGAAATATTCTTTCACTGCCATTTTCTTGGTGCGTAACAGGCACAAACCACGATGAACCTCCACAAATGCACGACCACATTAATGCTGAGGGAAGACGTTGGCTTCAGAACCACTCTTGACCTTTTTTTGACACGTCACATCCCCGTGTTGTGTTGCTGTACTGGACACCCAGTTGAAGACCTCACACACTGCAGATGGCTGTTTAGCAGAGCTCCATTTTCTAATCCAAGCTGCTCACGGGTCTCAGGGGCGAAGGGCTGAGCGAGTCGATTGGTCTCTAAGTGGAAGACAAATTGAAGGTTGTTGAGGCGAACGAGCCAAAAATGAAAGCTCTCTCTCTCCCTGAATTGCTTGTTCTAAAAATGTTGCGATGGCCGTCCTCAGCGGGGAGAGTTTGCAGCTACCAGAGCAGAAAAACAGCATTAACTGCCTTCTTAAATGTTCATCTGGAAGCTCTGACCATGTATGTGAGTAAGCACGCTTACATAAACAGGACTGTAAACCTAATGCAGCTATTTTTAAGCTACTAATTGAGTTTTAGGTAACAGCTGGATTTGACTTTAACCTTTTTCCACATGTAAAAGTGTATTTTAAATAACTGCAAGATATTTGCACAAAACGAGGATGGATTGTTTCTGTTTCCCTTCATGCACCATATTTACAGTATGACTAAAAGCTTTAAGAACTGTTCTTTTTCTGCACAGTTTCATCTATTGCTTAATTTTTCTGAACATTTTTGTTTCATATCTTATTTTGTGAATTATAAACACTACTGAGGTAGAGAGAAAAAGGCCATAACTGGCTTTAAATATTCTAACACTATTCTAAATCGGAGGCTTGCGTGAAGAAGGGCAGCCAGTGTAAATCAAACGTGGAGATCCATCCACTCTGCTGGAGGAACCAAAAGTACGTCCATGTCTTTGACTTAGAATTTGTGTGTGTTGTGAGTTTGTGGTCTGCATGAGAGATTTATAAGAATGAAAATCTAGAACACATTTTCACCATTAAAAATACATTATTATTGGCAGACACAGATTCTGTACACCATGTTTGTCGTCCTACAGATATCGATGCTATGTAACCTACTGAAACGTCTTTAAAAAGGCATCAGACCCAAATGGCTCCGAACATCAACCATGTTGTTAGAAGAGAAGGTGTACATAGTAATTACAGTTGATACCGTAAACTGAAACAGTGGAGTGGCTGTAGCTCAGGAGGTAGAGCTGGTCATCTAAGAACTGGAAGCTTGGTTTGATGTATCCTTGGGCAAGAACCTGAACCCCAAGTTGATGCATTCATCAGAGTGTGTATGTGCGTGAATGTTAGATTAAAAGCTCTTGAGCAGAGAAAAACACAAGCGCTGGTATGAATGTGTGTGTGAATGGGTGAATGAAGGTTGTTGCACAAAGCACTTTGAGTACACAAAGAGCAGAAATGCTCTACACAGGAGTCAGTCCATTTATGGTTCAGAATATTCGATCGTGCAGACTTTGGTTTTCAGATTGTCGATGCGCTGATGTCACCCCGACACGCACCATGTAAACATGCATATATCTAACAAACGTGACTCAGAGGCACTGCTGTGTCTTCTTAGAGAGCAATAAATTGCCAAGTATCAGGTTGCCATGACAATCCAGTCAATGAAGCCCGCTGACTTCCCTGTGAGGGGGGGGGGGGGGGGAGAACCAAAGAAAAAAACAAAAACAAAAGCAGGTGGCCTTGGACAAGAGACGTGAAGGGGTGGGGTGGGGGGTGAGATGAAAATTATAACAATCACAAAGCTCCAGTCCCACTGTTTTCCACACAGAGCCTGACGGATGCACAGACGCCCCGCTGGGCAGGAAGGAGAGGGGGGATAAAAAAAGACACAGGGAGCTGGAGGAGGCTCAGCTGACAAGCGCCTCTGACAAAGTGAACGTGTCACAGCCTTCCTGCTGTTGTGTTGAATTTCTCCTGCCGTTTGACAAAATGCATATGAGCTGCCGGAGCACTTGTTGAACTCATTTTCTCCTCCCAAAAAGCAACATTTGACATTTTCACACTGCTTACTGCTTAAAATGATTATGAACTTGTGCAAGAAGTTAATAAAATGCATGCTTATTAAAGCTGAGGAGGCTGTGGGTTTGGTTTGATATGATTGTCTACAAAATGTTATAGAAATATCTGCATTAAATTTATGCCTGTGACAGTTTTGGGCCCAATGTAAGCAATTAATGTTTGTCAATCTGCATTCTTACCCCTTTGAGATGATCACAAGGATGTTTTTAAATGTCCCCTATGATATCTTCAAAAGTGCTTAATAAGATAACATTGTCTTGACCTTAAGATAATCTCTTAAAATAATGATGCATGGTGTGGAAGGTCCTGGTCCTGAATGCCCCTGGAAATGTGCAGTTTTTACCTTCCCTGGTGATTTGAGACTTGTCTGCTATAACAAATCCTGCAGAATCTGGTAGTACACTGTTTTGCTCACTGGCAAGATTTTTTAAATTTTAATAGTCTAACATCCCTGTGCTGCAGAAACACCAATGGGGAGAGGGTGAATTATATATCAATAATAGACATGGAGATGGGTACAGCAGACTTTTCAGAAAAGAAAGTACTTTCCAAGTCCAGGGACCTGTGTGGCCTCTTCCCTCGTCTCGGTTAAATCGGATATCCATCAGAAAAGCTATGAGTGTAATCTGATTTCTTTTGTTACTCGGACACATAGAAAAGGCGCACGTGTCTTTCTTTCCATACTTATGTAGAAACAGCTGTGCGAGGCATAGCTGACCACTGCGCCGAGTATCTGTAACAATATAGAGCAACATGGGAGCAGTCTGAGTTAAAGAGAACATAAAAGCATTTAGTGCTCTGCTTTTTATACTCGTACTGTACACAGATAAGGTCTGTTCCCATGTGGACAGTTGAAAGCACGTTTTTAGAGCAGGTTTCAGCCAAAATGTGTTAAAACAGAACTCCATACTAAACAGCTGTGATGGTAGTTTTTCCCAGCCTTTGAGCCACTCACGCTCGGCCCATAGAAGCGTCGCTGTGATTATCACAGTGTTTTCCTTCCTTCAGTACAACCATCCATCCACTTAATTTTCCACTCATCACTAAGGTAACTGACCCTCAGTGTTTTGGTTAAGTATCTGAGTGTTTCTTAGTGTTTACCTTTTCTACTTGTCTTCGTGTGTCTCAGTGACACACCCGTGTCCATCTGCGACACATGTAATTTAATTCCTTTTTTTTTGTTTTCCAGCACTTCATTACTGCTCAGTCCTCAGTGAGCTTTAAAGGCTGCACGGTCGCACTCTCTCCTGCACTCCATGTTATCCATTGTTGATCTGCACACAGCTGTTGCCACAGACGTCGCACGCGCTTACATCATTGTCATGAGACACTCTCACAAACAAAATCACAGCTTAGTAACGCAGTACTGCAGTGTGCTTACGGGAAAGTAACAGTAATCGAATTACTTTTTTGCAGCAGTAATCCCTTACTTTACTTGTTACTTGAAAAAAGTAATCCAATTACAGTAACACATTAATATTTAACGCATTACTGCCCTTCTCTGCTCATTACTATCAAGCGGTGGTATTATTATTATTATTACTAATGATATTATTTTTTTATTATTACTGCTATTGTTACCATTTATTATTGTTATTACTATTATAATAAATATCATTATTGTGGTTTTTGTTGTTGTTGTCATCATTGTGATTTATTAATATCTCACTTATCCACATCAGGCACACAACCGCACAATGCATTCACATAAATGCAACTCACACAATTTTATGCATACATCTACTCATCCTCTCAAATTTCAAATTGCCAATATTTACAACAGGTTCTTTATTATTATTATTTATTATTATTATTCTTTATTATTCGCTGTGGAAAAGAAAGGAAGCTGAAAGAGGCTGTAGCAATATACTCACAGCACATCGGCATTTGATGAGCTGATTTAAAATCTCATCTCTCTCCATCTTCACAGAAGTAAGAAACTGACGTGCGCTCTAACGTGGACAAATGAAGAAACTGTGCTGCACCTTAATCTGTGGAGGTTTTCTGCAGACATTAACATCGGCGGGGAATCGTTTGATCAAATCTGATCTTGAGCTCTCTTCTAAGCTAAGAATAGCAGTGCCATCACATCAGGTGATGTAGTGACTGGACTGGACACTTCATAACAGGGCTTCACTGACCAGGGGATGACGCCACGGTGGCTGCATCCATCTTTTCTACAGTCTGTGCTAATTTTTCAAATGATTTCATCAGCTAATATGATTCAGCTATTTACATTATGCCATGTTTTATTTGATCAGTTAATAGCATCAGATGATCCAGAATGGCATTCTGCACCTTCAATGAATGAGAAATCAGATATGATTAAGATTTTTATAAACACATAATAGAGTTAAAAGAGCTAATTTTACATGTGCTACAGCCTGGCATTGCTTCCAGTGAAGGCATGATGATGGTAGGTCAATACTAAGAAACTGATGACACCCCACAGCTTGCTTATACACTTAACACTTCCTTTAGACTTTTTAACTTAATGCTCTCATGTGTTACCGAACATGCCAATAAAGGCGTTGTTGCAGCATCTAGCTGAGGGCTCTAGTTTCCACTACAGAAGATCGCTTTGCACAAACCAAGTAACATTTATAATTGGCAGGTCATTTCAAAAAGCTCCACAAATGTCAGAAAACTCAAATTATGCAGTTTGGACCACAATAAATGGGGAACAGACTGCATGTGTGTTTGTGTGTTCACATAGCATGCATCTTCAGTCCTGTCATTATGTGTTTGTGCGTTCACATCCATATGTCCCTGCCTCGTTCTCTCAGTGAGTCTCCACATGCTCCATCCATCAGCTGCTCTCCCATATGAAGGCAGGAGTAGGGTGGAGGGGGGGGGTGCTCTACAGTGGATGCGCTTGTGCCTGTTGCTAGGCGAGAGCCGGCACCGCGGCTGCCTCCGCAACCAATCGTGACAATAGAAGAAAGCTCCGCACCAATGAGGCGGTTCAGCGAGGTGGTGGGCCGATGCTCGGGTTCTTCTTCGTGGAGTTTTTTCCACTGATTTCTCAATGGGGTTGTATCGTGTCGGACATCAAAGCAAGTGTCTGGAGTTGTTTTCAGCCCCCCTGCGCTTTCTTTCAGCAGCAGTGGCATCAGGTTCTTGGTTGTGGGCCGTTAACGGCGACGCCTCCTCACAAGAAAGCTCTGCGGAGTCTTAAAATGATTATTAATTCTGTAAATTACTCTTACGCACTCGCATATTCCTGCTGACCAAATATGTTCTGTTTGATGCTGCTTTTCAAAAAGGTTCACCATCAATACTCGCTTTTATTTATTTTTTAAAAAAATCATAAAAACTATTTTATCATCTAAAATAAAAAAAATGTATGTATATTATTTATAAAATAAATAATCAGATAAATAAACACAGCTGGTGTAGGTAGTCAGTAATGGTGTAATTTGCAGACACTAAAAGTTCCTGAATTTCTTAAAATATGTTTGTGCATCATTTACATCATTAATGTGAAATGATGCCTGTAAGTCTGGTATTCTGCTGGTATCATGTTCAGAAAGTAAGTGCAGATTTGTTCAGCTACAAGCACTTTGGCATCATTAATATACCCCTAAACTAAGAAATAATAGTTTTGACATGTACTTGTTATAATACCGGTTAAAGACTGTTACAGCTGGACAAAGAGCACATGAAGCACTAACCAGTCAAATTGGGGGTGGGGGGTATCGATGCGCTGCACCTTTCATGTTAGTCAGTACTGCATATTAATGAGTTATAAACACATACACTTTTTTTGTCCTGTCTTAAACTGCAGTCACTTCCCATCAGTTCATGAGCCGGCACATTAAATGTCAGCGCATTGTTAAAAAATGTGCACATTACAGTTTCTAATTCCTAATTTTTTTAAAAACACATTTCTCCCTGGACTAGTGCTGTTTTCTAAGGAGCTTGGAAAGAAAAGCGTCTGGACTTCTTTAAGTTGCTTGAAGACGTTTCACCTCTCATCCGAGAAGCTTCTTCAGTTCTAAGGTCAAATGGTGGAGAGTCCCAGATATAAACCTAGTGAGAGTATCCCCCCACAGAGGGACAAAAGACCCCCTGATGATCCTCTAATCGCCTGAGCCAAGGTGTGAAAGCGGGTGTGGGTCACAATCAGCCAGGGTTTCGGGTGAGCTCATTGTGAAACTTGGCCAGGGGGTCCTTTGTCCCTCTTTGGGGGGAAACTCCAGACGCTTTTCTTTCCAAGCTCCTTAGACTACAATGACCTGGATGGCTGAGAACCTTCATAGACACTAGTGCTGTTTATTGATTTAGACTGTTTTGGTGTGAGATGGCAAATTTCAATCTTATTTTTTCTCCGTATTTTGACACCCACCTTGTGATTATGTATGACTCACTACTTTTAGCTACTCTCTAATTCACAGAAGGTCACCACAACTGGCAGCTTTACATTTTTGATTTGATAGATTTTTGCACTTGAGGCCCTCGTGTCTCCTCTGGGGATCAAACTAGGATCTTCCGCTTGTTAGGTGAACCTATAAAGCCAGTACACTGTGGAGCTACAACAGCAACAAAAGCTACACTGACAAGTCAGCTTAACCCAGTTACTTGCTTCAGTTAGAATAGCCAGTATATAAAAGATGGATGTATCTTCTAGTGCAGAAGTACGTTAGACCTGCAGTCTTTCTAATGGCCAATAGAGGGCGACTTATGTGCAAAAAGGCATCATGAAAATCTTTTAATAAGCACTTAAATCTCTCCCTTTGTTCTCTCTTGACACTTTCCTGATGAGTTTGTTTTCTTAATTGATAGTTTCATCTCTCTTTGAATGCAACATTGTGTTAGTTTTATTAGAGTCAAGAGGTACAATATCATCAATCAATCATTCATATCATCGAGTATCTAAGAGCGTGCAATGTCCATCATTTCCACCTTGTATCATCTAGGTCCACCCTGCTCTCGTGATACTTAGATGCTGATGGTTAAAACACTCAGACGTGGCGTTAAAATTTGGACCACATTCTTCTAGGCTGATGCATGAAACTAACGGCAGATTTTTGGAACACAGAAAGGTCGGTACCACTTAGGCTGTAGAAACATCTGGCGCATCTTAATTATAAGGCAACTGCGTCTCACAACAAAACAGCTTTGATTTAGACGTAGGCTACATCCACACGTACACGGGTATTTTTGAAAACGGGGATTTTCCGTTTTCATTTTACAAAATAATCCCGTCCACATGTAATTGCAGAAATGAAGGAAAGCGCTGCTAGGAACATGCCAAAGCAACAGGTGGCGATATATTCCTAACCTTGCAGAAATGTTGGCCAATCAGAAGTCTAGAAGCCTCGGTGGGAAATAGTAAACAAAGATGGGGCATAGAAGCAAAACTGAGTCGTATGTGTGGAGGGACAGTAACTGTGTGTGTATATGTAAGCATTTAAACACCGCAGAGAGTACAATTAACAGTAACAGTATTGTAGAAATTCATTTAGTATTTAGTATTTAGTATTTATTTATTTATTGTCATTGTCAAGAACAATGAAATTGCGTTTGGGGCTTCCATACAACCCAAAAAAAAAGAAGAAAATAATAAATACCCCTTAAAACCCAAGTGTACATATTTAACCCAGTGTGACTCCAATGCAATAAGACAATCCTTAGCAATAATGTTCGTAGAAATTCAGACAAAGACCTGAGAAACATGACAAAATACAACAATGCAACCCATTCAATATTATTGTACTGTGAGATATGATATCAGATATGATAGTTATCTATTTAAGAAAGAGGGGGGGGGGGGGCAGGAGGGGGAAGAGAATAAAGATATGATGCACCAATGCAGACCAGTTCATTGCTATTAAGAAGTTGGATATGGTTATTGTCCGTGAGAGGGGGGCAGAGAGTTCAGGAGCCTCACAGCCTGTGGATACAGGCTGTTGGCCAGTCTGGATGTTCTGGCCTGTATAGACCTGTACCTTCTCCCTGAGGGCAGCAGATGGAAAAGGTGGCGCGCAGGGTGATGTTGGTCCCGCAGGATACTGTGCACCCTCCTCAGACAGCGAGTGGGGAAGATATTACTGATCTCTGGCAGACTTGTTCCAATAATTCTGCCAGCTTCTTTCACCACCCGCTGGAGTGCTTGCTGATCGGCCTTGGTGCAGCTGGGGAACCACACTAGAAATCCATACGTCAGAACGCTGCTGATGGCACAGTTGTAGAAGTTCAACATCAGAGATCTGGGAATGTGTGCGCTCCGCAGTCTCCTCAGGTAGTAGAGGCGCTGTTGGGCCTTCCGTACAACTGAGGTGATATGGTTGCCCCAGGACAGGTCCTCAGTCACAGTTACCCCCAAGAATTTAAAACTGCTCACCCTCTCCACCGCCTCACTGCCAATGAAGAGAGGCAGATGGTTGTTATGACCCCTCTTCCGGAAATCTACAATGATCTCCTTGGTCTTTTTGGTGTTTAAGACCAAGTTATTGTCGTGGCACCATGACTCTAGTTGTTGCACCTCTGTCCTATAGTTTGTCTCATCATTGTTGGATATAAGTCCGAGCACTGTAGTGTCATCTGCAAACTTAACAATGAGATTGGACGCGCAGGAGGAAATACAGTCATGGGTGAAGAGAGTGTATAGCAGAGGGCTCAGAACACACCCCTGAGGGGCACCGGGGCACGGTTAGTGAGGAAGTCCACAATCCAGTTGCACAGAGAGGAGTTAAGTCCCAGTTGGTGGAGTTTGGGACGGAGTTTGTATGGCCGGATGGTATTAAAAGCCGAGCTGTAGTCTACAAAGAGGAGCCGTACATAGGTGTTCCTGTGTTCCAAGTGCTTCAGTAATGTGTGCAGCACTGTGGCGATCGCATCCTCGGTTGACCGGTTCTCCCTGTATGCAAACTGGTGCGAGTCCAGGGATGGTGGAAAAGCAGCTCTGATGTGTTTAAAGTTGTAGTAGATCATCTCTGTTGTATTGAAGTAACCCCAGACTGTGTGAAATAATACACAGTACCACCAAAAGTGCAAAAGTGTAGGAGCTCCGGGCCGCTGCGTCTGTGCACGCCGCCATCTTGGTTAACGCCGCCATCTGAAACAATAACGTGGCGCACACCTTTGACGCTGCGTTTTCTGCATTTTCTCCGTTTTTCTCGTCCACATGTAAACGCAAAAACTGAGTTTTCAAAAATATCCACCCTAGCAGGCGTTTTAAAAATCTCAGTTTTCAGTGACCGAAAACGCCGTTTACGTGTGGACGAAAGGTGCAAACGCATAGAAAAATCTGCGTTTTCAAAAATACCCGTGTACGTGTGGACGTAGCCGTAAACTGTCACTAATATTTGCCCCAGCAAATGTATATTTAGATTGCTGCTACATAAGAAGACTCCTTCAAACAGTGTAGATGTGAAGCTATCTGAACATGTGAACATGTCAAACGTGTTAACAGCTGTCACAGAGTCTAGTTTGGGAGAGTAAATATTTCAAATTAGCTCCAGCAGCAGGCAGGTTTCATGAATATTTGTGTTCTGGCGTGTGAGCATCCTCAAAGACAGGAGAACACATCCTGTAATTATTTTCAGCAGTCGTCTCTTGTTGTATTTTTCCATCACTGTTCATTTTCTCTGGAGTGAGTCTAACTGCCACCCTCGTTCCTTCAGCGGGAAGTGAGCGCCAGAGCTAAACTCGCTTTAAATATTTAACACATTATGTAAGGTTACGCAAGAACGAGGGAGACTGGGGAAACATGAGGGAGATCATGGGAAGCACTGAATATTTTAAGAATGCCCTCATGCTTCGCTGGCTCCAAGAAAGGGCTAAAAATTGTGGCAAAAGCACATTTACTCAACACTACTTGTACTTATTCTTCTAATAAAAAAAAACTTGCCGAGTATGTTTTCTTGGGGGTCTGTCTGGTCTGGATGACTCACTCTGAGCTCTTAAGTCAATGCATGGGTTAAAATGATATTGAAGTCATTAGAAAACAAAACTTTAATGAAAGAAGTGACGAGTAAAAAAAGTGAAACGTGGTTAAAATGTTACCCAGTAAAACAAAATACACAAAAATTGTGCTGAACATCACCACTGTTGATGACAGCAGGGTGTCAACATACAACTGAGCAGGTTTAGAGGACCAGTCCACATTTCCCAAGCCTGAAGGCTTCATGTCAGGTGAGTAGTGAGACTGGGAGTAACATGGACGTCCACTTTGTCACCCTCCATCATCGTCTGATGGAGAACATTTAGCAGAAAGGACCTGAAATGTGCTGCCACAGAGGGCACTGAAAAACATCACCGCCTGCCCCATGCAGGTGACATGGCGCTCCGTGCTTTGTTGACTTCTGAAGCTACTTTCAGCTGCTCCCTTTTCACAGTGAGGCACCACAGTGGGCAGCTCAGCATGTTTGATTTGGCAGACTTTTACAGTGGATGCCCTTCCTGGCATAACCCCAAATGGAATTTGTGTTTGCAGCTGGAAGTGAGTCAGTGAAGCCTGCCAAGCAAATGTGTAAACCACGACGCTGTGGAGGCGCACACTTTCTGGACTTCTGAAAGTGAAAATAAAGGTGCGGGATCACAGTTTAAGCACACAGGAAGAGACTGAGCGTGCATTTTAGAGGCCCAACCAAAAAGGCCACTCCTGGAACATTTTGATCACACTGTCATGGACGTTAAAACAGGGGCACTGTTGTGCAGTACTAATGATAATCTATTTAGTACGACTGACAACACAATAGAGGATAAATGTGTAATCAGGACTAATTACTCATTGCACATTAACCACTGAAAGAAAAATCGTGTATTAAGTCCCTGCAGCAAGAATAATGATTTAAGATGCTCGTCACTTTACTTTCGGTATAGAGAGCAGCTCTGTGCCAGTGATTGACTGCGATGTGCATTAGTGCAAACTGAACATATGATTGTTAGAGCCCAAATGCGACGGCTATCATTTGAGGAGGTGTTGGCCGCTGTTATAGTGACTGGCAGGCAGAATAAAGGGATTATAAAGAAATATAGAGTATTAAAGAGTTAATGACGGCTTGGCTCATTTATATTGAAAGTGATTCAAAGATTACCTGAAGGAGTCGTTCTTAAAATGGTATATGGAAATGAAAGCTTTAATTTCATAAAGTGCCGTTTAGCTGTAATGAAAAAGTGTGTGTTAATGTGAGAGATGAAGAGCTGCTGGTCCAGAATGAGACTGCTGCCATCTGAGAAAGTGACACCGACTTATTACAGAGTGACTGACAGCACAAGATAAAAGCTCGCTGTGCCACTTTATAAAGGGAAATACTTAACAGACCAAGGATTTAATCTATGGCTTGTAAAATAAGGGCACTTTACAGAGTAAATCATGTCATTTATAGAGATTAACTGATTTTAAGAAGTGTGTGCACAAAGCTGCAGTAATTAAATCAGAGCCTTTTTAAACGCAATCATCTTGCTTGCTGGTGTTTGTTTGCAGCATAGTTTTCATAATTTGTGTAATTTATTTTCTATTTTATTCCTAAAAGCAATAATGTTGAAATGTATAGTTTAGTCTCACTAAAACAAAAATCCAGTAAATATCACAGATACCCAAAATATTCAGGCTCACTTTTGTTTTTTCCCCCTCAGTCGTTTCTGTTTGGGAGCAGGGCTGTGATCATGGAGCTCCCAGCCTTGTTTTCTTCTAGTACCATAAACAACAATCGCAGGAAGGCTTGGGGAGCTGCTGGTATGACTATAAACCCTCTGCCTTACATCAGTGGTCTTAATTTAAACTTTTTTTTCAGAGATGGATATTTTAAAAGAAAAAGACCACAAGTAAACAATGCAGTGCAGTAAATGCACCATATTCAAGTCTGAGCATGTCAACAGAGCAGCTACATCACAAGTACAGCAGTGATGGTGGAGGGACGTTTAAAGCCTGCATTCACGTTCAGTCTGTGAGCTGAACAGAGAGTGAGCGCGACAGAATCACACATTTTCACACACACACACGTCAGGTGTTGCTATTCTCACGGGGACCTCCCATTGACACGATACTTTCTCTAGCCGCTTACTGTAACTCTAACCATCAACACGGTTCCGGGTTATTTTGACCCAGCATTTTCAGTTTCTTGTGTTTTGGTATTATTCGATACGATTTATGTTCTGATTGTCTAGTTGTGCTGTTTTGATTATTATTATTATTATTATTATTATTATTATTTTAGGTTTCAGTTTAATTCTAGTTATGAGTTTAGTTCTTAGGTTTTGTTCTTGTGCCCTTGTGTTTCATGTAGGTTTAGTTCAGTGTCAAGTCTGTGCCTGTTGTGTGCTTCCTGTTTTACTTTGAAAGTCTGTGTCTCATGCCAGTGTTTCTAGTTTTGTTTCCCTTGTCTCCTAAGGTGTAATTTCTCCCAGCTGTGTTTCCCTCCTGTCTCCAATTCCCTGATTACTCCACTGTTTAGTTAAGCCCCACACTATGCTGTGTGTTTGATGTTTCTGTTTGTTTCCCAGTGTGAGTTTCTCAGTTTCTAGCTTCCTGTCGCCAGTTTAGTTTCTAGTTTTGTGTTTGGAGGTTTTGGTTTGTTTTTGTAAAGTCTATTTTCTGTGGAGAGTTTTTTCCAGCAACAAAGCTGTGCTTTAAGTTTAACCTCCAGTCTGTGAGTCCTGCGTCTGGGTCCAATCCTGCCTGCCACACAGCCAAATCATGACAGCCTAACCCTAACCCTAACCCTTGCCCTAAACCTAATCTAATTGTAACCCTGACACTATAACCACATTTTGAGTCTCAGACATACCTTCAAACTTGTGGGGACGGGCAATTTGTCCCCATATGGAGCTGTTGGTCCTCACAAGTATAGTGACATTTAAGTTTTGGTCCCCACAAGGATATATAAACATGGTAGACACAGACACACACACACACGTGCTAAATTAAATGAAAATTGAATCTTACAAGTACTTGCTGCCATTTGGAGTTACCACTTCATTAAGAAAGACCTTTTGTGTCCAGTAAACTATTCCCGGTGAGCCAGATTCTGTTTGTCTGATTGGCTGTCATATTTCAGTATAGCTTTTGTCATAATACACAATGTAACTCCTCCATATTCATCCAAAAAGCAACACCAGTGAAATATATCAAGTTGTCATTTCCTAAACATTACATGACATCCTGCTCTCTCCCCCCTGAGCCTAAAACACGATCACCATCACACGACTGTGTGGCGACAAACATCGTAGCAGATTGTCCCCGACAGCCACAGAGGCGAGTGCCGGCAGATTTGGTGCATTTGGTCCCAAGGTCCCCTGAATGTGGGCATCTACCAGTCAAGAGGATCTGACTGATCTTCCACAAAGCTTCGCCTCCATCTAGCTCCATGTCTCTCTCTCTCTCTCTGATCCTCCCCCACACGCCTAGCTTTGAAACGCTGAGCGATTGAGGCTGGGTAAGGACCTTCTCACAGTCAGCGAGCTAAATGACACAAACTCTTTGAAACCAGCGCTCGCACAGTTCACCACACAGGCTTCAAAGAACAGTCGCATCAGATGGAAAGAAACAAAAGGATCCACGTGAGCGACAGGGAGGGACAAACTCACAGCTTCTTGATATGAGAGCGTGTCCTCACACTCTGACCTGTGGTTAGGCAGCAGTGCAGGTGATGGAAAACAAAGAAAGCTTTTGATTCTTGGTACATTTTTAACCCTGTACAGAAAAACGGGGAGAAAACATTGTAAAAGAAAATGATATCACTCTAGAATCTTTGATAGAAATCTATATAGGACACATCTCTGATGTTCTAAGCTCACACAGACTTATTTTGTCTCCTTATCTGGAAGCAGCTGAGTTGTCCTTGTGTCTCATCGTGGAGCCGAAACACTCAGAGCCACCAGCAGACAGAAGAACTCCTAAAAGCTCCACTGAAACAAACCTTTATTCGAGCCTCCTCATAAGATGCCACTTACTACATGGAGGGTGATCATAAAACATCTGTATACTGTTGTCCCCAGCTGATGTTAATGAGCGTTCCAGCTGTGTGGCAGTGGGCATACGTCACATCATAGTAAAGATGAAGGTAAGTGACTGTTTTCTTTTATTAGTATGAAATATATTTAAGGTGGGAGCAGCCACATACATAGATAGTGTCTGGACTCAGCCTTACATGAAGCAGACACACTGCAAAACTCTGTGAAATGTACTTGTGATTCCATATGTGCAGTTTTTATGCCCTGGTGGTGTTTGAAATCAATGTAGAGGTTCTCTTCCTGTTGGATAAGGGTTTATTTTCTGCAGGCATTTCCAAAACATGTGCTGAGTGACGAGACTTGCACAGTGTGGACAGACCACACAGCTACAGGAGCTGCTCTGCCATGGAGACCCACACCGTGAGCACACTGCAGTTATTGAGTCAGCACCCGGGTCTCTAACTTCATGTTGTCTGTCACTTTGACTGAGTTGTTTTGGTTCATAAACATATCCAGTTCGTAATGATACCACTTACACATGATTGACTGTGGGACATCTACAAAGGGAAGGGATTTAACAAATTGACTTGCTGCAGCGGTGTCATCCAATTACAGTACCACACTCAAATTCAGCGAGCTCGTTAGAGTGACTCATTCCTTCACAAATGTTTGTAATGGCAGACTGCATGGCTAGGTGCTTGATTTTTTTTTAGTGGTTAAAATAAGTCTTCCTGTAGTTTCTTTAGCAGTTTTAGAAAGCATCGATTTAACCCGAAAGTAAATTCTTAATTAATATTTAATATTTGCATCAATCTTTCAAATGTTTTAAAAATGCCAAGACCTTTCTAACAATGCAATTTGAAGTCTGTAACTATAGTGACCAGTTTGCTCAGAGCTGATAAGCAACGCTTGCTAGATAGCAGAGAAATGGAGAAATGCATAAAACTGGGTCTTGAACAAATACTGTAAGTGTTTCAAAGCACAGAGTCTGTGGTGCAGAGAGTGTTTCAGACTTTGAACAACGGCCTGACTTACAATAGAATCGCTTGTTGTGAATGCTGATAAAGACCTTCTTATATCCTTGGAAAGAAGGCACAACTCCCATTATGGCTTTATAAACCTGGGACTCTCCACAATTTGGTCTTAGAACTGAAGGAGCTCCTTGGGTGAGAGGTGGAACTTCTTCAAGAAACTTAAAGAAGTCCAGCTGGTTTCTAAACTCCTTATATCTCCATAACCTGGGTGACTGAGAACCTACACAAACACCTTTTTATATTACTTTTTATATTATTGTGCAAATTAAGCCTTGAACAAAGCAGACAGCAATAATCTAACACATTGGTGAGGTTTTCTCTAGTTTTGATGATTGTTTAGCTGGTCCAGGAGTCTTAGAGCATTATGAGCTTAACTCTGAAATCTAAGTTAAGCTGTAGGAAACCTGAACAAAGTGACACAAGGAACCGTGATAGAGTTAATATTTGAAATATAACATGAATTTTGTGCTTTTTAAACTTTTGATGTTTCTTGTTTCGTCAGATTTTACCTCTCAAATTTGTTCTTATTGTACTGACACACCTTCTACTTTCAGCTCATAACGATGTCACATCGACACTTGCAGACAGAAGTCCTCAGAATGTCAGCTTTTTACCTCTGTAATTATTGCATGAGTGACTCTTTTCCCTGACAGACATGATGAACCAGATTTTGAGAGAAAATAGCAGCAGAGACAAAAGCTGAATTTTTTCTTCATTGTTCCCTGTTCATGCAGTTTTCAGCCTCTGAAGCTTTGCAGCCAATGGTTAGTGCCACAGGAAATCTCTCTCTGTGTGTGTGTGTGTGTGTGTGTGTGTGTGTGTGTGGGGGGGGGGGGGGTTCTGGTTCGCTCCACACAGTAAAGGTCAGAGCTTCTGCTTCTGAGCATTTTAATATTTCTGACAGACAGAGAGACAGACTTGGCTTTGCGAGTGTTTTCAATAAAAACTGAAATAGAAATGTCAGGATGCATCCGACTGTTGAGAGGCTGTTATTCCAGGGGAACAAAGAACTAATGTGTGTGTGGGCGGTTTAGTGTCCTAGGGTTGAGATAATTTCTGAAATAGTGGCATATTGTGGCCTTTAAAGTAATTTCGATATCATTTAGACACCATGTACTGCTGGGATCACGCCAGCAGCAACTCCCATTATTACGATGAGTAAACAGCAGTCTTTATCGGTGGAGCTCATATTCATCATTAAGAGGTGACTCACTAAGGATTACTTGCCCTCAGCTCACCATTCAGGACTCATAAAGTAATGGTTTGTGTCTAAAATCCTTTTGATTTTATTCTTATTAACTAAAGAAAGCAAAAAAACAGCGGACTGTAAAGCTGAAAGTTCAAATAGTGACCACACAAAAACAATAAAGAACAAATGTAGGTCACTTCAAACTATCACAGGATCCACAGCTACAGTTACTGCAATCCTCTCCTATGAGTAACACGTGTGTTTCAATCCCAGGACAGTCACATTTACAGCTTCACTACAGTCAACAACAACGCCCAGCCTAGCTTCTGATGACCCTGCTGTTCACTCCAAAATTAGAAATCTTTGATTTTTAAAAATTTTGTTGGTATTTAAATGAAGGAAACTACCCAGGAAACCTCCGTGGCCCCTGAACTGTTGTTTAGGCGTTTTCTGGTATTTCATGTATTATGGATAATCTTGTATTTTGGTTCTATATTGTGTATTATTTAGTCTTCTAGTGTTATATGAGGTTATTCTGATTCTGTTGCTGTGCTTCTCTGTTTCCCCGTCTTGCCTTTGTGTTTATCTTCTGTCTTTGTGTTAAGCTTCTATGTCTTAGTTCAGGTCTGTGTTACTCGTTTCCTGTTTTACTTTGATAGTCTATCATCCCGTGTGCACTGTGTTCACTTCTGCCGCTTCTGTCTCAGTAGCCTGTTATTAGTTTCAGCATAGTTCCTGCTATTGCCTGTTCCCGTGTGTGTGTGTGTGTGTGTGTGTGTCCTTCCCTGAGTCGCTGCTCCTACGGTTGTTATGTTTGCAAGCCCTCAGCAGTGAAGTTGTTTTGAGTTTTATGCTTTGTCTTCCAAGTCGTGCACTTTGGGTCCGATTCCTGCCACACGGCTGAGAACGGACACAAACTCATCAGGATGTGCAGAATAATCTTTACAAAAGATGAAACAGTCACTGCATCATCAGCAAACATCAGAACAGTTGGTGTTTCTCAACATACAAGTTATTGTCACAGTACTGTGTCTTTGACCCAGTGTTTTTGTGTGGGCTTTATTTCTATTATTTGATTATTGTAATTCATGGGTTTTGGTTCTGCTTGTGTTATATTTTTAGTTTTAGTTAGATTTTGGTTTCTGTTATTTTGCCTTTCTCACGCCTTGTCACTTGTGTCTCCATGTTCCCTCTGTCTTTCCAGTCAGTCGTGTCTCAGTCTCAGTGTCAAGCGTCTCTGTGTTATACTTCCCGTTTTACTTTGACAGTCAATGTTAATTCCTTTGTCAGTGTATTCTGCTTTGCTTCCTTTGTCTCATTAGGTCTGATTAGTCCCAGCTGTGTTACCACCTGTTCCCCATCCTCTCGTTGTCCTGCCTGTGTATTTGAGTCCTGTGTTTCTCTCGTACCCTTCCCCTGCTGTGGTTTCTCCCTTTGTGTCCCTGCAGAAATGCTAGTTCACAGTTACTTGCTTACTTAGCTCATGTTTCGTAGTTTCTAGTGTCCAGTTTAGCTTCTAGTTTTCATGATTGAGGTTTTGGTTTGTTTGTTGTGAGGTTTATTTCTTATGAAAAAGTTTTTCCCAGCAATAAAGTCCTGCAGTTGGGTCCTGCATCCTGCCTGCCACAGCACACATTGACAGTTATACACAGTATCTCCACTAATACTGAATATTCACACCAAAACAATCTGGATAAGAATCACTACGGGGCAGAAGAATAACATGCATATTAAGTCTTTCTCAAACTCTTGTCATGAACTTTGCGATAACTCTGGCACTGGCGACTCTCAGCTGCCACTTCATTACCTCCCCTCTGTACAGCTCTCTGCATGCAGCCTTAGCTTAATGGTCTCTAACCACTTTTGCTTGTTTCAGGCCGTCCTTACCACCATCACTTTCCGTATCTGCCCTGTTTGTAAATTTCTTACTTTTTATACAGTGTCTGCAGAAAGATTGTCGCGTTTGGGAATCTGTCTTTGTTCAGTGCATAAAGCCCCTGAATATTAATGCAGCAAAGTCCTTCATTTCACCAGCAAAAGCAGACAAACAGAGAATGAAAACATCCATGCTATGCATAAACAGCTCAGTAATTACTTGTGAATTTGGCAGTTGCGAATCAATTAATGTGAAGTTGCTCTGAAGTGCACTTAGTTTTAGTAGAATCCAGAGAGGGTACTTCCACATGCATGCATGATAAATTTTGGCCGTGCTGATACGCTGGTATCCGGGTCTGTTTTTTCTCTCCTTCAGGATTGTGTGATCCTCTCAGATTTCTTTCACCTGCTGGTAATTGCTTCATTCTGCGATTAGCCCTAACCTACGCCCCGTTTCCTAATTAAACTTCTTGAACGACTTCTCCTTTTGTCAGATCTTACTTTTGGTTTCTGCGTTTTTAAGCCATTTTCTGTTTTTGTCATCATTTGTTTACTTTGTGACCTTCCTCTGTCTCCTGTGTGCTCTCATCACCCTTCATGACTAAAATAATCCTTATTTAGCTTATACTGGACCCTTAGATCATTATTCACCCCAGACAAATTGTCTTTGCTCTCTTCCTCCTGTCTGTCTGCTGTGATGGTGTGTGTCAGACTGGGAGGGTATGGAGTCAAACCTTGAACTGCGCCTTGTTTCCAATCAGTTTTTGCCATATTTCACAACTCGTATGATGTCAGCAGGAAAGACGGTGCTGATTACCAAGACCGGGGAAAAGAATGCGAACCTGCACCTACCTACATGAAAAAAGTCTTTGTGACGTTTACACAACTTTCTGCTGGGAAACTGGAAGCTGTCCTATCTCAGGTGTCCCACATTATCTCACATTGTTCAAGGGTTGTACTCTGTCCATTATTCCTGATCTGAACCAACACCCTGAATAGTCCATATCAGGTCATGAGCAGGCTGTTGTTGTGTCATAGGCCAACTTCCGTCTGATTGGCTGTCAATCGGGATCAAAACGGCAGGTGGGGTCTTCACAGCTGACAGCTGGAGCTGTGGCCTGACATCACAAAGGAACACGTTCTCTTTCTGCCATGCTATCAAACCAATCAGACCTGGCATAAAATAATCTGATCATCTAGTAATATAAGTACATAAATTAATATCCTTCTCCACCTTCAAAACAATCACCATCACCAAAACTTCGTCCATGTAAAATGTGTTTATTTTGACCTTTTTTAGAGAACTTTCAGGTTCAGGTTTATACATTCTGAAGCCAGTCTCATGCAGTTCCTATTTCTGTACACCTTATCTAGCCTTGCTGTGGCCTTAGCAAAGGCACGCGGAAGGTGAGAAATGGCATCTGAACAGGTGTAAATCACAGCAGCGATATTAAGCCTTTGATTTACAGCCCTCGCTCCCTCTGAAGGAGGAAGAGATAAAGACATCAATCATTACCTGTGGGCAAGGGTTTGGTTTCTTTATACTTCTTTCAGGTACCTCATCAATATTTTTCTTTTCTGCGTGATAAGGTGGGTGGAATTATTGCTTAGCGGGAGTGCCGTGACCCCACAGACACTATGTAGGTGGGCCTGGTGTTATCTGAATGAACTCGGTCAGCTCGAACGACACACAGCGTGCTCAAGCTGTGAGCCTTGACATAGCTTCACATTGTGTGCTCAGCTAAGAATTTTATAAATGTGTAGCTATTTATTCAAAAGCCTTTTTTAATCCTGCCATTTGGAGTCAAAGAGGGAATCTTGAACTTGCTTTTTTGTGTGACCAAACTCCGAAAATATTTCATCTAAAACTACAACAAAGACAGAAATCAGAACATTTAGGATTCTGGAATCACAGATTGTGTAAATGATTTAAATGTGAAATCATTTAGACAGTGAATTTTCTCTTTATTGATTGATTACTCTACTAATTTATCAATAAAATGCCTGTGAGCTGGATGAAATAGGTCGATTTTAGGGTTAAGTGTGCACGAACAGAAAAAGCGGGACTCTTGTTAGAGAGCGATGTGCCAGATTTTTGAAAGGTTATTTTTGGCAAATTATGCAAACTTTCCTTTGGATTTTTATTTTTTTTTTGTACGTCTGTAGGCACAGTTTTTATGTCCAGGTGTAATCATTGACCTTTCATTTATTTGTATGCTCTAAAATAACTGAACGTGACAGCCCCCAGGTGTTTCAGGAAGGCTACTGAGTGCTGAGATCTGCTTTAGAAGGACTGAACTGAATGATGAATTGCACTGGACTGTAACATGCACGCGTCTTCAGCATAAGTTGCCATAGTGATCTAGGTTAAAAAAAACAGAAAAGCTGCATTAGTGACACTGAAAATTGCTTTGGGCTGCATTCAACCTCAACAAAACCAGCTGTTACGTCCCCGTAGCAGCTTTTTAGAACACACGTCCGTGCTGGTTTACATTTCCTGAAAGGCGCACCATAACGTTGCTCCTTGTTTTCAGATTGAATGTGCCTCGCATTGTGAGGTGCAACAAAGGGACCATAAAACCCTTTATAGAGTTTGTATGATGAGCGTGTTCACTCTGTTTACAAATCCAGAGTTGTGCTTTCGTTGTGAGAAACGGTGAAATGAAAGATCTGACTTCTATTCTTTCTTTCTAAAGGCCAAAACAAAGCATTCAGAATGTTTCACGCAGTCAACAGCTTACATGGTTCACCTGGTCAGTTTTGCCCTCCAGGCCACAAAAGCTGCTTTCACTGCAATCGTTGCTCTAGCTTCTTTTCCTCTTACTCACCCGTTGGGTCATAAAATATCAGTTAACGGGGTTTCAGCACCTAAACTGACATCTTGAAATGAAAACTCGTTTCATGAGTAATATTTTGTCTTTTTATAGACTTTTATTATATTCGACTTCCTGCCTGTGCTGTAGTAAACAGTCTGTTTCATAACAGACTTCAGAGGATGGTGCATCCATCACTGATCAAACCCAAATTTCACACTTCCTTAAAATAATTCTGTTCTCGTCTTACTGTCTAACACTTGGGAAGCTGCACATGCAGTGAGAGCCTTTGCTCAGATTTGCCTGCAATGGGAAAAGGTGATAGAGGCAAGAGGCGAACAGAAGAACTTGTGAAGAACACATGAGTTTCTCTTTGGCAACCTTTTGATACTGATGTCCAACACAAGTGATTATATATAACGATATAAATAATCCTAGAAATAAAAAACTGACCATCAGATTTTAGTGTTTTGTGCAGATGTTGCTCCAGTGCTTTTCTCAGTGTTGCATGCTGAGTTCTCGGTCTGACCCTTGCAGATGCTTTTTGCTATGGAGAGTAGCAACAGTCTGCATTTTTCCATTTCTTATTCTTATTCGCTGCTTTGGATCATTTGTGTATTTAAACATGTGTGGCCTTTTTTACCTTTGTGCATCCCTCTAATGCTTCCTGTAAGGTCCTGTGACAGTTGTTGTGATCAACATGTGGCTTAAGGACAGCAGTCGTTAACCTGACTTAATATGGATTTATTTATAGGCAGGTACACCTCTACAAAGCTTTTAGTGGATATTTTAGCACAGGGGTATCAAACATAAGGACCAGGGACCACAGTTGCCCAGGTGAAGATTCCAATCCAGCCCAAAGGACAGCTTTGGAACATGTGAAGGAGGAGACCTCACCTGTGGCCTTTCATACTACAATAAAGTAATAAACAATTCAATGACAGAGATGGTCCTGCTTTTTTCACTATGTGCTATGGAAATATTAATTTTATAAATCAATAATAAAAATAGAAAATCTTCTGTGAATTAACAAAAATGCTCCAATTACAGGATCGTCTGGCCAATCAGCAATCAGAATTTTCTGTAATTTTACACATTTATTTTTCAGTTTAGGCCCAATGAGTCACTGCTTTTACCTTTACTACAACAGGGTTTCTTTGTAATATAGACATGTTGTTGAACTCAGTCTTCTTTTTCTTATACTGACATGTGTCAGAAAAGAAATGTGTAGTTAAACAGAAATGGTACTTTAATCATCTGAGCTGTACATGGCCCACGATGTAAAATGAGTTGCCTGCCTTAGCACACACCATTTATATATTTTCTGGACTGTGATTTCCTGTTGTGTTCAATAAACATATGAAATCTAAAAAGACTAAAATAGTGCATTACTAATAGTCAGATCGGATTTGTTTACAATTAAGATCAACATGTTATCGCTGTAGAAATCCTGAAATCATTTTGAGGGCTTGAGAAGTTCTAGTGAACGCATGTTTGTGATGCATATAAAGTCTTCAGACTAAACTGATTGTATCACAGAGATACCTGATGTAATTTCCAACCTATGAAACCTAAAGACGTAGAATCAGTGTTACTTTCTAAGCTTGCTTGAGGATAGCTTGAGATAAGTTTAGAATCACTAGATACTCTGTCAGTCGAACAATGAAATATGGCTTAACTGACCTTTTTTTTTTTTTATCACATTCACAAATGTACTTTCACTTTTTAATTTCTTCTTCTACAATAGTCCTAACGCTGCATTAAATTATTTGTTCAAATGCTACGATGTAACAATAACGTATCAGCCTCATTGGCAGGTGTGACTCTGATGTGTCTGGAGTGCATTTGAAAAAAATTGCATTGCACAGAATCCTCAAGTCAATTTAGTACATTTTATTACTATTCCACCATTTATACAAGTACATATAATTTTGAATGCATCAATTTCCATATCATCTTTTTGTTTGTTTGTCTGAACGTGTGGTGTGGAAGTAGCAGTGATGAAACATGGGATGAAAATATCAACTGTAGTTGCCATGGATGCAGACTGAAAAATTATTATTTTTTCCACTTGACCAAAAAGACAGGACTACAGGTTCACCCAACCACGGACATGCAAGTTACTGAGTCAAGAGAGGAAGAAAAAACTGAGCCAAGTGACAAGCGGCGCTCCTCGAGTGTTTGTTTCTGCTACGGTTTGACGAGTGCTGGGAGGAAAACGCTGAACGTCACATGGATGGAACTGAAAAGTGGCAGATGGATGGCTGAGATGACTAAATATATATATACATATACTTACATACATGCAAAGGTGGAAAGACGAATGTTGGTTTGAATAAGCCAAGCACAATTTTGGGTTGCTGGTACCTTACTTGACTGTTTTGTGCAAAAGCATTTAGCTCAATAAAGTCGTACTACTTCGTCCACTGTGTTCATCATGAAGTACAATCTAAAATCTGAGCTTTCTTGTCCTTCACGTTCTTCCTTCCATCTGTCCTGCTGGTTTTCTTTCACTGTCATTTCTTCCTTTTTCACCTCATATGATAATCATCAAAATGTTTCTACTGTAGTATCAATGATAAAAATCCCTCCTTTGTCTTACCTGGGCCGGTGTATTCTATTTTCACTAGTTTGCACTGAGAGTGCTGCATAACTGCACTGTGCTAAAGACACAAGCAGCATGACGCACATGCACACAGGTTTAGTACAAGACAGAGATTTGGGTTACACTTAACCAGTGCATTTAAAAGTGATGCTATGGGGTCTTTAAACGTCCACATGTGGCAAGTTAGAACTGTCTCAGTATCACCGTAAACCTGCACATGTGTGAATCTGAATGGGCTGGTTTTTGCTGGTTGCTGAGAGTTTAAGGATGCTCAGCTCTGTAAAACGCTGTAATGTCACCTTAACTTTTTTAACCAGGTAATTCATTAGTAGCGGAGGATGGGTGGAGTTAACACCATGCCGAACAACCGCCACGTCCTACTCGCACAAGTGATGAACACGACTGAAAAACCAAGAATGGAGTCAATACCACAACTGCTGCTTTCTAAGCATCCATCTCTGTGCAAGATTACTCCCACTAAAAACCCTTAAAGGTCTCCATACATGCAATTTGAGCCACACTGTGCAATGTGGTTCTAATACACTTGGGTAAGACGTCATATTTGATGCATACTGTTGTTGGCATACCCACTGGATCACGTGCCATTTATGTCTCTTCTACTTTCTTCTATGCTACATCGTCCTCCCCTCGTCCATCGCAACTCAACCTAAGTCTCTCCTTTGCTGGAATCCTAAAGTTTTGCTGTGGAAGTTTAGTCCCAAGCTATTTTTGTTTGCAGGACTCCACTGCCATGACCAAAGATATCATGATCCTTTCAAAGTCTCACACTGTTTACGGTTTTACACCAAAGTGTTTTGGCTTTTAAAAAAAGTTCCTCAAGCGGTGGAAGCTGGGTGTTTTCAAAAGTGTGCTTGGTGTTTACAGTAAAAATAAATTTGGGTGGAGACATCTATCAATATTGCTAGTTTTTAATGTATCAAAGGTGTACTTTAGTACTTTTCCTTCCACCACTGCACAGATGTACATACATGTAACCTATATTTCCAAACAGTAAAGGAAAATGCACGAATGGCGATAATGACTAAATCAGAGGCTCCCTTCCATGTGCAAGGCCTTTCCTTCCAGCCTTAGAAACATGGACCATATTACACTGAATTGGTTGCTGATGGCTCTGATCGTTTGCTGAAATCCTGCCTCCTGCCCGTTCTTCAGTGGTATCAGACTGTTAGTGGTGGAAAGCTACACTGATTCAAAACCCAGTAAATCAGACCTGGGTCAAACAGCATTGTGAGCGCTCTCGCTTAAGGCCTTTTCACTGCTTTGATACCAAAAGGGTGAGGTTTGCTCAACAGGGCAGACTGCTTTAGTGCTGTAAGGTTTGCTCTGGTAGGGCCATTAAACTTGAATATGAAACGGCTCTACTAGTTGGATAGTGTCTTTTTTAACTGTTGAAATTTCCGTGTCAGGAGATTGTATGTGAGCATGTAACAATTTTATTTCAAAGTAAAAGAATCCACTGTTGACTTTTTCAGAAACATATTGTGCTGCTAATACTTGAATCGAAAGTGTGTCTTGCAGTCAGTTTTACACCCTTTTACTTTCGCTAAGGAAATGATTTGTCTTCCAGACAATCACAGGATGTTTGAGTGCCAGTCTTGTCTATTTAGGTTACAAAGGCACTAACTGAGCTCTACCCATGAAGGAGCAAACATCACCTTCTTGGTATTTTAAGCAAGTTCAAACAACCTCTAAGATGTGACCGTACTGTCTACTTCACCCAGGTCAGCAAAAGATATGTCTTTTCAAACAAACAAAAAAAACGTATACGATAATTTTTACTCTAATTTGTCTTCAGATTTTGCTCGAGGACGAGAGGCTTGCATTGAACTTTCTAAGAACATTTTAGAGATCTTTTCAGCGAGGCTTTGCAGATTATCTAAGCAATACAAATGTTAAAAAACCCACTTAGTTTACTAACAATATAGCTAAGGGTTTCAGTACAAAATGTAGAAGTTTATCTGAAAAATCCTACAACTGTTTAATGTCTAATGTTGTTTTTTTCTCTGCAAAGCCCACCTTTACCAACCTTGTGAAATGCCTTAGAAAGCCTGAAAATTCCCAGTCCTCACAATGAATCTCCAAGTAAAAGCTCTTCAAAGAAAGTGGGATCTTTTTAGAGAGAAAAATAGGAAGCAACACAACCCGACAATACCACACACAATCACGCACGACCACAACCACGACTCCACAGCACTGAAAAGCTGGAGGTACCAGGCCAGAGCCAAAATCACAATATTCTGACGAGGAGGATGAGAGGAAGAGGGAGAGCCGAAGAGGGGACAGATTCGACTTGAGTCCAGCTGGTAAGGTGTTTTCTTAACCGCTCCCCTTCCCTCCATCAGAACCCCAAAATTTAGACGTCCACAGATCGAATGCAGGAGCCTTCTGTGGGCTGACGTGGGAATCAGGCCAAACTTTGTGGGACTGTATGAGCGAGAGGAATGGCGGATAAATGGCGAGGCGTATGGCCGACATACACTCGTATCAAAGTTCAAATACTACGGCAGAAAAAAAATAGAATAAAACATAACAATAATAATAGCAATAATCATCTGCAGCGGTGGGAAACTTCTCCAGGTGGTTGCTTCAGTCCTCCTCGATCAACAAATCTTCATCATTACAATTATTATTATTATTGTTATTATCATAATATGGGTGGACTAGTAAATTTCTTTCTTTCTTTTTTAATCTTCATCGTTGTTGAGTTAGGTAATTTATTTCTTCATTTCCGAAAAGTGGCTGTCCATTAATCTTGAACTGCTACGGTTTGATCCTTGCTTGGTGCCTCTGTGGCGTTTGCCTCCTTGGGAGGTTCGGCGGCTGGTGTTGAACTAGGAGCAGGGGTGGCCTCCTTTGCTGGGGCGGGAGCTGCCGCTGCCTCTGTAGGCTTGGGGTCGGGGGAGGCAGCGGGGGCCGCTTCGGCTTTGGCTGCTGGTGCCGCAGGGGCCTCAGTCTTTTTGGCGTCGGCCTCATCTTTGCTCTCGGCTGCAGGGGTGGGTGCCGCGGCCTTAGCCTCGGCTTCCTTCGCGGCCGGGGCCGATTCTTTGGCCGGGGCAGGGGCGGCTGGTTTCTCCTCGGCCTTGGCGGGCTCTGCGCTCTTGGGCGCCTCCGTTTTGGGCTCAGCGTTGGCGGCAGGTTTCTCTGCCTCCTTTGCGGCAGGAGCTGCGTTCTTTTCCTCCTCTTTGGGTGCCGCGGCATCAGCTGCTGGCGCCTCCTTGGCTGCCGTGTCATTAGCTATCTCCTTAGCATCACCGGCAGCTGGAGCCCCGTCCTTGTTGTCTTTCGGTGCTTCGCTCTCCTCTGCTGAGGCCCCCTCTGCTTTGGCATCCTTGTCTTTAGCCTTGTCATCATTTACACTGTACCCCTTCTTCTTTTTGCTGAGCTTGCCTCCCATTTTGTATCACTGGCCTCTGAAAGAGAAGGAAAAAATAAGACTTTTAGTAAAAGTAGATATTATATCACAGAGAATGCATTCAGGTGAAAATGCATTAAAGCTATAGCAAAATGTATTAACAGCATGTCAAACAACCGCTATGGCATTCTGTCTGAGACGTATGTGTGTTGTGTTGGAGAGATATCGCCTTAAGTTAAAACTAGGCTGGGTTGCACTTTCATGTAATACCATGTTAAAGCACTAGGAGGTGCAACGAGTCACATTTCCCAGAAATCCAAAATCATCCGCACCAAGTTTTATTCAGGCTAGTCTTAGCTCAATGTTTGTGCACTAACAGAAACCACAGAACTGCAAATGGAAGAAGCATGGATCTGGATCATATTAGTGAGAGGTGTGAATGGGCGGGAACCCTAACCCTGTAGTGTTGGAAGGCATATAATCAAAGACCTGGAAGGGAAATATGAGGTGTGTAGATGCATTGATTGACCAGCCAAAGACCGGAAGTTAGATCAGATTCACATTTACTTTTTAATTAGAGTTTTTATTTTTAGCATTGAAATTTCAAATATTTAAATTTTCTGAAACTATATTTGTTTGGCATGTGGCTAAAATGCAATCTAACCTGAGTCCCAAGAGATTTGCCAGAATCGGGTGGACATTGAGAGGTTATGAGCTAATCTTCATAAGCTATTGGCCACTGAAAGGTTGTTGTTTTGTTGCACCATCAGTCTTCACTTCTTATTTGAGACAAAAAGTGCAAAATCTGGACCGTGTAATGTGTATGCAGAAGCCACGCATTTCTGGAAAACCAGCTCTCAAATTACATTTTTAATGCATTCTTTCAGCATGACCCACATGCCCCCCAGAGAGAAGCACAGCATGATATTTTCATTTTCCACATATTACAACAGAGAAAAAACTAGATGAAGTAATAGTCATCGGAATAATTGATGTTCACTGTAAGAAAAATGCAGAAGCCTTTAAACTACAAGTCCAAAAAAGAGACCTCGCTCATGTATTCCATCATCCTGGACAACACAGAATAGGCACATCTAGTTTTTCAGCTTTCAGATCAGGAACATCTAATTATAAGTGTACAAAAGAGCTTTCAAAGCTCAGATGCCAGCAGTAAGAGGAAATTCAAATAAGTTACTGAGACAACACTCAAATCAAACCGTCTCTTAAGTTCCTCAAATGGCTGCCGAACATGGCTAATTAAATTCTTATCTTGGTTGATGGGAAAGACTATTTTTGCAGAGAAGTAGACATAAAAAAGATCTGTGTTTGACTGGGTAAAATAATAGTTGCTGTTTTAGTGTGCAGAATGAGATTTCTGGGGTTAAATCTTCTCAGTGCAGAGATTAGTATCCTATGGGTAGTGATAAAGCGAGAGAACCGATACCAAGTATGAGTTTCTGTAATTCTGATTAACACGAATTAGCCATACAAGTTCTGCAGTTTGTCTCCCACCTGACTGAAATGTTTTCAGTCTTTAGAATGACCAATTAGTTCATTAGCCTCATATCACCAGTAGGCACACTCCTCAACCTTCTAGCCGCCTGAGTAAGATGTTATCATCCTAGTGGCTCCATGTTGTAGTGATTAATGCATGCACCTTACTCATGGCAGACAGATCCCTGGTTTAAGACCAGGGAGAGACACAAACCCAGCCTCAGGGGATCACGAGACAGTATGCTCCTGGTGCTGATCCCAAGACCGGAGTAATGGAAAGGTTGTGTTGGGAAGGGCAGCCAGTGACAAATCAGACAAGTTAATCTGTCCCCTGTGCTGACTTCGGAAATAAGTGATCAGCTAAAAGTTAACTCTTTGTAGGATAAAATAGTTTTGAAACATCCTCAATACCTGGAGAAGAAGCTGTCATCTTTTCTTAAACCCAACCAACCCAACCAACCCAAAACCCGATGCAAGATACTGGATGTCAAACCTAATGCAACACAAGCTAAATCCAACAGATGAGCCTTGAGAAAACTATGAACACTGCCTCATATTACAGGTCCTGCATATGAATCAAATGATCACAGCCTCAAAAGAAGGTCACCAACTACTGGTGCAGCACTTTTTTGCCCGATAACAATTCATAATGCGAATACAATATTGGTTGATAATGTATGAAATGGGTTATCTGTCCTTGATCATGTATCTCATGAAAATTAATGATAATAGAATAATAAATAGCACCTGGTAGAGAATTTCTTTCCTTATTTTCTGTCATATATCTCATCCCAACAGTGGATTAATTTGAAAACATGGTCAAAACTTCAATGTAATCCTTTTTAATAAAGCCTGACCCCCTGCCACCTTTAAGATGAATCTTTGGGGCAACAAAACTGGCTGATGAACGTTTTCATACCCAGCATTTCTACATTCAAGTTATTCATGAATAAATGAAAATCTCAAATTGTACTGCAGGAAATTCTATCATCAGGATGGAATATTTCCTTGAAATACTCAACCAGGATGTGAAGCACACAGGGAATCTATAAAAAAGGCTGGTTTGGAGCGCTGTAAATCACCAGTCACTAAGCAGGCAGAGAAATGTGTGTGTGCAGGCTCAGTACACACCCCCACCCCCATAGACACACACACCTGCAGATTCCTGGCTCAGTCTTTCAGTTGAAGATTTTTTTCACGAGTGTCACCATCTGCCTGCTTCATAGGGGAGAGGACTTCAATGCCACAATGAATCAAGCTTATTAGGAGCAAAGGATCAAAGATGGAAGCGTGTCGGATAAGATCCCTCTACGCCGATGATTAAAATAGAGAAAAAGAAAGTCGTAATTTTATTAAGCTATTCTTCTTAAAGCAGTTTGAATTCATCAGTGTATGTGAAATATGCAATTCAGCTGCCTTACCAACAAGGTAACGGATAAAGATCACCATCTTAGAAACTTAAATCAAGAGGCTATGTTACGTTACGTGTGCAGACGTTTGCGTTGCCTTTTGAGTTTTACCTCCAGCAGAATGTTTTTGAATTGGCTGAGCAATAAAAAAAACCCCAAATAATTATTTTCTTTTTAAATGATAAAAAAAACTGCCCTCTGTTACTGAATGTCTCAAATGGGGCCATGTTGACGGACCGACTTCACAAGACCTTTTTATTATTCCTCAGTTATGTGGTTAACGCCAAGGCGTCCTCTTTGTGCTGCCACTTGTAAAAGTGTGAAATCTGTCAAAACGGCTCTGAACGCAGACGTGACCTTTTCCTCCCAAACAAACCCGACCACTGAGAGACTCTGCCGGCTACTCACAAATTTGCCCTGCGAACGGGCCGAGCTGACGGTGAATCCACTCAAAATGCTAATCGCCTTGTCGCCACTGACTAAATTACTCCACTATTCACGCAATGTTCCTGCGGGCGTCCAACAGTTGGCATCTGCCAGGGCCAACGTTCCTGCCGCAGCTTTATACGACCCACAATGCAAGTCTCTCTGCCGCATCACATCATTTGACTCCCGGCTTGTGCTGCCAGTACAATGACTCATGATCATCAGGCAAACAATGGCTATTCACACGAAAGGCACGCTTTCTCACTGCTGGGCGTGTGGTTTTAGTATTTGAAGAGCTGGGGCAGGGCTGAGACAACCAGGAGAAAAGGCCCCCAGCTGACAAAAGACTTAATTTAACCTGCACACTGCAGTCACAGAAGCACAAAAGCAAGTGTGAATGGTCCGTTATGACCTTCCAACATGGCTTTGTGTGGACAATAACATCAGTGCTTAGGAAAGGTGGCCACTTCTATCTTAGTGGCTTGAATGGAAGTAAAAAATGAGCAACTAGAAGGCAGAGAGCAAAGGTCCAAAAAACACTGGACAAACTTCCAAGCCACACATAAAAAGAGAATCCTTTGTTATTTTTATCAGTTCATCTTTACGCCGATTCCTTGACATTTTATTTCACACTCTGCAAGGATTTGGAATCAAGTATCTCAATCCACTTAGACACACTTTCATTGTTACGGTTGTAAGAAGCTAATCTTCTAACTGTGGAAATCCCTGATCTCATCACTGTGAAATCGCTTCTTGTGCTCTGACCAGGGTTGATCTGCATTTCCAAATTTCATAACTGTGTTTCGAGATGAGAGAGACTTCACTGGCTTAACTGAAAATGTGTTTAATAGGTGAAACTTTAACCTTTGCGACAGACTAAAAACGCGACAGAGAAGTGAAGGGTACTCACTACATCTGGGGACTCCTACAGTCGCTCAACAAATTGCCATCATTGGATTCTTTTATCTTTGCCCAACAGGAGTCATCCCAGGACTCTGAATAATCTGATGATCCTTCATGACCAAGAGTGGGGAGTTAAAAACTCATTTTTAACAGGAAGAAGCCTCATGCAGGGGACGGCCATATGCCGCAGATGGTTGGGTGAGGGGAAAGGGAAGAGTGTAATTTTACTCTTAAGTTACTGGAATTGTTCAGTCTTCGCCACTGTACATTTGTTTCCAGAAGATGCTGACAAACAGCAAAAAAAGGCTTTCAAGCTCAGCTAAAGTCAAATTAAAGACGCTATTGAAATCCCATAAAAGACCCGCAGTCAGCATGTTTAAAAAGCAGCCCGTAGAGACCTCAGCAAACGTCGATGCATCTTTCTAAGGTCCATTTATTCTTCCTGAGACTGCACACACCCAAGATTAACACACCTGCGCGTTTCTTCTTCTACTATTCCCCACTGTGTTCAGCAGTTGCCTCCTTTAGCCACAGACTTTCCAATCCCTCAGCCTCTCGAGCTGCTGAGTTAACAATACCCACGATTGATTACAGCAGCGGCGCACGGCGAAAAAGCATTTAAAGATTATTAAGTGACGATCATGTCCGTGTCTGGCGAGTCAAAAAGGCGGCAGAGAGGTTTAGGATGAGCAGAAGTCCCTGAAGGAGCAGATGGCTGAGCTTCTCCAGCTCTCACCATCTCTGGCGAGTCATCTGTCACACCCACACATCGACACCACTGCTCAGCTCTGCTCCACTTTTCTCCACATCTTTGCTCCTTTATGCTTCAGCTACAGTCTCCACATAATGCCACCTGGATCAGACATGTATAAAATGTGGCAGTTCTAAAGAGATACTGTATTCCTCTCTACTAAATATCTGAAGTCCCTCTTTTGTCCCTCCGGTCCAGCAGATGGCGGTCTCCAGGAGGTCCCAGGGTCTCCGTGAATCCGCGCCCTGAGAGCAGCAGTGAACCTGCCGGCCTGGCAGGTTCTGCGTTCCTGCCATCCAAGATGACACGTTAAAGGTTAAAGCTGTCACTGTCCGACGCCCTGTCCTGCTCGGACGCTCACTCTGCTGGGAAATCAGCTTGACAGCAGAAAACAGGAAGAACTGCAGGAGCACTAATGGCAGTTTGGTGTTTTTAACCTTTATTAAAGTGAAGAAAATGAACTTTTTTGTGCAGGATGAAGGACAAAAATGGCTAAGGTACAAAAAAAGTACAGTAGTCCCCATTAAATAGATTCCACTAATTCCCCTCATGTTATGAACTTGTTTCCTTGTATTCCTTCTATTTTTTATCCCTTACATTTCATTAAAAGTTCAAAGAATTCTGACAATTTCTGTTTTACATTAGTCAATTTTTGCTTTGTGATTCATTAAATGTCTTATTTATTAATTTGTTTATTATTTAATTTTTCTCCTCTGCAGTTTATTTGTAGTTCTGGCCCTCTACAGAATATTTTATTCAGTTTTCTTTTAAATTGTATGTACACTGAAGCTAATCAGATGATGCAAAAAAAAAAAATCCTATAAATTAGATACCGTATGTGACACAAAAGGAAAAAAAAACTGACTCTAAGGAGAAAAATGCATTGTAGTGATTGCATCACTTGCTGTTTTTCCAGTGAAACTGACATTGAGGACACAGTTCTGGTTTCACAGGACACACTGACAGAGATAGCATCCTCTCCCTGAGGACAATAACAGCAGCTTCTCGTCCTATGTCACACTGACCTCCATTTTAAAACAGTTCTGCGCCATCAGACTGAACAGATCTACGAGTATGCAACAAGCTGCTGCAGCTATCTAATTCAGCCGGACTGCTGTGGATTTAGACTCTGTTGCTGCTCGTTCAGTCAGACTTTTATTCCCGCCCATGCTACTTTTTTTGTGCCGACAGAAACCTTCTGTAGGGGGTCAAGGGTCGTAATTTTTACTATAATTTGTCACTGGTCCAACAAATGCCCAACAACAGTTTGAGAAATGGGTGGTTTAGGTGAAGTATCGGCCATGTGTGTTCATGAATAAATTTTACACGAATGTAACACTATAATTCACAACACAGGCCTGAGCACTGCCTCCCGCTGCCATCCAGCTTGCTGATTTAAAATGACTGATTCACCAATCTGCAGCAGGAGAGTGCAGGAGGCTGAGCGGACAGGCAGAAAAACTGGAGCAGAAAATTTGGCCCAATCACACACACAGACACAAATAAATGAAAAAAAAGCTCTCTGCGCTGAGATGGAAGAAAGAGAAGGGAGCGGAGGATGCTGGGAGTGCACAGTCAGAGGAGCCTGAGTCGAGGTATTCAAGTGGCTGACAGATGGGAGTCCATGACGAGGGTTTTAAGAGACAAAATTTTCACATTGCACCGATACGATTTTCCCACAGCACTGGGCTATTTTAAAAGCTCAGTACCCCAGATCTTGACGAGTACTTCCACATTCGAGTTAAAGATGTTGCAAAAGTATGTTCTCCCTTCACTCCCACCACACGCTCTGCTCTTTTATTTCAGCCTGAATGGACTGAATTTGCACAACGTGTGTCAAAGCTACAGCAGGACCAGCGGCTACGGCTATTTTTGTCCAACAGTAAACACTTTTCATTTTACTGTAGCTTCCAGCTGTGTGGTTATTTTCATGTGTCTGAGGCAAAATTAAAAAATAATGTTCAAAGGTGCTACATATAGAGAATATATATGAAATATAAGATGTGTTTATTCTAAGTTCTACGAAACTAGTCAAGTTAGCTTCGGTACTCTGCTTAATGAAATATTTTTCTATATGAAGACATTAAACAATTAATTGTTTAATAGAACAGATAGAAGGACAACAGCACTCATACAAGGTACATGTTGGACTCTCCAACAACACCGTAAAGTGCATGACAGTAAAAAGTGCAATTTGATAGTCCTTTACAAAAGTGACCATGCACACTCATTTATGAGGAAAGCAGTGCTTGAATGTCTGATGAGCAAGTATTTTAAAACTGCATTCTTTCTAATGGCCAACAGAGGGTACGACTTGTGGTTGTATAAGTCTATACAGTCTCCTTTGTTCTGTGACCTCAGTAAATACTTTCCTAATGGATTTATGGGCTCAACCTGTACTATATAGCCAACATAAAGTTCACGTTGTAAACTACAGTCCTGATTGTATTACAATAAAACAGTTCTAAGGATTTCAAACACCTTGATCACACTCTGAAAAACTTAGGACCAATTAGTGACATCTTTGTTTAAACAATCTATGAAAAGAACTACAGATACAGTAAAATAGTCAAAGAAAAGTACAAGTCATAACCAAGGTCATCCTAGCACACTAAGACTAAAGTAATACAAGGTCTACTGAAGTTTTTGGTTAAATGAAAGTCAAAGTTAAACTAGAGTTGAGATAAAACTAACTAATAGAAACAATTTTGCTTTAATTTCTTTAAAAAAAACTTGTGTAAGAACTTTCAAGCATATATACACCTGTATGCTGATGATACTGTCATTAATACTCATGCTCACTTCGTACATGCCTTGGACATGAGATACACTGTAGCAGGTGACTTTGGGTGAAAGTCTTTATTCTGTAATAAATGTATTTAAGACAGACATGTATCTTATGTCTTATGAAATTGTCATTCATGCATTTGTTTCATCTCGTCTGGACTATTGTAATTCTTTGTTTATTTGTTTATGTAAAGCCTCTTTGGAGCGTCTGCAAGTTGTTCAGAATGCTACTGCAAAGCTTCTGACCAAGTCCTCCAAGTTTTCCCACGTCACACCCCTGCTGATTCAGCTACACTGGCTCCCCGTTAAATTCAGGATCCAGTTTAAGGTTTTGACCTTGACTTTCAGGGCCCTGCATGGACAAGCACCAACGTATATAAGTGAACTTTTGCATCCATACATTCCCAGCAGGTCCCTGAGGTCATGTGACCAGGGCTTGCTTGCTGTCCAGCACACGAGGCTGAAAACAAAAGGCGACAAAGCTTTTGGAACTGTGGCCCCCAGATTGTGGAACTCTCTCCCTTTGAGCCTGAGATCTGTGGACTCAGTGGTCGCTTTTAAAAAACAGCTAAAAACCCATCTTTTTAAACTTGCTTTTAGTTGATTTTTATTTTTAGGTTTTAGCTTCTGTGAAGCACTTTGTGATTTTTATCTTGAAAGGTGCTATATAAATAAAGTTTTTTACTTACTTATAATTCCAAATTAAAACGATAACTGCAAAACCCAATTAAAGTTTACTAAAAGAGGAATTACTGCTTATTCTAACTTCTGTAATTGAGCCACTGTTTATTTTGTCAGCAGAGAGTGGATCATTTTGGGTTTTAAACTGAGGCAGGATCCGATCTAAACAAAGTCGTCACTTTGTTCTGGAGAGCAGTTTAATTACCCAGAGTACACACAAACTGCCCACTGCTTATTCTGGCCTCAGGCTGAAGACACGCACACAAACATGTGCATTGAAACAAATGATAAACACACATGCGCAGGCATGAATAAACACACACTCACATTCAGTCCTGTTTAGACAATCAATCCTCAAATTGACAGAGCTTGAGAAAACTCCTGGGCTGGAAATGGTTATTGATCAGTGCAGCGGGACCACAGAGGGCCGCTGTGTGTTCAGCTGCTGCTTATGAGTCAGAGGACGCACTCAGCAGAGATTAAAGCCAGCGAGACGCTTTGAGACGCTTCTTACCGAGACGTTTAATACTGAATACAAAATCCATCCCGACGCTTTGTTGGCTGCGGAGGAAAGCAACGGCAGACAAAACAAAACAGAACTGAAAGCGATTATGTCCATCTCTGTGGATTAAGTGGCATTTTGCTCTGCTAAATCCTCTCCTCCTCAGATGTTCACATGACCTCCATGTCTGCAAAAGCTGGCGCAAGTTTGTGTGGAAGGGAAGCGACTCGTCACAAATTCTCTGCTTGTCACGTTCCTGCACATTTCAAACATTTGAATTCGAATGATGACCTTGGAAACAGTCAGATGTTATTTTTCATGAATCTACGAATGAAAATTATTCTTTTCAAAATGCATGACTGAATGTGTTCACAACACTGTGCTGAGTCTCAGAGATCTTTGTATTGAACTGGAAAGATTTGAGAACCTTGATGATCCGACAATCCCCTATGAGGAAGCACCTAGCAGCAGTGGGGAGGAAGACTCCCTTTTAGTAGGAAGAGATCTCTGGCAAAACAAACCTCAGAGAGCCATGGGAGAGAGGCTGGAAGGGGTGTCAGACCTATAAAAAACCCGGCTAACTGTTTTGTAATTTGTTTTACAAAAGTGATCCTGTCTTAACTGGTGCATCGATTACAGTATCAACCATACAAGCTGTATTTTTGGTCATTCCCTTGTGATTTACTCTTCTGTAGAAATAAAAAGGGAGCCCGGGAGAGATAAAAGAAAAACTGCAGCTTCATTTGCTGCTGATGGAAAGAAATATCAGAAGCAGCAAATAAAATAAAGCCTGCAGGCTTGTCTTATGAGCACAATTATTTCCCTGTTTCTGTTTTTGATTTCTCTTCTCATTTCATTCTAAGAAACTATAATACAGACTTGTCCTTTCTGCATGCACCGACCTGTAATAATTTTGTCATTCCATCCTGATTTACTGTGCAACGTGGCAAAGCCCCTGGCCTTGTTTCTCCTGTGAAACATTGAAAAGATTTTACTGCTGTGTGACACATCCAGGTCAGCCTCTCAGGCTCTGTTAAGCGATGAAACAGGTGCTCACAAAGTTTCAGCAGCTCCAGCAAATTACCCACAGCTCTCTGCAATACATACATTTACCAAGACAGCTGATGTAACCACAATTTCTGTTTAGTCACTTCCTGTTTTATTTTGGAACCCAAGTGCTTGATTGCATTTGACCTTTTAATTCTTCTGCTGTTTTTCAAAGTTTGCCGTTCCATTTCATTCACCAACTGTCAGCGGTGACCCAATCAACCTCCCCCCCAGATATACTCTCCCCATTTCCCCTTGTCACTTACCAGATTGTCTGGTGTCCCTCAGAGTCAAGCTTTCAATTAACTGCCAAGTTTGCAGCCTTTTCTCCCCTCTGTTTGGAAAGTGTTACTTTCCATGAGTTTCTAGTCAACGCTCCCTGAGAACGACCTTTTGTCTTTTTCTGGACTTCGCTCTTTCCCCAACGCTTGTCTGTACATTGACTGATAACCTGTAGGCCATTTGATTAAAGGTTTGGTTTGAATGAAAGGCTTTAGTGGCATTTAACCAAAAGCTCATGAATAATTCTGGCATTTTTTTGTTAGCCTCATACCTTTCTGATTTTTTGAATTGGTACACTCCTGCAAGATCACTGAGGTCTGTGGATCAAATGCTCCGAGCTGTCCCGAGGCCCAGATTAAAGCACAGAGGAGACCAGGCCTTTGCTGTGACTGCTCCTAAACTGGAGAACAAACTGCCCCTTCCCATCAGGACCCCCCCAATATTAAATATTTCACATCTTTAATTCTCACAGCTTTTCTTTGTTTTTGGCTAAATTACAAACTGGTCAGGAGAGTTGATTCAAATGAAATCTTGACATAAGTACCTTAAAAAAAATGTCATTTATTGTTTTTCTAACAAATTCCAGTTCAGTAAATCTATGTTCTTGGATGTGCTTTACAAAGACATCATGCTGCGTTGCAGATAAAAGAATGATTCCCACTCTTGTCCTCAAAGAGAGGAATGCAGCTAATTAATTTAACTGTGTTACTCTCTGTTAGCAGATACTTGAAGCCACGGTGTTGGAACTGGCATAGGTTATGTCAGTGCGTCCCGTAATGTGGAAACTCCATCTTTTCTAGCAGTGAGTGAGGCACAGCTTGTTGTTTGTGTCTCAACATCATCTGATTTCCCTTCGTACCCGCTTTGACCTGACTTTGATCATTTGTAAAGTTGTTGCTTTTACACTTTTCACCTCTGTCAGACGCACTGCTCTCAGAAATGATTTGTGTTGCAGTACTGCCACAGGGGGCGGCCAAAATGACTCAGACACAGCTGTTGATTATAGAGTAGAAAAACAAGTCATATCGCTGCAAGAGTATGACAGGAATATTTTACAAAAATCTATCAAGCTATCAAAAACACCAGTAGCCCCAAAAGTCTACTGGTGTGAATGACAACAAATGTTCTGTTTTTTTTGTTTATTATTATTATTGTACTTTATTGAGCCCCGTGGGGAAATTGCTCTCTGCATTTAACCCATTCACTCAGTGAAGCAGTGGGCAGCCATTTATAATGTGCAGAAAGATAAAACTACTTAAGGTGACAAAGCAGAAATGTACTTTCATAGCCTCTAGTCTGAAGATGTTATGAGGTTATTGAGTGCATAACGGCACATGAACACAGCACTGCACCTGGT